>NC_137464.1:2019459-3219459 GCF_964235325.1 Thermobia domestica | reverse complement strand
GTGAAATAACGAAAACATCCCAGGCCCGAACCTTATCTATGTTGAAAGTTTGATCACGATAGGTCTGGTGGCTTAAGAGTTATTAAGTTTCATTTATTTTTATAGATTTCTCCCCTCCCCTTCCCTTCCTCTAAGTTCTATCGTCTAAGTAATATGATTATCAACGGTTTTGAAAATTCTGCTTCTAAGACGAGAAGACGTGCAATTTCTGTTGTTCGGCGTGGATTGTCTTATCATCACGGCAAAACGGCTAAATCTTTTCAAGTAAAATGCGGAATATTTCCGAACTTGGCTCAAACCAGGCTTCTATAAGGCGTTTATCCTAAGGGGAGAGAGAGTTATATATATATATATATATATATATATATATATATATATATATATATATATATATATATATATATATATATATTGTATCTGACAAGTCCCTCAACCTTGTCACATGTAACTTAGTATGCAAATTTTCTATTCAATGTACCCTAATGTTTCCGGAAATTCTGTTCAAAATGGGCTTAGAGGAGAAAATTCTAAAATATTTTGATTTCTTATTTCGTAATAAATGTTTATGACTAAAGTAATAAATGTTTTAAACTGTTTAAAATGATTTTTTGAATATATACGTAGCACTTGGATCACGTGAGGTCTTGTCATTTAACTTTGACTGAAATGCTTATCCTAAAGTTAACATCAGCTTATTTTTCTTTTTTGCAGAGATAAAAAGTTGTACAGTCAGAATTGAATTTTATGGTGTATTATGAGCAGTGGCGGAACTAAGTGGGGTTTTGGGAGCCAGGTCTCCTACTCTATAACTTGCTTCCTCAGTGGTCCTCTTCTTGGTGGTGGGAACGTTGCTACCAACTAAATAATTGAGAAACAGAATATCGTCGATCTTACTGTTGAATAATTTTTCACTTTTGTTTTATACAGAATCGAGAATAGACGTCGTGGCTGCTGAACACGAAAATCACACTTAAAATTCTCTTCTGGCTGAGATTCTTGAGTAAATTTACGTTTTATATTCTTCATACAACACTATGGGCCATTTATAAGTTCGTAATTTGAAATGATCCTGTTACACGGTATAAGTTTTGTTCCTGACAAGTGTTTACTACCTATTCGACTTGGCAACATTGTACGTTATCAACAACCGGTAAAACAGTCTCAAATATCTCGTTAGGCATTTGTCGCAAGCGTTTCCATTTAACGTCTCGAATCGTATTCGTAGCAGTGCTGCAGTCAGTAATTACAAAGTTTTACCAGCAGTAAATAGGTGAGTGAGGACATCAATGCTGTTTTACATTTCTGGTTCTCAGTCCTGATGATCTACGTGTTTGGCATTGTTTCCCCAATGTGTGTACAAAATTCTTGGGCAACCATCGTGCTGAAAATTACAAACTGTTAGTACAAGAACTGCTATGTGCCTACGAGAAACTTCGCTGCAATATGTCACTTAAAATGCACTTCCTCCACTCTCACCTGGATGTCTTTCCAGTGAATTGTGGATCTTTCTTTGAGGAATAAGGATAATGATTCCACCAGGACATTTCTGCCATGGAACAACAGTACAAAGGATAGTGGTTCGTTTCCATGTTAGCGGATTTCTGCTGGATGATTCCGAGAGATGTTCCAGGCAATCCTCACGAAAGGCAGGGAAAGAGACGGCGTATCTAAAATAGTATTTTTACCTCTACAATTCTCTTTCTGTAGCATTATATGCAAAATGTCAAAGGTGCAATTCCTACAAAATCTGTGCCAGAAGTACTCTGCTATTGTGATATTCGTGTCCAGCGTCCAAAAATCTATATGGGAGGACCAATTTTCAACGAAATTAAAAAGTTCGTTACTGAATTAGCTATGTCTGTGTGTCTGTTATTTGCGAATTCTTCAATTTTGAACCCTCCAAGCGATAGAGCATCAAACACTATCTAAAGAAGCGATGGAAATTTTCGCGTCACTCTTACCGTTCCCGAGATATTGGCCAAAAAAAAAGTTTTGATTTCGAGAGATTTAAGAAACGATATCTCGAGAACCCTAAGCCATAGAAAGATCATGTAGTGTTCATCAATACTTAAGAGGATGGTAATATTTTGGTACCAAATAGTAACCAGTGGCCACTTGTTTTCATAAAATTATTTAATTTTCAAAATTTCTCGTTTTTTGAATCACCCTGTATTTCTACTCTTTCTAAATGAAGTAAAGATAACAATTATTTCAGCTTTACTTACAGTAAAGAAGAAGACAAAATTGACAATAAGGAATAAAATTCCATTACTTTATCTGGAAACCCTGGGAAAACAGGTCAGCATGGTTTCGAACACAGGACCTCCTTAATCCTAAGTCAACTATGTAGCAACTAAACCACGGCCTGTCCATACAAACCCGCACGTTTATACATATTGTATACAAATGACTCCTTCAAAATTTTAGTTGTCCCGTCAGTGCCCCTCCTCCCTATCTTAGTTACGCTAGCGACTATGAGTCAAGATTGCAGCAAGAATGGTTTTGTGCCCCTGGATTTGATGCAGTATTTGTAGTTTTTCATAAGTATATTAATCAAATAAAAATATGATTCGTGTTTCTCATAGCTGGTTGTTTTAAAGCGCATTTGAAAATGTTAGATTATCCGACAGAAATGACAGCTCAATCCATGCCATGCTGTTGTTGAGATTGCCTTCAGAGAAAAAGTGTTCCATGTAAAGATGTGAAGGATCCAGGATGAGGGTCACGTATTGCAAATACAAAGAGTGTTGTCTGTTCGTTGATGTAGACAGTTGTTAGAAGCAAAATGAGAAGTTATTTTCCCTTTGGAAGAAGAAGACAGATGAGATTGACTGCACACAGCACGTGACAAATGTAATATAACCACTCAAATGAATTTCCATCCGATGCATTATACACACATGCAGACTCTAGTTATACAGCTTAAGGGAAGAGAGAGAAACAGGAAATAGCAAGGCATAAGACAACATCATTCACAACGTTATACAGTCCATTTTGAAGAAACAGGATTTTGCAGTGGCTGTCTTTTTCATTAAATCATTCTTATTCTTATATGGTTAAAGTTGAACGATTTCTTGGTTTATTTTTTTTTTCATTTACATCACAATTACTTCTAAATCTAAGTTCACCTATACTTTCTATACAGGGTAATTCAAAAGTTGGTATATTCATTATGTTGTGAAGTGATTAAGTCGTGTAGTAACATTGCGATATGAGATTATGTAAGTCAGTATGACTACCACACCCAATTGAAAATAAACTCATCCAACGAGGTAAGAGAGGGAATAAGACAAAACTGGTTTTTGATCGTGGTTTCAACACGATGGAGCTACCTGCCAAACTGTGACGTCAACTATGGAGGATTCTTTTTCATGACAGAATATTGTCAAGAGAAAAGTGGTTTCCAGGATCTCCTGATCTTACACTCACCGACTTTTTTGTGTAGAGATTTTTAAATACCATCTATTCTGACAAATAAAAAATGTGGAGCACTTAAAGAGAAATGTTGTGTCTTCTATTGCCTAAATTATCACTGTGTTTTCTAATGTCTGCACTGAGAAAAATCCGTTCTCCGGGCAGCGGTATATTGTACAAATATACGGAAACCTCTTGCTTACTACAGAAATCAGTACGGAGCATACGTTATCCGTATGCTACATAGGCACTGCCCTTACATGTTACATCATGCCGTTCCAGGATGTCTGATATCTAACCGTCTTCCTTATATTACATACATATGTGTATGTTTCCTTCGTCAGTTACATGTTATATACGTCCATTTCTATGTGAGATCCTGACGGCCTATATTGTTCCATACGGAAAGTACGTATAGATGGAATAGTTATACGGAAAGTATTATAAAACACGCGTTTTCAGTTATGCGTTTGCTCTACGTTAAGTTCAAAAACTACAGGATTTACACATGTAACATACATTTTTACGTATGCCACATACGATTTTTTTTCTCAATGTAAGAGATAGCAAGCAGATCATTTTCAGCATTTGCTGCGAACTTTTGTAAATATTCTGACAATGAATGTATTCTGCGAACGTGGTTGGATATATCGACTTTTGGATAACCCGGTATCTTATGATGTATCAGTAGGGCGTGTCGATTTTTTCAATTTTCAAAATCCTAAAATGAGGGATGCTAAAAAGTTGAGACCTGACATTGTATTTCGAAGCATATATTTACAAATTCGATATAACGTTGTTTTGCTAGGTAAATATCAGTCCAAAGTTTTGTCATTTTCGATCTTTTTTTACAAATTTAATTTTGTTGTTCATAGATGGCGCCAGTGTGGTATTTCATTTATTGAGCAGAAATACATGCTTGTTAAGATTAGTTTTATCTATTTGCACATTGCTGAGTTACAGTTTTAGTATTATGTCAAATTTATATTCTTCAATCATTAAATTAGATACATTTTCAATTTTAAACGGGTGCTAAAATTTTCACATTAATTACATATTTAATAACTCCAAGGGTATAAGATTAAGAGCTTCAAATTTGAGTGTGTAAACGTTTTCAACTAGTTTTTATATTAAAATCGTGGTTTCTTGATGTTTCTTTACAATGACTTATAAGACAAAAACAAAACGTAATACATTTACACATAGGAGTAATTTGATTGGAACCGGCAGAGAATTGTTACCCTCTGAACTTCCCCTCGTTAAGCTATGCTGTCATGCAGAGCATTTGGTATGGTGTTGCCTTACGTGTCACAGCTGCCATATCTACTGCCGCCCTTATGGATGTTGGCTTGATGACCGACAAAGACCAAAGTGAAGAGAGCACAAGAAAAAAAATAATGAAATCCGTGGACCAAGAATTTGATGAGTTCTGTCAGCAAGGTATAATCAACTGCATCTTCTTTGACGGCTGTGAAGATATTACGAACGTCAGAAAATTCAAATCACCAGTTCCCTGGGATTATATGAGAACAACACTATTCTGTTTACAGCGAGCCAGGTGGACGCTATCTTTATCATTTCACTCCTCAGAAATATTGTGACAATAAAAAGCAAGCTGAAATTTTTGCTGATAATCTTGAAGATTTTAGAAGGGTATTGATAAAATCTTACAAGCAATTGGAGGTGATTCTACCAACATCAACACTGGTTGGGAAGGTCGTATTATGCATTGGGTAGAAGTGAAACTCGGTCGTAAGCTAATTTTTTTAGTGTGTGCTCTTCACACCAGCGGGTTACCTTTACAACACTTAATCACAACACTGGATGGCATAATTTTGTCTAGAAATCAGTGGAAAGGTACTATTGGAGGTATGCTGGACGCAGTTACTGGACTTGAAATCGATCCTTCATAGCAAAAACTCCCAATTGGAGAGCTTATTGCGCTGAAAGAAAATATCGTAAAAGATTTATCTACAGATCAAGCATACAAATATCAGATTACACAGGTCATTCTAACTGGAAAACCTCCATGGGATCTGGCGCTTTTTGAAATTGGTCCAGTCAGTCATTCAAGATGGTTGACTACAGCAAATAGACTGCGTCGTTTGTGGGTTTTTAAACATGAACTTAACGTCAAATATCTCATAAATCTTAGGCGGATAGTGAAATACATTGTTAGAGTCTACTGCCCTGCTGGTTCAACATCAAAGTCAAGCATGACTGGGAAAAAGGGCCACGCCACATCTTGTTTCAACTGCAGTGACTTAATATGCAGAAGAAGATTGTTGTGGATGCTGTACTTCAAAAGATACTTAACTTGAGAAGTGAGGCGGTACAAGGAAATCTCTTTGTACGTCCGAAGAAAACACCTGCTATCGACCCCAATGTTTCGTTCGTGCTAGAGATGATCGACTGGTCTAAAGGTGTTTATGAACCTCCCTTGACATGCAAACTTTCAAAAGTGATAGTAAAGAAATTTGTAGACGTTCCGATTGGTACTTTCACCGGCCAAATCACGCTCAATCTATAGAAAGATGTATGAAACAAGTCACGGAGGCAGCAGCAAAAGTCTGAGCATGACAAACGTGAGGGGTACATGATAGTTCAAGAAGCAAGTCCATAGATGATGTCCGAAAATGAATCAAAACAGGACATAATGAAACTTGTTTTGTGAATAACTTGTGGGTTAATAGTATGGCTTACTTGTTGCTGTTTCCTGAATACATTTGTAGTAAAACAAGGACAGATTTATCATAAAATGTAACACAAATGTAGCATATATATAGTAATACTATAGTAGTAAGTAAGAAGTGTATGAACTGTATGATGCAGCAGTTACAAAATAATTTATTATAATGAAAATTAGTAGTTTGTCAATGTGGTTGAGTAAGGTTTTTAAAATCACTGAAAAATATGGTTCTCATGATTTGTAACAGAAGCTACACACTTCAAACAGGAGAATGTTACATATTTTTACTAAAACAATTATAAAGTATAATAGTAGGTAATCAAAATAATGCTTTCTGTTCTTAATAACTGCAATGCAATAATATAAAGTCTAAATACAGTATTTCAGTACGTATGTCTATGTATGCAGAAATTTTATTAAGTGTTTTCTCAAAGTATTGGATATATACTCTTTCTTACTGTACCTCTATCTTTATTAATATGTTTGATGATTAATAAAATGTTTCATACGGAAAAATAATTTATTTTATAGCATTGGATGGCATTTTCGAAAGTATTTCAGTATGAAATCCCGAAAACTGCTGTTGTGTTATATTCAAATCTTGATTTACCAAGCTAGAATTTCTTTAATCACAAAACTAAGTACAGATTTGAATTTCTCATACCTAAAAACATACTTTTAAGACCCCTCATCATGAAAAATTGCAAAAAGTATATTTCACCCCCAAAAATGACACGCCCTAATGTATCAGTATTCTAAATTATTTAATCAGCATGTCTACAAATTCGTGTTCTAAATTTTCCGTAAAGAACTAATAAATGGTCATCCTACTGCTACAGAGTCCAATAATAAGCGGTTGTATAAATTGAGTACTTACAGTGCATTTCTAGTACTTTCTTCAGGACGCTAAAATCCAATGAACAATGTTTAACCACATTCGTCCATGAAGTCACGAGAAGAATGACCTCATGAACCAAGACTGTTATAAAATAGAGGATCTGTCCATATGTATCTTCATCCAATGAAGAAAAAACATCGACACAACAACGAGTCTGATTGGCTACTCTCGTTTCCGCCATGAATGTTGGCTCAAAATATTGCGATCCTATTGGGCGGAGCGGACAGAGGTGGCGAAACTGTGACGTTGTATAAGGATATCCTCTATTTTATAAGATCCTTGTCATGAACAGATATGGATGAAAATAGTACCTTTGGATTTTAGCGTCCTGCAGTAAGTATACAAATTTCAATTCAGAGTTGCCAACCTCAGGGAAAAAATTATCGATTTTCGTCTTTAAAACTATCGTATTGGAAAAAATTATCGTATATTCGTTATGCACGTGATAATTGTAGATATAAGTATAATACTACTAATAATAGCAACAATATATAATAAACCTAATTGTTAATCTTCAGTTTCGAACTCCAAATCGGCGTCACTGTCCTCACATTTAAAAAAAATTCCTTTTGAACACTACTCTAATTAACTACAATATTTCCACTTCCTCGTAAACGTTATTAAATTTAAAGATTCACCTACTATTACAAGAGCATTGTCTTATACAGCATTAAAGCTTAAATTATTGTATTTAACGATAAATTATCGTATGCTTGCCAAGCCTGGCTGCAATTAGAAATTTATCAAAGCGTGGATACTGTATCAGTAGCACGGGCATTGATTCCTTCTCTCTTTTCTCCTTTAAATTATGAAAGTAGATCTTTACATTATGTTGGTTAGGTCATCTCGTCATGAAATATGAAAACATCTTATTTTTGCCTCTGGTTCCTAGCTGTGATGTCAACCTGAAACGCTATAAATTCCCATTTTGCACCGTAATTTCCTACGTTTAATAATAATAATAATAATAATAATAATAATAATAATAATAATAATAATAATAATAATAATAAACTTTTTGCAATTTCTGGGTGAATTATCAATAAATTTCGATATAAAATAGTCTGTCAATAACTATTTTCCTTAACCAAAAACAAGTATATTTTGTTATGCTGTCAGAAATGCAGTCCACACCTTTGTACCATCACCTTATACTGAGCCGAATGATACAGAAAAGTTGTGCTCTCCACAGATTTTGAGTTGAATGTTTGGAAATTAATTGTTTCTCTCTTTGATACTTTGTTTTCTTTCTTTCATTCATTCGTCCATTGTTTTGTTTTCTTCTTTCTCCAAATACCGAAGCACATTTTTCATTTTTTATTACTTGACTTTTAAGAATAACATATGATTAAGTCACTCCTCAGTAGCATGGACTATGCCGTTAACGAAAAAAAGACTTCAGATTAAAAGTTGACAACACTGATTCGTTATTGATGGCTCGTTATATCTACTTCCCGCTTGTAAAGAATTTTGTTACCATAGAATTTTGTTAACATATGGAATACAGTGAAATATCCCATACATGTATCCAATTTTGATGAAAATTCCTTTCATCCCATTCTCAATTAGTCAAAAAATCCCACAAAATGGGATTTTTCCCACGAGTTGGCACCACTGGTTCCTAGTAAATAAACGAAAACCTGAAAAATAAACAGTTGTAATCTCTAGGTACTATTCTGTGCAAATAAAGGATTTTATTAAACAATCCAACTTAATTGTTATTTGTTGGAGATTTATAATCTAAAATGAAGATCCTCTGTAAGTTACACAGGATGATTTTTTTAAAAAAACTCACGGATTTCATTTCGGTCTTGAATTTCTATCTGAAGTCCGATTTTCATGCAGTTTGTGACAAATGATCAAGGAAGGAAGGGAGATTTATAGGACTATGTTTACTGATCTAAATTCCTTCGGGGTAATATCGGCCACACATCAAGAAAAACAGCAAATATTCTCCAATTTACCTTACAATTGGAATGAGGTTTTTAATTTTTGATGTGAATGGGATCAATACCAGTAAACACAGTCCTATGAATCTCCCATCTTTCCTTGATCATTTGTCACAAACTGCATGAAACTTGGACTTTAGTCAGAAATTCTAGATCCAAATGAAGTCCGTGAGTTTTAAAAAATCACCCTGTATAAGACATGGACCTACAAGGTGCAATCGGAACTTGTAATGCTTCAAATTTTAATGCTTTCCCACCAGTAATCAAACCCGAAATCACGAACATCAAAAGCGTAGGCACTAGCCACTAAGGAGGGCGAAAATTCAACTAACTTGCCGATAATTGATTCAAATATGATGTTACAACTCTAGGTTGCAGATAGTTTAAATAAACTGTCTGGAAACACTGTTTAATAGTAATTAACATGATTTCTGCTAGATATGTTCTGTGTCCTGGGTTCTGACATAACTACATAGTGTATGAGAAACATTGGATGGTCCAGGCGGACTCCGACCTTGGAAATGAAGTGATTGCACTCTTGTACGAACTATAAAGAAAGGATGTAAAACCCGAGTCTTTCTTTCTGTTATTTAATTTTTAAAAGAGTAGAAATACAAGGGTTTAGATATTAAAGTAGAAAGCCGTGTTGGCTTTTTGTGTCGCAGCAGGAGCCATTCTCCACGAGGGCCGTTAATTCCGATCTCCAGGAACATTATGGACTACTAACAGCTGTGCAGTTAATGAGCGATGACAACGCATTAAGACCTTCAACTACCAACTCACTCATCAGACAAAAAAAAAAGTCATTTCACTTTGAGGACAACACATGCAAAAGAGAAAGAATTTTCTTTTCACACGAAATACTATGCACAGCTCGTCTTGGTGGGAAGTGTTACCGCTTATACAAACATTTATGGATACTAACATTTTTATCGCTACATGTTACAATGCTATATATTTTTTATTTATTCTGTTTACATGTGTGTGACGTCACAAAAGAGTACATGAAATTAATTTCTCTAGTAGGCTGGGGTGCTCAAACTGAAAAGCGAATCATTGAAATGTCAAGGGTAGACAAATAGATCAAAATATAGGATAATAGGATTTGTTACATCAAATTATGAACTTTATTTTTTGAAAACACACTAATAAAATCCATAAACATGTTCATCAACATTCCGATTTCAGGTATGGTGAATGACGTCGGGCATATCACCCCCTCTACTGCGCTGGTGTGCAATAACTCTCTTCCTGAAATTCATTATGACTGCCTCACTAACAGCCACACTGTCACAAACCACCGCAATGTTATGCTCAGAACGACCACTACGACGACGTCTTTTAATGTTCATTGTTGAAGTCATTTCAGTGAACTTTTTCATAACTCTGCGAACTGTTGATTCATTCGGGTGCCTCATTCCGCCCTAGAACCGCGTGAAGTCGTCTGACAGTTGCTGCATAACTTTCTTCGTTTTGATTAAAAGTTTTCATAATTAGCACACGTTGCACTATAGTAAACTGCTCCATGGCTAGACACAGACCGAAGAAATGCGAGAAATTCAGACGGGCGACAATCGAAATGTTTCTGGCTAGAGACAATGAAAAACAATGTCCGCAACCCAAAAACAAAAATCTGCCAGACGATTGAAAACAGGCTCACTTTTTGAATAAACCTTTATTTAATCTTCTTAAGAAATTAATTTGCATAAAGGAATCTATAATGCATCCCACAAAATCATTTTTCACCATCAGGAGATGGACATTGTACCCGTGATAAGCTGTTTTCCCCTCCTCTTTCTATCTTAAAATCCAATATGTTATCCCTTCAACTTGCCCGCCACTTTCTCATCGACACTGCTCGTAATTCCATTGACGAGTGATCCACCAAACTCCGGGCTTGTATCCGAGCTCAAGGTAAACATTAAAAAAAAATAATAATAATAATTTGTGCTCCTCATGTTCCACATTTCTACGTATCATCTTGCAGATGTCAATATATCGTCAACACTGTATCTGTATTTCACTTCTAAACTTCTGACAGTATTTACGAAATCATTAGATAGTGAGTGTGGTTATCGTACACGATCGTTTTAAGGGATTTGGTTCACTAGAATCCCTTTTATATTTACCCTGTCTCTGTGTCCATCCCTGATACAAAAAATCTGAACAATTGCTTGATGGATCACCTCTTAAGGTTTGCAATAAAGACCAGAATAGGTGACGTGATCAGGTCAAAAGTCCACGTGCTAAATCGAGTCCGGAGATTCCAAATTAATATGTTAGATATTTCAAACACGTGCTGTGCGTGTAGAGCGCCCTGGGTAATTCGAAGAAGATAAATATAGTATACTTTATCATTATTATTGATTTTACTTAAACAAGTTGACTTTTGACAATGTTCTGTCCATATTTACTTTACGTGCCTAACGTTTGTACTTATGTTCGAAATGAATTATTGAGCCAATTTGTTGTTAAAAGTATTAACTTTAGAGTTGCCTCCATAAGATATATCTGTACGCAAGATACTATATAGCGTGTTCAGAGAATTCTGGAAGCAGAATTCTTCGTCATTATTTTCAAAAAAGAAAAGAAATAAAAATATTAGTTCGTCAGAAACTTTGTTAGGATATAAAAACAGATTTTAAAAATATCTTCAATTACATAATATATTTACATGTGTAAAGTGGGAACTAGAGAATAACTTTGTAATTTTCGTAATTAATGTTTTAAAATTATGTTATGTGTTGTGGAAATGTGTAAGAAAATGAAGGAATAAGTAAAACCCATCCAACCTTTGATCCTCCGAATCGAAATTCCGTCGAAGAAAAAAAAATGAAATGAGATCTTTTAGTTTTACGTCCCACGGTTATGCCGGTTAGGCTAAAGGAGACGGTGATGATGAGAAATGAATGAAATGGTGGAATGAAGAAAGTGGGAGGAAACGGGAGAACCCCGAGAAAACCCACGAGCACGGTGTTTGTCCACCACAAAGTCCACACGGCGCGAGCTGGGATCGAACCAGGGACCCCAAGCACCGGAGGTGAACGCTCTACCACTGAGCCACCGCGAAATTCCGTCGAAGAGTAAAATGCCTATCAATATTGTTTATATCTGTTTCCTTTCTATATACATTAATCAAATTTTAGCCAGATAATTGTATATTTCAAGCATGTCAGTTAAGTGATATACATACGTACCGTGGTTCTCATACCGTCAGATATGTATATATTGTACGTGATGTGTGGCATATAAAATTTGCTTACGCTGTTTTGAGAATACGCTAACGAGGAACAGCGGAAATAAGCGGTCAAACAATTCACTCTAATCTCTCTACCAAAACCAGAAGTTGTAGAAGTTAACTACCCCTTCGAGTTTTAATTAATTAATTAGGAAAATACCAAGCCGTAGAGACCAAATTCCTCCACATGGTTTACACGTGACACAAATACAGCGCTTTCATAAATGATTCACAGCTATAACAGAACATCTGGAATATTTTAGAACAAAAATCTTTCTTTCTTGCTTTCCCTCCATTTTCAACAGCTAGTAACCCCGTACTGCCACACCCGATCGGAAAGATAATGAACTTGTGCTGCTACCACAAAGTACAAACTTAGTGATTTTGTGTTTCTTTTCATATCTTGCATGTGTGTATGTGTAATACTTTTGAAAATATAGCCCTTACAAAACGAATGAGTCATTTATACTAACCCTGTACTAGTAGTAGTTAGGTATATAACATAATAATAATAATTTTAATAATAATAATAATAATAATAATAATAATAATAATAATAATAATAATAATAATAATAAGAAGAAGAAGAAGAAGAAGAAGAAGAAGAATTTTCTCGATTTTTTCAAAAACTACTCATGAGGATTTACACACACTATATCATTTTATTCAGTCCGATAACATTTATCATTTGGAGATTTTCTCTTCATACGCTGAGAATATTGAAAGCTGTCCACATTTTTGGTATTTTCAGATATCTAAACTCTTACCTCTAATACCGTAATTTATCAATGTTTTTCAGGGAAAACCAAATCTCCAATTTTCATAACGAAATATTTCGTTCTTCACATTCGCTTCAAACTTTGTTGATCTAAATTAAGATGAAATTTACTGGGAACTAATTCAAGAGTTTAAGAAATCCATTCTTGACAATTCTGAAATACTATTTTTGGATTGAATCTCCAGCTTTAGAAAAGAGATTTAAAAAAAAATGTGTGATATGTTTCCCAACGCTTTCGTTCGTGTTGAGTTTCCATAAATTCCAGCTAATCCTAATTTATTTGTTTACATAGACTACCTGTTTGGTTGCGCTGAGTGAGGAAGATTTTGTGAGACATTCATCCTTCTGAAGCGAAGTAGTCGCCTGTCCATCAATCTCACTCTTCGTAAAAGCCAATGACCACTTCCAATCACATTAGCTGCCTGCACACGCTCTGCTCTGGTCACCTAATAATGTTTAACAAACAACGGCGGAATGGTTGGGCAGGAAGGGGAGGGGAGGGTGAAGAACCGCGTGACTGCTCTTCATGTGTCACTTGATGGAAGCTGTTACACGGACACAAAAAAAAGAACTCTACTTCGCTCGTGAACACTGTACTTGGACAAATACGAGGATAGATTTCTCATTTTACTCCATGTACAGTAATACATGGTAAGAGGTCCCATCACGTCGAAATTAAAATACCGCTAATTTTATATTGGACCTAATTATGTGATATCTTCAAATAGATAAAAGATAATCGAAATGTGGAACAAGAACGCCCTAGACAATATTATTTTACATGAGAAACCGTTATCACAACTGACTTATCTGCTTTCGATTTCGGCCATTTAAAAAATCGGCATTTATTTTCGCGTTTATAAATGGCTGCAAACGGAAAGGTACTAGGTGACTCATGATAACGGTACCTCATGCAAAATAATATTATCTAAGGCGCTTTTGTTTTACATTTCGATTATCTTTCATCTATTTTAAGATATCAGATAACTACTGTAAAATTAGCGATATTTTAATTTCGCAATGATTAAGCCTCTTAAGTTGGATACTTTTCTAAGCTAGTCACTTGCCTAACTTGGTCTCACTTTTATAAAAATTTCCGTTTTCACATAAGGCATATATAACTTATTCTCTGTAAGTTGGCTCCTGTTAATCTCGGAAGTTTGCTGCATTGAAATAACGCTATTAGTATATTGTTAGATTCAACTCTAGATGTTGGACACCCATGTAACGATCATTTCTTAGAAATTTTCCAAAACATTATTTTACTGTTGTATGCTTCAGTAGGTCAGTAACCGAAGAGAAAAAGCAACTTCTCTTAAAATAAAAGGAAAAGGGACATACTGTTATTTCTTTTATGTCTATTATCGGTAAATATGTAACAGGTGCGACCATTAAACCGTCCGATTTATATTCTACTTCGTAAGCTATTGGATATTTAGTCTAGATACATTTATTGAGAAATGGATGTATTTTATGCTTGTTATGTATTCAAATTCTTTATAAGGTTCATATTGTGGTAGGGATAAAAGCAAGTGTTTTTGGATCAAAAGATACAATTTATTTCAATCAAAAATTTTCTTGTGGCCCTTATCTCTGGAGAATATATATAGTGTAGCCAAACCCAAACTATCACTTAACTCAGTATAGTGTTCTTATTCCGTACAAAATACGAAAACTCGATTTAGGGGCCGTTCAAAAATTTTGTGGCCCCTGATCCAAAAACTAACTATTGGCCAAGATTGCAATCTTTTGATTCATTTTTTCTTTAAAATTCTTGTGAATGTGGATGTGTATAAATGGACCAGTGGATCGCTTTTGTTATTTTTCTGCTTAGAGGAGCGAGATATGATAGTTTGGAGGTTCTCAATATTTCCTGAAACATGATCTTATCAACATAGGTTTTCTCAGGTAAAAAAAAAAAAAAAAATAGAGAACGTTCCCCAGTATTTAATAGGTAACTAGTATCTACCTTTGCGTGGTATCGCCGACAATATTTTTAGTACTTGCTCCCCTTGTGTTCCATTCCTCTTCGTACTTGATAATGAATGTAAGTGAATAACACGAGTATGCAAAAGAAAATTAGTTAAGTTCCTTACTTTCCTAATGATAAGCAATTCTCAAACCTTTGCCTTATTTACAACCTAGGATGCAAAGATAACAGTTTTACAAAACTTCGATGTTCTGTGCCTTTTAGTTTCGGAGATTTGATGAACGGCAAAAATCATTAAAACTCCTCCATTCCCCTTTAGGTTATGCAATTCGCAAACCCTTGCTTCATTTACAGCAGTGATTGTCAAACAGTCGATCGTTAATTTAGCTCGCGGGGACATTTTTGGTCCACGCGTAAGTTGGGACAATTTTCAGTCCCCGCGTAATGTAAGTTTATAGGCAATGAACAAATGTAAGATATCTTAAAGAAAGTTGATAGTTATTTTAGTTGCTAACTCACTATAGGATTCAAAAACGATACGGTAGCTAACAAGCTTCATAAGCTTGTCGACCACTGATTTAGAGTCTAGGGTATTAAGGAAAACTTATACAAAATGTTATGGTTCCACGCCCTATAGTTTCGGAGATCACACGAACATACTCAAATACACACACAAACACTATTTAAACGTCTATGCTCCCTTATGATATGCAATTCCCAAACCTCACCGTGTTTTGCAGTTTGTGGTGAAATGAGAATATTTATACAAAACTTCAAGGTTCTACCCCTAATAGTTTCTGAGATCTTCCAAGGACACAAATTCATTCAATCCGCCCCCCCCCCCCCTCATGCTTTGTCTGGATAAGTATTTCACAGAATCTAGAGCGCAAGGGAAACAATTCCTAAAAATTTGAAAGTTGTATGCGTAGTAGTTTCAGAGAGCTGTTGATGAATGAATCACAGGGATTTACTCTCTTACTGTAAAGGCCTATGGTAGATATAGATTAAGGTCTTGAAATTACAATGTTTAAATCATAATGCAAGAATGCGAAACTAAGATATTTATCAGATATGAATGCTTTCCGAGCTACAACACGTTGACAATTTAACCATTAAGTATCAGGGAAAGAGTGCGATCTCAAGTAAGTTTTCCACACAACCGACTACGACACGCCGAAGGTAACTAAGGAGCTACTACTTCGTAAGCCCCCAATACTGTAAGGCAGGGGCGCAAATCTGTCTTTAACATTGGGGGGAGGGACGGGTAAGACCGTTTCCATATATATATATATATATATATATATATATATATATATATATATATATTAGGGATGGCCAATTCCGGAATTTTTACTTTCCGGAATCCGGAAAGTAAAATCGGAAAATTCCGGATTTCGGAAAAATTCCGGAATTCGGAAAAATTCCGGATTTCGGAAAAAATCCGGAATTCGGAAAAAATCCGGAATTCAGAAAAATTCCGGAATTCGGAAAAATTCCGGATTTCGGAAAAATTCCGGAATTCGGAAAAATTCCGGAATTCGGAAAAATTCCGGGATTCAGAAAAAATCCGGAATTCGGAAAAATTCCGGAATTCGGAAAAATTCCGGATTTCGGAAAAATTCCGGAATTCGGAAAAAATCCGTATTTCGGAAAAATTCCGGAATTCGGAGAAATTCCGGATTTCGGAAAAATTCCGGAATTCAGAAAAAATCCGGAATTCGGAAAAATTCCGGAATTCGGAAAAATTCCGGAATTCGGAAAAATTCCGGATTTCGGAAAAAATCCGGATTTCGGAAAAATTCCGGAATTCGGAAAAATTATTTTTTCTTTTTGTAATCCTAAGAATTTTGTTCAAATGCAAACGAACAAATTTCCTTTTTGTAATCCTAAGAATGTATGATGCAAGTTAAGCTGAAACTTACATCCTAAAGTATACACTACTCAATCTTCCCATGGTTAATGAGATGTAGTCCAAAAGTACGATGTACTCCTAATATTTAATTTTCGTTTTACTGTGATATTGTCCAGATGTAAGACATATCACACTGAGATAAACAACTTGACATAATGAAGATGTTATCATACGTAGTTTTCCAGAAAATCGTGAGAAACGATTTTTTATGAAGTTAAAATATGCGTTGCTTGTTGCCAGTGTGATGCAATTGATAACTTTTATGCTGGAATAGTCTTCTTCTTCTTCTTCTTCTTCTTCTTATTATTATTATTATTATTATTATTATTATTATTGTTAATAATATTATTATTATTATTATTATTATTATTATTATTATTATTATTATTATTATTATTATTATTATTATTATTAATCGTTTATGTACTGTAAAAGAAAAATATGAACCGTTAAGTAGTAGATTTTATCTGTTGTTTTTTGATATCTTCTAACAGTAATAACAAATTGCTTGTAAATACGCAATGATTATCAAGGACAATGGCATATTAATGTAAGGACTACTCTGCAGACTAGCAAGAAACAATAAACAATAACATAAACAATAGTCCCAAAAAAAAGTAACTAACTTGGGCACGTCAGAATATTCGCGAGAATATAGGGACGCATTGAGACTAGCAAAAAACGTGGTGTTATTATTACTCAAAGGGCCGTACGATGGAGGCTTTAACGTTAATGTTAATGGCACCAATGAGCACTTACTTGCTCTAATGGTTAACCTCACTTTTGAGATGATTCTTAGAAGTGGGCGTGTTGGCATGCAGTTGGAGTACTAACGATTTGCGTCACTATCGAACACTAACGTAGCACTAGCGACGTTTAAAGTCGAAATTGGAGTCTGACATAAGTGGCTTGTCAACTTCACGGACATTATATTTTCCTTGAATGCGAGAATTTTGCGCCCTACCACAAAAATAGGAAAAAATGCACTCGCAATATATTTGCACTGGAATGTTTGCGCCCTACCCCAAAAAGAGGGGAAAATGCGCCGGCTATATATTTGCACTGGGATGTTAGCGCCCTACAATTCAACTTATTATTGTATTGTGTAAAGTAACTTCCACTCGCACTTGAACTAGGCTTGCCTCTCATCGTCTCAGTGAGTTACTCCATCCGTTATAATATTCCGAACAAATGAAAAAAAAAATACAATTTTAGTTCACTAAAG
This sequence comes from Thermobia domestica, assembly GCF_964235325.1. Taxonomy (NCBI): domain Eukaryota; kingdom Metazoa; phylum Arthropoda; class Insecta; order Zygentoma; family Lepismatidae; genus Thermobia; species Thermobia domestica. The sequence continues at coordinate 3,201,426 of NC_137464.1, read as the reverse complement.
GGCAATCCATACAAATACAATTTTTCATTATACTACAAAATTTACAATAAACGTATAAATGACTGATATATAATTATTTATTAATATAATCAAAGAGTATAATTTAATCTACAAAAGGCTGTTTGGCTCTACCCAGATATCTCTGTTCACAATCCTTGAGAGTTGTTTGGCTTTTCAGGACACAAAATATAGAAAAGAAAATGTAAAGTGAATGTAAAATCAGTTCAGTAATATTATCAAGAAAACTATGTACAGTGTGTTTACTTGCTGGAATTACACTTCAAACACACAATTGCGTTCAGTCGTTCTTTCAGGAAAAATGTTCCGGGGGGCACATTTAGTATTCCGGAGGGGGGTCACTGCTGGTACTATTCTATTTATTATTATATTATAGACGTATTATTTTGGTCTCCTCCGAGGGGGCACTCTGAGAGCTCTGGGGAGGCCAGTGTTCCCCCAAAATCATCTCTGGAAGAAGCAGTGATTGCGTTGATCCGTTGTGTTCTTTTGGCTTATATTGAAGTTTATTCTCCCCTTATATAGCCACAATGAAAATAAATCACAAATGGCATGGTTGTGGGGGGAGGATTGTTTATGCTGTAATGTCAGCCCCTCCGAGGAAATGCGTAAGCTCCAATAGGTTCTTTTATTTCGCAGGTCTCAAACTTCCCGGTGGAGGTACATCGCAGGCGCAATTTTCCCTGTTCTTGAGGTAGGGCGCAAATTTCCCAGACGCAAAATTCTCGACACCGTTCGAATGACCTCGGAAGACGATATCTTTTTCAATACTTTTTTTATATTCTTTTACTCGAGATTTTTTCATAGCTTCTTATTAAAATACTTACTAATATATCCTCATTTTATTGTCCTAACCAATCAATATGGGTATGTTGTCAGTAAAATATTTAGATTGATCGAGCCTCTGGTGTGTAACCACAGTATTTCATATCATGCCCCCATTAGAAATCTTGGCTAAACGAATCAATATATGTTGCCAATAAAATAGTTTAGAATGATTGAGCCCCTGGTAAATAACCATAGTATTTCGTGACAGACCCCCCCCCCCTTCCTATTACCATATTCTAGCTACGTGCCTGACTCAGCTAAATCTCTACATTCTTTACCAAGCACACATTTTCTAAAGCGGAAAATGCTCTCTAAATACCTAAGCTCATTATTTTCAGCAGATGCACAAACTGGGTAACATGCTATCTACATGAATGTTATATATGTCGATTACTGGAAACCGCTTCTCGCTATCTATTACCATATTTACTATATAATGATTAACGTTAAAACCGGAAATGGTTGATTTGTACCGCTTCCGGTTTGAATATTACATTCATCAGGGAACTCGATTCTTAACTATTGACTCTGTACATCATGGCCAAAATTGATTGGTAATCCATCAGATAGTTCTTGAGACTGTTTGTTTCACTGACGGACAGAATGAATATATGGCTATAGAGTTTTGATAAACTAAATTCGTTAATGAGTGATGATGGAACAAATATAAGAAAGGGAACCAAGAGTACCACCGGGAAAATTTTCGAACACAAAATTAGCCATCGAAAACCCACATGTCCTGGGTTAGAATACCATAGATGAAAACTCTACCACTGAGTCATCAATCACCCGCTTATTAGTTTTGTTAACTATTATATTAATATAAATTAATGAATGCCTGCTTATGTTAATTATTGAACAATTACATTGTATACTTCGTAAAGTCAAAAATTATAAATTTGTATTTACTGTACATACAGTGAGCGCAGAAAGTGTTCGTACACCTATGCTATTGAAACGAGAATGCCTGCGAAAAAGAAACAGAAAATTTAAGAAGTGTAATAACACACACAATATGAATAATGAAAACTAAGCTTTATGAATATATCAATAAAGAACCACAAAGACAAGTTTAATGGTCAGAAAGTAAATAAATTCCGTAGAAAATATATAGAGTAGACGCAAAAAATGATCGTACACCTGACGTACGAATACGAAACAAAGATACCGCAACTGGGGTTCACTAGTATTCACCTGAGTATACACCTCTGTATAGCATGACGAGTAACAGAATGAGTTTAGTTGTGAATAGGAGTGAAAAAACTGCACGGTGGGCTGTCGAAATGGGAAGCAACCGAACAGAAACAAATGAGGAGACAAGAAAAGTAATTATTAAAGTGCATAAGAAGGGTAAGTCTTTGAGAAAGATAGCAAACCTCAGGGGCAGATTCCAGAGGGGGGCGATCGGGGCCATCGCCCCCCCCCCACATGAGGAAACTTTCTTATTTTATATATAAATAAACCCATCCATAACAAGTTTGGAGCTCTTAAAAGTAGTAGTATTACTGCCGACCGCCCCTTCCCCAGAAGTCCGTCCTGGATCCGCCCCTGTATAGAGTAGCCACAATCGAGTATTTTCCGCTGTATGTTTGGAGTCGTTGTCTTGCTGAACAATAAATTGTTTTCAAGAACCATCTTCTGCGCACTAGTATGGAGATATTCTTTTAATATGTTAATATACACTTTGTGGATCATCACTCCATCGATAAGGTGGAGACGACCCACTCCTGAGGCACTCATACAACCCCAGACGAGCACGGACCCTCCTCCGTGTCTTACTTTAGAGACGAGATTTTGAGGATTCATCTCTGTATTCACCTTGCGCCATACCATACGCCTCCCATTGGACTCGATAAAATTAAATTTATTTTCGTCCGAAAATATGACCCTATTCCAGAAAGAAGCCTGATCCCTTATCTTTATACTCTTTTTCAAACTTTAGTCTCTTTATACGATTTGTCTTGTTCACCCAGAACATTTTCCTGGCTATCCGACCATGATACCCTGCAAATATTCCGCACTGTACTGGCTGATACTTTAACACCGCGTGTTTCCAGATCCGTTGCCAATTGCACAGCACTACTTTTTGCAACCTTTTTTCTTTCCCTAATAATGTAACGTTTAACTTGTTCACTCAACACTCTTGGTCTTCGAGTTCTTTTTTTATTATTTTTTTTATGGTTTCGCACAGTGATAGAAACATTATACATCGCAATTATTGTTTGTACTGTTGAACAAGGCCTGTCTGCAAGGTTTGCCAGGGGCGGATCCAGGACGGACTTCTGGGGGGGGCGGTCGGCGGTAATACTGCTACTTTTAAGAGCTCCAAACTTGTTATGGATGGGTTTATTTATGTATAAAATAAGAGTTTCCTCTTGTGGGGGGGGGCGATTGCCCCCTCTGGACCCGCCCCTGACTCTATAATACCTTGAAACAGCTTCGCACACCTCCCCAATCCCCAGACATGAACCCCATAGAACATCTATGATCTGTTCTGGAGACAAGAATCAGAAGGCACAGCTTGTCTACTAAAGAAGGCCTAAGAAAAGCTATTCAAGAAGAATGGGACATAATCAGTCCCGAAGCTACAGAACTACGAACTACTACAGGTGAAATCAATGCCACGAAGATTACAGACAATCATTAACGCACAGGGTAATCCCACAAAATATTAAATAACGTAATATACTTTATAAGCATTAATTCAAGCATAAGTGTACGGTGACTTTTTGCGTTTACAAAAAAGGAATTCTCTCTTTTCTTCTGAACAAAACAGTGATTGTGTTTGTTTGGCCTTTCTCTTGTATATAGAAATAAAATGTATGAATGTGTAGTCTTAATTCTGGTTATATATATATTTTTCCACCTCCCGTTCTCATGCTAGCTGTTTTCAATATAAACTATGCACGGTGTACGAACACTTTCTGCGCTCACTGTAGGTATGTTGACAATAAGCGAATGTTATTAGAATATTTGTTGAGATTTATTTTCCTTCACTGCCTTTCGCCTGATTAAAAAGTAGTTTGCAGTGCTTTGGAGCAGCTGCAGGTGGGAACGCGATAATGTTTGAGACATACCGGCGACTTTTTTGTGTGTGAAAATAAGACCTTTCTCATAAAGTAGTAAATAACTGCAGTAGCAATTGTCTACGTAAATGATAAAGACATATCCAACTACAAGAAATTAATACAGTATATATAGCCTATTCATTATTGTGTTTCTCTTTTAACAGCTATTAGCTAAGGATGGATAATTCCAGAATTTTTACTTTCCGGAATCCGGAAAGTAAAATCGGAAAAATTCCGGATCTCGGAAAAATTCCGGATTTTTTCTGAATTCCGGAATTTTTCCGAAATCCGGAATTTTTCCGAATTCCGGAATTTTTCTAAATTCCGGATTTTTTCCGAATGTCGGAATTTTTCCGAAATCCGGATTTTTTCCGAATTCCGGAATTTTTCCGAAATCCGGAATTTTTCTGAATTCCGGAATTTTTCCGAATTCCGGAATTTTTCTAAATTCCGGATTTTTTCCGAATGTCGGAATTTTTCCGAAATCCGGAATTTTTCCGAATTCCGGAATTTTTCCGAAATCCGGATTTTTTCTGAATTCCGGAATTTTTCCGAATTCCGGAATTTTTCCGAATTCCGGAATTTTTCTGAATTCCGGAATTTTTCCGAATTCCGGAATTTTTCCGAAATCCGGAATTTTTCCGTATTCCGGAAAGTAAATTTTCCGATTCCGGAAAACAAAATTTCCGGAATCCGGATTCCGGAAAATTTTGGCCATCCCTAATATATATATATATATATTTTTTTTTTGTGATGTCCAAATATTTATGAAGTTGAAACACAATGCTGTGGAGAATCATGGGAACAGAGTTGTCTTCAACGTTGAGAGGCGGGCAGATTTGAGGCTTATTCTGGGGGACATCAATATCATCTCACGTTCCTTTGTGCAACCGGACAAAGTCATCAAATTTCTCCCCAAAAACATACTTCAAATCGGATTATTGGGGGGAAAGTCCCCCTCAGTTCCAAGATTGGAGGGGACATGTGCCCCTCATCCCTCCAGGATTTGCACCAGTGCTGAAAGGCACTAAGTGTCCAAGGATTAGGATTGAAATACTGATAACCATTTCCATTCTGCGATCTTATGTATGTTTCTAATGAATGGGCTTAGAAATTTTCCATTGTTCTTTCTTGAAATTTAGTAAATCTCTATTATAAATACAACTAGACTCTCTTCTCTTACATTTGTTAAGTCCAAGCCCAAATTTCGATGCGCGAAAAATTCGTGAACCAAAGATATCCAGTCAACCAATATTGGAATGATGGTAGGTCTTAACAAGCTTAATGCTGATATGACAGACTTTTGGATTTCGAGTAATGTTCATCAAATTTGGGTTTGAACTTAGACGGGCAGTGACGCAACTAGGCTAGTTGTCGTCTTGGGCAAAAACTCGCCTTAGCGCCGCCCTCCCCTGACATTACCAAACCAAAATGCTCTCCGACTATACCTGATATTGGCATCTAGCAGTAGTTCTCCTATTTTTTTCTTCAAATGGTAAAGCTTGATTTCAAAATTGCAGTACATAATTTCATTTTTAGTACAAGATAAAATACCAAACTAATTAGTATTTCATTGTCAAATAGTCTGAGAGTAGCATGCTTGACGCATTCTTATAGTCTTTTCATAATAACTGCAGATAACAATGTTTCTGGAATTATATCGGGATGTGTATATGTGTAGAATGAATCAACAGTCTGTTGCTTTAGAATAGAATATTTAATTATGACAAACAGTCAAACTGTTGTCTCGAATATTATATTCGGACATTTTGCAAATATCTTAAATTTATGTAAGTGAAATGAAAACAGAAAATGCTGGAATTAAAATTTAACTTTGCGGACTCTTTTGGCTGGAAAGATTTTTACAATATCCTCAAAAAGATAGTTTTGAAGCTAACTTTTGCTCTATGGATATGATCCTAAGGTTCATGAATTGTTGTTGTCCTGTTAAGTTTCTAAGGCAATTTTTTATTATCTTTAGTTTGCTAAAACTCCTTTTCTTACCTTATAGTAAAAATAAATATTCGCCCAGCATTGCGCCCCCCAATCCGTCGCCCGTTTGTTCTCCCTTAGTTATGTCACTGCAGACTAGTTCAAACCGTAACTTTGATAACAAATAACTTGGAAAACAAACTTCTGCACACCATAATATCTCACATGCTTTTCTAGTTTCGTGAAGGCCTACCGTCAGACCAGCTTTGGTCAAGATTGGATGAGTTTCATCAATCGCGTACAATGTACACTATCCTTGTATTATTTTTTTTTCTTAAACAAATGTCAAATGAGGGACGAAACGGGAAGTTTGGAATTTCAAGCTTATAGTGGCTACTTGCCAGCTTGCTTTATCCAATGAATAAGTTCTATTTTTCATTGTTAAACTGTGGTCCACTTTCAAACTATATACGAATTAAATATTGAAACCGGAAGTAGTAAATTTATAACTTCCGGTTTCAATGGAGAGACAAGATCCGAGCTGGAACCCGTTTTCCAGGTTCTGAATCCATGCCAGAAATACCAGAAATGGATTTACAATTATTATTATTATTATAATATAGGAATCAATACTAAATTTACTAATACTATTTTTACTACTTCCGGTTTCACATAAGAATAAAAACTGAGATGAAATGGTGCTATGGTCGAAAACTTTGGTTACCCACAGGAACCAGATTTTGGGCTACGGCGTTAGAAGTTGTAAATTAATATATATGCCTAAAGTCGGATTTTCTAACGACCTGTTCGATTTCTCTTTTTTTATTATTCAAAGATTTTGTGTGCTTAAATTGTTAATACTGATGACGATTGTTAAATTATTTTGAGGGAAGTGCATCAGGTAAACAACAAACCACAATGTGGATTATCAAGTTTTTCCATTACTCCTCTCGAATCTATTGCTAGGATTCGGAATCCACCTAAAAAAAAAAATGTTGACTTCTGTTACAGTGTTCGCTCTATGCAATTCACAATTTCAGGTTGCGATAGAGGAATAATTGGAACTGACTGATACTAACTGAAATAGAGATGGAAACTCATTTACAGTGCTAAGTCCCAGGCCCGCAACCAGCCACAGAGGTTTGGGGGGGCATGAATATGTTAGGGGGGCCAAGTCATGAAACATTCTCTTACCAATAGCTATTTTTTTTTGTATTAATAATAGCATTTTGTGTTAAGGTCTGGGGGACCACGAAAAGTTTAGGGGGCACCAGGCCCCCCTAGCACCCCTCTGGTTGCGGGCCTGCTGAGTCCATATTAAGAAACTGATCGCTACTATTGCACTCTCACTAATGCAAATCACAGATTCATGCAAATCGTAGCTTTCAATAGAAAAATAAAGGTCGAGATAAACCTTATTCTTGAGACACCGAATCGATTCCAAAACCGCTTCTCGCGATTTTATGCAGTTTTCCTCCAATGTTTGTTGACACAGCCTGACAAATGGAGACAGGCGTTCTATAAGACTCCTCATGCTTATACATAGCATGATTTGGAACTCTAATATCCGACTCTTAAAAACTGTTGAGTTAAAGTGTTTCTATGTTACACGTTTTTGGGTGATCTGCCGAAGTGATTCCGATTCCACTTTTAAATACTAGCTCCGTTTCATATGGCCTCGGAGCTAGAAAGGAGCGTTAAAATGAATCGAGCAACAAAGCAAGATATCTCTAAATTGGCAAACGACGAATGAATTTGGAGAACGGAAGAAGCAGAGTGAAGTCCATAGATTTAGAGAAGGCTTAAGGCTAACAATTATACTCAGAAAACATAAATGTGATATCTGTTGGAATAGCGGGGGATCAAACCCCAGATGCACATTTTAATATGATTGATTTGTAATTTTAAGTAACAAAGAATTTCTGAATTTACTTACTAGTTTATTGCTGTTACCATAAAATAGTTTCACAAAAAGGTTCAAAGTACAAGAGAAACAGAGCAAGTATTACAGATCACACGTACCATTGTAGTTTAGATATGTTTTCCCAACTTAAACTAAACAAAACAAAAGGTAATCTAAACTACCTAAATTAATCGAACCGAACCTAACCTAAACTAACCGAAAAACAAACATAATGTTTGCTGTCAATCCCACTGTTATCCACTGGTAACACAGTCTGAAAGAAATTTATGTCAAGCTACGAACTCGTTTCTTTTCATTAGTTTGAACAGTGAACTTTGACTTGTTAGCTGATTGAACAACAGTAAATATATTTTAATGCATTTTTATAAACAGAAAACTTTTCCTCTATTAATTTCATGTGGAACTTATACATTGATGAAAGATCATGGAAGTTATTCAAAGACTTTATAGGCACGCTTGAACAAAACTCCTCTTCCGGAAATATTTTTTGGGTTCCACAAGCGTTGACAGCACAACTGAAGTCTTTCCTAGGTAATATTGTATCTTCAAACAATAACGGAACTGTGTTGCGCGGAGACCGAAGTTGAATCTCGCACTTCAAGCTAGAATCTTTCATCATCCCACTGTCAGATGTTTTCTTCTGCAGTCTCAACTTCTGAATTTCACAATTTGCGCTACACAAATGGTTTCTTTCTAATCCCAGAGCAATAAGATCGGTTACCACATCTACTTCCAAAACGTCCGTAGAATATTCATTCGGAAGTTTGTTGCTATGATTAATCGAATTGTTAAAATGAAAGAGGTCTGTCAAATGTTGGGCTAAAGCAACCAAGTTCTTATTTGTCGCCTCAGGAGTAACATGTGTAAATCCTGATATTGGTATAGACCCATGAAAGTCAGTAAAAATGAAAATTCCTTGGAGATAATAATATTGGTCATTATATGTTAATGTAAGATCATCATTGGAATTCGGACAATAAAGTAAAAGATCAGTAATTTGGATATAGTATACGTAAGACCGTCTGAGTTCCAGAAGAAGCTGGACGCTCATACTTTTAGGGATTATTCATTGAGTATCTACGAACTTAGAAAGGGGGTAACAAACCCATTTTCATTTACTTATCCACTGATACGAAAATAAAAAGGAACGTACCTATTTGCCCTTGTACTTTATATGTTATAGCGCATTACATTATATGCAACAAGGATTTTGGTCTGCATCATGATATAAATTTAAAAATATTTAACATTTTTCGAACCGAAATCAACAAAATTTATTCTAGAAAGTAAAAATAGAATGTTAAGCACATATAATGAAGACAACGCAGTGATTTAATTTGGTAACGTATAAATATATAATATGAAGTATCCTCGCGCACGGAAGACAGGGGGTTCTCATGTATACTATTACCCAGTAATTTTAATCCCAAAAGGGATTACCAAGTCATTATGGACTGTAGTTTTTATTATGGACTCAAAATGATATAAAAACTTGTTCACAATAACAAATATTTTGTCTGTATCGTCAACGAAATCTCGCAGTTCCTTATTCACAACTATTAGTTCTGATATATCTCCAGCATATGGCTTTGATAATATTAAGTTCACCCTGGAGAAATACCAGGACAAACATACAACGGCACAGACTGGATAGTTTATCAGGACAACACGAGGCATCAAAATCTTGTTGAGCCTTTTCCAATTGACGCTCAAGTTTAGCACCTAATTGAAGAATTTCTTTCTTCATTACCATATTAGATGCATGGCGAAAACTCTGAGAAACTGAACGCAATCGACAGATTTCTTCAAATGGAAGAAAGGACAAAATATTTTCAATAATTTCCGTTGGCATATGAAAGAACTCGCAGGTGTTCAGAGGGTTCATATTTTAATGTTTGAACTTCTTTTAATCTGCTTATCGAAGAATTTTAGGGATCATTTCATTTCGGCCTCCAATTGGACACCTTCTTCATAGGCACGACCGTTTAGATCCAGTTGCCTTCTTCCTAATTATGTAATAAATATGACTGTAAAATGATAACATTCGAATTAGTGCTCACATGAACCTTTGTACTTTAGAATTGCCGGGATTCATGGGTTAAGTTCTTTAGATTTGACAAATTGTACTAAATAAAATTGTTAATAGCACTAAATTGTTACAATAAATTTGATTTAGTGTAAATAGTCATTTCCCAGCTATTCTTTTTTTAAGGTGGTTTATTAATGAAAGTTCTTAAAAATGTACCTTTTTATATAAATTTAGATTGTTGTCTTGGATGAATTGTAATATTTTTTTATTAATTCCCAATTTTTTGTGTATATAATCATATTTGTGGAGACTGGAAAAATATGGAAGTAATTAAGATGTTTATTGAAAATATTTCTTTTTTGTTGTAACAGTTCACATTGGAATATTAGATGGTTGATGTTTCCTATTTCTTTTCCACACCAGCACTTGTTTGTTTCTTTTTTTGTATTATATTCAACTTAAAAGCGTTAAAGCAGTATTAAACGATAATATAAAATTATTTTTGATCTTGGCCAAATTTTGAGAGAATCCCATGTATACTCCTTTGTTACGTCTGTTAGATTCCAATAATGGATGCCAGGTCCTTCTCGTATTTTCCTTTTCCATGAAATGATATTTTCTTCCATTTTATTTCTTATGAGATATTTAAAGTTGTAAAAAGGAATTTTAATGTTCGTTTACGTTCCTGTGTTCACTGCATTCTTGGATAATTTTGTCAACTTCTTCATTCCATTTTATATTTACATGCGCCTTTGTGTATATTAATGTTATTTTAAAATGATTGCTTTTTAGAATAAGATATAGCTTTTTAATCAACATTATGTTCCATGAATTTTCTATGTGCCACTACGGATTATTCACTGATTTTATAACACTTAAAGCATACGAACAAATACATGCACATCTGATGTTAACTTTTTTTTAATAGTGTTTTTATTGCAAAGGCTTCACCTTCAAAAATAGACATTGCAGTAGGTAATTTATATTGTTGTATGACGTTCATATTTGGAATTAATATAGCCGCATCTACATTTTTGTTCTGTTGTTTTGAGGCATCTGTGAAGATTAATTGACATTCTTGTGGTAACATATCAATGTGTGATTGCCAAATATTTCTATATAAATTTGGTAGAATTTCTGATTTATGATATTGAATGTAATTAGGAATGATTGTTGGAATTTTTATTAAATTTACTTCATATTGGAATACATAAGCCGGTATTGTCGGTGTTTTTGTAATTCTTGTTTGTAGCCCCTTAAGTTCATTGTAGATTATATATATTTTAGGAATCACTCATCAAATAATTTTATGACATCTATATTCAATTAAATTATTTCCACATTATCATCGTCTTTTTTTTTCTTGAAGGAAAAAATTAAAACGGTAATACCAACTTAGGCCCTGACTCCAATAATTCACAGAGTTCCCTCGTGGATAAGCGGTTACCGTACGCCCTTTGGCGTGGGAGACCCGGGTTCGATTCCCGGCGGGATCTCATTTGATTCGGATTCCACGTTAATCAGTAGGTCCACTTCTCATATAGCCTCGCTGCTGAACGGGACGTTAAACCCAAAGTCAACTCAACTCCAATACTTCACACGGCAGTATAATACTCAAATGTAATACGGATATCCACACAAACCGTGTAGAAGTTTCGATTACGTATCGTAATATCTTCTCAATTAACATTAAAACTCGAAGTGGTAGTAATTTTATACCACTTCTGGTCTTAGAGATATTAAATTGAAGATGAAATAAATTCTCGAATCAATTAATTGATTACAGAAATCCACTTCTGGCTTACTGTTTTCACTCTACAAAGAGCAACATTAAAACGAAGTTGATGTTTTTTTTTTTTTTTTTTTTTTTGTCACTTTCGGTATTAACACAAGATTAGAGTGGAAACAGAATTATTGTTGCAATGCAATTGTGTGCAGGTCAAGTTTAAGAACACGCAAAGGCGCCGATCCGGGGGAGGGCGGCCCCCAAAACTCATGTGGGCCCCCTATTGTATTTATGAATATACAATATTTGGCATAATTTGAATGCAATTTGTCTTAAAATCCTCATATATATATACCTTCTGCATCTGAATGCCCCCCCTAAATTCAAAGAGAAATCGGCACCCTTGGGAACACCACTCGAAATAATTATTGAAAAATTATAATTATTTCTCTAATTTCCTTCTTATTGTCCTCCAAAAGATTTACAATAGACGACATGACATTATTTAATATCTATGTAGAAGAGATAGTGAAAAAGAGCCTACATAATGAAGACAGCATTTCGGTATTGGGTAGAATGATTAGGTTTATATAGTTTGCAGATGATATGGCGCTTATTGCAGAATCTGAAAAGGAAATCAATAAGACGTTAGAAAACTTAAGAAAGGGCTGCGAAGAATATCGGATGAAAATAAATATTAGGAAGACAAAAGTCATGGTGATTGGAACGAAGCGGCCGGTGTCAAATATAGAACAGGTGGCTAATTTTAGATATTTGGGTAGTATTATTAGCAATAATCTGAGGTGCGAACGAGAAATAAAAGCAAGGATAGGAATGTCGAAAGAAGCTTTTAGGAGGAAGAAAATACTACTTAGTGGGACTTTGACTAAAGAGTTGAAAAAAATACTCATAAAATGCTCAGTGTGGGGTCTTGTACTGTATGTATCAGAAACATTCCTTTGACGATTTGCTTAACACGCAGTCAAAAACTAATGTGCCTGGAGAAAGGGAAATACACACCGCAGAACCCTATGTTCCAGAACCTAACCGAATAGAAGTAGAAATCGCGATGAAGAAATTAAAGAAACACAAATCTCCGGGTGTAGACGAATTTCCGGCTGAGTTAATTTTAGCTGGAGGCGAAAAGTTGTAGAACAAGATATACAAACTCATTCTCCTTATCTGGAATAAGGAAGAATTGCCACAAGAGTAGAAAGAATCAATCACTGTTCCAATTCACAAGAAGACGACAAAACTGACCGTAATAATTATCGAGGCATTTCTCTCCTGTCAACATGCTATAAAATCGTTTCAAACATTCTATTAGCAAGATTGGCCCCATACATAGATGAAATTATTGGAGATTATCAGTGCGGATTTAGGCGAAATCAATCAACTATAGACCAAATATTTACCATTCGACAAATATTCGAAAAAAAAGTGGGAATACAATATCCCGGTACATCAACTATTTATTGATTTTAGAAAGGCTTACGGTTCGGTTAGGAGAGAAACAACATTCTTAGAGAATTTGGAATACCGTTAAAGCTAACTAGATTAATTAAGGTACGTTTAAATGAATCTCAAAGTAAATTCCACGAGAATGACCTGAAACAAGGAGATGCGCTGTCCCCGTTATTATTCAACTTTGTCCTGGAATACGCTATAAGGAAAATCAAAGATAGCAACCAGGGCCTAGAGCTGAATGGTACTCACCAGGTTGTGGCGTATGTGATTGATGTAAATTTAATAGGGGATGAAAAAAGAACAATAGAAAGAAATGCAGAGATCTTATTAAACGCTTACAGTGACATGGGTTTAGAAGTAAATGCAGGGAAAACTAAATGCATGGAAGTTCGTCGAGATCGTAATATTATACGGGAAGATTATTTATGGATCAGTTATGTGTATTCCTCGGAAAACTGAACATTTTCTACTCATTTTTCACTGTTCAGTTTAAGAAACAGTTCTGTTATATACACGACTTGGCTTAACAGCTGCTTCATAGTTAAAAAGGTAACTAAGAAAGTTCTGTTGATTTTTGTGAAGGTCTATGTTCAATTGTCCCTCACACCGTGAGTTGAATGCGAATGGAGATAAGGCGGAGGTCAGTTGTTGGTGTGGGTATATCCAATATACTGCTTGGTTGTGGCAGTTCAGTTACACCGAGAACTTGCGTAAGGACAGAGTGAACATGGAACCTCCACAGAGCGTCATAAGGGTGTATGCTGTACGAGTTTAAACTGGGGTCAAACGCCGCTGTTGCGGGGCGGAAAATATGCCAGACATTTGGCGAACATTTTGGGAATGTATCGTGACTACGCGGACAATGTAGCGGAGGTTTTACAATTTTAAGTACGGATGACGAAACATTCGAAGACACACCACATACCGGAAGGCCAACACATGTACAAAATAAAGATCTTCAGGCAGCAATTGAGGCGAAGAATGACCAGATATGTGAAGAACTGGGACTACAATTCAGTATTAGTGGGCAGAAACAATTCGGCAGCACCTCCATCAACTTGGGAAACATTACAAGTTGGGTCGATGGGTCCTATATAATTCGACTCCGGGTCGGAGGGCTACGCAAGCAGACACTTGTGTTTCTTTGCTGTGTCGTCTGAGAAAGGAGTCATTTCTGGACAGGGAGTTGCCATGTGATTAGAAGTGGGTCCTTTACGAAACTACGCGGCACCGTCATCATTGGTTAGTATTCCATGAACCGGTTACAAAACAGCCGAAATCAGCACTGCACCAAAAAAGATCCTCCTGTTTGTTTGGTGGACTGCTCACTTCATCGTGCATCAGGAACTGCCACCAGCTGGTCAGAGTATCAATGCAACTGTGTACTGTCAGCAGTTAAGTCGTGTTATAGAAAACTCAAAACTCTGGAGCTAGCACTTCTGAATCGCAAAGGGATCTTCCTGTTACAGGACAACACTATGCCCCATGTGGCTAGAATGAGCCGGGACACAATTTTACGCCTTGAATGGGAAACACTATTGCATCCGCCATACTACCCGAACATTGCACCGTCCCATTATCATCTACTCCATTCCTTGGATAATCGACTTATATGACACCAGTTCAAATCTCTAGTAGAGGTGCAAAATGCACTTGATATTTTCTTCGCTTTAAAACTCACCAAGTTCTATCGCGATGGAATCCATGGCCTTGCAGAATGTTGGCAGAAGGTCCTCGATACTGATGGGATCTATTTTTGATCTTCCAGGTACGTCTTATGTGACATGTCGATGTTCGAAGGTGGTGGGTGAAAAGGCTACAGAACTTATTTGGTTACCTTTATACCTGCCCTGATGAGGTGAAAGGAAGAAAGGTAATTAATTACCTTTGTATTCTCATAACGGAAGGTTTTTTTTAAAAAAAAAAAAAAAGTTAGATATTCAGGAGACAGAAGATTGAATTCCGAGATTTTAATGATCCTGGTGAACAAAATAATTTCTTCTGGAACAGGTAGTTGAATTTCTTGTTAATCCCACCAAAATCGGGATAATTGGGAACCCTATTCTGGATGAAAAATCAGAGTGCGAAGATATTGATTTTTTTTAAACACTTTAAAACTCTGTGAAACATGTAAGAAGTTTTCATCTTGTGATATTATCTTAGACAAGTTAAAGGGGAAAAATAGAAAGCGCAAGCACTCCTATTGAAGCTTGCGCCTGCACAGGTGGGGGTAGTTTTGTAACTTGTCGGTTTACGTATTACTATTGCTTTTCATTGAAATTCACGCCAAATTTCTTTTCTACACATCTCGTTATGCAACCCAAAATGATTTGACGTCATGCGGGTTGCGTGACAGCGAACAAACTGTAAACTTGGAACAGAGTTCAATTCTGATAGGTTGATTGATAGACAGCATCGTAGAAAAACTAAATATTACAATCTATTAGTGCAAAGTACGTATTTGATATATTGATATTGTCATCCCAATATGATGTTAGAAATGGTTCACTAGCATAACAATTGGACCTATTCAGAGTACTTGATTCCGGCAAAGCATAACAATATTATACAGTTTATAATCAGAGTTAGGAATTTTAGAGCAGTTTTTATAGCATGAAGGGAGAAAAAAATGTACAAAAAATATGGCGAAAAAGTTGCTATTTCCCTCAGCTACCTTGACAGCTATATATATACACGACTGTATATATTCAGTTCGTGTTTCCAAACATGATTCTTTACAGGTATCTTGAGTCACAAAACTTCCGTATTGTCTAATTTCAAGTTTCTAGCTTAAGTAGTTGGGCTAGGCATTGACGAGTCAGGAATTATTATTTATATAGAGAATACTTTGTGTTATAAAATTGGATTGTGACCTATAAAATGTTTATTATATTGTAAGGCGTGCTTTTACATTTTCGTCTTGAATCTCCCACGTTACACTAATTATAAATATTAAAATCTTATAAAATTTAAAAAATATAGCTATTGTATGACATTAATTTTCTATAATATATGGTTGATTTAGCCTTAAGCTTCTATCTAATACATTTACAAATAGTTTAGGAATAAGAACATTCTTATTTGGAAGAAAGAATTGAAAATGTTGACGAAATTTAGTATTGTTTGTTATTACGAATGTTGTCATATTTTAGTATTGCTCTCTCTCCTGTGTGAAAACGATCTTCTGCTTAAAATAATGATTGTAGAAAACCTTTTTGTGCACTGGATAATCTGCAGTCGTTTCTGAAGTTGGTTGTTTGTCATTTACATTCTTCCATTAACTATTTTATTTTCCCTTTTTTTTAAATATCACTAGCTGAACCTGCGCTCTACAGAACGCATCATTCATACATGAGCATAAATCTTTTTGTCATTCCTCACAATATCTGTGCATGTCCCTGTATAGACACAAGTAAAAGACGTCTTGATAAAAATCGGCAAGGGGAGATTTTTTCAATATCTCTCACCGTTTGCAAGATTTGGGCCTACTTCCGATTGGAGTTTCTAATTCATGTATGACCAGTGTTTCCTTTCTTCTTACATGCAGTGTGTAATAAGAAAATACATTGTACACACAATTAATTATAATGTCAGTGATATATGTTGTTCACTGGATAAAACATTGCAAATAATAAAGATTCATCTTAGACTGGAGAAATGGTTATCCTTCGTTTCTCATTACAGTATCATTTAGCCATGAAACAAACGCCTGAGAGATATACTGCTCCTATGTAAAAATGTGAGATGTTGGAATGTATAACTCGTAGAATATGATACTTTTAAAATTTCAACACTTCCAGTGTACTTCTAAAAATGTAATAAGAAAATAATGTCCATATTTTTTTTTAAATATTCAATTAGAACTGAACAATCTGCACAATATTTGCAATGGATCAGTGAAAACATTATCTTTCTAGAACCTATGATTCCCGAGAACGTACTATCGAAAGGATTGAGCACAAACATATAAACGTCCACAAACATATAAACTTTTCTTGACCACAAATATACAAACCTAGCATTTCAATATAAATAGATAATAATATTTATATTTATTTGTGCTAGTGTTTTGGGGATATCAAGTCACTGCTTAAAATCACTTTCGTACTAGCATGCATTCTCTTGGTAGCAATATTTGACAATTAACATTGATTAGAAGAGAATTGAAGACTTATTAGATCACTCCTCTTCTACAGACAATTATTATTGTTGTTCATGAATTATTTGACTGAAATATCTCATATATACTGCAAATTTCAATGAATATTCTCTTTATCCCTTTTCCAGAAATTAATGTCAAAACATCCCACAAAATGGAATTATTCTCATGGCTTGACACCACTGCTCTAGTCGACTGAAGACTCAATAACTACAATCTAGTCAACTGAGAACTGAAAAACTGCTATAGTGCGAATAAAATAATGGTCCACATAGTATAAAATATTTCTTTTGTGACAACGAATTTTAAAGTTTAAAAAACTGGCAGGAAGAGTAAGCAAACTTTGAGTTTCTCTTCTAATGAATTACCAGTAACCATTGACACACAGACTTCACCAAAGAGGACATAAAATTACAATAAAGTGGAGAGGATTTGACAGAAAATCTAAAGCAGGAAAACCGGAATGTTTTGAAACTTTGACTGCTGTTTTGATGACATTTACAAGTATCACGAATTGAAATTCTAGTCTTTAATTTATGGAAAACAAAACAAACATCGAAGTGTTGTTAATGATGTACTTACAACACAGTTTATTACAATTCATATTTGTCTTTAAAATTAAAAGTTTTAGTTATTACGTAACAAAATAATACTGTATTTGCACAAATTAAAGAGAAACGTTATTTTTCCTTTCATATACATCTGAATACTGCACGTGTCGTCCTTAATTAGCGAATTAGGAGTAAGGGAGAGAAAAAGAGAGAGAGAGAGAGAGAGAGAGAAGCAAATAAACAAATGAATGTATTTATGCGTACGTTTTACAAATGAAAATAACACATCATCATTCGGAGGAGCATGCGTGTGTCTGGGAACCCAAACATGTCTCCAACAACACATCCTCGAGGGGCGTGAGAGTGTATTACATATATATCTCGAGAAACAAGACAGCCAGTAAGGGACCCAGGGGATACAAAAACATGAAAAGGGTATCATCATTAAACATGTATGAAAAGTAACGTATCTTTTATTAAATTCTAAATTCACGTCACGTATAACGAAAGTTTATGCCCTCTTATATCATTTCCGAGAAATAGCTCCACGTTTGAAATAAAAACTGTTATAAAAAATAGTATTTTTTTAAAAAAGTTGTAAAGCTGCCATCCAATTAAAAATTGTTTATTTCCAAAAGCTTTCTACAATACTGCACCAACACTTCAGACAGAGTAAAAAAAGTAAAATAAAACTTTGGCTTTATTGCAATAGATTTGGAGTAAAAGTATTTTATCCTAGCGTCGAAAACACAATTTATAAACACAGTGGCGCAATAGATTTATTGTATAAGATAGAAACTGGTGCTTGAATTGAAGCAGTGACATAAATAAGGGGGCACACGGAGCTTGTGCCCCTGGCGCAGGATTGGGGGTCGCAAATCTGAGTAAATATTTATTTTCACTATAATGCAAGGAAAAGAGTTTTACCTAACTAAAGACCATTAAAACATTACCTCAGAAACTTAACACGACAACAACAACTCACCAACCTTAGAATCATATCCATAGAGCATCAGTAAGCTTCAAAAATATCTTTTGAGGATATTGTAAAAACCTTTGAAGCCAAGAAGAGTCCGCAAAGTTAAATTTTAGTTTCGTAGGTCTACGGAGAAATAAGAAGTGTTTGTAAGGACTATGACCTGCCGAAAGAAGTCATACTACTGAACATTGGGACAATAGCAGCCTACACAATCAATCAACAATCCACTGAGGGCGTATCCTGTTCCAGCGCCTCGGCTAGCTACGACGTTATCGATGATGACTTATGACAATTCGACTGATAATTAGGGTTGTTGGCGGATTTATTGTTATTGAAACTCATACTATATGCAGTGTGGTAATAGAAGAGGAAAAAGGGGGAAATTCCCAGGCACCTCTGAACACTTCCCCGGAACATCGCTCCCTTTGTGCTTTCTAGAGGGAAAGGAAGTTAGTAATGATATAAAACCTTCATGTGTAATCACAAAAATTAAATTTATAAACAAATAAATCATCAATTTACCAGGCTTTAATTGATAATGCGCAAGATTCCCTACCGAAGGTGTGGAAGATCACGTTTCTGTGCTCGATGAGTCGACATGGTCGATATGGAAAAGACGTTGCATGGTGATAGAGTGGTGATGCTTCTTGCTGAGTATTTCAAAACTGATCAAGAAAAATCGTTATTGAACTTCCAGTCTAACAAGTAGATTGTAGGTGAAGAGTTGCAGAAAGTATTACCAATTAGAAGTATTACCAATTTTCACGGCAGAGTAGGAATGAGGATTTTTCCCTTATGAGTTTACAGGTGACGAATATTAGAAATAGACTAAATGCTCAAACATTGTCCAACTTGTTGTTCATCAATATTAAGAGCCTACCGTTAGACAAGCTCAAAGTAGATGAGCTAATTATTTCTTGGCTGAAGGATGGACATCATTCCGCTGCGGAAGATTTACCATGAAAAAGTTCTGGAGGCCAACAAGAAAGAAACCTGATTTCAGATTTGTTTTAAGGTGGCAAATTACGATTTACGGAAAATGTATATTTGTATTACTAATGGCTTATTTGTGTTATTGAACTTTATACCTAATTTTTAATGTTTCTTCTTTGATTTTTATAAACTACGAGTAGGAAGTAAACTACTTTGAATAAATATTCATAATAATTGCAATTATGCATACTTGTAACTTAAAGTTAACGTGGTGTTTTAGTGATTACACAAATTACAATTATGAGCATACTTTTTGCAGATGCTATCACAGAGAGTACCTGAGCACCTTTTCTTTCCGAGTTTCTTTTGGAATGCGTTGAGAAATTAACATTTGCAAAAATACTATCCACTACAAGTATATTTTAGGCACAAACTAACTCCCCCTCCCCCACCTCGAAGTGCTTCAATTTCCACACTGACTACATGTTACTTGTTAGTTTTCAATGAACAAAATTCAACATTTCAAATTTTACTATACCTAGGTAACTCATTAATAATATTACACACAAAAAAGGGTTTAAAATCTACAATGTGGGTTATAGATTAGCAGTTCAAAATCTAGCCATTTTTCGTATAAGAAAGCTTATTTCTGAAGGACATCTAGCCTATTTTCTTCAGAGGTTGTTGGCAACACTGCCTATGGGGACTATTTTTGATCTTCCACTTACGTCTTAGATGACATATTGATGTTCGAAGGTGGTGGGTGAGAAACCGATAGAACTTTCTTGGTTACCTTTATACAATGTTTTGTCTCAGAAATGTTCAAATCGTCCGATCTGTGTCAAAGCAACAAAGCAACTAACAAAAGAGCATGTGTGGGATAGATGGTAAATATGTTTTGCTAGCGATTGTTGAAATACAAATAAGAAAAAAAATTATAAGTACGAGCGTAGCATTGAGACATTTTAACGAGTACAATACACATGTAATATAAATTCTTACCTTATACTAACATTAGTTTACTTTGTTCTGCTATTATTATTTTATTAACAAGTTTGATTTACCATCCTTTATATATTTACGATGTCCATACGGGAGACAAAAAGTCGTGAGAACTTTTTGATCAATCTTCGGTAATTTTGGTTAGAACGGGAATTGTTAAATTTAGGATTCAAGTGTGTTTTTGTGCCCGAAATTCAAACCGAAAATGGTAGAAATTAATCATTTCCGGCTTTAGGGTGGATCACTGTAGAGCAAAAGCGGTTACAAATAGATGGACACAGTTTTCATCAATCGATTAAGCGTCTCAAGAATTAATTACGTTTCCATCCTCAACTCTGTACTAAAACAGGAAGTGGTTGGAATGGACTATAACATCCGGTTTTAATATAAATCTACGTAGAACAAAAACGATAACAGTTAACGAGAAGCAGTTTTTTTTTTTTTTTTTTTTTTGGAATTGGTTTAGTATTCTAAGAATAGATAATGTTTTCTCTTAACAGGGGTAAAAGTGGATCTGAAAACATAGAAGAACGCATCCCCCGTGACGCCGTTCCCCGTGCCTATCTTAGGCCATTCTAATTTTTTGAAAGTGGAAGGACTCCTTAGATATCAACATGCACGGCAGTGCATGGCAGCAAAGTTCCGCGAAGAAAATGAAACTGGCCTGCACTGCCGTAAGCATATTATACACGAACAAGAGTTTTGGGTAAAATCGCTGATTTCGAGGCTTCGTAAAAACGATTCTATTAAGGGTAGAAACATGAAATTTAGAATTTAAGGAGATATCCGAGAGATGTATCCATATGCCAAACTTTACATTCTTACCTTCAAAGATACCCTATAACGACTTGAGTAGGGAAAAAGTCCGAAATCTGAGGAATGTGCTATGGGAAATTTTTTATAGGCAAGCAAGAAATCGTTTCACTCACTCACTCATCAAATTGATTAGGTACTTCCAAATGAGATAGAAACGCGAAACTTTGAATAAAGGTACCCTACAATAACTTGAGTATGGAAAAAGTCCGAAATCTGAGGAACGCGCTATGGGAAATTTTTTTATAGGCAAAAAACTGTCCTTAGCCAAGCAAGAAATCGTTTCACTCACTCACTCATCAAATTCATTAGGTACTTCCCAAACAGATAGAAACGTGAAACTTTGCACGAAGGTACAGTATAATGACTTGAGTATGGAAAAAATTTGAAATATATGGAATATGATATGGGAAAGTTTTTATAGGCAAAAAACTGTCCTTAGCGAAGCAAAAAATCGTTTCACTCACTCACTCATCAAATTGATTAGCTACTTCCCAATAAGATAGAAATTTGAAACTTTGCATAAAGGTACCCTATAATAATTTTTGAGTATGGAAAAAGTCCGAAATGTGAGGAATGTGCTATGGGAAGTTTTTCATGGGCGATAAACTGTCCCTAGCAAAGCAGAAATCGGTTCATTCACTCACTCATCACATTGATTTGCTAGTTCTCAATGAGACAATGACGTGAAGCTGTGCATAAAGATACTTTATAATGAATTGAGTGTGAAAAGGACCATAATGTGAGAAATGTGCTATGGAAAATTTTTCATGCATGTAAACTGTCCTTAGGAAGTAGAAATTGGTTCATTCATTTGCCCATTACATTGATTTGCTAGTTCCCAATGAGATAGAGACGTGAAACTCTGTATAAAGGTACCTTATAATGACTTGAGTGTGAAAAGAGTCCGAAATGTGATGAATGTGCTACGGGAATTTTTTTATGGAAGAAAAACTGTTTTTATTCAAGCAGAAATCGGTTCATTCATTCACTCGTCACATTGATTAAGTACTTGTTTATGAAATATTGAAGTAAAAGTCTGTATATCGGTACCTTGTAATGACTTGAATATGGAAAAGGTCTGAAATTTAAGTAATGTACTAAGGGAAATTTTTATGGGTGAAAACTGTTCTTAGCCAAGCAGAAATCGGTTCACTCACTGATTGACTCACTCATAGCATTGACTAGGCACTTCCCAATGAGATAGAAGGATGAATCTCTGCATAAAGGTACCTTATAATGATTTGAGTATGGAAAATGTCCGAAATTTAAGGAAGTGCTATGGAAAAATTTTATGGGTGAAAACTGTCCTTAGCCAAGCAGAAATCGGTTCACTCACTCGCTCATCACATTGATTTCGTACTTCCCAATGAGATAAGACGTGAAACTCTGCAGAAAGGTATCTTATAATGACCTGAGTATGGAAAAAGTCCGAAATGTGATGAATGTGCTGTGGGAATTTTTTATAGGCGAAAAATTGTCCGTAGCCATTAGGTACTTCCCAATGAGATGAAGATGTGAATGTCTACACGAAGGTAGCTTATAATGGTTTGAATATATTTAATAAAAAATATCCGAAATTTAAGGAATGTGCTATGGAATTTTCTATGGACGAAAAACTGTCCTTACTCAAACAGAGATCGGTTATTTACTCACTCATTATTGATTGGGTGCTTCTAAATGAGATAGAGAATTGAAACTCTGCATAATGGTACCTACCTTACGTAATGACTTGTGTAAGTAAAAGGTTCCAATGTACAATGGGAATTTTTGTGGGCGAAAATCTGGTCCATAGCCATTAGGTACTTCTTAATGAGATAAAGATGTGAAACTCTCCGTGAAGGTATACGGCTTGAGGATGAAATTTGAGAAATTTGCTATGGAAAATTTTTCATTAGCAAGAAAACTGTCCGTACAATCAGAAATCGGGAACGATTCCGTTATTGAACACATCATGTGCATAGTGATAATATTGTCAATCGCCCGAGTGGTCGAGTTGATGCCCTCCTCGCTGGTCTATTGGCTACCACGTGCGCCTTCGGTGTATGGGATCCTGGGTTAGATTCCCGGTGGAAGAGCCTTTGGAATCTTAACTCTCCTCGATGTTTCTTTGTTTGTGTCCCTGTTGTTCTAGGTTAATAGAAAAACGAGCTAAGGTCACTGAGAAAAATCCGTTATCCGGACAGCGGTATAGTGTACAAATATACGGGATCCTTATGTTTACTACAGAAATCAATATTTAACATACGTTATCCATATGCTACATACGTACTGCCCTCTTTCCCGCTTAGATGTTACACAATGTCGTTGCAGGATGTCACATCTAACCATATTCCGTACATTACGTATGACAGCTATATGTTACATACAGGGTTCGTCCATCTGTATGTGAGATCCTGACCGCCTACATACAGTTTTTTCGTTCGTGCGGAAAGTACGTTTATTCGGAACGCTTATACGGAAAGTATGATTAAAATATACTTTTTCAGTTATACGTTTAGTGTACGTTAAATCCAAAAACTACAGGATTTACACATGTAACCAACGTTTTTACGTACGCCACATACATTTTCTCTCAGTGTGCGAGTAAAATAAGTGAAAACTAGTAATAAGTAGTTAAGCAAGTTAATGAGGCACGTTCTGTGAATCAGTTAACTTTTAAAAACGTGGGCTAAGACACGTACATACCGTAAACTGGGGTGACTTCGGACATTTTTTAAAGTTTTTTTTAGTTTATGTTTGTAATAATTATAATACCATAATGGAAAAAATAATATATATTAGTCAAGGCTTTACTTATCATTTGATGGCCAGCAAAGAAAGTAGACATGGTTACAACAATAGTAAAAAAAACATAAACGATGTCCGGAGTCACCTGACATTCTGGGGCTGCTTCGGACACTATTTATTTTTAATGTATTTCCGATTTATGTGCATCAACAGGAGTGTATTCGGACATAATTTGTTAAGTATATTATACGGGGTGATTAACCATGTCATAATTGACTTTTTAGTAATTATTTTTAGGTTTATTTTTATTTATTTTACTTTTATTGTTTTCATTTCAGGATTATGCTTTATTTCAATTTACAATGATGATGAAACCAATACGGGTAGTGTTAAAAAACAAGGAAATGAGACATAAGAAATTTGAGATTGACAAAAGAAGATACACATTTTTTACTTACATGTAACACACTTATTTTGCTTTCTGGGAAACTCTGCACACTGTTCGTGTGCCCATCCTTTGCAAACTTGACACCTGACCCACTATTCTCCAGGCTTATTCGCGACCACAGCTCACTGCAAACAATGCATGGGGTATCTTCTGAGTCACTGGCTTTTGATGTGTCCCTTATGAGTTCTGGGTGTTTACATCCTCTCCTTACAATCACCTTGGATTTGCCAGGGTCATCTGTGAAATTTGTCTCATCGTAATTTATTATATTTGATGGTGGTACGCCATCCAGAACTTCTTCCAAATTGTCGAAATAGTTGTTTTAGCATCTCACAATTAACAGCAGCACGAAATCGTTTTACATTTTCTCCAAATCTGTGTGAAAGTTCAGGGTGGCGCTGAAGAAATAACTTGCACCATTCGGAACCTGGGCAATTATTCCTAAATCGCTTCTTCTACTCTGCCTACTCTGTTCAAGTAGCCCTGAACTGTGAGCTGAACGTCTGATATTCGACACGGGAAACCCCATTCAGCGCATTTCATGAGTCCCTGTACAAGCTGTTCTTCTTCTTTGAATGTCAAACACTTCTGACCTCCATGGTGACCTGGATGCTTGTTTCTTAGTTTGTCAGAAAGGGTACTCCTTGGTACCTGATACTGTCTCGCAGCTTGCCTTATTGATACTTTCCTCGAAAGGACCGCACTTACGGCCTTTTGTAAATTTTCACTGCTGTAATGTCGATAGGGCCGACCCCCTACAACTTTCTTATACACTCGTACCATGTCCGAAGTCACCTCACACTTGGCTTACAATTCAAATTAACGTTCTCAGCTGAACCTCTCTAATGATTACATTTGAACTGACTGGCTAAATTAAATACCGAACACCAGGTGCGTGCGAACGGATATTCGACTTAAGTTGACATTCGGCGAAGGCTTCCCAACAAAGAGGTTTTTCAGCCACGCGGTAACAATAGAAAGTATTATCGGCAAGAACAAAGACTATTTTTCAAGGGTTGGTGCCAACAATAGAACTTATAATAACTGAAGTCGGTAAAACCAACAATACAGACTTGATTGTAATGCATTGTGGTTTATTTGAAGCACGACAGCAATGAGAGAGAACATTAAAACTCATAGACGTCATAATGTCCGAAGTCGCCCCAGTTTACGGTACTGCCGTAAATTTCGTTGTTGGAAACCCAAACAAGGAAAGCCAATTTTTTTTCTTCTTTCGGTGTTTTTTCCTTTATTGCAGTCATTGATATTAAATAGATATTGAAATTAATTTGATAAGTGAGATAATGTAGAAATGAGAAATCCAATTGTTCGAATTTATGTGAAACTACCAACAAAATTTAATCGATTTCGTAAATATATTGGTACCATGAGTTATATTATGGTTATCACAGTCGTTATGTAAAAATGTTCTTGATGCTTCGTGTCTCTATCTGTGAACAGTGTGCGAATCTCTTACGTATCAGCCTTTTCATCAACAGTGAATTTCGTGCCTTTGCTCTTCATATTTCCTGAATTTGCCCACCTGGAGGTTTGCCCCCATACCCCCGCCTTAACTCGGCCTACTTCCTCACACCTCTTAAGCTCACGGTTTCTTTTCCTATTTCAACTATGTAAAAGATAAGATTTTGTATTCCAGGAAAACGCCTATTTAAATAACATGGGGGTTTCTTCATCTCCCTTTAGACTCCCTTAAAAATTAAAAACATTCAGTTTTAGCAATTTTCCTGTAGGTTAGTCCCGGGAGGTTACAATCGTGCCAAATTTCATCATTCTAATCCTGCCTAAACATTTTGGGGTGTAGAAGACGTCCAGTATAAATAACATGGTAAAGTTTTTAATGTTTCCCATGAAACCACTCTACAGTTGGAATTTTTTAAATTTTACTGACTTACTTAGGTAATACTAACGAAAACGTTCAAGCATACCGAATTTCAGGTTTGTATTCCAATTTCAAGTACCTAAAATATGAGATTATAAGTCCAAAAAAGGCCAATTTAAATAGCATGGGGAATTTCTTCATCTCCCCTTTAGACTCCCTAAAAATTAAAAATATTCACTTTTGGCAATTTTTCTGTCGGTTAGTCCCGAAAAGCTACAATCGTCAAAATTAGTCATTGTAGCCCTACAGGAAGTGCCCAATAATTTTGGGATGTAAAAGGTGTTGCATATAAATACCATGAGAAAGATTTTTCAGTTTCCCAAAAAACCACTCTAAAGTTGGAATTGTTTATTTTTACTACCACTCTAAAGTTGGAATTGTTTATTTTTACTGATTTACTTAGGTAATACTAACGAAAACGTACAAGCATACCGAATTTCAATTCTAAGTTCATAAAAACACGCGATTATAGGTAAAAAAAAAAAAAAAGACCCATTTAAATAACATGGGGAAATTCTTTATCCCCCTTCATCATTTCAACTTTCCACGTCAACCGGAAGCATCCCTTTAATTTATGTCACTTTATGTAATTTTATATACAGTTAGGATATGTTGGTGGCAAATATAATTAAGATTACAGGCTATTTGAAAGGTGTATATCATTGGAAGGAAAACCCGAGGCAGTATGAAACTGCGCAACATGCGCGTCATGTAACGAACGCTGTAATTTCACAATGAGGAAAGGTAGAGAACAACTAAGTATATTGAAACACCAGCCATGTCTAGTGATGTAGCAGCGAGGATTCAGCATCAAGGGTTTTGGGCCCTGTTGATACTCTTCGTATTTAGGTAATGAAAAATGAGATATTAGCGATCGTGATTTTGTAGTTCGGGTAAATGAATTAGAATCTCGTTTGGATATAACTCTCTGACATATATTTAATAGAATAAATCCTCCCCGCTGTTCTAGTGGCTAGCATGCGCCTTTCTTGTACAGGGCTTTGGGTTCGATTCTCGGTGGAAGAGCCCGTGGGAACTAATGTTGCATGTCACACATTATGACTCCTTTAAAAATGTACAATTTTAAATTTAAATCCAACAATATGCCGCAATTGAGAACCCCAATATACAATATTGACATGTTGAACTACAAAAAGAAGTGAAATATGAACAAAAACACCAGAGGTGCAAGAAGTGCAGCCAAGTTCGTCAACCTTAAAAAGTGTTGAGATAAGAATGGATGAACCAAGTTCCTTGGCCACTGCATCTGAAACGAACACTGAAACTTGGCGCGAGGTGTCAAGGAAAATGATGTTAAGGAACCTTAGGGATAGTGGTGGTGGGCGCGGTGGGTTTGGGACCACCACCAACCTTAGGAATATCAACTTTGTTAAGGCGCTAAGGCACATATACAGTATACTGCAGTAAGATTGGTGGTTCGAAACCCAGACAAGGAAAACTTACCGGTATATTCCTCCATGAATTGTCAAGGTAAATGATGTTAAGGAACCTTAGGGATAGTGTTTGTGAGCGTGGTGGATTTGGGGGTCACCACTAGCCTTAGGGCTGAAATATCCCGGCCGTGAAACTAGGAACAGGCATCTTAATGCATTCGAATATGTTAGAGACCTCACGCCAAGTTCCAGTGTTTGTTTCAGATGCAGTGTCCAAGGAACTTGGCTCATCCATCCTCATCTCAACACTTTTTAAGACTGACGAAATTGGCTGCACTTCTTGCACCTCTGGTGTTTTGTTCATATATATTATACACGATTAATGTAAAACAATGATTGAAATTAACAATAAAGCATAATTACACAAAAATAAAGCATAATGTGGGTTGTTCTAGTTATGAGTAAATTATAAATATTACAAATCTTATCTTTTCCCTACAAAAATCGCAAAATCTTCCTTTTTTATCTAAAAATCGCAAAATCTTCCTTTTTTATCTAAAAATCGCAAAATCTTCCTTTTCTTTCTAAAAATCATAAAATCTTCCTTCTTCCCCTCTAAAAGTGGTAAAATACTCATTTTTTCCTCTAAAAACCTAAAATCTTCCTTTTTCCCTCTAAAAATCTTAAAATATTTCTTTCTTCCCTCTAGGATTCGTAAAATCTTCCTTTTTCACTCTAAAAATCTTAAAATCTTCCCTTTTTATTCTAAAAGTCGTAAAATCTTCCTTTTCCCCTCTAAAAGTTGTAAAATCTTCCTTTTCCCTCTAAACGTCGTAAGATCTTTATTTTTACTTCTAAAAGTTGTAAAATCTTAGTTTTTCCTCTAAACATTGTAAAATCTTCCTTCTTCCCTTTAAAAGTCATAAAATTTCCTTTTTCCTCTAAAGGTTGTAAAATCTTCCTTTTTCCTCTAAAAATCGTAAGATCTTTCTTTTTACCTCTAAAAGATGTAAAATCTTCCTTTTTCCTCTAAACATTATAAAATCTTCCTTTTCCCCTCTAAAAGTCATAAAATCTTCCTTTTTCCCTCTAAAAATCATAAAATCTTCCTTTTTCCCTCTAAAAATCATAAAATATTCCTTTTCCCCTCTAAAAGTCGTAAAATCTTCCTTTTTCCCTCTAAAAGTCATAAAATCTTCCTTTTCCCCTCTAAAAGTAGTAAAATCTTTCTTTTCCCCTCTAAAAATCATAAAATCTTCCTTTTTCCCTCTAAAATTCGTAAAAGTTTCCGTTTCTTCTCTGCAAAATCTGGCAATGTTATCTCAAATATCGATATTGTAATTGTATTTACCTTATTTTCGTCTTTTAGTTATCTTCCTTGTTAAAAAAAAGGGAAAACAACCACAGATAGCATACAATATCGTACGTGATCAACGTAAGTCATCCGACGTTGCCCATAACACGTCAACGATCTTTATAATCATATGGTTTACAGTTATCAATCAAATATTATGATATACACACCTTCGCTTCCTAAGTTATTGAGCATCAAATATGGGGTTTAGATATAAATGAAATTAAGAAATGTCACTTAATCGCCCTATTAAGACGTTGAAACGAAATGAGAAATCGTATTGTATTCAACACAACTTCTGATTCCGTGTGAAAATTATCCAGCAAAACGCATCTTCAGGTGAGAAATAAGAGACGTTTTGATGTATGAAAATAGCGTTCGTTCATTATTCTTGGTAAAAATCTTCAAAAGTTAACATCTTGCTTGGAAATAACATAGGCAACAAAGAAATTAAATTGTGTCAAATTTTAGCTTTATTTTTATTTATTTATTTATTTGACCAAAACATCCAATATATTTCAATCAAAAATTTTCTTGTAGGCCTTGTATCTGGAGAACTACATACAGTGTGGCCAAATCCAAACTATTCTTATCCTTAACTGTCCTTAACCCTTAGAAAACTGGATTTAGGGCCCGTTCAAGATTATTGTGTCCCCTGATCCCAAAACTATTTATTGGTCCAGATCGCAATCTTTTGATCCATTTTTTGGAACATTCCTAAAATTTTTGTTTGTTTCTTTCTTTTTAGCTTAACGTCCCATGATTATGCACCGAGGCTAAAAGAGACAGTGATTATGAGATGAGTGATAATGGTGGAATGAAGGAAGAGGAGAAAACGGGAAAACCCACGGACATGGTGTTTGTTGTTGTATTTTATATTAGTATCTATAAAATATAATTTCTAACACTAAAAAATTTTCATATTGTGAAAATAGAAGCAATGATCGATGTTTGTTTTAAAGGTAACGGTTCTTTCCGTTCCTTTTC
Source organism: Thermobia domestica (assembly GCF_964235325.1). Classification (NCBI taxonomy): domain Eukaryota; kingdom Metazoa; phylum Arthropoda; class Insecta; order Zygentoma; family Lepismatidae; genus Thermobia; species Thermobia domestica. The sequence continues at coordinate 3,171,184 of NC_137464.1, read as the reverse complement.
ATTTACGTATTGGTATAACTTATATTATTCAGCCATCATAGTTTGTTAATGTATTGAGTATGGAACACTGAGCTGTTTAACAGAACATCAGTACACATAACTTGTGACACATTCCGCGTGGTTTCCTTAATTTAACTCCTACCTTAAAGCCTGACATACTAAAACTAATACAAAATTTACCATTTTTCTTTTGCTTGTGTAAAGTGAAAGGAGATAATGAAATGCAATTTACAACAATCATAGATAATGCTATTCTACAACAGAAAATATGAACCTCAAGAATTTTCAGTGTTGCCAGAATAACAATTCCCTCAAAATCTAAGTTAAGGCAGCGACTAGAGGAACGAACTCCACTACATTTGATTACGTATTTGTTGTTTTAGTATCCCGTGAACTACTTTTTAAATAACAGTATTATTAAATTTTAATAAGTATATGTTAAAACTATTTTGTTTATCACAAACTAAATACAATTATTATTTAAAAAGTAGTTCACAGGATTCCAAGACAACATGATACGTAATCAAATGCAGTTGAGTTCGTTCCTCCAGTCTCTGCCTTAACTTAGATTTTTGGGGAATTATTATTCTGACAACACTGTAATTTCTATGGATGACAACACATAAATTCTTAAGGTTCACATTTTCTGTTGTAGAATAGCATTATCTATGATTGTGGTAAGTTGCATTTCATTATCTCCTTTCACTTATGAAAAACAAGCAAAAGAAAAATTGTAAATTTTATATTATTTTTAGTATGTCAGGCTCTCAAGGTTGTTCTCCAAGCTCACACCATTTTTTTTTTAATTTCAGTGACTAACTTAATGAAGCATAATATAAAAACATAGAAAGTCAGACGGGCACCGATCCTGGTGGATACGATGGAACCCGAAACCTCAACATTTCCTTGAGTCTAATCGGATTTGGGTAGATTTACTTGCATCTTTGCTTGGATATTTGTAAACAAAAGAATCCTTATAACCCTTCCTAAAGCTATACAGTTAGCTGCGCCATTGATAGTCTCTACAAAATGTTATTAAATAAGCTGTTTGTTGTTTCCAAGACCTTTCTTACAATGGAAGAATTTGAGTGACGCAGTATAATATCATAAGCTTCATAGTGAAATTTCTTACCTACAAGGAAAGATCGCGAACAACTATTAGTTTTAGCATTGTGTAAATACAGATATGGATATTTTTTATTTGTTTCTATTTTTAAGTTATTTGTTAAAATTGAAGGAAGTGGGAAAGTTCAGCAAAGACTGTTAGGCTTTATTTATGCAACGCAATTTTCGCGCCAATCAAGAAACATTGCGTTGAATTAAGGTATTTATTCATCGCGGAAAATAAACTCATTTTTCGTTGACACGCGTAACAATTGCGGTGCAAGAATAAGGTCTTAAGGGTGGAACTATGAGGCAGCACTGGAGCGTAATGGTTACTGCTGTGGGAGGATAAATCGCAGTCCCCGGGTCTTCCTCTTTCCAGTCACATATGATCTCTTTTCAGAATCCCATTCAATCTTTCTTGTTGTTAGGAGACGTAACACTTCCTTCTTGTCCATCTGCCCTCATCCCGAACGTTTTGGGTTGCCATATTTCAAAAATGAAAATTCGGGACGCTACTAAATGACGAGAAACTGTGAACTGCTTCAAGTAAAAAGAAGTGTTATAGGCTATACTAATTTACTTTCTTCCATTAGATAGAGTTTATCAAGTATTACGTAATCACATTTTTAGTGATTTTAGTAGAACTCCTCCCTTGTTAAACAAACGTATGCAGATGATTTACCTCCTCCCCGTGGTCAGCATTTTTTTTTTAATTTGTCAGGATCTGTTATGTTTCGTGGCTTTCAGAGTCTGTTTTAGCTCATTCAACGCTCATTCAAGTGGAGGTTCAGATGGAGCAACGGAAACGCGTAAAACATAGTTGTGTAAAAAGAAGGATAAATAAATCTGCCGCAAATAATTCAAAAACTACGTTTTCCTCCACTTCATAAGCTTCTATTTTTAAAAAAATATTCCAACGCTTTCCCATTGTTATCTGTTCAGTTTTATATTTTTCTTCTTGAATGGTCAGTGGAAAATAACCAAAAATATCGGTCAGTAATTATTGATTAAAATATTTCAGAAGCAAGATGCAGATTGAAACAGAGTACTAACGATAACAATAAGATTGAGGAGTAAAACCTTTTGTCCCTGGGCCAATGAAACGAATGCTTCGTTCAATGCCAAAGTAGTTAAGTCATGAACTTAATTAAATCCATTTTTATGTATTCAAGTTTTCTTTCTTAATTTTTGAATTTCCATACTCAGAAGTTGAAGAGAATAATTATATACCTCATCCTGTGAAAAAATCAAACTATAATATTCCCTTCCTTTCTGCTTTGCTGAAATATGGGACATTTAAGCGTCCTGAGAACTATTTTCGGGACGCCGGGACGCAGATCTCTATTCCGTGACGGTCTCGGATTTTCCGGGACGAATGGCAACCTTATGAACGTTTCAAAATCAACAAACTGCCTGGACGACCAACCAGGAATACAATTAATAGCTTTCCGAACTTCAAGAACAAAATAAAATATACCGGTGATAGAAAATGAAATAGTTACGGCCATATCCTTTAGCCCAAATATCTGCGCTATAACTGATTTAATAAGTAGGACTATAGTTCGCATTTGTTCGTAAGTTTCCTGTAGTTTAACAACTGACAATAAATAAAAAATTAATACGTGAATATATTTTTGAGGATTTCTATGCACATAAAAAAACAAAGAAACATGTTGGTATTGAAACAAAACATTAAAAATAATATAAGTAAAAATAAATTCATATGTATCGTCAACTTACCGATTGTATTTCAATTGCTGTATATTCTCTCAGGTGATTCTGTAGTTTAGAAGACAGAAAGGGTTAACGCCCCATCCGAGTGACGCGGAAACTCCAGCCTCTGGCTCTAAGATGTGTGACCTTCTGTCTCTCGCTACTTGACCTGTTGAATGTTTCTTTGTGAGGTTCTTATCTCCGAGTCGGTCTCTCTCTTTCGAGACACGCAAAACCAAAGCGATCGCGTCGCCCGCACCTAGCAACTCAAGTTGAACTTCAAGAGGCAATCCGTCGACGAAAGCAAGTGAACCGCTCGCCGCTGGTAGCCGTGAGTGGCCGAAGCATCCTTCAGCAGCGCATGCCCATTTCACTTCAGCGTTCACTTAGAAATAGAGGATTTGTTTTTATTTTGTTTTTGATCCCCACTTCCTCACCTTCTTCATATTTCGTGCAGCGCATATAATGGTTCAGGTGAAGCTGGAGATGAAATATGCGTACGCTGCTCGTTTGTCTGTATGTAAACTAATTATCGCTACAACTTGTTATCTTCTTTCTCTCTTTTCTTGAAGAATATTCGTAGAAACAGAGAAACAAGCTAGAAATAAGACATCAGACATTATACTTGCCTTCCACGTGTTTTATTCCCACAGTATTTTCTGACATAACGAGTAGTACTAACATCATAATTAGGACTAATTAAGGCGTTCGGTGATCTAATGGAAATGCTTCTTTACAGGAAAAGTTTGTTTCTAATTCTTTAACTATCTTTTTACTTTCGAGTGACAATACAACAAAAGAATGTGTAGCGGTCGTGGAAAAGGGAAATCGAATGCGAAAATTATGTTTCGTGATTCCTGTCTGTCAGTTGATCTGTATGTGTACATACGCCCAGAGATTATACCGTTCGAGTTATCATTTTTCTTTTGCTTGTTTTTTCATAAGTAAAGGAGATAATGAAATGGAACTTACCACAATAATAGTTATTCCACAACAGAAAATATGAATCTGAAGAACTTTTAGTGTTGCCAAAATAACATTTCCCTCAAAATCTAAGTCAAAGCAGAGACTAGAGGAATGAACTCAACTGCATTGGATTACATATCATGTTTTGGTATCCTCTGATCTACTTTCTAAATAACATTTAATTTTAATAACTGAATGTTAAAAGTATTTATTATAACTAAATACAACTATTATTTAAAAAACTGGTCAATCCAAAGCAACATTTACGTGGAGTCAGAATTGTCAACGGAGGTGCCTTATTCTGTCTCCCCTATTCCTCTCACGTATCACTTGTTGACCTCCAAAATCTGAAAAAGGGGCCAAAAATGGTGCTGTTAAAGTATTCTTGTGGTACTGAATCGATCGCCAGAAAAAGACGCTTCTCGATATTTCTTACCATTTTTGCTCTGATACTTATTAATAGATAGATAGACGAATAAGCTGTCATAGCCATTCTGTAAGACTTCCAAAAATTACGTATAGCATAGTTTTGAATACAAAGTGAAATACGTGCATTCACAAAATCATCCTTTATTTGATTTGTATCATGTTTCTGTGCAAGACTTACCTTTAATTCCTACTGAAGTAATGTTTATTATGTTGATATTATGCCCAATTACGGGTGTCATTTAGGGATGATAGGGGACATGGTACCCGCAGCGGGGACAACAGGAAGTAATTGACCCTCCCTGGACTTTCGAAGGAAGTCCGGTACTTAGAAAATACACGTCAAAATATATTAGATTTATTTATTAATCCACTACAGTATTTATGTAGTTCATAAAGTTGTGCCATGTGTATGAACAATAATTGTTTCACATTAAGTATTATACATTGTATGCATCGAAGTGTGTATATTCGAGAGTTTGTTTTTGTGTCGGTCTTTTGCTTCTTTTCAAAAATCATGTGAATGTTTCTAATAATTACCCTTCCCCCTGAGTTTGAGAAACATATGATTTTTAATGAATGGTATGCTAATAAAGATGTGAAATTCATATGTCCCAGGACAATGTTGACCCACTTGTGACCAAGTCTGAAATAATACTACTGTGCCTAATGTGTTGATTTAGAGCTTTGTGGATAAATTAGGAACCAAAAACCTGAATACCATAAAACTTCAAGGCTACCACCATGCCAAGTTTGATTTTGATCATATGAATTTGGTATATGACTTTTTGGTTTTAAAAATACAAATCAAACTTTGCCGCCCCTAACTCGGAAACCGATAGCCTGCATAACATAAGCTTATCTGTTCAGAACGGGAAAGTAAAACATCAAACTAAAGATGCCAAAGTAAGTCATTTTCGAAAGTAAGTAATTTTGAAGTTGAAATATATGAATAACTTCTTAACAGTAAAACTATTTGACGTAATATAGAGAATACATACAATGTATCGGATGTAACTGTAAACAAAGCTTTCTAACCAAACAACCGAGTGCTTTAGAGAGTGACCACACAACGATGTGTTTCTGAGTAATTATTAGTTACAGGAAATTACTCAGGCGCATTTGAGAGCGAGAATAAATAATTGAATGGCGGGGAATTTCATGCGGATGAAGGAAGCAAATTAACAAATGAAATATGTATCTTTTATGAGCAGAGATATGACGCAAATACTTTAATTTTAAAAAATATGTGGACATTATAAATGTGAATTCACGTTCAAATGAGCATATGCATCAGAAAGAGCAAAGAAATAATTCATGATCGCTTCATTCGCTCTTCATTCTTGTCTGGCTTTTCACTTCAAATTCAGAAGGAAAAATATAGTAATTCATTAAATATATTACATTTATATAGCTGGATTCATTTGTTTTATGTCCATTAGTGTTATTATTTTAAAAACAGTTTTCTATAAAAGAGTTAACATAAATTGCTAATATAAAATGCATATTAGTTAACCACAATATATTCTGTTATCATATTTTCCACCTCAAAACCAAGGAAAAATAGTTGAATTATTTCTTCCTATTTGCTCATTTATTTTGCTTTCCAAACGATCGCGATTTTGTAGATAATCAACTTAAATGCATGAAGCGTCCTCCAGCAAAAATGATTGGTTTGGGAGATATTGCTGGATAAATTATAGCAGTGTCTTCGCTGCCCAGTGTTACCCAGCGAGTGTCTTCTAAGCAGCGTTCCACTACTACACACTTCATTTGTGGTCGATAGATACAAATAATATAAATTTGCAAGAGTGGAGATGGAACAAGGTATTAAGATAACGCAGTGTTTTTTATAACATCGAAGTGTTAGTACATCAGTCCGTACGCCCGTTAGTTCATACGGTAAATCATACGGCAATGAAAACAAATTTTTGATTTTTAATTTTTTTTAGTAATGGACAACTACAGAGGTTATCTCTGCTGACTTTTGTTAATGGAGTCAATCCGTACAATAAGTTATATCTCTACGAGTAACAGTGACATTAATAGATCTCGTTTAAAATCTATAATATATCCCTAGCTTCTATGCAACCTGTACATCAGCAATAAAATGTTGGTTGCCTACAATAGAAGGATATGGAAGTGCGCGATCTTTTTTGTCTTTTAGCCGAGTTTATCTTTCGATGTTTCTCGAACTAGTAGAAAACGTGGATAATTTCATTGTAGAAGAAAATCTGCTTGTTCGTTTATTTTACTCTCAGAAAACAGGACATAATACACTGAAAGAGAACGTAGGGTAACCCTGCAAAGAACTTATGAAGAAATCCTACGTGGTTAGGGGAGCCAAACACGAAATCAATAAAAACATGTCGATTTCAAAAACTACGTAACTATTCAATGAAAATTTTCAAATAATATGCGGCACAACTGAAAGTATCAAGACGCACTAGGGCACTGTCTCAATTAGTTTGGGGAATCCTGCTCTATATCATAAATATTGACCCTATCATTCTGTGTATTCACGTGCAGGATGATTTTTTTTAAGTAACTGGAGATGATACGTTGCAAACTTGTAGAATGTAGAAGAGTATTGTGTATAGTATGACTCTAAAAGATGCACTAAAGCTCTAAATTTCCTTAAGTTGAAAGAGAGAGGGGACCAGTGCTAGGTAGTCAGCATGAAATCAGTGAAGGCTTTGGGACGTAGTCAACTGGATTATGACTATTGCCAACAGGATGATCAATAATCACCTCGAGTATGTTCAACAAACTCTTCCTCATGACAGGATTACTGGGAGGTAGCCTCGATCTCCTGATCTCCGTGGGTAAGATAAAAATTGGCAGGGTAATTTACTCGTTATTACTTTTTTTATCGTAAATTACGCTTAATTTGCTACTAATTTATGTCAGATAGAAAACCAGTTCTTTACGCAGTTGGCAAAAACTATCATTCTTATTTTTAACAAACTAAAACCATTCGAAAGCAGATTGGCTCAGGCCCGTCTTTCAGGCATTAACTGAAGCGAAGTCTAAATTTTCTGAGTAAAACATCATCGGCCAAAATCTCCCCTTGCTAAATTTTCGCGGGACAATATCTCACCTATAGAGCAAAACCACACCGTCCAAAATCCTGAGAAACAAAATTTCGCCACAGCCATTTCTTCAAGGTGTCCAAAATATTGTTGCATTTATATACGTTATAATAGCTTATACTGTGAAACCCCTATTAACGGACACCTTCATAATAGGGGCAGAATTTTATCCCGGCAAGAATAAATGTATTATTTCGGGACATATCCCTCTAGTTGACGGGTACTTTCAGGTATGGACACGGATACTCTTCTCTCTCCCCCCCCCATCCAACCCCTGTGCAACATGTTATTACATTCTAATTTACCCCTTCATAACAGACTGGAACTATTTTAAATTTACATATAATGAGCACACGAAACTTCGCCTTTAGTAGACAGAAAATTCATTTCAAATGGTTCAGCTGTTTTAAAGTATTAATGGCATAGACGACGTCCGAGAAAATCCTGGTCACTTAGAATCTGGGACACGTTTCCACTTAATTTAATGGGAAGTTTATATGCAGAGTTTCAACTTCGTAACCTAAAGGATTCGTGATATTATAGATTTTTGACATTAATTTTGATCTCCAGGTGATATTTATTGTTCACTCGTACCAAGTAATTTAACTAAACAGATTCTATGGGCAAAATTTATTCTAATTTATAACAACAATCCTGCGGCGAGGACCACCAAAATTATAAGACGAAATCCCACAGTTCATATATTATTTTATATAGCAATTAATAGGCTACTAATTCATCTAAAATCATCATAAAAACAATTTACACACTGCATCTAGATATTATTGTTTATTGTTGCACGTAACAACTCAAACAAATACACTTGTTAAAAATTGTGCAGTTAGCTTACACAAGATGGTTCTTCTATTACGATAGTATTTATTTTACGTTGCTATGACAACGAATCTCTATTTTAGCACAAAACAGCAACGTATATCAACAACAAAAAAATTACATTTATATATCCTTTTTTTTCTATATATATTTCTTCTTCCTTTTCTTAAATAGCTTGTGCATCAATTGCAAATACATTTTGCCCAGAAAAGTGAAATACAAGTATAAAATACAAGCAAAAATATACACGTATCGTTACAAATTTAGGTGTATTTTACTATTATACTGTATTGTATATCCATTCATTTTGAATTATCAATTTCTGGTTTCTAGTGTCTAAATTAAGCATTTTCTGTTTTTATTATTATTATTATTATTATTATTATTATTATTATTATTATTATTATTATTATTATTATTATTATTATTATGGTCTCAGAAACACTTACATAGCTATAGCTATATTGTTTAAGCGAAGTTTTATCCATGTGGAATTTTGGCCCACGAGATTTTTTACCAGGCGAGATGTTAGCTAAGAGGTTTTGAGAGTGATGTTTTAGTCACGCAAGGGTTTGGGCGACGAGGTTTCGGCCACGCAAGGTTTTGGGCGGGCGGGGTTTTGGCCGCGAGATTTTGTCCGTATACCATAAAACATTATGAAATGTTTCTTAAACATAATCACGAGCGCCACAAACCTTAATATTTGTTATTTATACAGAGAAAGCTACCGTATTTTACGAAGTCAAAATGGTAGTTTATAAAATTGCAAAATCCAGCGATACTACATACAAATTTGTAGCGAACCTTTTAAAGCCTTCTCTTTGTGCCAAATGAAACGGTAATCAACCCGGAAAACGTTTTATTTTAATTTGTAGTCTTGTTTTAGTTTCTAAAGTACTTTATATATTTTACGTGTCACGTAGAAATCTCTTTTACGTGTAATTACCCAGCTTTGACCAAAATTAAGACAATAGTACTCTATAGAAATGGTATTTCGGTAATATTTACGATTAATAGTTTGGCATGGGTAGGTACAGGACGAAAACTTCTTCTGATCACGAGATTCGTATTTCTGATGGCACAATCCATTATTAATTCCATATAATTTATGAAAGAACTGTCCTCTCTTGCTGACGTTTTGACTACCTCTCTACGAAGTCAGTTTTTATTTTATTGAAGCAATTTGTAATCTTTAGGTACAAGAAAATGTCTTAATTCACTCTTACAACGCGTTCATTTAACGCTTATTATGAGGACATACCTATATTAATGTGGGACCAATATCATTCTGATTTAAATGAGGTCTATGACTTCATGCGCTTTGCACAATATACAACTGCTAATGTTATCCCAAGGATACAAAGGTTATTGAACTATGTCAGTCCCTGAGAATCTAATTACCATTTTCAGATCTTACGCTCTTGGGAATGAAGTTTTCATTGGGAGCCAAATTAATTATCTCTCCTTTGCGAAGAAATTTGGTAGATAGTATCATTGAGGGCTCCAGAACTCTACAAGTAAGAAGTCACATTAGCAGTGGCGGTGAAATCTGCATTGTCTCCTCCCCCCCCCCCCGCAAAACAACCCATTGGCTTTTTATATGTACATCTCAAATCTACTGCGGAGTTACCTCGCTCTCCAAACATTATGAGTCAGTCTTTTTTTCCGAGAGAAGCAAATTGCTTCCACTCTGCTTGTGTGGAGCCGTGTAATAAGCACAGAGCTTAAAGGTTTTAGCCTATTTCTTCCTCTCCCGCTCGCCACAAGGAGGTGGGTATAAAATAAGTTTATTCAGTCACATTTAAAGGCAAGTTCTTAAAGGACTATTCTGTGAGGCAGATGAAAGCTAAGCCAGAACACACGAACAGAGGGTGACATCGAGTATCTGACTTAGATATGTTGGAAAATCTCTCATGGACATCATTCAGGGTTACAGACTCCATATTAATGTAACTAAATACTTTTAAAGTCGTAAATTTTTTCTTCGTATTAATTGGAAACATGCGTGACTTTGTCACTACGCTATAGAGCCGCCCTTGAATAACATATTATTTATTTTATTTTGTCTTGAACATAAGAAAAGTGGAGGATATTCCCCGCAAAATATTCCCACTCTGCCTTCGGTTCAGGTATAATTTCATGACCGCTATTCTCGATGTCGTTAACAAGGGCCTCCTTCTCTCTACCTACGAAGGTGAAGAACGCTAATGTTTTCGGTTACCATTAAGAAACACTAGCCAGCAACTACATTGCGTACGTTGTGTGATAACCTATTGCAAATGATGTTCTCAGTGCTCATGTGACACTATTGGGAGTAAATTTAAAAGCGAACATAGAGTTCAAAAGTTTTTATAGCATCCTGTGACACTTCATAACATCCAGCTGTCTTCCCCATTATGGTTTATTATTTTCAATACTTTGTGAACAAATAGAGGAAAGGAAACTTTTACTGAACTATATGATTTTAACTTTATACCTGAAAATCTACAAATATTTTCTCCGAGTTTTTTTTTTTAATGCATCGAGAACGATCGTACTTTTAATATATAATGATATCCCATTATTTTGTTGGTGGCACGGTGGCTCAGTGGTAAAGCGCTTACTTCTGATGAGTGAGGTCCTTTGTTCGATCTACCGCAAAGTGAGTTTGTGGTGGACAACATCGTGTCCGTGGGTTTTCTCGGGGTACTCCTGCTTCCTCCTACTTTCTCATTCCATCATTTCTTCCATCATCGTTCACTTGCCTTAATCGTAGGACGTTAAACTGACAGATTTCATTTTTCAACAAAGGAAATACTAACCAAAGCTTCAACACGCACTGTATTTTAAACTATAATGTATTACAGTTTCGGATATCTATCATTTCCTTCATCAGACACTATATAGGCACTACAGAACATAAATGAAGATACAGACATAGTCACCCTAATGAAAAAGTCTAAATTCCGTAGGTCCCGTGTCTATTTTCCAACCAATCACGTGCCGTCATTTTTGGTACTTATAAGGACCTTTTTCAATTTCGTCTTCCTGTTTATGCTATCCAAAATTCTGTGCCATAATTCATTAATAGGTAAGCTCCCTGTCCAGTTCATCAGCTTATCTCTTCCTACCTTCTTTATCCAATCTGCTTCTTTCCACTTTCTTATTATCATCCTCTTCTCTATCTCCAATACTTCCGTCTTATCCCAGTTAATTTCGTGATTAATGTCCTTAACATGTTTGTATACCGCATTGGTATTTTTCTTCCTCCTCACATGATCTTTATGTTGTTTATCCTTTCTTTCATTCTCTTTCCCGTTCTCATACATATGACATATCGCAGTCCCCACACCATTTCCTATAGATGACTCCTTCTTCCTCAACACTAATCGTCTTGATGGATTTTCTATTCTTCTTCATTATTGAACTCAACAAGTTTTAGCACTCCCTCTATAAGCTTTAACCCTCCTTTCTTCAATAACTTCTTCAGTTTCTTCTCCCATGCTTTCTATACCATTCCATCTTCTACTATCATTCTCTTCCTTCTTCTTTCTCCCTCTCTTCGTATTCCTGCGTTATCTTTCATCTTTAACTCCTTCCTGCTATAACCGTTCTTCTCTGTCTGTAGAATTTCTCTGTGCTCTCCTTCCTTCCACCCTCTTCGCCCTCCAGCATTTATATTCTTCTTATCATATTCGTTATGAAATTCCTCTTCGTACTCCTATCCACATCGCTCCTCTTGTAGCAGAACATCCCCCCTGAACACTCCTTCTGATACCACTTCGTAACCAGCCCATTTCCTTGTTTCATTATGGTCATGTCTAGAAAATTTATTCTACCATTTTCTTCCAGCTCCATGTCAAAGCTTATAACTTTCTCTTTATCTTTCACTCTATCCTTGAACTTCTCTAATTGTTTCCTAGTCCTTTTTCACAAGCCTAGGCAGTCATCTGCATACCTACAGAACATGGTCAAGTTCTTCCCCTTTCTTCTCTCACCTTTTTCTTCCATTTGTTTATAAATATTTCTGTCAGTACTGAATTCAGCCTCGAACCTATACTCACAAGGAGTCTTACGGAAGTGTCGCTCACCGATTTGGATGAAACTTTGCACACTTCTAGAACATCGAAAAATAAACGACACGTATTTTTTTTATTTCGGCAATAGTGCGGGTTTAAGGCTAGAAACCAACCTTTGAATGTAACGGGTAGTCTCGAAGCATATACAGAAACCAATCATTTAATGTAGAAGAAAACATAATGCCAGGGATTCTTTAGAACAACTGATTCAGAATTTGATGTCAAATTTACAAAATATAAAATGACGGATCCAATATGGCGATTACAATTACAAAAAAAAAATTCTGATTTGAAATGCTGTGCAGTTAGCCAAGGACAAGCATAGTTAGCAGGGGTTACTGCGAGAAGTTTGCAAACCGATATGAAACCCCTTTCTGTACTTATTTTAACATGATACTTGATTAAAGTAAATCTCTGCCCCTCTCACTATTCGGGGTGCTTATGTATAGTGAGTCCCTTCGCCTCTCACTTTGTCAGAACTCCATAGTCTGCCCTCAATTGTGATAATTATGAATTTATTGAGAAAAAGTTTTGCAGTAATGGTGTTAAGTATAAAAAAGTGTGTGATGCACAAACATTGTTTACACCACACATACCTTACTACGGCAATAACTGCCCAAATCGCAGAATGCAGCACAATCTTTGAAACAAAATGTTATGTGATTTTGAAATGCAGGTGGTTTTTCTTCTAAATAACCGCTTTTGTACCACGCATACCTAATAAGCTATGTAAATCTGGGAGAAGAATACTGATTATCAATCAGTGATTGGATCTTAGTTATATTTTACGGAGATGTATATTAATGTTATAGTTGTAGAGAAGGACAATGTCTTAAGTAGTTTTTCTATCGCCTAAACAACAATACATCAAGAGGCTGAATCCTACTAGTCTTTCCTGCAGAATGGTTTTTATTTTGAATTACTCTTATGTTCTTAAAATAGTTTCAAAAGTTGATTAATTGTGACCACTCCACGAAACTAATAACAAAATAGACTTTGCATTAGTCGCTGGAATAAGCACCCGGAATAGTAAGAGGAGAGGGGACTAACTTTAAACATGGACCGCGACCAGTGAAGGTGCAGAGACGCACTTTAATCAAGTGTCCCATTAACTTGAGTACAGAAAGGGGTTTCAAATCGGTCTGCACCTCCTCACAGTAATCCCTGCTAACTATGATTGTTCATGGTTAAATGTACATTTCAAACTAGAATACTTTTTGTAATTGTAATCGCCGTATTGGATCCACCATTCTGAATGTTGTAATTTTGACGTCAGTTTCTGAATCAGTTGTCGTAAAACCTCCATGGTAATATGTTTTCTTCTACATTAATTGATTGTTTTCTGTCTATGCTTCGATATCACCCCTTAACGTTCAAAGAGTGATTTCTACCCTTAAACCTGTACCATTACTGAAATAAAAAAATACATATCAATTAATTTTTTATGCTTATAAGCATGCAAAGTTTCATTCAAATCGGTGAGTGATACTTCCGTAAGTCTCCTTGTCAGTCCTTGTCTCATTTTTCCCCCTTTCCTCCTATTATACAATAACTCTTCTCTTTTGTTCATCCTTTGATACTACTTTCCATCTCTTCCTCTATGATGATTTGATGAGAGGAAGTGGAGACACGGCGACTGCGATATGTCATATGTAAAAGAGACAAGGAAGAGAATGAAAAATAAGATAAAACAACATAGAGATGACGTGAGGAGGAAGAAAGATACCAATGCGGTATAAAAACATGATAAGGAAACTAATCACGAAATTAACTGGGATAAGACGGAAGTATTGGAGATAGAGAAGAGAATGATAATAAGAGAGTGAAAAGAAGCAGATTGGATAAAGAAGGTAGGAAGAGATAAATTGATGAACTGGACAAGGGGCTTACCTATTAATGAATTATGGCACATAATTTTGGATAGCATAGACAGAAAGAGGAAATTGAAAAAGGTCCCTATAAGGACTAAAAATGGCGGCACGTGATTGGTTGGAAAATAGACACGGGGACCTACGGAGTTGGCGAAGACTTCAGCCAATATAATTTAGACTTTTTCATAAGGATGATTATGTCATTTGTTGCCGATAGTTTTTATTCCTGTCTACATTTTGTATATTTATTAATATGTAAAAGAAAATAAAGGACACTGTTAAACGACATATTTGTATATGTATTGTTTTTTCGTCTTCTTCCAATAGTGACACTCATACTCCTTGTAATAACTCTAATATTTCGTAGTCAAAAATTTGGAGAAAATATTTGATGTGAAATGAAAAGAAAAGAAATGAAATCTTTAAGTTTTACGTGCCACGTTTATGCCGGCTAGGCTAAAGAAGATGGTGATGATGAGAAATGAATGAAATGATGGAATGATGAAAGTGGAAGGACACGGGAGAACCCCCAAGAAACCCCACGAACACGGTGTTTACCCACCAGAAATTCACTTGGTGTGAGCGGGGATCGAACCACGAACCCCATGCATCAGAGGTGAACGCTCTACCACTGAGCCATCGCGATCCCTGATGTGAAAATAGATGAAGATTGGGTGACTGAAATATCTTTCCGTTTAACGTCCTACGATTACGTCCTTTAAGCTATGGAACACGGATGATTAAGGCAAATGAATGAAGAATTGGTGGAATGAGAATGTGGAAGAAAACCTACAGACACAGTGTTGTCCATCACAAACTCATTTGGACAGGCCTCGAACCAGGTATCCCACGCACCAGAGGAAAGCGCTATACCACTAAGGCACCGTTCTCCCCATAAGTGACGACGAAACACCAGAATTCTCAGCTTCTGAACAGCTACAAGTCATCAAATATCATCTCTATGTGCAGTTGGAGCGTCTTGAATGGTCGAGACACTTTACTCGGATGATTAATACTTGTGAGGTATATATAAAATTATAGTTATAAGAAGTTTAGAAAACATACCTTTGAATAGGCAAGGACGAAAGTTGTAAGATAATAGAAAACATGATCTCGGAAATGGATAATAGTGCAGATTGTATTGACTTGGCATAGATAGAATCCAATAACGTTGTGTTTCTGTGGCACTGAGTCTTACCTTTCTTTAATTCATAGAATGAGATAGTGTTAAAATGATAAATACAAGTAAATAAAACTAATAGAACAAATCGATAATTTTTAGTAATTTTACTGAAGATTAGAAATGTGAGCTGGAAGTAAAATCGAGAATAGGAATAACAAAGCAAACTTTTAGGAGGAAGAGAAGTTGATTTTGTGGATCGATGAAAAAGGAGCATCGGAAGGTTTTATGTGAAATATTGTACTATTCTGATCATGAACATAAATACAGGGTATTTAAAAAAACTCACATATTTCATTTGGGTCTACAATTTCTATCTGAATTCCGATTTTCATGCAGTTTGTGGCAAATTATCAAGAAAGAATGAAAGTTTTAACGGACTATGTTTACTGGTTTAAATTCATCGGGGGTAATATCGGCCACGCCTCAAGAAAAGCAGCAAATATTCTCCAGTTTACCTTACAATTGGAATGAGGTGCGGTGCTGTGCGGAAATTTAAGTTTTCCTCGTTATATGGCAATCTCGCAAAGGTCAGTATGAAACAGGAAACTGGGTCGTTGTAATGGGAATTGTGCTGTACAGTTCTGCGCTACCGTGTGAGTATGATTAGGACACAGTGAGAATAGTGTACTCTTTAGAGCAACATGAGTTTATCGTTAACAGTTTTTGGAGAATGGAATATGTTGTTGCTACGCAAAGAGGCATTTACAAAAAAATTACCTCACGTTCTGCCCTAGACAGGAAATATTTTTGGTCGCTAGTGAATAAACTGGAAGAAATAGGATCACTTCTGAGTAAGAGAGGGAAACATCGGACCCCGCAGGCGGGTGTTGTAGAAAATATCAGTTATCGACTCCTCAGATGAGGTCGCTTAAAAAAATCTCTCCGTTGTTTGTCGCAAGGAACCGATTATAGCTGTTCAACATTTGATTTATGGGCGTTACCATTAACACTTAATTTGCATTCTGCAATTTCGATTCAAAAATCCAAAACCTCATTCCAATTGTAAGATACACTGGCGAATATTTACTTTTTTCTTGAGGCACCGTCGATATTACCCCGGATGAATTTAAACCAGTAAACATAGTTCCATAAATCTTCCATATTT
This sequence comes from Thermobia domestica, assembly GCF_964235325.1. Classification (NCBI taxonomy): domain Eukaryota; kingdom Metazoa; phylum Arthropoda; class Insecta; order Zygentoma; family Lepismatidae; genus Thermobia; species Thermobia domestica. The sequence goes on along the minus strand of NC_137464.1, from coordinate 3,154,829 downwards.
CCTTGATCATTTGCCACAAACCGCTAGAAATTCTAGACCCAAATGAATTCCGCGAGTTTTTTCAAATCACCCTGTATTATGAAACAGAAGTTCTACGTGTGGTTGTGAAAGATAATGCAGAAATATATCTAAGTCAAACGGAAAACGAATGAGAAAGTTCTAAGAATACTATATTTCACGCAGGAAATGGAGCAGGTTAGAATGCTGTTTGACAATAAATTGTATTCCGAAGGAGATAAAAGGTATGAAGGAAGGAAATGTGAGTGAGAAAAATATTTCAATTGATGGGGGGTGGAGTTTCTAGAGGCTAAATCCTTCTTTGGGATGAAAAGATTAACTGAAAATGGTGTGCAACAAGTGGTCTACCAGTGATACCTGAATGACTATGAAGAGAAAAAATAGTTTCGAAACGTCATCGCAGGTAATTAGTTCCCCTGATAGTTATAGAAACCCGTTACATACAGCTGTTAAGTGGGTTGCATAGTGTAAAGTTAAAAGCGATACCTGTTCATCCCAACCTCAGCAACTCTTTCATTGGTTAGTTAAAGCTTGGTAGGGACGTAAACATGGAGGCTATTTGTTTCCTCCACGAGCAGTTTTTTCGTCTTCTAATTATGAATAAATGCAATGTCTATGTTGACCATTCTAGGTTTCACTGACAACTGAACACAAAATCAAAATACTAATTAGTAATGAGCTTCTAACAACCTTGTTGAATAGCTGAGAAACACTTATCCGAAAACGAACATATCGACTTCACACAAACTTCAAGGCATCTCATAAATCAGAGGTTTATGCAAAACTTTGTTTTTATGAATGGAATATTTATTGGAGGTTCTTTTGTTTTTTATGCAATGTGCAGCAAATGCAAAAACACTTCGAACATTATCCATACCAGTCAAAGCCTGATTTTCGAAGAAAAGTGGACATATCACGTTTGTCCAGATAACCATCGATATAAACTCGGCCAGGTGTTTGAAGTCAGTAGGTGTCAGATCCTAATACGAATTTGCTGTTTTCATATTTGTAATGTCTTTTTCACACCATGTAATCATTCTTTGCAAAATTTAATATAAGGTTGCTCTTTCTGGTTCTAATCTTTCTGCTCTAGCCAAACTTTCAGAAAAAAATTTACAAGGCCCACCTACAACAGAATCATTAAAAACAACAATAAAAACGAAGTAGCAGGAAGTCTACTAGAGCCTTATCTTAAAGGTACTATCCTGGTTTTTGCCTAGTGCAACTGAGGAAAGACTTGGAAACCAAGAATCTCCCTACACCGAAGCAAGAACACTAAGGACCAGCCTAATTGGATAGTGAAAACACTATATCTGACATTACTTGATCAACATCTTCTATGCCTCGAGATCTACATACCTAATTACTATATATTTAAATCAATCTCTGTGATCAAAAATAAAATAAAATATATATTTTACATATCTTCACTTGACATGTCCAATTACTCATTCAGAGATCAGTACCTTACAACTGTTGATGACGTAGTGTAGAAATTTTATATTCATTTTTCACATTCATCTAAGAATAGCCCGCCATCATACCAATAGTCTATTCTAGAATTCTTTCATGACCTGTTCCAGTTTCTCCATGGAACACCCAGGAATCCGAAGAACATGGTATGACAAGCTCTCTTGATCTAAGATCAAACCAGATTCCTCCGAGCAAAGTTGAAAGCTAACTGATCCATCGTGTTGTTCTGAAAGATTATATACAGACATATGAATCATCAATAACAGTGGCGACACTCTATGATTAAGATTATGTATAGCTTTGACGAAAGGTGACCAAATGGAGAAAATTATAGGCTAAAACCGTTCAATCCGAACGAAGAGGGCTGCTGACTACAATACGAAACATTCGAGAAGTCAAAACAAAGTTAGAAATTTGCTTTTAAAATCGTGGAACAGCTTTAGGTTTATAATAGGCAGTGTTGTGATAAAGCAAAAATAAGGAAGAGATCAGAACTGCTATCTTTGGTTTTACGGAAATTGAAGAGCATCAGTTGAATAACGTTTCTCACATTGGATGGATGGAGTGAAGCGCATATCAGATATCTGACGTTCGAGAGCTGATCAGAAAGTAAAGTTACAAAGCCTGCAGTGAAATGTGTATATATTATTTCATACAACTAATACAGCCAATGGACAAGGGCACCGATTTCTCCGTAACTTTGTAGGAGGAGCATTCAGATGTGTGTTTGGTTGCAAAGAAGAGTCTGTCTAAGAAGGGATAAATGAGGATTTTAAGACAAATTGAATTCGAATTATGCAAAATACTGTATATTTATAAAAAAAACATATAACAATAAAAATACTAGGGAGCCAAAATCAGGTAAAATCACCATGTTTACAGGAGAAATGAGTTGATGTTACGTAAGCGTAATTACTAAGTACTAACATAACCTAACCTAGAATAAACCACCAAAAATAGAAAATATAGGAAGAAAATACGAATTTTAAGAAAAGAATTCTGGCTCCCCAAGTCCTAATATCCTAACCTACCTAAACCATCAAAAAATACAGAAAATACAGCAAGAAAGCTCGAAATTTAAGCAAAATATTCTGTCCCCCAGTTCCAAAACTAGGCCAAAATACATATAAAAATACATATTCATAAAAATACATGGGGACCCACATGAGCATTGGGGGCCGAGCACCCTCAGGATCGGCGCCCTTGCCAATAGATAGTACATTCGTTAGATTATCTTTCGACATAGTCTCCATATCGCTTGTAGCATCGTGGGATGAGTTTGAAGATTCCCTTCTGGCAAAAATCCTGTCCTTGCATGCTCAGCCATGTTATTATAACCGCTACCAGGTTATAGAAGGATTTTTTGTGGACACTCTGTATATTTCGTGAAGACAGTGATTATTATTTTCGATTTATACTTTATTCTGCAACGCATATAAGTTCTTTCTTTGGTGGGAATTGTTTCTTTCCCACACAATCGGACAAAGAAGTCTTTCGTCATTTTTTCATATATATATTTAAAACGTTGCTTTTGCTGAGAACATTTCAGTTAGTGACTAACCATTTCAGTGTTTCTCCCTGACTTATTATATGCACAGTATATATTCTGCAGTTATTTGGAACTGAATTAAGTGCTTTCTTTAATCGCTTATGGAAACATTATAATAGATTAGAGAAATATGGGCTGACCAGATGTCCCAGTAGCCGAAGTGGCGCCGACTGCGTTGTATTCCAGTTCGTTATCTGTACTTTCTCACGCCAGTGTTATCGCCGCGTCTAGTGCATTATAGGCAGTTGACTAAAATTAACATAAATTGTTTTCTATATTCTGTTTGTATGTGCATACAGGTGAGTAACTGAGTAATTTTTGAAATGAACTGCCAACACTATTCCGTTGACCATTGCAACCCGTAGCTTGAGCTTGGACGCTCGAAGAGTTTGACTCCAGGTCTGGAAGATGCAACCACGCATCTCGCGTTGAACTTCAAACATAAGTTGTGTTAAGGGGCACAAGCTATTTAGCCGGTGAAGGACGATTTCTTACGGCTAGCCCCAATCAGTGAAATCCCAGGTCCTCAGACCTTGTGCGTTTAAAATGTTATATACGCGCCCTCCAATATCTGTATTCCATTGTGGAGATCTTCTTTTGTGTGTTTGCTGAAGATTCACTTTTACGCTGCAGGACTGTTCAGCGTAACAACTGGGTTCATCGTGGGACGATCCAGACAACTTTTCCCCAGTGCGAATCCCCCAAGTGTGTTAATGGTGTGAGCAAAGTATTTATAGTGATATCTGAATTATAATCATATATATATAAAGGGCTATATTTCCCGTAAAGGGCAAAACGTAATTTCAGCGGCAAAATTTATTAGTGTCCAGTGTTGTATTCATTTCTCTTCGTTATTTTTTTTTCAAAATAGTGTTCTAATAAATAAGTATAGTGTCAATTAATCCAGTGTGTTTTCGTTGTTTGTATGAGTGATGTTTGTGTGCGTTATGGTCTGGATGACCGTCTGATCGTCCGTGAGGTTTTCGAGACGAGACACCCGAACCTCTCGGCGCCTAATGCTCATCTCATTATTGAGACCGACGAGCTTTTTGGGAAACAGTTTGTAACCTTTCTTGGAGAGGTCTTCGTCGTCCTGTCCAGGTAAGTTAAAGTATCAGGAGTATACTTATTGGTAATACCACGAGCCGAGGACAGCGACCAGATTAACCAGGCGGTTACAAATAAATAGCTGCCCGAACATGGACCACGAACTTGAGATTGGTTACATTATCACGAAGAGTTTCACCTCCTTTTCTGCTTCTAGATGCTGCTTTAAGTGCATAAACAGGTGAACGTTGCTTGGAGCAAAGTCCAGGTTGTAGGAAGGGGTCGATGATGTCCCAGCGAAACTGTTTCAACAGCTTGGTGGTCCTCTGGGCTGTATGCGGGCGTTTTCACAACCAGCCGTAAACTTTCGGCGTCATTCTGGTACATACTGACGAGACATTACAGTATCTCCGTAAACCTCTACCAATTGCCAGTGAATTTCAGCTGCGGTTACGTGTTTCGCCCACAGAAATAGAATAATTGAGCGGACTCTTTCACGAGACCAATTTTCCAAACGAGTCACCATTTGTGTTTACCTGCAACTAGCGCCATAGGTGGCTGAAAGTCTGCACAGTTGCCAACTCCATGTATTAAAATTACTACACACTCCTCATTCCTATACAACAGACGAAAATCCAGAAATATCGGCATTGTAACCTGAGTTTCTGATACTCCCTCGTATATGTTATGAGGATAAGTGCTCTGGATGATCTCTAGGGAACGATAAGCACTGCAGCGGATTTTCTATATCCCCACATTTTAAAGAGAACTTAACGAAACATGATAGAACGTTTGAGGAAAATACATGCTGAGTAGCAAAGATTATATGACTAGTTTAATGACATGAGTTCCAGGCCAATTGATAACCTTCGAGAGCATGAGAGGACAATATGCTGTTCATAAGTTCCTCTGTTAGTCTCAGACTTCACAAAATTCCAGTTGAACGTAAGCATACGTAGTATAATTAGTGGTGCCGTTAACTAGTTTGCACTTTTTCGACTGAGCCGGTTGATAGACTTGTCTCTCCACGCCTACACTCAATACTTACAGAAAAAAGAATTAACTAGAACTATTTTTTAAAACCATTACACAAAATATCATTCTAGTCACAATTACTAATGCCATTGAAATAATAATAATAACACATAGTAATGAATACAGTCATCCCCACTTAGCTCAGATAATAATAACCATGTTAGCATGGGAACAATTAGAGTGTAATCTCATAACAAACATAACCATTTATTTTTGGTAGAGTAATCATTTATTAAGATGGTAATGTCTTAATTGAATAAATGAAATTAGAGACATCAGATTTAGACAATTACCCAAAACTGATGCTGTGGCTATATAACAAAATTAATAATAACAGTCATACTGAAATAGAAATAGAATTTTTGATACAAGTGGAATTAGTAATTAAGTCAAATGAAAGAAGTGTCTTACCAATTGGTAACCAACATGTACACTCATGTCCAAAATGATTGTCGCATATCTACAACAGTCTTCTTGTAAAAATATAATTTGATATTGATTTTTCAGGGTACTTTTAATACTGATACTATGTGGATAATCGGGAAATGTATATTTGTGGTAAATTTCATAGGAAAAGAATTATAAATACGAATATTAGAATGAGTAAAACAAAATGTTTCTAAAAGGACAAGAAAGTTTTATTTTCGTTTTATTGTTCTTATTTACTGTTCTTTTGACATGAAATTTTCCACATACATGTCTTTGCTGATTATACACATAGTAACATTATAAGAAATACCGGGAGAATTCGTTATCAAATTATATTCCTACAACACATTTATAGACATGCGACAATAATTTTGAACATGAGTGTACCTAGATTAATCGGAGAGGACAACGAAGACGAACTTCGTACCTTTGTGGTCACTTCAACACTTTCTCGAATTCATTCCTCCATTTCTCTACCTATCTTCTCTTCCTCGTTTCGGGTAACGTCATTCTCTTCCGCTTATCTTGACATTTTCAAGAATCTCCTCATGACTCGAAGTAGGAAGTGTTTGTTATTAAGTTGACACATTGCTACATAACGTAAGTTATATTTCCTATTGAAAGGAATGTTTCATCTGGACATAGTTTTAAGTTGTTACAAGACTTCCTTGTTTGCTCTAAAAAAAATGTGAACTACCTAACAGCACCAGATTGGGAATTGAATTTTATTTCCATTTAAAATATGCAAAATTCACAAAGTATTAAGATCATTAGTTAATAAAATATCCTTCACCCTTATCAAAGAATTTCTGTCACATCACAATATTAATAATAATTAAACTTATAAACTAACCATAGAATCGGCTGTTAAATGACGTCACTGAGTACAACCAATGGGAACAGCCAGTTTACAAAAACAAATGACTGTAATTTCATGTTGTAAACAACTATAGACTATAGGTATCCAAATTATTCCAAACTGTACGAAAGAAATTTTCAAACCAGACGACAGTATGTAATGTTGGAACATGAAGTGACAGTCTCCTACTTCCGACTCCAATAGCGGAGAAGGATAAAGATGAAACACCTATTCTTTGCAACATGACGGACAGTTGAAGCGTTCTAGAACACTTTCCATACTTGAACTTAGCATAGATTGGATGTTTAAAACAGAAACGAATAGTTGCATTTCCAAGCAATTTGCAATTTTTTTTTTTTTAAGTTTTGTTATTAAGAACTGACAACTTCTTGGAGATATTAAAATGTTATTTGTAAAGAAAAATAATGATTGCGAGTCTTAAGATACCTTCTGTAGAGCAGACATGAGATATGTAAATTCTCTTTTCACTTTTCCATTCCCTATTCTTCACGATATTTTATTCATTCTCTCATCCGTCTCCTTCCATTCCACGCTTCATTATACAAGCATTCTAAGAATACAGGATTCATTGTTTCTTTTGTTTTAAGTAACAGAACATTTAATTAATTTCATTAGGCGCTGTGTTTCTCTTTTGTTTCAGTTTAGAAGAAACAATATGAACATTAATTTGAGCGAAAGAATTTTGAAAAAAAAAATCTCCCTTGTTTCTCTCTTTTTCATTTATCCACCTGGGTGTGGCTGCTATAATGCAGCGCCTCTTCAGTATTTCGTCTCTTTTTATTTAGAGGAAATTTTCCTTAAATTAGTGACACAGATTGGCAATAAATCTGGCGTCTGGCGAATTGTGGCAGCTAGAAATTCGCAATTTTAAGAGGCCTAATCTCTGCGAAATTAAAGTACCGCTAATTTTACAGTAATTATGTGATATCTTCAAATAGATAAAAGATAATCAAAATGTGTAACAAGAGCACGCTAAACAAAATTATTTTGCTTGAGGTACCGTTATCAGGAGTCACTAGTAGGTTTCCGTTTGCAGCCATTTAAAAACGCGAAAATAAATGCCGATTATCTTAATGGCTTGAAATCGAAAGCAGATAAGTGAGTCCTGATAACAGTATCTCATGTAAAATAATATTGTTTAGGGTGCTCTTGTTTCACTTTACGATTATCTTTTATCAGTGTTTGAGTACACGGCTTATGTTTTTAAGAACCCTACACTGAGAATTGAAAGAACCTTATCTGTGTCCAGCGTTATTCTTTCCAGAGGGATAACAATGTTGTATGGAGGGCTCCCGCTCTCTAATTGTGCTGATGGTGGTTAATTGTTTTATTTGTTTGTTGAACTTTAGCACCTCGTTTCAGAATCAAGAGTATGTGAGACGTGGACCTACAGTTTACAGTGAAGTTAGAACCAGTACAATGCTTTCAAATTTTAGTCCTGTCGTACTGAGAATCAAACCCTGAAGCACGTGCACCAATGATGTGCTAGCCCCTATACCAGCGGGAAGGGCTGGTTATTGTTATATATTGACATATTTACGTATATATTACTGCAATATTGTGAAGTAAATTGTTGTTCGTAAAAGTGTATGATTCATCCGTAATCTTTCATTATCCCTCAACATTACCATCGATTTTTATGTTTAAATTTTGTCTGCTACAAAACTATATTAATGGTGTTAGACTTAGTGATATATCTTACTAGAACTTATGTCTGCACTTGATGATACGAGAGCGATTTTTTTTAACTTTCTTTAAAGCACCGGAGAAGAGAAAGGGAGATAAGACCGTTTGTTATTGTGAAGTAGAAGCCTGAAAACATCGAATGCAATGGAAGCGCTCACCAAGTGTGAACTACGTGACATAATTTGATTTCTCCAGGCAGAGGGCATAATGCAGATGCAATACATTGCCATAAGAGAAAGGTTTACGGCGAAAACTTTATAAGTGATGACTGTGTGCACAAGTGCTGAAAACAGTTTAAAGGAGAATTTACCGTCGTACACGACCATAATAGAAGAGGGTGGAAATGTGTGGTGGCAGATTACATTGATGAAGGAGTAAATTGTATGGTTCGTGAAACGCATATATTATGATTTTTGAACTGTCTGATCTTGGAATTTCATGGAACTCCGCAACCTCCTGAAGAAATCGTATTAAATTACGCAGTTCACACTTGGCTGGCGCTTCGATTGCAATCGATGTATTTTCACACTTGCTACTCTACAATGATTGAATGAAAATCTGTCTATCGGTGTGCGGAATGCGCGTGTCCAATGAACAATCTGTCCAATTCCCGTTTCGTTCTCTCATGTTCTCCCCTGGTAGCTTAACGGAAGTTGAAAAAATAGTAACTCCTCGTATAAAGCCTGAACTGAGGTTATGGAAGAAGAAGCGCATAATCGATGTACACTGTAGTAATAATCGCATATCCGTCGATTTCATATAGCGTATGTTTAAATAAATGTGGGTAGTTCATAATAATCATAATTAAAAACGATTGTTACTAATTTATTAGTAGAGATATTGATGAATTTGTTTGAGTGCAATAGTTGCAGATATAACAATTTGCACTAAACGTTTAAGCAACTTGACAGAACACCTAATAGTTTCGTTCTTTTAACGTTTTCAAGGATGGTTCACGCCAGGCGCCATGATTCGTGCAGAAATGGACATTTTAGTCTAAGTTTTATGTTTTAAAATGTTTATCTTTTGGAAAACACTTATTAATTTCTTTACCGAATTTAGTAACGAGGCTAGGTGTGGGGATTTTGGTTAGGCAATCCCCCAGACATGTGTTGTAATTCAAGTTGAATTATATAAAACTCTTATTTTCGATATACAAAAAAAAAGGTGTCCCTTAAAAATGGTCTCTGGCCCTCTGCCTATCCCTCCCCTCCTCGCCCCGAAATTAAAACTGGCGTTGTCACTGACTAGATTTCATTTTCGTGACCACAGAGCAGATGATGATAATACTTAGAATCAATGATGATTTCAGGTAGTACCCAAGGGGCTTATCTCCCCGAGCTATACAGGGTGTTTCAAAACAACACCGACAACATTTGGGAGGTGATTCCTGACACCAAGATAAGACAAAAAGTATAGACCAACCTGGGTGCGCAAATGCTTTCTTTCGGAGTCAGGCTGCCAAACACATGAAAAAATTAATTTTAAGGTAAATAGCTCCAAAACTATGGGACCTAGCGTAGTCGGGTCAAGACTTTACTAAGGAACTAATATTTGCTCTATCCAAAAAAAAAAAAAAAAAAAAATACATGTTTCAGAATCCTGCAGTACTTCCGCAACAATTTTTATAGAGGTAGTTAGTGAGTACTTCAGATTATATGCCCGTACCCAAACTGCCTGTACAAAAACTGTTGCGTAAGTATCTTAGGATTCTGAAACATTGGATAGACCATATATTAGTTCCTAATTGAAGTCTTGACCCGACTACGGTAGGTCCCATAGTTTTGGAGCTATGGACCTTTAAAATTCATTTTTTCATTCATTTTAAAGTTCGCAACCTATAACTCCGAAAAGAAGCATTTGTGCACCCAGGTTGGTCTATACTTTTAGTCTTATATTGGTGTTAGGAATCACCTCCCAAACGTTGTAGGTGTTGTTTTGAAACACTCTGTATAACGCCGTTCATGCTCAGTGTGCATTACTAATATATTCACACTACTACTTTCACCCTGTGAAGTGAATTGAAATGAAATTAAATCTTTCAGTTTAACGTCCCACGCTTATACTCTTTAGGCTAAGGGAGACGGATCATTAAGGAAGTGAATGATTATGGAAGAATTGGTGGAATAGAATGTGGAAGGAAACGAGAGAATCCGAGAAAACCCATGGATGTGATCATGTCCATCAAAACCTTGTGATCATGTCCATCATCTTACCTTTCCGGGATCGAGCCAGGGACCCCACGCACCAGAAGTAAGCGCTCTACCACTGAGTCATCGTGCCCTCCCCCCATGAAGTGAAAGCTACCCCTCGGAACCTTCTGAAATCACCTGTGTTTCGAATTGTTATTGTACCTTCTTAAGAAGGAAAATTGTTTCAGAAGAAAACTTGAGTACTAATTCTCATTTTACATAGTTTTCAAAAGAAATTCTGAATAAATATTTCCACTTCTAGATATTGAGAGAAACTGATACAACACACAAACAGCTGGCAGTAATTGTGAATTGCAGAAAAAAAGATTAATTTCAAAGTCAACCTTTCGAGAGATGATTTTTATATCAAAGCGAGTGACTTTATTTATTTATTTTTCTTTCGTTGAAACAAAGAATCCTTCACATGAAAGGAAAACATTACATATTAAGCATAAAAGAGAAAGAGTAAGGTATTTTGTTTCATGAGAGATTTCTTCCAAGATTCCTTGTTCTTTCAACTTTTCCCGTTGTCCTTTGTCTTGAGGAAAAAGAAAGGAATTGCTCGCAAGAGCTGCCTTCCGATTGAATTTCCAGTCTCTCACCGAGTTTTAAAAGATTGAGGAAGGAAAGAGGAAGAGGTCACAGGCCACATCACCCCTCTTCTCTTCATCAGTGTAGCCAACAGGTTACCTCGTTTCCCCACTAGATCAAGCACTCAAAACCACTAGAGTACCATTTAAAAAGTATTGAAAGCCACTAGAAATCCCACCAGACAGGAAATAATGAACAGAAGCCGCACATTTATTTACACAAGAACCTTTCGGTTTACTATACAGGGTGTCCCAAAAGTAATGGCGAAAAATGAAACCACAGTTTACTGGCACCAAAACAAGAAAGTTTATATGACATATAGTCCGGAAGTGGACAGTGGCGGAGCTAGACAGCTTTGAATGCGGAGGAAAAGGAACTTCACAGTTAGGGAAAGGAATTTGCCAATTTACAAAACCGCTTTGAAGATGAGTGTAAATAGTTACGTAACACATCGGGAATGATGGAATGGAGAATCTCTGTCGCATGCGTTTAAAATGTCAAGTCGATATGATTCCTTTCCCCCACGTTTGAAGCTGTTTAGCTTCGCACCTCTCTATTTCTGGACTATATGTCATACAATCATTTGTTTCTTGTTTTGTTGCCAGAAATCTGTGGTTTCATTTTTCGCCATTACTTTTGGGTAATTATATATACTGTAAATATAGTTTCAAGTAATTCCAAGTGAATTACTTAGGTTTACTTGAAAATCAACAAGTAGATCTTATAATGATCACGGCTTGACTTCACTTCCGATTGTCTCTACAGTTTAAGACAAGAATGTTGATGTAAAAGATGTTCCTCTGCGATGCATTTGCTGGATGTGCGTACCAATTATTTCCAGAACATCTAAGGTGATTTTGCAGTTGTGGAAATATTGTTTCTTCCCGCAGAGTGCAGCACGCTGAAGCCATGCTGATTCTCGTTTTCGTTTATGTGAAAGACATTTGAATCAAAATCCGTTCGATTTCTGTATACTATTTGAGCAACAAGGTATTAATAGAGACATTACAAAACATATTAATTTATTGAAAAGATGATCGTTGAGTATCTGAATACTTCACACCAAAAACTTGGTGTCCAGGGGCGTATTTACGCGGGGAGTGCACCAGATATGGACCACTCAAAACATTTCGCAACTCAATATACAGTTGTACAATTTCTTAACAAAACTATACTTTTTTGGCGGAGGAATGAATATTAAAGCCTGAAGATTTTATTTTACATTTCATCTGTATTCCCTGCCCCCACCAAGTGAACTTTGTGGTGCACAAACACCGTGTGCATGGGTTTTCTCGGGGTTCTCCCGTTTCCTCCCACTTTCTTCATTCCACCATTTCATTCATTACTCATCATCACTGTCTCCTTTAGACTAACCGGAATAACCGTGGGACGTAAAACTCAAAGATTTCATTTTTTATCTGTATTCTTTCTTTTCTTACCAAAGCAATCAGGTGGTGTTGTCATTTTTTCTGAAAATATAGGTGACATTAACAATTACCTATCATCTTTTCGAATGCAGAATAACACCGCAACTATACTATATAGACGCAGTGCCTTGTAATATTGGATCACGCCCCCCTCCCCCTTCCGAATAATAATTTCTGGTTGTGCACCTGTTGGCACACAACCTCTAAATTTGCACTATATGCATTTTCTTTAATTTGATAGCTTTGTTATGTAAATTATTTTTGTATTGACGTAGTAAGTTTTTGTTGTTTACATATGTACGAAAAATCAGTCTGCAGTCTTATTGTTATATTTTATTTATAGCATAGTAACGTTTGAGTAGTTAAGATTCTCAGAGCAAATTAATAAGGTACACTAAAAAAAACTGAAAGGAAAGAAAGAAGAAATCGAACTCTTGAACTGCTAAACTCAAGCAATTACTTTCTACATACAAGCATATAATAAGCATTCAAATGTCAGTATTCAATATCGTTTGTTGCTTTTCCTTCTTCTTCTCCTCCTCCTCCTTCTCATTATTATTATTATTATTATTATTATTATTATTATTATTATTATTATTATTATTATTATTATTATTATTATTATTATTATTGGTGGTGGTGGTGTTGTTGTTATTTATGAACTGAAGTTTGTAGTTACATTCTAAAGGTATAAACTGCAATTAGGCGCGGACTCTGAAATTTTTGCGTAGGGTGTCGAAAGTTGGAAGGAGTACAATATTGCAAGACACAGACATGACGTTATTCCGCATCCAATCTGAGTAAACGATAAATAATTTCCAAGTAGCGGAACTTGTGCACTCCAGGAATCCTTTTAAATTTTGCTTAGGAACTAATATGCGCCCTATTCAGAAACACATGTTTCAGAATCCTAAGATACTCATACTCACGTAGCAATTTTTGCAGATGGAGTTTGGCTACGGGCGTATAACTTTAAGTACTCACCAACTACCTCTATAAAAATTGTTGCGGAAGTACCGCAAAACTCTGAAACATGGATATTTGGATAGGGCACATATTAATTCCTAAGTGAAGTCTTGATCCACTACGGTAGGTCTCATAGTTTTGGAGCTATCAACCTTTAAGTTCAATCTGTCATGTTTTCGGCAGCTTATAACTCCGAAAGGAAGCATTTGTGCACCCAGGTTGGTCTATACTTTTTGTCTTATCTTGGTGTCAGGAATCTTGGTGTTTTGAAACACCCTATATATAACGTGGGTTCCTGTCACCACGGCATGGCGCGTCCTCAGGTTGCGGATCGAGGAGAAGGCCTCTAGATATAGAGGTTAGCTGCGAATATACTGAATAAGCAGTCGCGGACAGACGACTAGGAGTGGTCCTCCAGCTTGGGGGTTTGGGTAAGGCTAACACCCTCATCCTGTAAAAAAAAGGTACTTGTTCAGAAACATTCACAAAAGCCTCGGACAAGGACTGATAACTGGGCACGACCTCGGCAAAACAAAATGGACATGGGATTTGGAACATGGAATATTAGAAGTTTTTATAGGGCAGGCGCGTTAAAATCTATTACGAGTGAGTTAGAGAAATACAGGATGGACCTAGTAGGAGTTCAGGAAGTTAGGTGGGAAGGAAATGGATCTGAGAATTCCGGAAATTTTACGTTCTTTTACGGAGAAGGAAATAAAAATCACCAGTTAGGAACAGGGTTTTTCGTTCACAAACGAATATTACCAGCAATTAAAAGGGTTGAATTTGTTACTGACAGACTTTCTTTTATTACTCTCAAGGGACGGTGGTGTGATATTATTGTTTTAAATGTACATGCTCCAACTGAAGATAAGGGTGACGATATAAAAGATAGTTTTTACGAAGAACTGGAGCGGATATTTGACCAACTCCCGCGATACCATATGAAGATTCTATTAGGGGATTTCAATGCGAAGGTAGGACGAGAGGATATTTTCAAACCGATTATAGGGAACGAAAGTCTACATAAGGAAAGTAATGACAACGGTGTTAGACTCGTGAACTTTGCAACATCCAAAAACCTAATCGTGAAGAGTACAAAATTCCCACATCGCGACGTTCATAAATACACTTGGACATCACCAGACGGAAAAACACATAATCAAATTGATCACGTTTTAATAGATAGAAGAAGGCAATCTAGCATAATTGACGTCCGGTCGTTTAGAGGGGCTGATTGTGACACTGATCACTACGTGGTAGTAGCGATAATACGGGAGAGATTATCGTTCAATAAAGGTAATATTCAATGTCCGAAAACAGAGAGATTTAATTTAAAGAAATTAGAAGAGAGCCATGTAAGAAAGGAATACCAGATTGAAGTTTCGAATAGATTCTCGGTTTTAGAAGACTCGGAATGCACTAGTGTTGAGGATACTTGGATTGAAATTAGAGATAGCATTAAAAGTTCAGCAATAGAAAAATTGGGACACGCGGAAATACGTAGGAACAAACCATGGTTCGACCAAGAATGCATTAAACTAGCAGAGAAGAGAAAACAGGCAAAATTACGGTGGCTACAAAATCCGAATGAAATAACTACACAAAATTTCGCAGATATCAGGCGGGAAACTTCCAAAACTTTTAGAACAAAGAAACGAGATTTTTTGAAAGCTAAAATTACGCTACTTGAAGATAATAGTAAAAATAAAAATATTCGGGACATGTATAAGGGGATAAGCGAATTTAAGAAAGGCTATCAACCTCGTGCTTATATATTAAAGAAAGCTGACGGAACAGTTCTCACTGATACGGATAGCCTCTTAAACAGATGGAAAGATTTCTTTGACGATTTGCTGAACACGCAGCCAAAAACTAATGCGCGTGGAGAAAAGGAGATACACACCGAAGAACCGTATATTCCAGAACCCAATCGAATAGAAGTAGAAGCCGCTATAAAGAAATTAAAGAAACACAAATCTCCGGGTGTGGATGAAATTCCGGCTGAGTTAATTTTAGCTCGAGGCGAAAAATTGTGGAACAAGATACACAAACTCATTCTCCTTATCTGGAACAAGGAAGAATTGCCGCAAGAGTGGAAAGAATGAATCATTGTTCCAATTCACAAGAAAGGCGACAAAACTGACTGTAATAATTATCGAGGCATTTCTCTTCTGTCAACATCCTATAAAATCCTTTCAAATATTCTATTAGCAAGACTGACCCCATACGCAGATGAAATTATCGGAGATTATCAGTGCGGATTTAGACGAAATCGATCAACTATCGACCAAGTATTTACCATTCGCCAAATACTCGAAAAGAAGTGGGAATACAATATCCCGGTACATCAACTATTTATTGATTTTAGAAAGGCTTACGACTCGGTTATTAGAGAAACATTGTACAACGTTCTTACAGAACTTGGAATACCGAGAAAGCTAATTGGATTAATTAAGATATGCTTAAGTGAATCCCAAAGTAAAGTCCGGGTAGGAAAATTTTTGTCCACGAGCTTTCACGTCCAAAATGGCCTGAAACAAGGAGATGCGTTGTCGCCATTATTATTTAACTTTGTGCTGGAATACGCTATAAGGAAAATCAAAGATAGCAACCAGTGCCTACAGTTGAACGGTATTCACCAGGTGATGGCATATGCTGATGATGTAAATTTAATAGGGGATGATAGGAGAACAGTAGAAATAAATGCAGAGATCTTATTAAATGCTTGCAGGGACATGGGTTTAGAAGTAAATGCAAAGAAAACTAAATACATGGAAGTGCGTCGGGACCGTAATACGGCAAATTGTGGGGGCGTTAAAATATTAAATAATACTTTTGATAAAGTGGATACTTTCAAATATTTAGGATCAATATTAACAGACGAAAACCATATTCACGAAGAAATTAAATGTCGACTAAAAGCAGGGAATTCGTGTTACTATTCGGTTCAAACCTCTTGTCGTCGCGAATTCTGTCGAAGAATTTGAAGCTTAAAATATACAAAACGATAATCATGCCTGTTGTTCTGTATGCTTGCGAAACATGGTCACTTACTCTGAGGGAAGAACATAGACTGAAAGTATTTGAGAACAGGATCCTGAGAAGAATATTCGGACCCAAGAGGAACGAGAATGGGGAATGGCGGAAACTTCATAACGAGGAACTACATAGTTTATACGGTTTACCCAGCATTGTTAGGGTCGTCAAGTCTAGGAGGCTTAGGTGGGCAGGTCATGTAGCTAGAATGGAGGAAAATAGAAACGCTTTCAAAGTCTTGACTGGAAGACCCATAGGAAAACGACCATTAGGAAGACCTAGGCGCAGATGGGAGGATAATATTAAGATGGATCTCGCAGAGATCGGAATACAAAGTAGAAAATGGATGCAATTAGCTAAGGATAGAAGTCAGTGGAGAGCTTTTGTGAACGCGGCACTGAACCTCCGGGTTCCATAGGCCATAGAGTTATATATATATATATATATATATATATATATATATATATATATATATATATATATATATATATATATATGTATATATATATATATATATATATATATATATATATATATATATATATATATATATATATATATATATATATATATATATATAAGCAAATTACGTGAGACTCTGGAATACAAACATATTAATACAAAGGAAACTTAAGCACGACTATCAAAAAGATATATTACCATCAGAAATATAAGAAGACATCAATCTTAAAACTAGTGAGATATTTCTCTCTGGCGGCTTTTGCAAAGCATATCAATGCGTGGACGAACTCTTTGAGAGACACACTCTCATGTCCAGTGTTTCTTTCCATAGAAAAATGAACAGCGTTAAAAGCAAACTTTCCAGCTTTAAACTTGGAAGACAAGTGTGAAATAAAGTCGATTGGCGATATTTTTTTATTTTCTTTTAAAGATAATTTCTTTGCGGAAGATCTTAGAAGGCTTTAAAAATCTCGAGACACACCTGACATGTATTCGCGACACACTGATGTGTCACGACACAGCGGTTGAGAAACACTGCACTAGACCCCCATCTAACACGATTTACGACCCACTAGATTCTTCTACTAGCCACTACACGGAAAGTTAACTCACTAAACTAGCATCCAACATCACCAGATTTGATGGGAAAACCACTAAATTGTCAACGCTGCTCCTCACACAAATGCACTTATACATAAGAAGTGTTGCCACTTCTACACAAAAGAAACAAAATGCAACAGCCACATTCACAAGCGCAGACAGAGCTTTGTTCTGGGGATGGATAAGATAAATTCTGTGCTATTGTATCACTATGTCTTTAATTCACAAAGAATTCAAATTAAGCCAATTTTTTGTAATTTGTCAGCTAATTTTTAATATAAATAACATTTTGTAAATTATATATAGTTGAGAGGAATATAAAATACAAATATGATTATTGATAATTATTGTTATTCTTTCAGAGTTAATAGTCTTTTATTTCAGCACTAAAGCTGTATGAGATATCACTCTGCCTTATTTACTCATTTCGCCATTGCCGTTGCTCCTAAGTGATGGTTTCGCATTTCATGGACCACTTCAAGACGGCATTTCTTTCTTCAAATGTTGTCCTTGCAGCTATATTACTTCACTCACGCCACCTACACAAAAGAACAAAATGAAACCATTATCAGGTTGTAAGCTAATAACAGAACATTAAAATACCGTATAACACGTTTCCGTCAATTCAATTCAGGGTTATTCACAATTACACAGAGCATACATTTTCTTGATCAGTCTGTATTGCATGTTATATGTTTATTTTTGTTCATTTGAGTTAATCTGTAGATGATTCTATTCGCTGGCGCAAATCATGAGGGATGAGGGGGACATTCCCTCCCCCCAATAATCCGACTTCAAATGTGATTTTCATCTACATTGTGGATGCCTAGTAGAAACATACCAATTATAAATATACATGTACGAGGTGCTATCCAAAATATTCGGGACTGGTGCTGCCATCTGGAAAGTAGTAGTAGTAGAGCTTTGTACCGATAGGTGGCAAGACTAGCATATCTAATGAGTGAGAGTGCACATTTTCATGTAGCTAGGTCGATGTGTTGAGTTTTCACAGTGCTTTTCATGATACTCTGTGTATGGTGTGTGGCGATTTTATGATGGATCCGAGAATACAACAGCGCTTGCTTTTAGTATATTGTTATATATTATTATATATAATATTATATATAACAATATATATATATTGTTATATAAATTATTGCTTTTAGTATATTGTTTATGTACTTAAGTAGTTATTTTTAAAATATGTAAATTGCGTTCTTAATGTGTGTGCTTTTGAACTAATCAAGATGGTGAATATTATGGAATTGTATGTACTTACATTACGAAATTCTGATTACTCTGTAATTCTTTAATCATTGTTTCTAGTTTTGGAATAAATACACGAACAAAGTGAAAATGATTTAAAACTAACCAAATGTTGCAATATGTTTGTAGGTGTTAGGAATATAAGTGTCATAACTAGTAGTGTCTATATTACTATTAGAAGCACGATCCAATATTTGACACTATATTTTTATATATAACTACATAACTAAAACTATAAATTACCTGTTTCAACAGAAGTAACTAGCTCACTCAATGGTCTGTGGAACCCACAGGTTCAATGCCACGTTCTCAGAAGCGCTCCATTAATTTCTGTCCTTAGCCAACTGAATTCAGTTTCTACTTCCTATTCCAATCTCTGCGAGATCCATCTTAATATTGTCCTCCCATCTGCGCCTACGTCTTTCTAATAGTCATTTTCCGATTGTTCTACCAGGTAAGACTTTGAAAGCGTTCTTACTTTCTTCTATTCTGGCTAAATGACCTGCCTATCTGAGCCTCCTGGACTTGATGACCCCTAACAATGAATTATACAGTCCCTCCTTATGAAGTTTCCGCCATTCGCCATTCTCGTTTGTCTGGGCCCGAATATTCGTCTCTGGATCTTGTTCTCAAATACTTTCAGTCTACTTTCTTCCCTCAGAGTAAGTGACCATGTTTCGCAACCATACAGAACAACAGGCATGATTATCGTTTTATATATTTTAAGCTTCAAATTTATCGACAACACGAATTCCCTGCCTTTAGTCGATATTTAATTTCTTCGTGGATATGATTTTGGTCTGTTAATATTGATCCTAGAAATTTGAAAGTAGGCACTTTATCAAAAGTATTATTTCATATTTTAACGCATCCAATATTTGCTATATTACGATCCTCACGAACTTCTATATATTTAGTTTATCAAATTATTTCTTTATGATAATAAATTTCGACAACATGATACTTATCGGAACAAGAATTTGTGTAATTAAAGTTTAAATCGCGACATTTTCTGTACCCAAACAAAGTAACCACAACTTCAGATCGCTATCGTATTGCAAGATCATCATGCTCTATGCTTTCTAATCAAATTACCCGTAATTAGTATACAGTGCCTTGATGACTGTATGTTAGGTCAGTTGGAGCTAGCAACAAGCGACGTAGCTACATTTTAGCGTAATGAAAGTTCGTTTTCTCGGAACCTATGCATCAGATTTTACACTATTATTTTATTAAGCTTCGTGTGATTTAACAACTTTAGACAATATAGTGCTTAAATAAAAATTAAAATTCAGAGTTTATCGTAATTTAGGGCTATACTTCATTAACCATACAATATACTGTCATCTTGTAAATGCCATGACGAAGAGCTTGATGAGAATAGTCTCATATTAATGGCTGAGAGCTATTACACTGATGCACGTAATTTTGTTCTGCTTAATGAGTTCTATCGATTACTATATATATCTGACATTTTTTTCCGTTGAACGCTAAGAGTATTCTGGAATTTTCACATTTCACTTAAATATAGTAGTAATAGTAGTAGTAGTAGTGGTGGTGGTGGTAGTAGTAGCAGCAGCAGTAGTAGTAGTACCAATGTAGGTCTTAAAACAGTGGAGTGCCGAAGTGAAACAAATTTATTAATTAACGACTTAGACATAATTAACAGACAAGGTAGTTAAATGTTTAATCATAAACATTATCAGTGCTTTTTGTAGAAACAGACAAGCGTTCTGTACTTTTCATACTTGAAAAAATACCTCATTTAAGGTTTTAGATATACAAATAGATGGTTATTTGAGTATTTAATGGTATGTAATGAGAGCAATTTTATTTATTGCTACTATGATGCAAGTGGTTTAAGCTGTAGAGTTCGTGCGGAGATACTTGAAGTTAACCTGATAGTGAATATTAGTTAATGGATGATAATTACAGTTAGTAATAGAAGATGTTGTTGTATTTTTCTGGTGAGTCCATCTTAAATTTTAGGTAACTAAACATATTTCTGTCTGATATTCAATGAAAAACTTTTTTTAAGAAGAAAGGAAGAAATAAACTAAATATTATATCATACGGAGACATGAAAGCTCTAATTTATCCCAGTGATCACAGAACACTGCTGATAACGATGATGAGATTTTTTTTTGTCCTCTGCTGGTTCGAAACTAGAAAACTAAGCAAGTGGAATGACCGGTCTCTTGGTTGCCAATTCTGATGACGTCATCTGTGCTTTTGTAGAAACAACAAGAAGCACACGTGAAGAACATTTTCAAGTGTTTCATCTGTGACGTCACAGTTCGATGCTATAATTCTCAGTAATACATACGGAGAGAGCAAGGAGCAAAGAAATATTTGTTTATAAAGACGTGAGAACATGCAAAGAAGACCACCGATGCTTTTCCAGATCCAGGACTGCTGGTGCACTTGCAACCCTTCTCAAGTTCATTGTTCTGCCTTTTCCTCTCCTCCTCCTTGCTCTATTTAACTCTCTCTGTCTTTCTTCAGAATACGAGGGTATTTCCAAATCTTACCTGCCTGACACTGCAATATCGTGGCACTGCTAATAAATCGTTCGTAGCATGTAATGATATCTGAGGAAGAAATAATGTATTAGTTTCAACTGTCGAACTGCGTCAGTTCGTCGGAGGCTGTCATTTGAAACCATTGTATATTGTGTCACAACGCTCCCCAAGTAGTATTTTGGGTTGCCAAATGGTTGGGCCAACCGACCATAGTTGGTTGGGCAACGGTGATTTTGGCGGTACTCTAAATCGTTATGCCAACAATTATTTGCAACTTTGGGCCAACAGAAGATTGTGTATAGTTGGCCAACCTACCAATGGGTGACAGTGTGCCAACCATGGAGGAGTTGGGCCGACGAAATTCCAACAAAATGCCAACGAGAAAATCACATTTGGCCAACGATCGTTATCCTACAATCTACCAACTATGGTATGGTTGGGCCAATGGAATGCCAACAAAACACCAATGTGGAAAAAACAGTTGGCCTACGATCGTTATCCAACGGAACGCCAACATGGTGACAACAAAATAGAACATCGTCTTTCGATGCGTTGCCGAAACAACGATGCACCTACGTTGAATCACTGTTTTGTTTTCGCTTGTTGGCATCGATGGTTGATGGATTGTCGAATTTGCCGTTGGCATTTTGGTAGTGGCTTTGCCAACGATGGCTACAAATAGACAACGGTTGGCACACCGTTTGACAACGAAAATGTTACTTGGGTCCAGTCTATACGGAGTTGTTGCCAAGGCTGCAATGTTAAATGGGGGTAGTGGTTTGGACACTGAATTTCCTTGAAGCCGCACTCTTTCACTAATACCTCGTCAACAACAGCCGTGTGAACTGAAACATTGTTATGCACTATGCGACCTCAACGTACAGCAAATGATTGAAACAACTACTTCCATCCAACTGACGAGCTACGCTTGAAACTGATACATTATTTGTTCCATAGATGTCACTACATAACACGAACGATTTATTAGCAGTTGCATAATATTTCAGTATGAGACCTGAAACTTTTGGAAATGCCCTTGTAAAAGAATGCTCTTATGTCATAAATTGGCCAGTCGGAGGTGACTGGTGTACACTACGTTCTTTAACCTTTCATATTTTTAACTTTAAATTATCAACAATGAAATAAATTCGAGTTTTCCTCTTGATCTTAGATTTAGCTATGTATTTCTGTCGTTGAAGTTTATGTGCATATGAAGTGCACGCTCTGTCAATGTCAGATAGCAACCATATATAAAAATATTGTACTTTCGAATTGCACGCAAACATCTTGTAAAGGATCTATAAGACGTCTAGCATATATACATTTAACAGTTGATAACGAACAGTACGACTAGCGTGTATACAATTCAAGCATAGAAAAAGTTTTTATGGAAATGTTAACAGATCTCGTACCACATATAATCAGGGATCTGGTTTTAATTTACATAGAAATGACTCAACAAGTTGTTTTAAAAGGTACAACTAACTCTCTTAGACTCCCAAACTGCGCTATGCATAAATGTTGGAAGTTTCATAGAACGGTTCTGTCCGTCTGTCTGTCTGTGGACAACTATCAGTCCAAAAACGATAAAAGATATCGTGAAGCAGTGGCGGATCTGGGGGGGCGATCGGGGCGATTCCCCCCCCAGAAGAGGAAACTTTCTTATTTTATATATAAATAAAACAGAGTTTGGAGCTCTTAGAAGTAGCTCTAAGTAGCAGTATTACAACCCACCGCCCCCCCAGAAGTCCATCCTGGATCCGCCCCTGTCGTGAAGTGATTTATTGCAATCGATTAACCCTAGGAAGTCCAAGGGGGGGTTTCTCAAACCCACTCGTTTGTATTTCTTTAAAAAAAAACCGTCGTAAGTCTTGATTAAAATAATGAGAATTTTATTTATTTTCTATTGTTACTTCTTTGATAAATCCACATCATTAATGTGAATTTTTATTTAGTAACTTGTAAGTTAAAAATTATTTCAAAGTAGTAGGCTCATCGAACCCCCTCCTTGGACTTCCATGTGACATATTTTCTACAACTATATTTCCTGAAGTTAGATTTTTATCGTGTGTATTTAACAAGGATTGTGTTCTTATGTTGGGAAACAACATATCAGCCACGAGTAAGTTCTGAATGCTTATTCTATATTCATTTCTTGTTAGATGGCGTTATGTGAGTTATAGTATGTTATACTGTGGGTTCGAAGAGCTTCCTTCCCCCCCCCCTTGGACCTACTTGAGCCAAAAAAATATATATATATATATATATTGGACTTCCTACGGTTAAGCGTCCCAAGAATATAAGGTTTCATTTCCTTCACTAACTCTTCTTTTCAAATCGAAAGTGGCAAGAATCAACCCTTTCCGGTTTCAATGTTGAGCGCCATACAACAAAAATAGTAATGGATAATGATAAACGATTTTCTGGATTCTATTCGTCGTTCAAAAAAAAAAAAAAAAAAAAAAAATACCATACTACCTGTAACCTACTGAAAATTGAAGTGGTTCAAATTTATATTATTTTTGGTTTCAATATTGACTTCGATAGACGAATAACAAGGGATAACGAGAACCGGTTTTATGAAATTGATTCGGCGTTCCAAAAGCAGGCTCATCTCCTGTGATAACCCTATATTAAAACCAGAAATGGTAGAAGCGAACTTTTTCCGGCTTCAACGTTGATAACTATAAAACAAAAATTGTAATATATAGCAACAAACGGTTTTTAGGAATCCATTCAACGTCCCGAGGAAGGATACCATTCCTACTCGTATTACTGTACTAAAAACATGATCTACAATATAGAATTTTCCTTTCCTCTACCAAATTGAAAAACAGTAATGCACCTACGTTTTCTTGAAAAAATGTTTTACGTAGCTTCTCATTTCTATTTCGTTATCAATCCCATTTTATCATGCTAGCTACCATACGTCTACTCAGATACATGATTGGGGCCGCGGTGGCTCAGTGGTAGAGCGTTCACCTCTGGTGCATGGGGTCCTGGGTGCAAAGCCTGCTCCCTCCAAGTGAACTTTGTGGTGGACAAACACCGTGTGCGTGGGTTTTCTCAGGATTCTCCCACTTTCTTCATTCCATCATTTCATTTATTGCTCATCATCACCGTCTCGTTTAGCCTAGCCGGCATAACCGTGGGACGTAAAACTCAAAAATTCCATTTCATTTTCAGATACATGATTGGTTGGAGTTTAGTGTCCCGTGCAGCACCAAGGGTACATGAGACATCGACCAATAGCTTAATGTGGTATTTAAACCACATGATCTCTCCTATGAGAATAGAACTTGGGTCTCCGGCGGCAACCATAGAGCCAAGAGGGAATTCAGGCACTTGTTTTCTATCCTTGTGTTGTATTTTGCTCTTGTAAATCCATGTGTTTCAAGTCTTTCCGCTTGCTACGATTACTGGCATTCAACTCTACTGGTTGCATTTATTCTATAATGTCAGTCAGGAATTACCAAGAAATGTATGTAAACCATTGATTGAAAATGTTTATACTCTCCCGTCTGTCACTTGTTCCTAGCAACAGTTATGTTAATTATATACTCTAATTTTATTCTAATTTAATCTAATTATATATAATATAATCGGTTGTTATAAAATTAGAATAACAGATATACAGGGAGACTGACCTACACCGCATCTTAATACAAGCTAGTATGACGAAGTTAGGTACACCACTGGAAATATCTTGGAAACGAATTATCCAAGATAGATGCTTGTCAAAAAGAATTGGAAAGACCTTAATACAGCGATGGATCGACAATTGTTGATCATGGAATATATACGTTTAAAATATAAAAAACCCTCTCCACTACACTCATGTGATCTCAGTTCTCATTCTTAATATCTGAGCATTTGCGATTTAGAAATAAACGTTTATACCTTGTTCTGAGAGATCGTGTGTTTAACCCTGTAGCTGTAAGAATTTCTAAAAATAAAGATAACTAAACTCAAATGTACTGATTCTGGGTAAAATTTACTGTTATATCTGGTTATAACAAACGGTTCTGCAAACTCGAAATATTTTAACAACCGATTCTAGCGAACCGGCTGAATAGCACCACTGGCTGTTTTTCATGAAATGAAATGGATTAAGATTTCCAGTTTAACGTCCTACGATTATATACCGAGCCTAAGGGAGATGGTGATAATGATAATGAACGTAATATGAAGAAGGTAGGAGAAAATTTGAGAACTTTTCCATACATACGGTATACAGTGGGTCAAATAAGTTTCCGTACAGCAGTGATTAGTAATTTCAAAATGTTATAATATCTTAAAATAAATAAATAATAAATCGCAATTACATTAGCTGAATTTGTTCGTGTCTTTTTATAATGTGTACACATTATAGTGATGGTATTGAATATACCGATAGTATAACTAACAATTTAAGTTAAGTTGCTGAAAATTGAGGTCAAAAAAGTTTTCGTACACGGCACAAATATACAAAAAAGGAAGCAAAACACACACCAAACAGTGTCTGCAGTGGTTACAGATGACAGTAGCGTGCTCTACTAGTGATAAGGTACTTCTGCAGTTAAATTTGGGCAAGGAAGACCTACAGGGGCAGTAAAACGACTCGTCAAAATGGAAGTGCTAATTCCAATACGTGAACTAATAGTAAAATTAAGACAAGAAGGTAAATTTCTTAGAAACATAGCAGAGACAGAAAAGAAATCACATTCTATAGTACAATATATTCTAAATAGGTGTATTGCAACAAATAGTTGCAAAGTTCGACGGCGCAGTGGCCGTCCAACAAAGCTAAAGGATAATCATGAACGTGTTATTCTAAGAACTATCCGAAATGAACCCAAAACAAGTACTCCAAAACTAGCTAGTATGGTTGAAACTGACTATGGTGTAAAAATGGTTCCTAAAACAGTTCGCACTGTCATCAGAAAAGCGGGCTACAACTGTCACATAGCCAGAAATAAACCATATGTTATTAAAGCAAACGCCAAGAAATGTGTAGAGTTCCCAAAAGCTCATGTGGACATGCCAATTAGTTTCTGGAACTGTTTTATTTAGTGAGGAGAGCAAATTCAACATTCATGGATTCTGCGTAAGAGTTATTGTGCGGAGGAAACCAAATACCGAAGTATCTGTGTCCTATGAAGCATGGAGGTAGTGGTGTGCTCTTCTGGGGGTGTATGAGTGCAGTTGGAGTAGGAAATTTAGATTTTATCAAAGGTACAATGGGCCAACATGTTTACCTAAACATTCTGAAACAGAATCTCCACAACAGTGCAAAGAAACAATATGGGAGCCTCTTTTATATTTCAGCAAGATAACGACCCTAAACATACTGCACGAAAGTAAAAGACTGGTTGTTGTATAATGTGCCGAAACAACTTCATACTCCTCCATAATCCCCTGATTGTAATCCTTTTGAGCATCTGAGGGATGAATTAGGGATGTACACTAGGAAACATAATATTAGAAACAAGGGCCAGTTGAAAAATGCATTACGTGAAGAATGGAGGAGCATCTCCCCTGTAACTACATCAAAATTGGTCACTGCAAAATTGGTACAAGAAACGAATGCCAGAAGTACTTAAGGCCAAAGGTGGCCAAATTGATCACTAACTGCGGTCGAAACGCAAAGTGATGCCCTTATTTATGTGCATTTCTTTATGTGTACGGAAACTTTTTTGATTTGTAATATGGTCAGTATTTCGTGTATATTTGATTTTCTTCTGAATTAAAAATTCCAAATATTTTATTTTCTTATGTATATGTTTATTATGGAGTTCCTTAAAGAAAACTCATAGAAACTGTCATTTTCATTCTGTACTTTGTAAGATATATTACGATACATCACCGAAAAACTTCTGTACGGAAACTTTTTTGACCTACTGTATATTAATCACAAAGTCTATTTATCTTAAAGTAGGATTGAACCAGGGACCACACATATCAGAGGTGAGCGCTCCATCACTGACCTACCGACCGTGCCCCCTAATTGTTTTCTGTATTTATTCTTGTCATATTTTGTTAAAGGGGTTAAAATCAATTTAAAATAAAGAGACTCTTACAAATATTCAAACTGTAGTTTTGTGTTAATGAAATAAAATGAAAAATTTTCCAGTTTAACGTCCCACGTTTATGTTCTTGAGACTAAGGGAGACAATGATTAAAACAAGTGAATCATGATGGAAGAATTGGTGGAATGAGAAAGTGGGAGAAAACGGGAGCACCCCGAGAAAACCCACTACGACTTACTTCGCCGGAGATCGAACCAAGGACCCTACGCACCAAAGTTAAGCGTTCTACTGTACCACTGAGCCATCGTGGCCCCTTTTTGTATTAATCTAACACATAATGACATCTACTCTTGGGAGCCACAGTAAATCTCAAGAGGACAAGCCTTCCCTCCCCTCCTCTTGATTGTGGGAATGGTTAACAATGATATGACCTTGCCCTTTAGAGGGATTCGAATGATCCATAGCCAAGGTCCCGAAACCATTTGAGCAGGGCCGGATCTAGGGGGTGGCAATTCGGGGCATTTGCCCTGGGGCGCAGCTGATTGAGAGTATGCAGGGGGCGCCATTTCGATGCAAAATTGGGAGGAAGGGGAAAGACATACGTCTTTGCCCCGAGCGCAATATTTCGTAGATCCAGCCCTGCATTTGAGTATTGTCATCGGAACCAGCAGGGAAATTGTTTTCGAGCACAACTGTCAGATAAGACAATTTGTTTTCCTCCTGAAAAGAATATCTTAGTTCCCTTGTTCACCTGATGATTCAATTACTGAGCTTTCAAAAGTCAAGGTTCTGCATAGAAGCTTTTCTTAAAACTACAATGAAGTTGATACGTTCACTTCGAGTACTGGATTCAACTCAGACCCAAATTTCCGTATATGTTTTAGGTACAAGTGAGTGAAGTAAATACTCTGTACTACAACATACAGAGGAAAGTTAAATTCCTTTGGCAACACTGCAAAGAAAGCAATGAAAGTGGAAGAATAAAGAAACCAAGAAATGTCTCCCAGCGAGAGACAAACACTTGTAATTCTGAAAAGAGCGTTTCAATAATGAACGAAACCATAAAAAATGTTTCGTTGAAACAATGGGAGTTGCGTCACCCGCACACTCATAAATAGCAGACATTTGGAACGAAGCCAAACTTCTACTCAACAAATTGAGTTGCAATTGCATCATCAAACAAATTAAATTTCCCAATAGATATCAACCTGTTTACTTTTTCTCATTACCACCATCATCGCTGCGCCCAGCTTTTTTTTTTCTTTTTTTTACAAATTCTCGTCTACACTCTAAGATAAAGAGAGAGACAAATGCCATCACAGCTATTCTTTCATTCAAGTTTAAAATTGGTATTAAATTATCAGGTTTTGTGGGAATGATAACCTTCACAAGTCTGCTTGAAACCCTAGATTTCATGTAAGGTTTTCTAATAACTTTTTCACTTTTTCTTGCATTATTTTTTTCTTACAAGAAGTCGATATCATGAAGACAGTAGATATTGTATATCCTCAGTAGAAGCCATCCCATCTTTATCACACGTAACATAGTGGTAGACATTCACCTGCTTAGTACGCATACGAAACACACTGCTTGCAATTGAAAATGAAACACTAAGATTTAGACATCGTCCTCTCGTCGTATCCAATCGCTTAACTCTCAACGTCTCGCCACGTTGTAGCCGTTCTCACCGCACAGGATGGGTCCGCAGCAGTGATGCCAGCCTGAAACGTTATAAAATCCCACCCCGAGAGGCAGAAATTCCCATTTCGCTCTTGAATTTCCTACGCAATACAAATAACAAAATTTTCTAAACTTAGAAAACATAAAGAGTGAAATTAGTGTACATCAGGGGTAAAAGTGAAGGGGAACGCGGGGAGACGCCGTCCCCCCACTTTCAGAAAATATCTGTGGCGTCCCCCAGGTTTTAAAAAAATACAATGGGTAAAGATAGGCACGGGGGACGGCGTGCCGTCATGCGTCCCCCTACCTTTTCAGATCCCCTTTTACCCTTTTTGTGGCAGTTTTGAAGGACTGTCCAAATTTTGTGATAACCATGTTCTGGAGAATTTATGATAGGTACACCTCCTGCTACTGTTTTTGAGTTATCTTGTTTTGGGACGAGTTTATTAAAGCCACTCCACGAGAAGCAAATCTGGTCTTCAGAGTCTTCTAGTCTGCATAAAATCCAGAAGAGATCCTGGTTAGCTGAATGCTTAATTTGATTTGTGTCTGCTTCAAAGTGTTCTAGTGCCACTTGGCTTAGAAGTTCGGAAGTTGGTTTCTTCTTCATTTTAGCATCCCTTAGCTCGAACATCCTTGGCCAAATAAGTAGAGATTTTAGACTGAAACTCAATAATAGAGGTTTCTTCATGTGGTATACTCCGTCTAATAGCAGCAGTCTGAGAGACATGGAAAGTACCTTTGCCATCAAGAGTTTCTTCATTATTGTTAATGTCGTCATTTGAATACGTGATGTATCCAGGAAGTTTAGCCCCTATAAAGTTGTGTGGTACAAAAATTTCACCATTGTTATAATAGCGCTTAATTGCTTCATTCGCTATTTTTGAATCTATCCTTAAGACTGACTCGTAGCTTATGCTGTGTCCAGCTGCATGAAGTACCTGCAGTAAGTCTTTTGAGTGTGTGGCCTAATGTACAGCAACTCCATTTCCAACATATTTCGGTGTTGGTTTGTGACCACCAGAACTGAAAAACACTATATCTTGCTAAACTCAAAAACAATGCTAAAAACAATGCTAAAAAGCTTTTTGTTGAAGGTTTTCATCACATACTGTACATCCTCAAGTTCACCATACGTCTCTCCGAGACAAAGAAGTCGCAAAAGCAGAAAAAGACTATTAGAAATAATGGATTCGACATTTTCTTGATTAATACCACCAATGATATTATGGCTTGGAGACTCTCGTATGTCGGACTTGATCTTCAGAGCAACCCACTAGAGCCAACTAAGTCTCTATGTCCTTATCGTCCCGATCTTCGCAATTACTTTTAATCATATCATTCCATTGAGTATCATCTTATGAATCTTCAACTGTTTTTTTTTCTAAGATTAAAAGTTTCATACGTCATTTCAGAGAATATTAGTAACTGATCTGTTCGATTCAGTGAATGTACAAATGTAGCTTTTCCTTGTAGCAGTTTTCGAATTTTTGTTTTGAAGTGCTGACTTCTATAAACACCCTCCGTGGCTAACCGGTTAGCGTACGCGCCTTTGGCGCAGGGAGACGTGGGTTCTATTCCCGGCGGGAGCTCATGTGGTTCGGATTCCACGTTAATCAGTAGGTCCACGTCTCACATAGCCTCGCTGCTGAAAGGGACGCTAAACTGAAATCCACTCCACTCTATAAACACCTGCTTCTGTACCAAAGTCTTCAAGGATTTCACAATATCTATCCTACACGCTTTTTAAAGAGTGAAATTTTCCTCTAGCAAGCCCCATTGTGAGTTCATCAGCCACATTCTGAAGGCACATACTGTGAGGTACAATGTCATTGGATGTCGATGCAGTATTTTCATATTTTGTATTGAATCCTGTATAGCAACCAAAAATGATGTTTGTCTTCTGCAGCTATCAAATCACTTCTGCCTCCAAGACAGTATCCAGTTTAGCGAGATGAAGGATCTTGTCAGAATTGCCAAGGCTTGAATATTATGAAGTTTTTCTTTAGACTTGTCTTCTTAACAAAATATGCATTTCTTCCAAGTTATTGGAGTCAAAGTATTTCTTGAGGAGGAATGACAAGTTCTAGGTTCTTGCACGTTCTTCTCTCTTGTGTCATATGCGTTTTTTCTGGTATTCTCAAAACATTTCTTGAGATGGTTGATAGCAGTAACATTTGTAAAAGTAGCATAACATGTTTTATGTCATTTGACCTTCTTTGATATTCTTCAATTCTATCAAAATCATCCGCCTACTCCATATCTTTGTATTTCAATCATTCATTTGCCTTTAGCTTCAAACACTTAAGTCCATCTTCAGAGGACCTTCTCAAACGTTTATCTTGCTTGTTTTTACTGTAATCATTTTGACAGATGAAACATTTTCTCAAGTTGATATCAATTGCTCTTGGGGTCGCGGTGGCTCAGTGGTAGAGCGTTCACCTCTGATGCTTGGGGTCTGGGTTCGATCCCAGCCCCCGCCAAGTGAACTTTGTGGTGGATAAACACCGTGCTCGTAGGTTCTCCCGTTTTCTCCCACTTTCTTCATTCCACCATTTCATTCATTACTCATCATTACCGTCTCCTTTAGCCTAACCGGCATAACCGTGGGACGTAAAACTCAAAGATTTCATTTCAATTTTTCAATTGCTCTTTCTCTCTTCCTACCAATAGCCACTGCTCCCATTGGCTCCATCCTAAACTGTACAGAAAAACGACGATTTCATTTAGTATGACTACTGCAAGTACTGTTAAATATAAATGCAAGACATAGGAAAAAATATATATACATCTGTGGTATGAAGTTTATCAATACAGATTATATCTCATTTTACTAAAAGAATAATTTAACAAGAACTGATTTACCATCGAAACTTACAATCATTATACCGCAATTAGAAACATGCTTTCTTTTCTCAACTCTTCCGGGTGAAACGCAATTCACGCATGGAACATATAGTTTGATTTTTAAAAAATAATAAAATCATAAAGATCAGAAAGTAAACTCGGGTGACTGTTACTCATTACACATACTATCTGGCATGTTACCCGTTTGTCCAATTATACTGATGTAGGGTGAATCGGGGATCGCATATGACGCAAAAAGGTAATTTTTTGAAGGAATTTTCTGCCAAAGTACAGCATTTTTCCACGTGTGACGTCACACCTCTATAAGAATGATATTATTCAAAAGCTTGTTGAATAAAAAGGTGTATGAACCATAAGCCTACATTAATTCTGAGAGGAATAACAGCCATTTATATTAGAGTCCGACTTTTCCCGAAATTGGTTCACCATTAAAGAACTGATATTGAAGATACAATTTAGGAGTTTGATCCAATAAGGTCGTGTCTGAAACATACAGTTGGAGAAAAACGATGTTGACAATTTAAGTACTATTGTTTTTTCTTACATAAAACAATGTAATATGCAGCATTTTATTCCGATATTGAATTGAAATGTTACCAAGAGGCTAAACAAGCATAGCAAAAGCCAAAAAGGGTGTAAACTCGCTTATGCTATTATCACTGGCGCAAATCCCGGGGGGGACGAGGGGGACATGTCCCCCCAATCTTGGACCTGGGGGGGACTGTCCCCCCCAATAATCTGATTTAAAAAGTGCTTTTTCGGATAAGTGTCATTATTTATGTCCGACTGCTCCAAAGGAATGTAAGATGAAATTGATTTCTCTTGGCTTTTCCATTTTTTTTTTCTAAAAAAGAATCGTATTCTGTAGTATTTCAAACTGAACGTCGTGCTGTAGTGAGTTTAGTAGTCTCATCAATATGTATTAATTCCGCTTCCGCTATTTGGGCACAAATTGCAATAAATGCCAGAGGAGGATATGCCCCTCTCCTCATGCTGGAAAGTTGTCTCAGCTGTAGGTACGGGCACACATTCCGGGGAAATGGGGAGACATGTCCCCCCCAACATTGGAACTGGAGGCTCTCCCAATAATCCGATTTGAAAAGTGCTTTTTGCAGATAACTGTGATGAGTTGTGTCCGACTGGCACAAAGGAAAGTGAGATGAAATTTGTTTCTCTTGGCTTTTCCATTTTTAATGAAAATGAAGGCGTGCGACTGTGCGTGACGTAACCTGATATGAAATCTTATCTCCTCCTCTCCCCTAGGCCCTAGCACACGAAGAGTATATAGACTATCCAACGTCAGTAGAACCCATCTTTTCAGTAAATGCGCATTTAATCTATTTGTAGTATCAGCCTAGGCATCTACTCATGCTTCGTAAGCTAACTAACTCTATAGCCTATGGAATCCGGAGGTTCAATGCCGCGTTCACAAAAGCTCTCCACTGACTTCTATTTTTAGCCAACTGGATCCAGTTTCTAGTTTGTATTCCTATCTCTGCGAGATCCATCTTAATATTGTCTTCCCATCTGCGCCTAGATCTTCTTAAAAGTCGTTTTCCGATTGGTCTTACCACTAACACTTTGAAAGCGTTCCTACTTTCTTCCATCCTGGCTACATGTCCTGCCCACCTAAGCCTCCTAGACTTGATGACCTTAACAATGTTTGGTAAGCCGTATAATTTACGTAGTTCGTCGTTATGAAGTTTCCACCATTCCCCATTCCCGTTCCTCTTGGTCCGAATATTTCTCTCGGGATCTTGTTCTCAAATACTTTCAGTCTATGCTCTGCACTCAGTAAGCGACCATGTTTCGAAACCATACAGAACAACAGGTATGATTATCGTTTTATACATTTTAAGCTTCAAATCCCTCGACAGAATTCGCGACGACAAGAGGTTTTGAACTGAATAATAACACGAATTCCCTGTTTTTAGTCGACATTTAATTTCTTCGTGAATATGATTTTCGTCTGTTAATATTGATCCTAGATATTTGAAAGAATCCACTTTATCAAAAGTATTATTTAAAATTTTAACACATACATGAATTGCCGTATTACGGTCCCGACGCACTTCCATGTATTTAGTTTTCTCTGCATTTATTTCTAAACCCATGTCCATGCAAGCGCGTCTAATAAGACCTTTGCATTTCTTTCTATTTTTCTCCTATCATCCCCTACTAAGTTTACATAATCAGCGTACGCATAACCTGGTGAACACTGTTCAGCTCTAGGCCCTGGTTGCTATCTTTGATTTTTCTTATAGCGTATTCCAGGACAAAGTTGAATAATAATGGCGACAACGCATCTTCTTGTTTCAGGCCATTGTTAACGTGAAAGCTCGTGGCCAAAAATTTTCCTACCCGGACTTTACTTTGGGATTCATTTAAACATGCCTTAATTGATCTAATTAGCTTTATCGGTATTCCAAATTCTGTAAGAACGTTGTACAATGTTTCTCTCCTAACCGAGTTATAAGCCTTTCTAAAATCAATAAATAGTTGATGTACCGGACTACTGTATTCCCGCTTGTTTTCAAGTATTTGGCGAATGGTAAATATTTGGTCGATAGTTGATCGATTTCGTCTAAATCCACACTGATAATTTCCAAACATTTCATCTGCGTATGGGGTCAATATTGCTAATAGAATGTTTGAAAGGATTTTATAGGATATTAACAGAAGAGAGATGCCTCGATAATTATTGCAGCCAGTTTTGTCGCCTTTCTTGTGGATTGGAACAATGATTGATTCTTCCCACTCTTGTGGCAATTCTTCCTTGTTGTAGATAAGGAGAATGAGTTTGTGTATCTTGTTCCACAATTTTTTGCCTCCAGCTAAAATTAACTCAGCCGGAATTTCGTGTACACCCGAGATTTGTGTTTCTTTAATTTCTTTATAGCGATTTTTACTTCTATTCGATTGGGTTCTGGAATATATGGTTCTGCGGTGTGTATCTTCCTTTCTCCACGCACATTAGTTTTTGGCTGCGTGTTAAGCAAATCGTCAAAGAAATCTTTCCATCTATTTAAAATGCTGTCTGTATCAGTGAGAACTGTTCCATCAGCTTTCTTTCATATATAAGAACGAGGTTCATAGCCTTTCTTAAATTCGTTGATCCCTTTATACATGTCCCGAATGTTTTTATTTTTACTATTATCTTCAAGTTCCAAAATTTTAGCTTTCAAAATATCGCGTTTCTTTGTTCTAAGAGTTTTGGAAGTTCCTCGCCTGATGTCTACGAAATTTTGTGTAGTTATTTCATTCGGATTTTGTAGCCAACGTAATTTTGCCTGTTTTCTCTTCTCTGCTAGTTCGAACCATGGTTTGTTCCTACGTATTTCCGCGTGTCCCAATTTTTCTTTTGAGAGAGGATGTTTCGTAAGCAAAGAAAAGAATTCAATTGCTGGAACATTTTTCTCTATAATCTTAAGGTTACATCTGTTAAGTAAAG
This sequence comes from Thermobia domestica, assembly GCF_964235325.1. NCBI lineage: Eukaryota > Metazoa > Arthropoda > Insecta > Zygentoma > Lepismatidae > Thermobia > Thermobia domestica. Next base: position 3,119,640 of record NC_137464.1, on the reverse strand, counting down.
AGTATAACATGCGTCAGATTTCCGAAACGATTCCTGTAATGTTATTGAGATTATAATCATTTTGCTCAAAGAGTATTGTTGCGTCATACATAATTGATATTCTTTCTTCATGGTTTTGGGGAAGGCGTCATTTATATTATTATATTACTATAAAACAATTTTAACGTGGATCTTTGTGGATGCCTAATTAGAAACATACCAATTATAAATATGCGTGTATTCAGATTTCAGAATGTTTTCACATCAGTGATTTGTAATACTGATATGTACTACTACTTCATCTACATCACCTAATATATAATATACTCTACAACAGTTGATCAGATTCATCTACCGTAATATGAGTTTCATCTCCCTTATCTAGAATAAGCCTCAAATCTGCCCACCTTCCAATGTTGAAGACAACCAATGGCGTATTTAGGATTTTCTTTCAAGGGCTATGCCCAACACAAGGAAAGAAGTGGGCAATTGCCCACCTGAGTTTGAGAATTAAATATATTTTAATTTATGCATTTTGAAGTTATAATGGCAAGAATTACAGATCGATAAATCCTATATGATATGATACAAAAATTTAGAGGTGAATCTAACCCTTTATTCTATTCATACAAGAAAAAGAAAACATCCTCTTGGCCGTCCTAATTTCCCGGGCTAATTATTCCCCCGTTTTGATTTTCTTTAATGCAAACATTTCCTTCATTTAAAAATAACTAAACGATATAATTGTTCCTTTGTTATAATAACTAAAGTCCTGTCATGTTGATATCCGCGCATGTTGGTGTGGTACATTAGTTTCGCTTATCAACTCTTCTTAGTTTTGGTGTTACTGTTGACGGCCAACTTGAATCACAACTGACAACGGTCGATAAAGTATGATAGGCGAAATGAAAGTAGTAACGTCAAGAAAAAGAAACAGAAAAATAGAAAGGATGACAGAAAGAACTATTAAGGACGCAGTTCTTATATGGAATGAAATTTGACAAATACAGTATTATTTCTGAACAAAAAGCATAAGAAAATGGAAAGTCAATGACATTCTTAAAAATGGTAAGAAGGATTATTGTTGTACGTGGAATGCGTAAAACTAACAAATTATTTCGAGGGGAGAATGAGCCCGATAGCCTCCTAAATACGTCACTGAAAACAATTCTGCTCCCCTGATCCGTCAGAGCATTGTTTTTCAACTTCATAAATATTTTGAACATCGTATATATATATATATATATATATATATATATATATATATATATATATATATATATATATATATGGGAACGTCTTACCTGTCCCCCCCAATGTTGAAGACAGATTTGCGCCTTTGGCTATTATTACATCAAACTCCTCAATTGTTAAACGTATACCTGTATTTAAACCGAGCAGTTTGCAACCATAACATTTATGTATATTTGGTTGTAAAAATGAAATGAAATCTTTGAGTTTTACGTCCCACGGTTATGCCGGTTAGGCTAAACCAGACGGTGATGATGAGTAATGAATGAAAAGGTGGAATGAAGAAAGTGAGAGGAAACGGGAGAACCCCGAGAAAACCCACGAGCACGGTGTTTATATATTTGGTTGTAGGACAACGAGGCCATAGACTACGTTCGATTAAAAAAGCGGGTCCAAGAAAAATGGAAGAATCGACTCTTAGTCCCCGGCTACTTGTAGCGTTTGCAAAGCGTTTTATTACTCATACGTATGCTATGAGTACGCTGACCATGTATTTAAATGTGGATGGCTAATCACAAACGCGAAAGCAATAAAAACGTGGAGAAAACTTCAGCTCGGGCATATTTGGTGCGTTTCGGAACAATAGACCGCCTGCTGTTTAAAAAAGATGTCAAAAGGAAGGAAAAAAACGAAAGACGTCTTGCCAGGCAAAGGGTTTTTAGCAAGAAACAGCTGCTTTGAGGATGTTTTGTGCAGAGCACTGGAACTCTGCTATTATAGACCAGGACTTGGCAAAAAAGACCTGGAAACCCTGACTGGCTCACAGTATGATTTATAACTCTGGCGAAAGTGAAGTTACCAAATAGCCACCTTGGTCGCGTTCGCTCTAGGGGGTAACGCTTCGAAAACGCATTCTCAAATAGCCACAGACTTATAGGTGAAATAGGCCTATCAGTACAATATTTAACTATAACAAATTAGTTTTGCAGGCCCCATAATTTCGTCATTCTGCTCATTTACAATATAATAGACTAATATTCTATTTATAATTTAATTAAAACTTGGTTTTTCTAAACTTAACTAATACTGTACAAATCATTAGGAATCATATCAAAAAGAAGCTATGTATATTCTCCGGAAACATAAGTAAAGTTCAGTGCAAAATTCGACCATCAACGGAAAACCTGTCTGGAACGTCAGAAGAGAAAAACATTTCTAATTAGTTGCCAGAACAATTGACAAAGTTTTAATCAGTTGCAAAACGCAGTCAGCATCCAACAATTAACGCTTATTCAATATTTCGTGATATTCACTACCTTACACCAAATGATATAATAATTGTCTGGAACTTTTAAGCGAAAAACATCAGAAGCAGAGAGTTTTGGTATCTCTCATGATCTATTCTGGTTATTTATATATTGGTGTAGGCGTTGGTAAGGTTGCCAGATTTTTATGAGAAAAGTCTTTTGGCGATACGTGCTATTCAAAATTTAGAAATAAAGAACACATGCGTCTATATAATTTCACATAGCAGAATAATTTTAACTGCTAACTGGAGTATTTTCATTAAAAAAAAAATAGTAACACCTAAAACACAAAGAAATTACATTACACAAATATGTTTGCCTTTAAATTGTATTTTAATGAAGACTGCATGTCTTAACAATCCAACGTCCTTTCTTGTAACTAAACTAGAACTCGGCTCCTATCGTTAACAACTTTTAGGGAGGAACAGTTATGGCACTTATGCCTTTGGGGTGGTGTGTGATCAGCACATTGCCTCCTCACGCGTATAATACTGTTATTCTAGACCGAAGTCCGCTACTTCTTTCGTTTAAGTTACTCCCCAATTGTCCTCACGATGCTGTGTGAACGCCGCAATCCCAGCACTATCTGGTGAAAATGAAAAGAAATTTTTAAGTTTTACGTCCCACGATTATGCCGGTTAGGCTAAAGAAGACGGTGATGATGAGAGATGAGTAAAATGGTGGAATGAATAAAATGGGAGAACCCCGAGAAAACCCACGAGCACAGTGTTTGTCCACCACAAAGTCCACAAGGCGCGAGCTGGGATCGAACCAGGGACCACAAGCACCGGAGGTGAACGCTCTACCACTGAGCCACCACGCACCCTCACACCATCTGATCAGTACGAATGATCACCCATCATCATCTTTCCTGTGCCCAGATCCTCACTGCTTCACTTTACTGATCTTATGATCTTATGAATTAAAGCAAAACTAGAGATGAATTGATACCGGTACTTCGAAACCATGTGGATGTTGAGAAGTGAAATCTACGTAAGGGATCTGAAAGAAGAGCCAATCATAAACGTCGTAGAGCAGTTACAAATGAGGGTTTCCTATACAAAGGGACAATAACATTACAATGTTGCCGAATTGTAATACGTGTCAAGAACTAATTTATGAACCGAGGTGGTAGGGACACAGTGGACGCCTCAGGGAAATACTCACAGTGTTACAACAGGGTAACACGTGTCCTTCCAAATGACAATTGGTTCTTATTTTGGTCCGACTATAAAGAAAATAACGTGCTGTTTGTTTTTTCTTAACTTATTGTATTATAACTTTCATCCTGCAGCTTGTACGTATAAAACCTAGTATATATTATTCAATTTTGCTTAGAATTATTTTATTACGGCGTTTATTAATTTATTTATTTTAAATATATGTCTGGCCAGTTTGAAAGAATTTATTAACAATTACTTTTGTGCCGAGATATATCGTCACAGGAAACCGTCTTGAATAATTCTTGTAATGTTTCGCACAAGTTAGACCTTCGACCTTGGAAGCTTTATAAATCTTGATTGTTGCGCAAAAGGGTGGAAGAATCTTCTATAGATATTATTAACTAAATTTGTAGTAACAATACCCTGAGAGATTATTGATCTAATATACTGACAAAAAAATTACTCTTATCTGTTCGTATCCTTGAAATAACATAAAAAGAATTATATTTTTCCTCGAGTAGGAGGCGCGTACCCCCTTTTCGATCCGTCACTGAATGAGACATTAGATGTCCTCCTTGTGTACGGCCATCCATGCGTCTGTGACACGTTGCCAAAGCTAGTTTCGAGGAGTCTGATAAAGGAAGGGTTTCGAACCATGTCCTACAAATGTTCAATCTTCCATATTTATAGGAGGCGGTTGCAAAGTCATCCAACCAAACCCAAGACCAGCGCCAGATTGATATTATAAAAAGATTAATGAAATTGCTTCGAAAAGTTAATACATTTCAATATTAACGAGAAATGCCAGCAATAATATAGAAATGAAGTATGCAAAGGAACAGTTATAAATATTAATATATAACTATGCAGTAATTAATTAGTTTCACGTATTTACGGGGTGTTTCAGTCAATTATCTCCTTTCTCATTTTATTGCTATGACCAAACGAAATATGATGAAACTCAGTTAATGCTATTGCCATGTACACTGGACTTCAAATTTTTGTTTTGACATCTGGCATCACTTGAAACCTATACTGTACATACTTCAAAATGGTGCCGCCCTTAAAATGTTCAGAAAGGAGTATAAGTGTTCATGTGCTCCAGATAAAACTGCAATCAAAAGGTTTGTGAAGCAATTCCGTGCCACGGGAAACGTGACAGGAAAGAAAAAAAGGCGGGAGCAAACTTCACGTTAGCCCATCTGGAAACATCGAGACCTTTCATCGCATTATTGTGGATTCTTCAACAACAACAACAACAAATCGTTGAGACGTTTGTCTATGGAAAATAATGTATCGTTGTCCAGCACCTTGCGTATTCTTCCACAAGATCAACAAATGTTACCCTACAGAAGCCATGTATTTCAAGTGCTAACGAACACTAACCGTGTTAAAAGGGAGACGTTCGCACTGAATTTAGTAATCACATGGAAGAAAGTCCTGATGTGTTGGATAAACTGTGGATGACAGAAGAAGCGTACTTCCACCTACAGGAGACGTAAACAGACTAAATGTCCGTTTCTACGGACTGCAAAATCCACACGTGGTTGAGGAGCCCAGTCTTTAACCGATTAAAATTTAGTGTGGTGTAGCTACATTGTCAACGAACGGGTTGATTGGTCCCTTGTTCGAAGGACAAGCCACTGTGGAAAATTACCAAAAAATGCTGGCGACCTTTTTTCTTCCTGAATTGCGACCGAAAAGATTCTCATTACATCCACAGTGGTTACAACAGGACGGGGCTAGACAACACACAACTGCAGAAGTGCTCACTTATTTCCATTCCAAATTCCAGGATCGAGTGTATCAAATCAATCTCCGACCCTCTTTGGTTGCGGATTTTCCTGGCCTCCCACCAGCCCTGATTTGAACCCCTACGATATTTTCCTATGAGGATTCCTGAAGGAGAAAGTGTTCGCTAGGACTCCTCGTACACTGCTAGATTTGCGGGTGGCAATCATTGATTGTTACACACTTGTCGATAGAGATATCTGTAGACGGGCTTTCAAGAGCTTCACTATTTGCGTGTGGGAGGTTCTCTGAAACTCTGTAACAAAGAATGGGTAAAAAGAAGTTGAGGACAGTGTCTAGCTTGGAAAAATGTGTCGAACAATCCATAGATCAAGTGCGCGAACAGTAAATGTCAAGGCTTTATAATAAGTAGCTAGCATCATCAAATTTTGAATTCCTATAAATCTGTACCACGTTCCTAACATTCGCTTTTTTTGGGGGGGGGGGGTGACAGTGGCAATAAGTTCATCGAAAGAATGCTTGTCATCAAATACAGTATAACACCAAGGTCATTATGAGCCTCTATATTTTGAACAATTCTATTACCAATAGTGTAGTATTGTTAAATACAATTTTTCATAAGAGAAATGATAAGAGGAGAGCCTTTAATAGAATTTAACTTGAAACGCCAAGTTTCCTACCAAGAAGCAAGCCTCTAAGAAATCAGTTTGATGATTAATGGAATCTTGGTGTGTAGTGATTTCTCTTAAGAGTTTGCAATCATCATCAAACAAAAGATATAGTTTGAAGATGATCGAAAAAGCCACTTGTGAGTAAGAGGAAAAGGACAGTCTCATGTGAAACACCAGCTTTAACTGTAGGAAAGGTGGATGTATTCTCGTTGTTGTCTCTCAGAAAAATAATGTTAGCTTGCAATGATCTTTAATAATATAACATGTATATTAAAGCTGTTGGTTAATTAGTGTGTGCAAAAGAAGTGAGTATAATTTACGGAATCAATCTAATTATATTGGGTCTTATGCAGAGTCGTTTTCACGTATGATTAGCGTCATACTAAAGGCCTGACTAGACTACTGCAAGAAATATGTGTTAATCGAACTCTTTAGTATGGCACTAATCACGCGTCAGAACGACTCTGCATAAGGCTCATTATGCCTAATTCGGTATTATTTGATGTACAATTCATAACGTGAGAAAGTACAAGTGCCAAGTTTGTTAAGCAAGAACTCCTAGAAAGAAGACCATGTTGCACTGAGTTAATAGATGAATTTGAAAATTCTATCTTTAATATTTTTGTCACAGATAATTAACAGAGGTGACACTATCGATATTGGTCTATATGAAAAGATATTTTTTTGTATTGCCAGATTTATGTATAGGAGTTATGTTCACTTTCTTCCATGAAAATGGAAAAAATCCTTTAGTAGCTACGATAATGGACAAGACAAAGAGGCGGCAACTCTGAAAAGTATTGTGTATATACGCTGTCCAGAGATAATTCCCTATGAACAGGTAAGAATAAGAAAAACTTTCATCTGATGTGGTAGCAATGCATGAAAGAAGATCTGAGCAAGTAGGTTTGACACAAAGAAGGAGGTGTATGGAAATGGAGAGGCAAAGAAACTACTAAAGAACTCATGAAAAGCTGCGATCTACTTCACAAACTGCAGTTCTATTGTTATAAATAACCATAGATGGAATGCGAAATGTTTTCCTTCTATAGTTTATCAATGACCAGAAGCGTCGCGGAGTTTCTTGTCTCAGCTGTAAGCAATGCAATACACGGTATATTTGACACTTATACCAAGTAACGAACAAAGTATTATATTTCACGTTAACAGTTTTATAAGTTTATAAATGTTCTGGCAGGATTTACATTACACAATTGCTGCCATTCGTTTTCCATGTTCTGACACTGTTCTCGGTGTATTTCAACACATAAAGATAATGTCAGGTAATTGATTTAACGACTACCATTTTAACAATTTACTCCAAAATCAGGTGGAATTGAAGTAGCACCAGGCATGAGTCAAATTTAACCCAAGTCGTGTAACACAGGACAATTTCTATTAGGTGCTGTAGAAACAGAGAATAGGTAGTATCTTTACGCGACAATCTAGACATTTCTATGGATTCTCAATAATTATTAGCACACATAAAATAAAGAAAATGACACACTAAGCCAACAACAACAACAACAAAAATAGTTCCACTACTCGCTGGAAATAATGTGGACTTTATCTAAATGCTATTTTCTGTCCCAGAGATTGCTAACAGAATTTTAAAACAACGAGATGAGGTTATGTACATAGATGGCAATATTGTTTCTAAGAGAAGAGTGCTGCGCTGTTAATGGTCTCCACTGAAGCCTTCAACCGCACGAATAATCTAATTTCTGACAAGACTTAGTGGGAAATGGAGAGCCAAAGGTAGCCGATTTACTTAATGGAGTTACATATCAAGGAACGTTACACAGTCAATGCATTCGAAATGATTAGCAAATACCTTTGCAGAACTCGGTTTTCGAATTAGGATAGTTTACATTCAATAGAATCCATCTTACAAACCGTTGATAGACGATTGCAATTTGTTCTCGCTGCAAATTGCTGTCTGTCTCACGTACGGTGGCTTAGTGGTAGAACACTCTACCCTGATGCAACAGGTCCATGGTTCGATTCCACTTCACGTGAGTTAGTGATGGACATCATCGTCCATCCCGTTTCTTTACACATTTTCATTCCAATAATTCTTCTGTAGGCATTCCAGTGTTGCCACATTAGGCTATAGGTTAAAGATTGGGCAATTTTTGAACTCTCCTAGCTACCAAAATTTCAAATTAGGCGACACACTATTTTTTGGGTTACTTTTAATTATCTGCAGGCTATAACTCTTAAGAATGCACTACTTTCGTATTTTCAAATATATAATTCTAGGACGGATCCAGGGGGGCGATCCCCCCCTCCCCCCAGAAGAGGAAACCGCCCTTGATATAATTACAAGCAATTGCGCGTAGTTTTATAAAACACAACTTGTCTTGTTTGTTGAGTATCCTATTTACAACAAACAATAGTTATACTAAAACTAACATATTCGATACTAGTCCAATTCCTGTTTCAGTACTTTTTAATCTCCAGATTGCACAACACTAGACTGCACTGTTGCAGTGTCACTGACCGTGTTACTATCTCAGTTAATGCCTAAGCCTAATAGTTGCGACGAGCTGTGTAAACGTGAACATCACATTTAGTTGTGTTATTGTATTACCAATATTAACATGATGAATAAGTGGAGTTGCAATTTTGGATTTTTTTCAAAATTGTAACTCCACTTATTCATCATGTTAGTATTGGCTCCTAAATAAAAAAATTAGCAAATAAATGAAAGAAGTGGGAAATAACAGTGAAAAGGAATACTGTAAACCTTGTAAAGTGTATTTCAGGGCCCACAAAACTGACGTAAATAAACATATTTCCTTGGAAATCAGAAAGATCACTCGTTTTATACTAATCACCGTCTGCTCCGTTCAATTAACATTGCAATTCTACTGCTCCTGATGTAGTACGCGTATAGAGATTGCCCTAACACATCACACCCTAACTGCTTTCGCCGCCTGACCATTGTGCCTGACGTTTGACGTGCTTCCAACTTCTGGTGTTTCCATTATATCGATTATGTAGGTATGTACAGAGTGCCCCAAAAGTAGGTATACAGAACTACATATATAAAACATACAGGACTGTATATCTACTTTTGGGCCACTCTGTATATCTGCAAAATAATTCATTTTTATCTTTGGCCTACAAATAGTTCAAATCAGCTACTTTTAGAGCACAACTACGCTACTTTTTTAATCTTCAAATCTGGCAACACTAAGCCACACTGTGCCACTTTTTTTTAAAAAAATCATTTGTCTCCTTCAGTTAAAAGAATATTACGAGATGTAAATTTGGATGTTTAATTTAATTTCAAGAACTCTACGATTATTAAACTAACTTATTTAATATAAGGCACATTGGAGATTCCATTTGTCTCATCTTTGAGTGATCTTCTCCTTTCGTATACGGGCACTTACATGGAAATCAATGAACAGAATACAAAGTTTGGATCTAGTTGCTAGCGCGCGTATCTTAGTGCACGTAGTCCTGGGTTCAATTCATATCTTAAAATTTGAAAACATTATAGTGCTTTGTGTTCCACCTTAAAATTCATATATCACATAGCCTTTGTTACTGAAAGCTATGCTGGTAGCTGAAATCTAATTCAACCACTAAAAGTTATAAATATCGAATGTATATTATTTGGTTGTGTAAAACTGCTCTGTTGATTAGTAATTTACAGATAACGAAAAAATATGTATAGAAACTTGAAATAAAAATCTCAAAGACGTGCAGGGTTGTTGGATTTTCCCCTATATATATAGGGAGTGTTCTAAAAATGGCGCCCACTACAACGAGCACTATTCTACAGGCCAAAATAAAGCGAAAATATTATATGGTGGTATGTCCTCGGGGGCTTCCTTTAGCAGCTATGGAGAATCAAAATTTCACAGTGGTGGCTCAGTGGTAGAGCGTTCACCTCCGGTGCTTGAGGTCCCTGGTTCGATCCCACCTCGCGGCGTGTGGACTTTGTGGTGGACAAACACCGTGTTCGTGGGTTTTCTCGGGGTACTGCCGTTTCCCCCAACTTTCTTCATTCCACCATTTCATTCATTTCTCATCATCACCGTCTCCTTTAGCCTCACCGGCATAACCGTTGGACGTAAAACTCAAAAATTTCATTTTTCATTTTCGATTCATCCAAACGTGGCCTTTACTTGTCAGTCTACACTTTGTGTGTAGGCTAGTGGCAATGAAACAAAATGTTGTGTTACGAGTGCTATTTATTGCTTCGAAGTGTAAAGGTGATTCCGATTGTGCCAAAAGATATTCACCAAATTATTATCATTGTTGTTTAACGTTTCAATAGCTCTGATCAGAATAACCATAGCTTCGACAATGCTTTCAATAATTAACTTTGTTCTTAATTTATCGTTTGGCGTCAAAGACTGTTTTTTATGACTTTCCGCCGTCAGCCACGTTGTCATCATTCGTGTGCAATCTGTTCTCTGTTACAGAGCTATAGAGGTGCCTTTACTGAGAATCATGCAATATCCTCATAATTCAGCATTGTCTCAAGTTACTATCATTAATTTTGGCTGATCAGTCTTTGAGCTACAATCCTGAAGCACCGCCCAATGTATTAAACATCGTATTCTTCCTCTGCCAAATCTATCTATTGTAATCTATCTTTTGCACCTATAGTTACATTAACCTTTCTTGTACAACGGTCTGTTGACATAAAACTTTTAAATAAATTCCTTTGCAATTAAATCGTTCTGGTATCGCCTACCTCATTGAACATTAACAGACCGTCTATCAAAATTCCAAACCTTCCTTTACTATCCTATCTGGCGAAGCCTCCGATGTCGCAAAGTTTACACTGTGAGTCTATCGAGATGCAGCATGCCTTGTTTAAGGTACCAAGATGGCATTCCAATCCTGAGTGCCGCATCTACGAATCTGCTTGTCTATCTTCGTGACTGAGGTTAGTTCTGGAAAAGAATTCGTTTAGATATCTCGCTCTACCGTTCGCTGACGCCACCTTACCACCTTTACCACTGAGCCATCAAGAAGCCATCAAGACCTCCAGGTAAGACACGTCACAGAATTGATTGTTGTCTTCCGCTTGGCATACAAGCTGTTTTCCATCATTAGTCGTCTCTCTTCGAGTGCTTACAGGACATGCCAGTTATTTCTTTGAGTGTGTACTACCGTTGTGTCAGTGAAATGTGTCATAGTTTTTGCGAAATTGACCCAAATGAATCTAAGATCAACTGATTGGTAGGAAGACATCTCACTGAAAAGGGTCATTTTATCACCACCATTATTCTATTGTTGTCTTATTCTTTCGTTCGTAACCTACTTAATATATTTGTTTATTAATAGAATCTGTTTCGAGTTCCCTTGTTTTGTTAAAGACCGTTCTCTGAGTGCCACGTCAGTGGTCTGGATGAACTGTCTAGTGATACTATTATAATGTGCACTGGACTCCCAAGGGATATGTAAATTGATATATTAGTGGAAAAGGGACAAGCTACATCTAAGTATCTTAAAAATGTCACCTTACGTATAATCTGTGTCGGGGTTCGATAATTTATTACGCCATTATTGATTGTTTTTGTATTTCAAACATCTAGATATTAATCTCTAATATTAAAAGGATATATCACATCGTTTCATTATAACTCCTATCTCTCTGGTATAAATTCTAGTAAATTAATCATGACTTTAGATTTGTCATACTTGGTCAGTCTTCAGGACATTGTGGCCAGTTGTCAATTTAAGGAAATGATTATTCATAAGAGCTATTTTTTCAGAACACAAGGAACAGAAACAGTGTATCAAAATTATAAACACTGAAATTCCTACCAGTAGATTACGATCGAACACGTCCTCTTAGAGACTCGCCGAACGTCAATTACGCTCGGATATATATATATATATATATATATAAACAAGTGTCAATTATGTTATATAGATTTCAGTTACGTGGGCAGCATTAGTATGTCAAAGTCTGAGATCTCAAACACTGTTTCTTTGTGGTGGACAAACACCGTGTCGGTAAGCTTTCTCGAGGTTCTTCCGTTCCCTCTTACTTTGTTCATTCCACCCTTTCATTCATTTCTCATCCTCACCGTCTCCTTTAGCCTAGCCGGCATAACCGTGGGACGTAAAACTGAAACATTTCATTTCAAACAGTGTTTTAGTGATACATGAGTCATAGTATAAATTGATAAAGTGAGCGTACGAACAAAATGAAGAAGATTTATCAACTTTTACAAATAGCAAGTCATTACACAATATACTCCAATAATTCATATGGTTTAAATGTTGTTATATCAAATTCTTTGTAAACCTCTCGTGATGCAGAAGAATTTTGATAACTTCTAGATTAAATAAAGTAAAAACTCAGAGCATAAATTTTGCACACAAGACGAGAAACTTTCGAAAGGGACAAGAGAAAATTCTTCAAGAATTGAGACGAGACGGGACAAGAAAGTCTTATTTCTCGTCTCGTAAAGCAACGTACTTATAAAAACTTCAAAAAAAAGTTAACTACAAGGATTATTGCGCCACGAACGCTTTAGCAACAATTAGTACACTAAGTAAACTTTCTTCCCTTACCTTCTAGCAATAAATTTTAAGTTTTATGACTTCCCTCAAGATCCGCCTCTGGATAAAATGTAAACAAGGAGAGCTCTCTCTCTTTGCTTCCCCTCTGTAGTAGCGAGGACATATCGTTGTTTTAGGGCAGCCGTCAATTCCAATCAGGGTTTGGACTGACTCCGCTGCAAATGAAATTACTTCCTCTGACCCAACCGCAAATGACTTTGTAAGTGCGGCAGAACGAGACCCGACAGACTACGGCGAAATCTCGTTTTAGTAGCTTCCATTCGAGTAACACGGATTTCAGAGAAACACAGCATTCAAATACAAAGTAAGACGCTTCAAACATTTTTTCCCATCGCCGAATGCATAAATTACTCTCACAATCAGTTTCAGCTACTAAAAGAAATTTCATTTATCTTTCACTTTCACAGTTCAAGCCAGCGACGGAAATATTTTATTTGATTTTAGCTCAAAACTTCTTTCCCTTTCTTTTTCTTTCCGGAACAAAATACTCTTTACGATCTTCACCATACTTTCCTTACTTCTTGTTTTCTCAATAATCTAAAGCTCGTCGTTATATGGTCAGCGTAGGCTTCCTCGGCGTCGAGAATCGAGTTCGATCCCTGGCGGGAGCAGTGTTTCTTTCAGAAACTATGTTCCGGGCAGCACACTTCGTATTCCAGGGGGCATTGCTGGTACTATTCTATTTATTATTATAATATAGACGTATTGTTTTCGTCTCTTCCGGAGGGGCACTGTCAGAGCTCCGAGGGGCAGTGCCCCCCTGTCTGGAAGAAACACTGGGTGGGAGATAAGATGCATCGGATCCCAAGTTAAACCGTAGGCCCACGTCTCATATAGCCTCGGTGCTGATAGGGACGGCAAACTCCAGGCTAAGCAAGCACCCAGAAATTTTTGAATTGAGTTGAGTTGCTTTAGAGTTTAACGTCCCTTTCAGCAGCGAGGCTATATGACACGTTGACATACTGATTAACGTGAAATCCGAATCACATAAGCTCCCGCCGAGAATCGAATCCGTGTCTCCCACGCCAAAGGCGCTTACGCTAACCGGTTAGCCACTAAGGAGCTGCCGTAAATTTTTGTTAGGGATCCTAGCTTTGGAGGAGTCCAATCGTACAAGCCACTAAGTCTGTGTAGTATTGAACGAATACAGGGGCGGATCCAGGACCGACTTCTGGGGGGCGGTGGGTTCTCATACTGCTACTTTTAAGGGCTCCAAACTTTGGGATGGGTTTTATTTATATATATAAAATAAGAAAGTTTCCTCTTCTGGGAGGCAATCGTCCCGATCGGCCCCCCTGGATCCGCCCCTGAACGAATATTATTCTGGACCCGAAAAGACGGTAAGTAATTGTAAAATACTTCCATCTATATTGTTAGGAAATAATGATAGAACTAGATTGTTTTTATAAGAGAAAGAGTACAGATGAAGTGTAAGATCAAATTTTCATGCTATATCAATCATTTCCCTGTTAAACAAGTATAGTTTTATTATAGTATTATAGTATAGGTTATACTTCCATCTATATTGTTAGGAAATAATGATAGAACTAGATTGTTTTTATAAGAGAAAGAGTACAGATGAAGGGTAAGATCAAATTTTCATCCTACATCAATCATTTCCCTGTTAAACAAGTATAGTTTTATTATAGTATTATAGTATAGGTTATACTTCCATCTATATTTTTAGGAAATAATGATAGAACTAGATTGTTTTTATAAGAGAAAGAGTACACATGAAGTGTAAGATCAAATTTTCATGTTACATCAATCATTTCCCTGTTAAACAAGTATAGTTTTATTATAGTATTATAGTATAGGTTATACTTCCATCTATATTTTTAGGAAATAATGATAGAACTAGATTGTTTTTATAAGAGAAAGAGTACACATGAAGTGTAAGATCAAATTTTCATGTTACATCAATCATTTCCCTGTTAAACAAGTATAGTTTTATTATAGTATTATAGTATAGGTTATACTTCCATCTATATTTTTAGGAAATAATGATAGAACTAGATTGTTTTTATAAGAGAAAGAGTACACATGAAGTGTAAGATCAAATTTTCATGTTACATCAATCATTTCCCTGTTAAACAAGTATAGTTTTATTATAGTATTATAGTATAGGTTATACTTCCATCTATATTTTTAGGAAATAATGATAGAACTAGATTGTTTTTATAAGAGAAAGAGTACACATGAAGTGTAAGATCAAATTTTCATGTTACATCAATCATTTCCCTGTTAAACAAGTATAGTTTTATTATAGTATTATAGTATAGGTTATACTTCCATCTATATTTTTAGGAAATAATGATAGAACTAGATTGTTTTTATAAGAGAAAGAGTACACATGAAGTGTAAGATCAAATTTTCATGTTACATCAATCATTTCCCTGTTAAACAAGTATAGTTTTATTATAGTATTATAGTATAGGTTATACTTCCATCTATATTTTTAGGAAATAATGATAGAACTAGATTGTTTTTATAAGAGAAAGAGTACAGATGAAGTGTAAGACCAAATTTTCATGTTATATCAATCATTTCCCTGTTAAACAAGTATAGTTTTATTATAGTATTATAGTATAGGTTATACTTCCATCTATATTTTTAGGAAATAATGATAGAACTAGATTGTTTTTATAAGAGAAAGAGTACAGATGAAGTGTAAGATCAAATTTTCATGTTATATCAATCATTTCCCTGTTAAACAAGTATAGTTTTATTATAGTATTATAGTATAGGTTATACTTCCATCTATATTTTTAGGAAATAATGATAGAACTAGATTGTTTTTATAAGAGAAAGAGTACAGATGAAGTGTAAGATCAAATTTTCATGTTATATCAATCATTTCCCTGTTAAACAAGTATAGTTTTATCATAGTATTATAGTATAGGTTATACTTCCATCTATATTTTTAGGAAATAATGATAGAACTAGATTGTTTTTATAAGAGAAAGAGTACAGATGAAGTGTAAGATCAAATTTTCATGTTATATCAATCATTTCCCTGTTAAACAAGTATAGTTTTATTATAGTATTATAGTATAGGTTATACTTCCATCTATATTTTTAGGAAATAATGATAGAACTAGATTGTTTTTATAAGAGAAAGAGTACACATGAAGTGTAAGATCAAATTTTCATGTTATATCAATCATTTCCCTGTTAAACAAGTATAGTTTTATTATAGTATTATAGTATAGGTTATACTTCCATCTATATTTTTAGGAAATAATGATAGAACTAGATTGTTTTTATAAGAGAAAAGTACAGATGAAGTGTAAGATCAAATTTTCATGTTATATCAATCATTTCCCTGTTAAACAAGTATAGTTTTATTATAGTATTATAGTATAGGTTATACTTCCATCTATATTTTTAGGAAATAATGATAGAACTAGATTGTTTTTATAAGAGAAAGAGTACAGATAAAGTGTAAGACCAAATTTTCATACTACATCAATCATTTCCCTGTTAAACAAGTATAGTTTTATTATAGTATTATAGTATAGGTTATACTTCCATTTATATTTTTAGGAAATAATGATAGAACTAGATTGTTTTTATAAGAGAAAGAGTACACATGAAGTGTAAAATCAAATTTTCATGCTACATCAATCATTTCCCTGTTAAACAAGTATAGTTTTATTATAGTATTATAGTATAGGTTATACTTCCATTTATATTTTTAGGAAATAATGATAGAACTAGATTGTTTTTATAAGAGAAAGAGTACACATGAAGTGTAAAATCAAATTTTCATGCTACATCAATCATTTCCCTGTTAAACAAGTATAGTTTTATTATAGTATTATAGTATAGGTTATACTTCCATTTATATTTTTAGGAAATAATGATAGAACTAGATTGTTTTTATAAGAGAAAGAGTACAGATGAAGTGTAAGATCAAATTTTCATGCTATATCAATCATTTCCCTGTTAAACAAGTATAGTTTTATTATAGTATTATAGTATAGGTTATACTTCCATTTATATTTTTAGGAAATAATGATAGAACTAGATTGTTTTTATAAGAGAAAGAGTACACCAGAAGTGTAAAATCAAATTTTCATGCTACATCAATCATTTCCCTGTTAAACAAGTATAGTTTTATTATAGTATTATAGTATAGGTTATACTTCCATTTATATTTTTAGGAAATAATGATAGAACTAGATTGTTTTTATAAGAGAAAGAGTACACATGAAGTGTAAAATCAAATTTTCATGCTACATCAATCATTTCCCTGTTAAACAAGTATAGTTTTATTATAGTATTATAGTATAGGTTATACTTCCATTTATATTTTTAGGAAATAATGATAGAACTAGATTGTTTTTATAAGAGAAAGAGTACACATGAAGTGTAAAATCAAATTTTCATGCTACATCAATCATTTCCCTGTTAAACAAGTATAGTTTTATTATAGTATTATAGTATAGGTTATACTTCCATTTATATTTTTAGGAAATAATGATAGAACTAGATTGTTTTTATAAGAGAAAGAGTACACATGAAGTGTAAAATCAAATTTTCATGCTACATCAATCATTTCCCTGTTAAACAAGTATAGTTTTATTATAGTATTATAGTATAGGTTATACTTCCATTTATATTTTTAGGAAATAATGATAGAACTAGATTGTTTTTATAAGAGAAAGAGTACACATGAAGTGTAAAATCAAATTTTCATGCTACATCAATCATTTCCCTGTTAAACAAGTATAGTTTTATTATAGTATTATAGTATAGGTTATACTTCCATTTATATTTTTAGGAAATAATGATAGAACTAGATTGTTTTTATAAGAGAAAGAGTACACATGAAGTGTAAAATCAAATTTTCATGCTACATCAATCATTTCCCTGTTAAACAAGTATAGTTTTATTATAGTATTATAGTATAGGTTATACTTCCATTTATATTTTTAGGAAATAATGATAGAACTAGATTGTTTTTATAAGAGAAAGAGTACACATGAAGTGTAAAATCAAATTTTCATGCTACATCAATCATTTCCCTGTTAAACAAGTATAGTTTTATTATAGTATTATAGTATAGGTTATACTTCCATTTATATTTTTAGGAAATAATGATAGAACTAGATTGTTTTTATAAGAGAAAGAGTACACATGAAGTGTAAAATCAAATTTTCATGCTACATCAATCATTTCCCTGTTAAACAAGTATAGTTTTATTATAGTATTATAGTATAGGTTATACTTCCATTTATATTTTTAGGAAATAATGATAGAACTAGATTGTTTTTATAAGAGAAAGAGTACACATGAAGTGTAAAATCAAATTTTCATGCTACATCAATCATTTCCCTGTTAAACAAGTATAGTTTTATTATAGTATTATAGTATAGGTTATACTTCCATTTATATTTTTAGGAAATAATGATAGAACTAGATTGTTTTTATAAGAGAAAGAGTACACATGAAGTGTAAAATCAAATTTTCATGCTACATCAATCATTTCCCTGTTAAACAAGTATAGTTTTATTATAGTATTATAGTATAGGTTATACTTCCATTTATATTTTTAGGAAATAATGATAGAACTAGATTGTTTTTATAAGAGAAAGAGTACACATGAAGTGTAAAATCAAATTTTCATGCTACATCAATCATTTCCCTGTTAAACAAGTATAGTTTTATTATAGTATTATAGTATAGGTTATACTTCCATTTATATTTTTAGGAAATAATGATAGAACTAGATTGTTTTTATAAGAGAAAGAGTACACATGAAGTGTAAAATCAAATTTTCATGCTACATCAATCATTTCCCTGTTAAACAAGTATAGTTTTATTATAGTATTATAGTATAGGTTATACTTCCATTTATATTTTTAGGAAATAATGATAGAACTAGATTGTTTTTATAAGAGAAAGAGTACACATGAAGTGTAAAATCAAATTTTCATGCTACATCAATCATTTCCCTGTTAAACAAGTATAGTTTTATTATAGTATTATAGTATAGGTTATATTTCCATCTATATTTTTAGGAAATAATGATAGAACTAGATTGTTTTTATAAGAGAAAGAGTACACATGAAGTGTAAAATCAAATTTTCATGCTACATCAATCATTTCCCTGTTAAACAAGTATAGTTTTATTATAGTATTATAGTATAGGTTATACTTCCATCTATATTTTTAGGAAATAATGATAGAACTAGATTGTTTTTATAAGAGAAAGAGTACACATGAAGTGTAAAATCAAATTTTCATGCTACATCAATCATTTCCCTGTTAAACAAGTATAGTTTTATTATAGTATTATAGTATAGGTTATACTTCCATCTATATTTTTAGGAAATAATGATAGAACTAGATTGTTTTTATAAGAGAAAGAGTACACATGAAGTGTAAAATCAAATTTTCATGCTACATCAATCATTTCCCTGTTAAACAAGTATAGTTTTATTGAGAAAGTGTACAAATGTATTTTGAGATAGGAAGTTTTGGGAGATGCAGACCCTTTGGACCCTCCGTAGGTGAGCCTCTGCTCCAACTCAAACGATCTCAGTAATTTAGGAAAAAGTGGACGGTGGGGTGCACAAGGGGATTAGGGGTTTAAACTCACCCTTCAGTAAGGTATAATGGGAAAATAAAAATTTACTATATATAGTATATAGAGAAATCACTCATATCCTGAAAGGATAGACGAATTGAGAGCATAACTCGCCCTTGATGAAATTCTGCGACACCACTGCAATGAGTATTGTGACAGCAGTCTTCAATTTGTTAGGTATGGATATTTATATGGATTAAGCACGGTATGGTTCATAACAAACTCCTAAGCCAAGTCAGTTTGTGGTTGACACAGATCCGTAGCCTGGGAGGGGTGGTTGTCCCGGGTGCTGATGGCAAGAAGACGCCGAACGAGCGAGAAGAAAGTAAAAGTGTTGGAAAAGAGTAAAAGATGCGTCACCCCGAAAAACTATTGGTACCCTATTAAATCAATATTATTATCGGTTTCAAAGAAATAGATTTGTTAAAAATTTCTCTTGCTCGCTGCGCTCGCAATCCCAACGTTTCAATCATAGTCAGTACAAGTTTTTACTTATTACTTAAAGGAAACCGCCAAGCAATGACTTATAGTATACGTAGAAGCGCTTTCAAAATCAGAAACGGTCAAAGTCTGAAATATGTGTTCGGCGTTTTGATGGTGATGATGATGAGTTCATCTTTTTCAAAGACTAATCACTATCAATGATTTCTTTCCAATTTGAAGGAATTTATTGGGATCATTTCTCCATCTACTAATTCTATCGGCAGGATTATTTTGTGTATGTGTGATATTTTTATCTATATGCACACAAAAGTTATACACACATTATATATATAAGTGGATGATATACGTGTGTGTATATGAGTTAGTACAGGGCGCAAAATTTAGACCTGTTGACCATACCAGTGTTCATTAGAATGGTTTCTGCCTAAACTTACAGGGCTGCACAGTTTCTGTTTCGCACGAAAATAATTGTCACTGAGTGAGAGAAAACACGGAATGTGAAGTCTTTCTTTATGAAACCGAAGGCCAAGCGGTGAAGGCTCTCATAATTTGTACGTGAGAGATACTGGCAACCATCATTTTTGGGTTGGCGAGTGCGTCTGACTGAAATTTTGCGCCTTGAGTTAGTGTATTTTTAATATGTTAATTAATAATAAGTAACCTTAAATTCAGAATTTTCATTCATTAAGAAATTAAGTAATTACTATAGTTTCAAACATGCAGTAGCCAAACTACATTTTGGATTTTAGATAAAAATATTTAACTCTTCACCTCCATTGATCAATATTAAGAAATTCACAAAGAAGACTCCTTCTGAGCTTCAGTTACATTTCACAAAACATATTTTTACTTAAAAGTGTCAAAATTAAAATTATAAAGTTTTTATACCGTAAAGAATCGAATCCTATTTGTATGGCCACATACAGAATTAAATTACAAGAGTTTACAATTATTACTGGAAATTGATGCTGTCACCCATTTCCTATTGAAATTTCATTTCTTATCGATAGTATGAAACGTTGTAAATAGTTGTAAATTTCCATAACTTTTCTCCAAATGAATTTGTATACAACGGAAGGTAGTTTTGTCAAGTTTTAACAAAATATCCAAATTAAGCCTCTTGAAAACAGCTGAACACATATATATAAGGTAAGGTGATTGTAGGGGGCGCCGAAATCTCTAGCTACGGCTCTGGGTGGATAATATTGTGATGATCAACATAGTGAGTTATTACCTTTCCTCCCACATTATCATTCTATCAGTTCTTTTATAATCGTTGACTTTCATAAATCATTATTCTCCTTTAGCCTAAAGGTCGTAAAACATTTAATTAAAGATTTAATCTTCTTTACTTTAATACCGAAGAACACGAATTATTTTTCGAAATATTTATTGCGAGATATGATCACAAACAAATGGAATTTACTTTATACAGCCTTATTGTGTTATGGTTGAGAAACATAGTCGCTTACTCTGACAAGTAAAGGTTCTCTCCCAAGAATCGGGGATCCGGAAACTGCACATATATTTAGATAGAGGAGGGCCACGAAGCAATACTGGTGAAATATGCCGGGCCGACAGCAAAGGATAAATCCAATATATCCGCCCGAAGGTCATGCCAATCGACTTTTGCCAGCAATCTCTCATCCACTTGTCATGGGCAGATTGAATTAATCTTTTGAAGATTGATATATGTGTGAACACTACACATCTTTTGGTTTGAAATTTCGCGGACATTGACGTATTGAACCCAATATGGCCGATCAAAATGTCAGTGTGTCAACGACTCGTGTAATGTTGCATAGTTTTGCAATTTTTGCAATTCGTTCTTGTACCCAGAATTTTGCATAGACTGGTACGAAATGCCACCCCAAGAAAACAGGAGCGAAAACAGGAGGAAATAGGAAGTTAATACAAATATCTCTCCACTCGAAATACGAAGAACACTCAAATTATTGGATTAGAAAGTGAGAAAACAACTATTCTTTAAGAAAATGATGTTTTTAAAAATATGACAGCTCACGCACCCATCCACCTGTGAAATATCTAGGTTCGCCCATGCAAGTACAATTCTCAAGGCCTACCACAAAAATTCTACGGGGAGCTTTCCCGGATTTGATTCCCGGTGGAGGCACTCGGTCGAAAAAGTGTAAAATGCTTTTTCAGGTCAGCCACCCTGAATGAGGTTTTCCTGGGTTTTCTTCATTCACACCAGGAAAATGCCGGGGTGGTACCTAACTTATAGTCCCAGGACGCTTCTTTCCTTCCCTTTCCCCGGATTGTGTGCTTGCCGAGGGACGTCATCCCTCAAAACGTGACGGGCTAAATGGCCTTAGATGTCGAAAGCCCAGAAATCTAAATCTTAAATCCCTAATAATTTTACATTTGCGCTGTTTTACCTGAATATATGAATATGAAAATATTGTATATTCAGTAAAAAAAAAAAAGAAAAAAAGAAAAAAAAAGAAAAAAGAAAGCATCAATTAAATTAGAGACCAAACTACAATTAACCAAGTTAGCAATCTGATTCTTACTACGGACATGAATTTCAATTATACGAAGATGAATTTTCTCCCTTTCAGTCAAAAGAGTGGTTGATTTTGTTTACAATTTAATACTATTCCATAGTTTCAATTGAAATTTGTACCTTGTTATTTGTGAATGCAAAATTAAACAAAATTGCCTCAAACTGTTACAACTTGTCACTCAACATCGCTGTCTAATAAAAAAATCAATGACCCTATTACAAAAAAGCAACGTAATAAGAATATAGTTAATGAGATAGTAAATTAAAATATAGGTATACAGACAGGTGCGCACCAACAGCAACTTTTCTAGTAGTTCTATTTCTGTTTCAAGTTTTAATGCAGTAGTTTATCCACCAAACCATATTTAACACCGTAGAAGAAATTAAACCGTGATATGAGGCATGACTAGGCTTGCCAACATTGGAAAATAAAATGGTGATTAAAGGCCATATATAAGGCCCTAGAGGGAGTTCAATATTTCTGCCAAAAATATAATATCTCATGAGTCCGTCAAGTTAGGAAGATGAAACTCGGTTTATAAAGTCTTCATTACTAATGAGGAGAGACGTGTTTCACGAAATAGGGTATTTGCCCAACCTTCTAGTTTTTCGTGTCTCTAAACCAGAGACATTTCCTACAGTGGTTATCTTTTTTTTCTTAATCTGATTATCATCAACCGAAACAGAAGGGACACCTGCTGCATTCTTAGCAACACCAAAAAGGGGGTGGGTAGTATTTCGATGCACGCTATTATGAAATGTCTCCGATAGACAGGGTTGCAGAGTGTTAGATAAAATTGTGTTGTTTTTAAAAATATGGTAAACTAAGCATAGTTGAACTAGTTCAACTGGAAAAGAAGCATAAACTAAGACTTTAAATGTAAAATGTCTGTTTTACAATAATTTTAAAGAGAAATCACAATCTAAAAGTACTGAATGATCTAGGCGATGATGAGCGAATCACTTCCACTCTTTTATATAATAGTACTATATAGATTATGGTATTAGTGTTATCCAACATAATGTCAAGATAGAATTTTCGAGATGACACCGAACTCTTCCAATAAACACGTTTTTAAAGACAACACTTCCATGCCTCCTTTTCAAGACGAAGCAGTCTTAAATCTCGTCTCTTGGTTAACACTATTCTTAATCTTTGTTATACTCTACGTATAAAACATTTTGTTTCAAACAATGGGAAATTTAATACAATTTCCTTCAATACAGCCTATCTGAATTATACTGTACATAACCTAAGAAGAGGGCCGCGGTGGCTCAGTGGTAGAGCGTTCACCTCTGGTGCTTGGGGTCCCGGGTTCGATCCCAGACCCGCCAAGTGAACTTTGTGGTGGACAAACACCGTGTGCGTGGGTTTTCTCGGGGTTCTCCCGTTTCCTCCCACTTTCTTCATTCCACCATTTCATTCATTTCTCATTATCACCGTCTCCTTTAGCCTAACCGGCATAACCGTGGGACGTAAAACTCAAAGATTTCATTTCATTTCATAACCTAAGAAATTAATGTGATTTATTGAAGAATCCGTACATCCGGTGTATTGTCTGTAATTAATTATTCTCTTTTTCTTAACTCTTTTAAGCAATGAAAGAAATCCAGTTTGTACCTTGAATTGCTCAGATACAGTATTTTGCCTTCGTAATATGAAAAATATAATACTGAGAATATGATGACTGCTAGGATTGAGTCCTAAATTGCAAGCGCATGCCACATACTTCAGGAATATTTAGATCTTCTTCGACATAAATGATTCATGAAAAACATTCAATCTTATTAATAATAAAAAAAAAATCATAGTTAAATTTTATTTAACTTGTGGCAACCCTGCTTATTTTATTATGAAAATCTCAACCCCCCGTTCTGGTCATTAGCCAAAATTTTCCCGTCTGTCATGGATTTCCAGTTCATGATCAATAGCAAGATAAGTTACTTGAGCAAATGTCCCACATTTTAATGGTTGGGCAAAATATACTTGAGCATCTGACCCGATCCCGTATTTCCTATTTTTGGAACTTTCCGTTTTAACGGCAGAAAAGCGGCATTTTCTGTTATTTCCTTCACATTGAAATCGAAGTTGGCTGTAACGGTTGACCCGAATAAAAATGAATTTTTGACCATAGTTAGTGCCCCCCCCCCTCAAGCTGGTATTTTATCATATCACATTAAAAAGTGTATCCTAAGAAAGTAGGAGTTCAAAATTTCTGCAAAAATAGGCCTAAAGTATCTCATGTTTTTTTTTTTAAAATATATAATTACGCTTTCATTCAAAAGTGTGTCCTAAGGATGGTTCAAATGTTTTCCATAAACTTATTCTCCCCGTGCGAAGAACGGACATTTCAGCTAGCGCAGGGTCTAATTATAAAATTTATGATCTCTATTATTTACTTCACATTTCCGGAATGTTTCAGTAATTCGTTAAAATTTACTACACGTAAAACTCTCACTGTACCTAAAGGGCCGCGGTGGCTCAGTGGTAGAGCGTTCACCTCTGGTGCTTGGGGTCCTGGGTTCGATCCCAGCCCCCGCCAAGTGAACTTTGTGGTGGACAAACACCGTGTGCGTGGGTTTCCTTGGGGTTCTCCCGTTTCCTCCCACTTTCTTCATTCCACCATTTCATTCATCGCTCATCATCATCGTCTCCTTTAGTCTAACCGGCATAACCGTGGGACGTAAAACTCAAAGATTTCATTTCATTTTTTCTCACTGTACCTAAGCCAAATAGCATGTTATCTATCGTAAGCAAAACTCTATCGAAGCATCAATAATACGAGTAATGCATTAAGCCTAGCTAAACAACCTCAGAAGCGGAAATAACAAGAATGTATATGTAAATAATAATCCATTTTGAAAGAATACCATATATGGAAATGAACTCTTTGATGATTTGCTCACAAATTAAGTTAGAAGCTATCTCTTTACGTGTATCGATCTATTCCCAACAGATGCCCTAATTTCTGGTTACCCAAACAAGAAATACATTTATATTCAAGGTACATTATTCGATTGGATTCATACAGATTGGAAGAGTAAGACAGAGCTTGTGACTTAATTCTGAAATCAAGCCTCCCCCTTCCACAAATAGTGCGATCGTGTAGTCATGAGCCGTTCCAAAACTCTCCCCCCCTTCTTCCTTCTTCTAGCCTTTCATGGAATACGTAAAACTCTTTCCCTCCAGCAGCCGAATACTAATCACAGAATGCTTGCTTCGGAGCTTAAAAACAGTTTTGCTTTACTCTCATCCCTCTGTCCTTACATGCTTCACATGAATGAGTTTCCAATAATTTTATGCAAGGGTGAGTATGGAAATCACATAAAACAGACTAGAAACTACATTAATTACAATTCGATTGGGTTTTGGCGCATAAATCCAAACATTCTGACTTGAAACTTGCATTTTAATTATATGCGTAAAATTGCACAAAAATTGAATCATATTACGAAGCGTTTGCAGGGTTCATTATTTTTTTTTAAATTTATTTCAAATATTCTCTGATAACGAAATATTTATTAGTTATTTTATTATTTATAACTGTTCATTCTAATTATGGACTACACATTAACAGCGGAGGTTCTTGATGGAAATAACTTCGAAAAAAAAACGCTACAAAACTAAGGGAAGAAAATTCACCTAACACACTAATTGTTGTATATAAGGATTGCTAAGGTTCCGCTCGTGTGTTCTCTTGACTATATTGATATGAGCCTGTTTTCAACGTTATAATCTTAACTAGTTGTGGTTATTTAAGACTAGCTGAAATGCCCATTCTTTGCACGGGAAGAATAAGTTTATGTAAAATATTCGAACCCCTTCATTCCCTTAGGATACGCATAGGGAATGAATTTGAACTTAAAGGGCAACAGGAGTGTCACTATTCATCGCATGCATCTCGTTTTCTACTATGATGTGGGGACTTTCGTCCATATATATACTAATAAAAAACGTGAAACTTCTTGGAGAACCTTGTCACCACCCCCCCTCCCCCAAAGCAAAATCTGAGATGACTTTATGTTGGATTGGCAACAGTGCGAACTTAGTGGTATCATAGAGTATGCCAATGTCCCCTCTATCGATATTTGCATAGTACAAAATTTCAGGAGCTTTTGTCCATTAGTATAAAAGTTACAAGGGCATTTCAAGATAAATGGTCCACCCTGTATACATACATAGAAGCTGAAATGCCCGTTCTTCGCACAGAGAAAGTAGGTTTATGTGAACTATTTCAATCCCATCCTTCCCTTAGTATAGACATACGTGGAATGAATTTAGATTTCAACGGCATTAGCAGTGTCACCATTCATATTATGGATTGGACACTTAATATAGGTTTCCGATTATTTTTGCATTTCATCATCTTCTGATCCCACCAAAATATACTAATGAAGGCCAAACTGGAACGGGAGCGGGCGGAACAACACCAAAAACTATAGATTGGACACTTAGTAGGGGTCGTTTTCTATTACTTTTTACATGTTATCCCCTTGAAACCTTAATCTTCTTCTTGCCGAAAATACGCGTATGCTAAGTTAGGCCAAGTTACAGTCAACCATCAGAAATTACCAAAATCGTCGCAGCGATCCACAATTTCGCAGATTGTTACATTCGTTTATATATATATCGGGTATTTTAAAATGGCCCACGGACCACAGAGCATTATTCTACAAGTCAAAATAAAGCAATATATATATATATATATATATATATATATATATATATATATATATATATATATATATATATATATATACTTGACCTTTCGAGTCATCGTCTGGAGACACAAATTGCACTATGTGGCAACGTCGCAAATAAAGAACCGTAGATTAGATGTACCAATGTATCAAATAGCTATATCGATTCTTTCCAGATGGTAACTAAAGTTGATATTGATTGATACTAGCATCATTTATTAGTGTAGCAATCGATTCAACTGCTTTGTTGAATTCGTAGAGTAACGCTAATGACTCCAAGTTAATCTGCGACGTTGCCACATTGTGAAATTATGATTCCTCATAGCGGCTGAAGGATGCCCCGGAGGGCATTTCATCACACAACATTTTCGCTTTATTTTGACCTGTAGAAGAGTGCCCTGTGTTCCGTGGGCGCCATTTTTAGAACACCCGATATATATATATATATATATATATATGTGTGTGTGTGTGTGTGTGTGTGTGTGTAAATTATTCATTGTAGCTTTGAAAATTCAAGATTGCTAATAAAAGTCCAACTGACCAAAGCAGTATATATATATAAACTTAAAATATATACACTGCTTTGGTCAGTTGGACTTTTATTAGTAATATATATATTACAGGCCCATATTTAGGTAAGTGCTATTCTGTGCTCGAGCACAGGGCGGCAGAATTTAGGAGGCGGCAAAATTTTCGATTTTTTAAAATTCACAATAAAGTAATATTGAACACTAGCAAGCCGTAGAGTCCCGCGCAAGCGCGAGAAAATATGTTCATGTGTTTAATTCGCACTATATTACAGTAGTTACTAAATAGCTAGCTTATCTGATTATTTTTAAAAAGTCATCCTCTCCCATCCCCACCCCAAGGGGTGAGAATGAACTTGAACATCATGAAAACTGATACTGTTAAACTCAGAGACCTCAAAAACTATGAATTCAACTGTCGTTTTCGATCACTTTTAAAATCTCGCTTCCCCGCTGCGGAGTGGAGTATTACCTTGAATTCATTAAAACTGTCACTATTTGTATCAACGACCCCAAAAATTGTGAATTCAATTCTAATATAGGTCGTTTTCGGCGAGGGAGGGGGGAATTTTGTGCGAGGGGCGGCAAATAATTTAGGGGACAGTGGCGCACAATATATATATAAGAACTGGCAGTACTGTGCCTTTTAGTGTTGCTAGAACTGGTAAGCATGTTTTCGTACGTGCTTTAAGAGTTGTTTATTGAATGAAGTTGTGTCGAGTAATACAGCTGTGAGATTCGTAAATTAACACAGAAATAGCGTGCTTTCATCAAGTCGCCTAGCTTATTGTATTTCTTCACATATTGGGGAAAGCAACTTCGTGCTTATCCTGATATATGTAAAATGCCCCTCCTTAAAACGGAAAGTCTCAAAAACGCTGGGACAGAGGTCCACTTGTTCTAAATAAAGAATTTATATACTAATGGATATGAAACCAGATAAACTGAAGTCACTAGTCATATACCTAGGTATTGACAATGTTCATAATTAATTGTTACATTTAAATTGTGCTATACTATTTCGGCACTGTCGCTTGATATCTTACAAAAGCATTTAAAGCGTGTTTCAAATAAGGGCACTTATTCAGAACTTCCACATATCTACATTATTCGCCCGAATATATGCCACACTTTATATAAATTTCAACTGTGGAAACTAGGATGCGACTTATATTCGCGACCTTACAAAAATTGCGACATTTAGTCATATCTAATGCACTTAGAAATTTGCTAATTGCTCATTTGAAATAACAATAATGCAACAATAGCATTATAGAAACCGCCTGCTATGTAAGTACCGTATTGTTATCTAGTAATAGAATTATTGAATCTGTGCCTTGATAACATATTCTTTGATGTTACCTTTAAGCTTATACTGGTATTCATTTCTACTTAAGTGGCTCTAATGGTTTGTTGCCAATTTGAGCGGTTGTGTAGAGAACGGAGAATCATCATAAAGGCTAAGGATATAGCATAGTTACGTAAATTTCCCTCATTCTGCTGGTAAATGATTGATTCCCAGCATTTTCTTTTCTTCCCTTGGCTTATATTCGGGTATAGTCTTTCTTTTGCGCTCCTTCAAACGGTAGGATGTGCCTTATATTCGGGCCAATACGGTGAATAGAATCCTTTCCCACACTGATTTATTTTTGTAAGTGGGAAATTTGAAAGCGTAGTACCATAAACAAAAATTTTTCGCATCACTCTTATCGTTCCTGGGATATTGGCCAAAAAATGGCCGATTTCCGGAGATTTAAGGACCTATGTTTCGGGAACCGTAAGTCATAGAGAGATGATATTGGTGTTCATTAATACGTACAAGGATGGTGAATATTTTGGTACCGATATTAGCTGGTAGCCACTGGCCAAATCAGTGACCAGTTGGACAGTAACCATCGGTTACTATTTTATACCAAAATATTCATCCTCCTCTTAGGTATTGTTTAACACCAATATCATCTCTTTATGACTTACCGTTCCTCAGATATTGGCCAAAACAGTTCGAATCTCGGGAGATTTAAGGAGAAATATCTTGGGAACCGTAAATCATACAGAGATGATATTTTTGCGAGAAACAGAAGAAGGTGCGGATAAAAATATTTACTTTTAGATGTAGGAAGAATCACAGTTATCTTTCCCACTCCATCTCTCCATTCTTTTTAAGTGTGTTCTGGCAATGCTCTTGGGGCATTCTCAACTGGTTTTTATATGTAATTATTTTTTGGCGCCAAAATACTTTAACATGTCGCACTTCCTGACTGAACTTATACAGAGAAGTATTCTTAATGGTATCAAAATAAAACTCGGTGTATAAAAATAGGAATTTCATTTATTTATTTATTTATTTTTCAGGTACAGCGAAACAATGACCATCACATAGGAAATTGATATCACAGGATAGGATTCAAAATAAAACAAAAGATCAACGTTATAGTAGGAACTCACTCACAAGGTATGTCTTCGTCCTTGAAGTTTACAACCAACAACGAGGAAGAAAAACTTAATAAAATAACGTGACTGAATTAGTGAAAACCATAACGGTGTTAACGTATAAATCCTGTCTCCGAGAGAAATGGGTTTACAGCTGGCTGATCGAATTTCTTAACAAAACTGCGATTATACACAACTATACGTCTCTCAAATAACATCATTTTACTTAGCTATGTTTGGTATACAAACCGTCTTGTGTATAAATGTCATTTAAGAACCTGTCTCTATAGTAGAAGAACTATAGTTTGGGCCAAAATGTTAAGTTATACCATTATGGTTTTTATCCATTCAATTATGGATACAAATTGCGATTTATTAAAAAAAAAGAATAACCAAAGGTACTTCTCACTATTCGACATATGCATCGCATGTCTGTCGGTCTGTCTGTTTTACGGTAACTTTCGTAAACATTTTAACCTTTTTGTTTTAGTAGTTTTGATAGTAAGTACATTAAATACATAGTAGTTGAAAAATACCAGTAGAATATACAAATAATAGATCAATAAAAAAGAACAATTGTTGCATCTATTTTGCTTGAAGTATAGTTTTTTTTTTCAATATATAAAATGTGAATACAATACATAAATAAATAATAAATATATATAACAATCTCTTAAAAATCTTTCAATTTTACGTCTCACAGTTGTGCCCTTTATGCTAAGGGAGACGAATATATAACAATCATTCATCATATATATATATATATTTAAAAAAACTTGCTTTACCCGATGATAAACAACTCTAGTTCATACGTTATACAAAATTACGATATAAATATGGTACATGATGCCATCAGAAACAAGACTGCATTTATTTTTATTAATATACGAGGCGCTTTCGGAAAGTAACCTCCGATTGGTCACTGTACGTGAAGTAGTGGGGGCAGTGTTACAATCTTTGCACAGACGTGCGCGGTAGATCAGTCTACAACCAAACGTGGTAAAGTGAGGGTTGTCTGTTCACTAGTTCCACTTTTGTAGCGTCTCAAAATGTCTGCTGCAATAGAAAACCCCGACAAGTGCGAAGTGCAAGCTGTTATACGTTTTCTTACGGCAAAACAATATTCGGCAGCAGCTATTCATCGGAAACTTTGTGCCGTGTATAGACCAAGTGTGATGAGTGAAGATGATGTTCATAAAAGGGTTCGTTCATTTAAAAGTAGATGAACAAACGTTCATGACGAAGAGAGGAGTGGTATTGCCATCAATGGTCACTGATAAACTCGTTCAGAAAATTGATGGAAAAGTTCCTGAAAATAGACGTTTCACAATCTCAGCGCTTTAGTGATGATAAGGAGCTGAAAGATGCGGTCACAGGCTGGCTCAAGGCACATACGGGAGATTTTTATGCTGTTGGATTTCTAAGCTAGTGCAGAAATATGGTAAGTGTTTGAATGTTTATGGAAACAGTTTTCTGATGTATAAAATAAATTCTTCTAATTTACTTTTTTGGTGTTTCCTTTTTTAACCAATCGGAGGTTACTTTCCGAATGGCCCTCGCACAACAGATCTGGGGATTTAGTTGCAACTTTTTGAGTATCGTGTAAATGTTGTACACATTTCTTAGTGCTATCAAACTTCTGTTTGACTGACCATGCTTAAACTTGATAATATTTCAACTTTTCTCATTAAAATACCAAAATTAATTTTGTAGCGTTGAAAAATTCGTTAATCTTACAATATTTCTTTTATGAATGAATTCTAAGAAACTCCATATACATTGCATCACGCATTCTTAAGTTATTGAGAAGATAATATTTATCTCAAGGAAGGCATCTTCTGGATGCAACGGCATCAGTGAATCTGTTTCAGCAATCGTTTGGAAGTCTAAGTTTACAATTTAAATCTCAATATTCAATAATAAATCTCAATTTAAATCTTGAAATATCACATTTTGTGTCTTTTGCCTGACACATATTGGTTTTATTTACTTTTTATTACAGACCTTCATCGAAAACAGACTTCTAATCTAAGTGTAATGCAATATTCAAACAACGACGGCCTCCTCTAGCTCTGTAACAGCATCATATATTTGTTTAACACAACTATTCGCTTAAAACATATTTGTAGTCAGTATTTACAATTGCCATAGTCTGATGTGCATTGAATAATAATTTACTTCCAGCGAAGATAAAGCAATAGTTAAACAGAATGTTTACAAACAACACCGACAAGTTTGGTAGGTGATTCGTAACTCCAAGATAAGGCAAAGTATAGATCAACTTCGGTGCAGAAATCCGTCATTTCGTAATTATAGGCTGCCGAAAACATGAAAAGATGGAACTTTAAGGTCCATAGCTCCAATCTACCGGGTCAAGACTTGCCCTATCCAAATATCCAAGTTCAGAATCCTGTAGTATTTTCGCAACAATTTTTATAGAGGTAGTTGGTCAGTACTTCGAATTATATGCCCATAGCCTAACTTTCTCTATAAAAACGGTTGCGTGAGTACTTAGGATTCTGAAACATACATTTCTGGATAGCGTACATACGAGTTCCTAGGTGAAGTCTTGACCCGACTACGGTAGGTCCCATAGTTTTGGAGCTATGGACCTTTAAAGTTCATATTTTCATGTTTTCGGCAGGCTATAACTCTGAAAGGAAGCATTTGTTCACCCAGGTTGGTCTATACTTTGTCTTATATTGGTGTCAGGAATCACCTCCCAAACGTTGTCGGTGTTGTTTTAAAAACCCTGTATATTTCAATAAATAATATTGACAATCATATAATTGAAAACATAACTACCTTAGGAAAAGCAAAAATTTAATTCCGTATAGATCTATTATTTTCAAATTATATATTTTTAAAAAAAAAAAAAGTATTTACAATCTAAACAGTACAACATCGTGCTGTTAAATTATTTCGTTTTTGATTATCTTAAAATTTCAAAGATAATTTGGGATTCGCTTCAAATACAATGTAAAACCGGAAATAATCAATGAAGGTATTTGACTTAAATAGATTCAAAACTTAGCCTACTCCTCACCCGCAATGTGAGTCATAGGATATTCTCTTATTATTAATAATACTGTCTACATAACATTGGCTTGAAACTGTACACCTTTAGTTTCATTATATTGGGTCTTGTAGAACATTCCTGTCACACATTTTAAGGCTTATTGTGTTGCTTACAAATAGGATAAAACCAACTTACAATATTTTTATTCCACTAAGCTTTTTGTCTTAGGTAATCGCGGTACGCAACTACTATTTTCTCTTGTTCATACGTTTCTACAGACCCTGGTCTCATTAAACGAATATTGATAACGGCTCGTTCTGGTGACAGGTCATAGAACCGAACGAGATAGCAAGCGGCCATCACTCCTGTCCTGCCTCTGCCCATTCGACAGTGGATTCCTACTGGCTGCAACAAAAGATTGAAACAAAATGTACATATAACATGATGAAAAGATATATTAAGGTATTAACTGTCCTACCTCTTTAATAGAGAACAAACTACTGATCTTTATTAATCTCGGTTAATTCCCTCCGAGATATGTAGAATAAGAAAAGTTTATTGGTTAAAAATAATAAATAAAAACTTATTCTCTGAATATTTAAATAAAAGAAGCAAAATATTTATTTCTGGTTCATAAATTTTGTATTTACAAATCAAAAGGTGAATCAAGTGTTGTCAGATGTATTGACATTTTTATTGCCAATATTTATTCTTAAAATTATTTTCTTTAAAAATATACTTATTATGCGTGAGACGGTTATGTAATGATCTTTGATAAATCTTTGTAACCAACTCAAGTTCGTGGTCCATGTTCGGGCAGCTATTTATTTGTAACCGCCTGTAGTTCTGTTCGCTGTCCTCGGCTCGTGGTATTACCAATAAGTATACTCCTGATACTTTAACTTACCTGGACAGGACGACGAAGACCTCTCCAAGAAAGGTTACAAACTGTTTCCCAAAAAGCTCGTCGGTCTCAATAATGAGATGAGCATTAGGCGCCGAGAGGTTCGGGTGTCTCGTCTCGAAAACCTCACGGACGATCAGACGGTCATCCAGACCATAACGCACACAAACATCACTCATACAAACAACGAAAACACACTGGATTAATTGACACTATACTTATTTATTAGAACACTATTTTGAAAAAAAAAATAACGAAGAGAAATGAATACAACACTGGACACTAATAAATTTTGCCGCGGAAATTACGTTTTGCCCTATTCGGGAAATATAGCCCTTTCTATATAAATGATTATAATTCAGGTATCACTATAAATACTTTGCTCACACCATTAACACACTTGGGGGATTAGCACTGGGGAAAAGTTGTCTGGATCGTCCCACGATGAATCCAGTTGTTACGCTGAACAGTCCTGCAGCGTAAAGGTGAATCTTCGAAAAAAAGATCTGCCCAGTGGGATACTGATATTGGTGGGCGCGTATATAACTTTTTAAACGCACAAGGTCTGAGGACCTGGGATTTCACTGATTGGGGCTAGCCGTAAGAAATCGTCCTTCACCGGCTAAATAGCTTGTGCCCCTTAACACAACTTATGTTTGAAGTTCAACGCGAGATGCGTGGTTGCATCTTCCAGACCTGGAGTCAAACTCCCTGAGCATCCAAGCTCAAGCTACGGGTTGCAATGGTCAACAGAAAAGTGTTGGCAGTTCATTTCAAAAATCACTCGGTTAACTCACCTGTATGCACATACGAACAGAATACGGAAAACAATTTATGTTAATTTTAGTCAACTGCCTATAATGCACTAGACACGGCGATAACACTGGCGTGAGAAAGTACAGATAACGAACTACGAAAATTGTGAGGCTGGTGCCACTTTGGCTACTGGGACATCTGGTCAGCCCGTATTTCTCTAATCTATTGTAATGTTTCCATAAGCGATTAACGAAAGCACTTAATTCAGTTCCAAATAACTGCAGAATAAATACTGTGCATATAATGAGTCAGGGAGAAACACTTAAATGGTTAGTCACTAACTGAAATGTTCTCAGCAAAAGCAATGTTTTAAATATATATATGAAAAAACGATGAAAGACTTCTTTGTCCAATTGTGTGGGAAAGAAGCAATTCCCACCAAAGAAAGAACTTATGTGCGTTGCAGAATAAAGTATAAATTGAAAATAATGATCACTGTCTTTACGAAATATACAGTGTGTCCACAAAAAATCCTTCTATAACCTGGTAGCGGTTATATATGGTGTCCGAAAGTGGAACGACCTGTCAAGTGCACACGTAGACAGGTTGAGAACCCTTGGCCGTCTGCCGAGGTACGAATAAAATTAGGTTTTTCACCTGAAAATTTAAAATAAGTTAGTTGGCAACACTGTCATATGGTGTGAGACTTACGTGTATGAACGTTGAATGGTTTTTCACCTGAAAAAGGGCTATTTAAAATAGTTAAATAACTAGTCCACTCACTACAACATGATGAGGTTCCTGCATGAGCAATGTCCAATCCAAACGTTCCATGAAGTAATAAGATCCTCTTGAACAATTGGTGCAGTTGGGTTTCCTTATCTTCCGTTTCTTCACATGTTGAAACCATGCTGTCTTCCTGTGTAAGTATCCTCCATGATTCTCCAACGATGAGTTGATGAGGGGAGAAGGGGAGTTTTTTTTTTTTTTTTTTAACACTGGTGTGAGAAACGAGATATGGTTATAACACCTGTATGATAACTTTTTTTTTTTTAAGTTCGCAGAAAGCGTTTATAGGGCTATTAAAATTCTTATTAAAAAAAAAACACACACACACAAATACTTTTTGTAAAATGTTTAAGTGTTCCGTTTCGATCACTTTATTTGATATAATATGAAGTAAATACGTTATAGGGCTATTTAAATGCTTTTTTTTTGTTTTTTTAACACTAATAAATTCTTTTCATAAAATGTTTAAGTGTTCCGTTTCGATCACTTTATTTTGTGTAATATGAAATAAATATACACACACGATAACTATTCATGAAAACATCGACTTGAAGAATTATCAAATATCTCAATAAAAATTAGTAAATATACTGATATCTGTATTTAAAATATAATAATATGAATGAATAAGCAAATAGCAAAACATGTTAAAGGTACTAAAATATTAAAATTATTGTTAAAGTTTTGATATCACTCTAATATATTTGAAAAATATGAAAATCATTGAAAAAGTAAAATGAATGGAAATGTAAACACATGATAAACTGACAATATATAAACAAAATAAGATTTTCACCTGTATGTCCCTTTTTTTTTTTAACTGTGCCTCGTGTTGTTTGGTAGAAAAGAACGAAAAATCGTTTTTCAAAAAATAAATAAATAAATAAACTTAAGTGTCAAAATTGACGTTCATAGTAATTCCAAGAAATAAGCATGATTCTGCATATCAAAGAAAAGATCGTGATTTCGTTGACATGTATGAAGAAAATTTGGCACGCCATAAGATCAAATGCCATCTGCTCGTCGTGAAAATCGAGACTTTAATTTAGTAATGCTCAATACAACAAATGGTTTCGTTCTGAAACAAAGTTATTATTAGCGTAGGCCTAGAATAATGGTTTTTGTTTACTTCCATAAACGTAAACATTGTAGGGTTACCAAAATAGATGGGTATTATCTGCAAAAAATTTATTAATTAAAATGTTGAAAACTATTCAATATTGATCCAAGTTTTTCAAAGGTCTGAATCAAGGAAGTTGACTCGCTAGTCCAAACATTCCTGAAAATAAATGGTCATTATGCCATGAATTGACCAAAACCATAGGTGGGAAAAATGTGTAATACTACACGTACTTACACACACAATATGCCATCGACACCTGCGAGGGAAAACTAGAAACGTGGAAAGGCCTGCGACCATAGGCACTTACAAAATGTTTCTATACATAACTGAAATATCAACACTAATATTCAGTAAAATACACGTATGTTCCCTGGAACATAACGTACATCATCCACCTGGAAAAAGATGTGTAAACACACGAAATACAAATGCTCTCCTAGCATCGTAAAGATATGTCTCTATAAGACAAAATACATGAGACCGGTGAAAAGAAAAACATGGGATACAAACAAGAATATAGTCAACGACATTACAACTTTCTGGTCAATCTAAAACATCAAGATTAAATTCCATACAAGACAGTTATGTCACTCCATGACAGTTAAACTTTCTTAGGCATCTTCGCTACAAAATTTTCAAAATGGTCTTATTAACATATTAAAATTCAGTCATCGAGCATATGAAATAATTAACAAAGTAATTTTCAAAAAATCGTTATGGCTTCATGCTGTTGGAAAGAAAGTAAGTTTATCATTCGGGATCTATATCAATATCTGTAAGACGGCTGAAACCTCATAAATAATGGGCCATGTCGATTTTTGAAGAAAATCATCCGTCATTGGCAGTATGGCTGAAACCTAAAGATTTATATTCTAAAACCTTTGGCCATGTTGATTTCTAAAATCCTCCATACTGTTTGTTATGGCTGAAACCTAAAGGTTCGTTATCCAAAACCTTTGGCCATGTTGATTTTTTTTTTAAATCCTCCATAACAAAAATAATTTTACTAAAAAAAATTCCAAATAGTTTTGGGACATACTGTGATTAAAATATAGCTTTCAGAAAATTAATAAAAAAAATTACAACACCTTAACATACAAGTACACAATATAGTTACGATTCATAAACATTAAAATATTCACTAGAATATTACTAGACGTATAAATATACTAAAAAAATTAAACTAAGAATACACATATCTAGTTACAGGTTACTATTAAAATGAAAACGAAAATCTAAGATTAACACTGAAAAGAAATTTAACATTGATTATAAATGTAAAGTTTCATATTCTACGCATGAGATTACATACTAAGTTTCATTTACAAATACAGAAATATATACGTAACTAACAACTAAAATTTTTCTTATCTATATATTCTCCTTTTCTTAAAAGGAAATCAAACTAATTGTAAATCATACGTATGATAACATGTAATAGCATATTTAAGAATTTCAAAAGTGGGAAGGGATCCTGAAAGAATTTTTAAAATTTTAAAACACAATAAAAATATATATTATAACGCCAAAATATCTTCCCACTGGCTGAGGGTACGGAAATCTCGCCAAGATTTCAAATTGCTTTTAAAATGCAATTCCCCTACGTATGTGATACGTTAATTATTTATTAAGAAATCTAAATTCAAACATCTGAAATAAAACAAGAAAAAATTAATAACATTAAACTAATAGTAAGTCAGTGATAAAGTTTGCAACACAAATGCACAGCTGACTGAGGCATGAAGTGCTACACGGAGCAAAGACAAAAAGAGGAAAAGAATTAATCAGCTGTATATCATCCGTTATTCGTAACCATAAGCACAGGTGGTCGAGAATGCAGCGACTATCTTATCAAAATAAAGAAAGAAAAACGTGTTATCTGCTCATTGCCGAACAGTTAAAAGCTGGAAGCAAAAAGGAGCATTAAAAGAAATGCGTAATTCTTCTTTTCGTATCCAGGTGTTCTATCAAAAACTAAAAGCAAAAGAAAGAAAATGAATACATGTTTATCGCTTAGAAATGCGTCGCTCTCCTAGGAGAAAAATTTGTATCAACACACAAAGTCTTGGTTACTTTTTTTTTTTTTTTTTCTATGATTACTGTTTCTGCTTTGATAATTACGGTTTGTTCGTCTATTTCTACGATGTTTACCTCTCCGTACAAATCTATGTTTAATGTCACACAAATTGCGGTTCCTGTCTAGTATGTGATAACTCATATTACGTGGTCGTGATTTACAACTCCTTCTCTTTCTGTTACTACCTTTTCGAGTGCGGTCTTGGTTCTGATTCCCTTTAAATTTCGTATTGTTTACGCTCCGGTTTGTGTATCTTAGCTTATTACAATAACTGTAACCTCGTTTGCGCTTTTTTACTCTGTGGTTAGTGGTAGTTATTTTTGTGCGTTTACGACCTCTGTCGTGCATAATCATATGTTCGTAATTTTCACTAGATTCTGAATGAATAAAATCATTGTCAGATTTCTTACGAGGTTGGTTTGGACTACCTGTCTCTGGTTGGAGTTCAGATTCCTGCGTTTCCTTTTCATTAGCAATGTTAGTCTCTAGCTCAGGTTTCAATTCCAATGTTTTGTTTACGCTAGGGATATCAGTCACTAATTGAGGTTCAAATTCCGGTGTTTCGTATCCAGTAGGAACATCTAACTGTAACTGGGGTTCGCATTCCGGTGTTTTGTTTTCAGCATTTACTATTTCCTGGTCGTTTTCACAACATTCTTTCGGTACAGTGTCTAAACTCTGACCTGATTCATTATTAGGCTCGACAAAATTATCTTTATTTTCATTCCTAACTTCTATCAACTGATTATGGTTCTTTCGCCCTTCTTCTACTAATTTGTTAATATCCTCATTAGTTAAACCCATTTTATGTAAGAGTAAATCTAGTTTCTCATTAAATAAAGCTAGTTCTTCTTGTGTGTATGGCATCTTGAACAAGAATAAACTTAAAACGTACCATAAAATATACTATCACTAAAGAATATGATTAAAATCACCTGAAAGAGATTTTTTTTTTTTTTTAATTCCTGGTACTGAGCTGAAAGAGAAATGGTATATTAAAATATTGATCTTATGAGTATTCGAGCACCAACGGTCTCGATTCGGGTCGGTAGTTCGGGCGTCATTTATTTGTAACCAACAGGAGTTCGAGTCGCTGTTCGGGCGTCCATTTATTTGTAATCGATTGAGTGTTCAAGTCCTCTGTTCGGGCAGCTATTTATTTGTAACCAATCTCAAGTTCGGGGTCCACGGCTCGTGGTATTACCAATAAGTATACTCCTGATACTTTAACTTACCTGGACAGGACGACGAAGACCTCTCCAAGAAAGGTTACAAACTGTTTCCCAAAAAGCTCGTCGGTCTCAATAATGAGATGAGCATTAGGCGCCGAGAGATTCGGGTGTCTCGTCTCGAAAACCTCACGGACGATCAGACGGTCATCCAGACCATAACGCACACAAACATCACTCATACAAACAACGAAAACACACTGGATTAATTGACACTATACTTATTTATTAGAACACTATTTTGAAAAAAAAAATAACGAAGAGAAATGAATACAACACTGGACACTAATAAATTTTGCCGCGGAAATTACGTTTTGCCCTATTCGGGAAATATAGCCCTTTCTATATAAATGATTATAATTCAGGTATCACTATAAATACTTTGCTCACACCATTAACACACTTGGGGGATTAGCACTGGGGAAAAGTTGTCTGGATCGTCCCACGATGAATCCAGTTGTTACGCTGAACAGTCCTGCAGCGTAAAGGTGAATCTTCGAAAAAAAGATCTGCCCAGTGGGATACTGATATTGGTGGGCGCGTATATAACTTTTTAAACGCACAAGGTCTGAGGACCTGGGATTTCACTGATTGGGGCTAGCCGTAAGAAATCGTCCTTCACCGGCTAAATAGCTTGTGCCCCTTAACACAACTTATGTTTGAAGTTCAACGCGAGATGCGTGGTTGCATCTTCCAGACCTGGAGTCAAACTCCCTGAGCATCCAAGCTCAAGCTACGGGTTGCAATGGTCAACAGAAAAGTGTTGGCAGTTCATTTCAAAAATCACTCGGTTAACTCACCTGTATGCACATACGAACAGAATACGGAAAACAATTTATGTTAATTTTAGTCAACTGCCTATAATGCACTAGACACGGCGATAACACTGGCGTGAGAAAGTACAGATAACGAACTACGAAAATTGTGAGGCTGGTGCCACTTTGGCTACTGGGACATCTGGTCAGCCCGTATTTCTCTAATCTATTGTAATGTTTCCATAAGCGATTAACGAAAGCACTTAATTCAGTTCCAAATAACTGCAGAATAAATACTGTGCATATAATGAGTCAGGGAGAAACACTTAAATGGTTAGTCACTAACTGAAATGTTCTCAGCAAAAGCAATGTTTTAAATATATATATGAAAAAACGATGAAATACTTCTTTGTCCAATTGTGTGGGAAAGAAGCAATTCCCACCAAAGAAAGAACTTATGTGCGTTGCAGAATAAAGTATAAATTGAAAATAATGATCACTGTCTTTACGAAATATACAGAGTGTCCACAAAAAATCCTTCTATAACCTGGTAGCGGTTATATCTTCAATGAATAATCCTTTATTTACCTAAATTTAGAAATTTATCTAATCACTTTTGAAGAAGTTTAGTCGTGCTGAATGTATGCATAAAGCAATAGTTTGCTACCGACAATACACATACGAACAATACTACAACCAGTGGCGTATTTACGATTTTATTTCGGGAGGGGCTTTGCTAACTTTCGGGGGGGGGCTTTGCCTGAAAATGTGAAAATTTTGCAAGATATTTCATATAGTTGACTATAGTAAGTAAGATTTCGGGGGGGCTTAAGCCCGGAAGCCCCCCCCCTAAATACGCCACTGACTACAATATACATGAAACAATTTCTTACAATTTACATACATAAATAAAACAATTAGACATTTAATTACTCAAGAGTTGCTATAATAATTTGTAGTAGATTTTATCACTTAATTGTCTATCCACTTCATGAAAACAAATAAGTAAGCTGTGATTAAATTGACTTTGTAATACTATACTTGATACTGATAAATATGTGCAGGCCCGTATTTAGGTACTATTCTGTGCTCGAGCACAGGGTGGCAGAATTTAGGGAGTGGCTTGCTTTTTTCTTTTTTTTTTTTGTGTGTGTGTGTGTGTGTGTGTGTGTTAAGATTCACAATAAAGTAATATTTAAAACTAGCAACCCGCAGTGTCCCGCGCAAACGCGAGAAATATGTTAATGTGTTTAATTTGCTCTAATTACAGTAGTTACTAATTTGCTAGCTTATCTGATTATTTTTAAAAAGTAATCCTCTCCCACCCCACCCCAAGGGGTAAGGATGAACTTGAACATCATAAAAAAAAAAATGATACCGTTAAACTCAGCAACTTCGAAAACTATGAATTCAGCACTAATATCTGTCGCTTTCGATTACTTTTAAAATCTCGCCTCCCTCCCTGGAAAGTGGAGTATGACCTTGAAATCGAATTGGATTAAGACTGTCTCTATTCATCTCAGCGACACCAAAAAATGTGAACTGAACTCTAATATTGGTCGTTTTCAGATGGGGGAGCGGAAAAATTTTGTGCGGGGGGCGGCAAATTATTTAGAGCACAGGGGCGAACAATATATAAATACGGGCCTGAATATGTATGTTTTTTACTTGACTGTTTCTTCACTATTTGTTCGCTTTTGTCACAATTATTTTGTTTATTGGACTAAGTGTTTTATGTGCGTGTAAACCGAGATTTACTTTTTGGTTATGATGTATTAAATTACTGATATTTATTTTAAAAGATGGCTGCCATGTACCAAATGCTGAAATCCGTCGAGTTTTCACCACAACATGGGCACGGTGTAGTGTGCATAAATAGATTGAGATGTTCTGAAATGGACGGACAAGTACCGCAAACACGAGGAAGGAGCTAGACTCTAATCACAGCCATTATAGCTGCTGGCGAACTTGAATGAATGCGTGCTATGATCTACCGACGAGTAACCATCAATGATGTGCACAAGCAACTGCAAATTGATCATGGTTCTGAATATGAGATTATTTATACATATTTGTAGAGGTGGATCTTTGAAACAGCCAAATGAACACTACAAATGCAGGAATGTGGCTGTCAACATCTGTTGTTTGGTATGGTGTCAGGAGAGGATGCATAGCCATCGTAGCGAAACAAGAAGTACCATCAATAGTAGTATTGGTGGTAAGGGTAACAGTAATGTTAGTAGTATTTGTATTTTACTGCAGCATTCTATCATTAATAATTATCGCTCATATGTCTGACGTAGAAATGCATGATATGCCATAATTGTATAATTAGCATTTATTTTAACAATGTAAGTGTAGAAGATATTTTATGCTATTTCAATTACTGTAACTGCTTGCATTAGTTTTGCTTTATTATTTGCCTACGCACATAAACGAAGTCAACTTGTTCCATAAATATTTCATTGTCATTACATACGCGTAGCCAAAACCTTTCCTTTTAATTTAATGTTATCTGCGCTTCCTTTCGAGATGCGGATGTCGCATAGCACTCGAGGAGGAAAAAAAAAAAAAAAAAAAAAAAAAGGCGCTTACATGGGTGTTCAATAAAGACGTTAACAAATATTATAGTGGTAACTATACTCCTTTCTGTTTACTGTAAAACTAATACTCTTTAACTGAGAATTACAAGTACACAATACCATTTCTAAAGTTCGGATAGAATTTGGATGAATCCTTGTCAAATTAATAAAGAGAGATCTTAACATATTGTATTTTATATTGGATTTCATTTGTGTGACTTTATGAAGAAGATTTTCTTTCTAGTCCTGAACGATTATAATGCATGATAAAAACAATGCAATAATTTAGGTGAAAACATTCAAACTGACGTTTGCTTGTTGTTAATTAATTTTCACTGTTATTTCTAATTAAATTAATAATATTCCGGCCTTCTGATAAGATAAATACTCTTCAACGACGGATCGGAAACTGAATTCAATAATATTTCCGTCGTTTTTTACTTAAACTTTACCAGAGATTAAATATTTGCAAACAAACTTCATATGTATTGATGCAGTATATCTTCTGTTTTCATTTTTCTTTTTTCCTTTCAGATATGGCTTGTGTGTGAAAATCTTAATTATTTTACACCCATATCAGCAAATTGCAAAACTTCAATTAATCAACGTTGACAACAACAAAACAACAAATAAACTGGAAATATTTGTTTAAAATACAATAAATAACTTTGGCATCATCTTAAATTAAATATACAGCTCACAGATGACGAGAAGAACCCTAAAACAGGGGAAGCGGGGAATGGTCAACGACACGGACAAGTCCCTTTTCGGTTATTGAGGTGTGGTCTATACTTAGATGTCGTCTGCTACTCTGGTTAGTTATCTGTGTGCTATTCCGTGGTGTCATTTGAAACCCCCGTGCGAAAAGTGGGCGAGCCCATACCTACGCCACACTACTTCTGCTAGAGTTCTTCTCGTCATCTGTGAGCTTTAACTTGTAGTGCGTTCCCGAAGGTGAGGTGGGAACTCACTACAACATCTCCAAGGGAACTCTTACCAACGAAATAATATTTATATGAAGTGAGAAAGACTTTTCTGCTTATTAAATTGTTTCAGGCCAAATCTTAAGTTATATTTACTAGAAGTTTATTCTGCCTCTGGAATAAACATGAAAACAGGGGGGGGGGGAAAGAAACTTATTCTGAAAGGCTAAAGTTTTCGATTTCAGATAATATGTGAAAGGCTAAAGTTTTCGATTTCAGATAATATGCCAACACGTTCAGGAATTTTAAGCATAATTTTACTTGCTTGTAATTGCAATTTCTGAAAATATATTGAACTTCTTTGCTTTCGGCTCTTCTTTAGAGCCTTGTTCACGGGGGATAAAGACAGGAGAAAAACAAAACGTTGAGTATAAAATACAAAGGAATGGACTCCCCGAGTACAGCAGTACGAAAAGTACCTTGTATTAGCTGCTAGTCACGCGTCGAATAATCGTGCACAACACTGTGGAATGGCGGGCTCAGTTTCAGCATTCAATCCCCGAATCGTGACATTATTCAGCCTCTATAAGGTTTGTTAGAGGAAACGTTTCCCTCCACCATGAGCGCGCCCTGAACTTGTCACTGCGCTTCAACAGGAATGGCTGAAAAATCCCTCCGCAAACTGTGAGGACC
This sequence comes from Thermobia domestica, assembly GCF_964235325.1. Lineage (NCBI taxonomy): Eukaryota > Metazoa > Arthropoda > Insecta > Zygentoma > Lepismatidae > Thermobia > Thermobia domestica. Next base: position 3,074,942 of record NC_137464.1, on the reverse strand, counting down.
TCTATCAATCCTTCTCAAGTCGTGTTGCTGTTGTACTGGCTGCCACAGGCGCTCCAATGCCTTATCAAATACAAATTATGGCTTTCTACCAGATGCTTCTACCTGTATCAGTACTTTGTGTAATATAAAGTCCTATAATTGCGATAAGACTTCTAATGCACCGAATTCTTCGTCAGAAATGATTTGCCGGAAAGTAAAACTAACTACTCTGTGAGGTTGAGAGTAATTAAGCTTTTCGGAAACGAAAACTTTTTTAATAGATATAAAAGGCGAAGAAGCAAAATTGGGGACCTTACAATGCCTCTATATATTAAAAATAAAAAATAAACAAAACACATTCAAGTATAACGTGCATATTATTTAAATGTGTGATGCCCACTAACATTTGAAATATAACAATTAACACACGTGTATGACAATACTGCGATAGCTGTGACAGAAAGAGAAATTACTATGTGCTGAGAAAAAATATCCCGGAAACAGAAGTTTCAAGCAAAGGAAAATGTTAGAAGTAAAAATAGGTATTTTATGGGATTGGCTTGAAGTACTACTGAAGGTGAACGTGACCAGAAGAGAACGTAATTAAAATAAAACAATGTAAAAAAAACATCTTTTTGTATTTATTTTGTTAGATTATTATTTCGCCTCCTTGCTTATTGCTAGAACCTTCATCAGACCCTCCTTCTTTCCTTGTAGTAGAAAAAGTGTTTTACCTACATATTTTGTTGTTACTCTTCATATATGCAAATTCCCAATATTCATTTTGGCATATTTATTCACCAACAAAACTATACCAATTCATGTCTTGGTATGGGGCCGCGGTGGCTCTGTGGTACAGCGTTCACCTTTGGTGTATGCGGGTCCTTGGTTGGATCCCAGCTCGCGCCAAATGAACTTTGTGCTGGACAAACATCGTGCGCGTGGATTTTCTCGGGATTCTCCCGTTTCCTCCCACTTTCTTCATTCCACCATTTCATGCATCCCTCATCATCAGCGTCTCCTTTGGCCTAGCCGGCATAACCGTGGGACGTAAAACTTAAAGATTTCATTTCATTTCATTTCATGGCTTGGTAGCATTGTCCTGGTAATGCAAAGGAAATAAAACAATGCTCAGCAAACCACATAAGGCCATTTCAATTCATTTCAAAATCTTAATTAATTTTAGTGCATTATTTACCCTATTAATCAAGTTTGTGAATAAATATTGCAGGAGCCAAAGTAAATATTGGAAAGTTCAAGATATGAAGAACAAAGACATAAGTTCCAACGAAAAAACGGAATCAATCAATCAACAAAATAAAATAAATACGCATACGCAAAGATATGCTTTTAAATTCTTTTATTATTAACAAAAGTGCATTAAGTAAAAATGAAGTGTTTAACTATTTAATATAATTAGAAGTTAGATTGTTCTAACAGCTATCGTTATCAACTTAAAGTCCGTTCAGAAAAATGTTTCGAAAATTTATGAGCTATCTATTCAAATGTGTAGTAATCAACTGAAATTGATATGTAATGTACAGATGAAGTTTATAATTATTATTCCCACTACGCACCGAGGCAAATAGATAGATAGATGGATGATAATAGATAGATATATAGATGATAGATGGAAAAAATGAAATCTGTAAGTTTTACGTCCCACGGTTATGCCGGTTAGGCTAAAGGAGACGGTGATGATGAGAGATGAGTGAAAATGGTGGAATGAAGAAAGTGGGAGGAAACGGGAGAACCCCGAGAAAATCCACGAGCACGGTGTTTGTTCACCACAAAGTTCATACGGCGTGAGCTGGGATCGAACCAGGGACCCCAAGCACCAGAGGTGAACGCTCTACCACTGAGCCACCGCGCCTCCCATAGATAGATGGATGTACAGATGAAGTTTATTATTATTATTCCCACTATGCACCGAGACAAATAGATAAATGGATGATAATAGATAGATGATAACTGTGGCCTGACGAAAGCGAGAGAAAATGGGAGAATCCCTGGAAAACGCAAGCACATAGTGTTTGTTCGCCACAAAGCCCACTTGGCGCGGGCAGATGAGTTCAAGCAGTAATATGTATAGGATGCACCATTTATAATGTCCAACCGAGATAACAAAGAAACCAAAAGAGAGAGAAAAGCAAAACTTTGCACGAAGCAACTATAAGGAGGGGGATCTTTGCATGTATTAAACAGAAACAGCCAACGGTGTAGCCAAACTTAACATAAAGTTATATTTTTTTTTTCAAATATCATTACGTCAGATTATCAACATATCGCACAAAAACTAAAAACATTTATTATTCAGTGTTACAGTATCTGAACTAAGGATGTTACAGTATCACAAACATCCAAAGTTTAGAAGCTTCTAACTCAGGACAGTACAACGAAGATGCATAAGATAATGCACATCGAAAGTACCTTAGCGCTGGATACCCTGGGTCATGGTATGACTTGTTTCGAATAAATAGGAACGAAGTTACCTTTTTTTTTTTTTTTTTTTTTTTGATAGGCTTTATTTTTAAACAAATGCTTAGATAAGTATCATACCTAGTTACTTGTATGGTTTGCAATTGACAAACAAATTATTTTTCCGTTTACAACACTTCGATACCTCAAACCGTTCCGGAGATATAATAAACATTGCTGAAGTTTGCAACATGTTTAACCTTTAACTTACCGCCGGCCAGCAGGCTAGCCAGAAGGCATACCAAGGGTCATATCCTTTTAGGATCTTGGGTTTTTGGGGTATTTTTTAGACTTTCAGTCAAGCAGATACTGCATCGTCACTATTTATCCTAGGATCATGGTTTATACCTCATTCTCTTCAGAATGGAGCAGGCTTTCAAATGGTACCACTTACATACCCATACCATATACCAGGAGAGGGGAAAGTGATGTCAAAGGGATTTTTTTTTTCACTTTGGGCGCCTCTGGAACGGCCCTGTGTGAACGTAGAGATCTTAAAAAAAATCTGATAAATACTACTCGGTAGACTGAATGTGTGTGCCAAATTTCAAGTTTTTATCTTGAATAGTAAGGGCGGGAAAAATTTTTTTCAAGAATCCCCATAATGCCCCAAATTACCGCAAAAGACCCTGATCTCAGGTAAAAAAAAAAAAAATCCTGAGACATCTCTGTTTACCCTAGGATTATCATCCGCCAATCACTCTCTTCAAAATAGAACTGCCTTTCAGGCGGTACCATTCACATGTTTCCATCATGTATCTAAGGTGGAAATATGCCGAAGAAAGGAATTTTTTGGTAAAAATATACCTTTTTTCAACTTTATTCTCCCTCTGGACCTTCCCCCTCCCTGTTTTAACGCAGAGATATGTTAAATACTACTCGGTGGACTGAATGTTCGTGCACAATTTCAATCTTCTAGGTGTAAAAGTAAGCCCGCCAAATATATATATATATATATACTGACAATGTCCCATATTCCCGTATACAGAAGGATATTTTGTAAAAATTCCCGGAGACATCCCTAATTACACTAGGATCATGGTTTGCACATCATTCTCTTCAGAATAGAACTGCCTTTCGGACGGTAGTATTTACGTGTCTCCATCATGCATCTGAGGCGTAAAAGTAGTGAAAAAGAGATTTTTTGGTAATTTTTTTTACCTTTTTGCTCCCCTGGACCCCCCTTCTGCTAACGCAGAAATCTGATAAATACTACTCGGTGGACTGAATGTTTGTAAAAAATTTCAATCTTCTACGTGCAAAAATAAGGCCCGCCAAAAAATTATGAACATAGGCTTAATAAAAGAAAATATATTTTTTAAAGTTATGACGTCATCAACTCTTATGTCTCGACGCAGGAAGGTGTGAAACCATACGTAACGTCTTCTACAATGCCTCTGGACTTGAAAGAAAAAAAAAGACGAAAAAGCTCAAATAGGCGAGTTATAACGCAATGTACCATGAAACACCCGTATGGTACATAAGATCCCATCGCGTGTGTCACCAACGAATATACTCTTTTGGTACAATCGTGTCACGCGGTAAGTTAAAGGTTAATACATGCAAAGATGTGTCCCTCCTTATAGTGCTTTTCGTGCAAAGTTTTGTTTTTCTCCCTCTTTTGGTTTCTTCGTTATCACGGTTGGACATTATAAATGGTCCACCCTACGACTTTTAAATGATAAATTTAGTATGGCTGAATTTTGTGCTGAACAGACACAAGATACATCCGATAGTGAACATTGAAACATAAGTATTTCTGTACAATGGCTATTTATAATCTTCGGTCACTACATTGCAAACAAAAAACATGCAAAGGTAGGCTTATATATATTTTTAATTATTTTGTACTTTTCTACCTGCAAAACATTACTTACTTGATTCTGAATTCTTGATCGCTCACATAGTTCGATGAATTTATTGATCTGAGCAATAGTCGGAGACTCGAATTCCTTCACCTTGATTTCAGACCATTTTAGATCAGGGAACGCTTGGATTGGAGGCCTTTTCTCTGGAGAGAGCGTAATTAGGTGTTTGATTCCTTGTTCCACCAAGTAACGAAGATTACCCACAGAGCTTGGGCACGACATGGCAGCCAATTCATCACGAACGACCCACGAGAAGTTCCATGGAGGATAGCTCTCTGAAGACGCCATTGTCTATGAAAATCAGTAAAATAATAATAGATATAGTTAGAGCAAGTGTTCGTCCTGAATATCTTATTCAACTTCATATGGCTTAAAACTATTATAAGCAACAGTGTTGCCACTTCTAGAAACTAGTAATATACAGGGTTAGCATAAATGATTCATTCGTTTTGAGGACGCTATATTTTCAAAAGTATTACACGTACACACATGAAAGATATAAGAAAAAGAAAGATATATGAACTCAACAAGCTTGTACTGTGTGGCAGCACGAATCCATTATCTTTCCGATCGAGTGTAGCACTGTGGCAGTACGAGGTTGGTACCTATCGAAAATGGAGGGAAAACAAGGAAAGAGACGTTGTCTGGACTAGGGATGGCCACGAAGTTCCGGTTCCGGCGGAACCGGTTCTCGGAGATCCTGATTTCAGAACCGGTTTCGGACCTGGATCCGAAAACCCGGTTCCAGAACCGAATTTTGGGAACCGGTTCCAGATCTGGATCTGAAAACCCGGTTCCAGAACCGGATCTTAAGAACCGGTTCCAGATCTGGATCCGAAAGCCCCCAAAGACCCGTAAAGGAGGCACAAAGTTCACCTTTAAAAAATGCAAAGAGGACCATGCGCTTGTGCCCTCCCCGCCCAAACCCGCTTGTGACCCCAGAAAAAAAATTTTAGTCCACCAGTGGGTGTTTAGCCAAATGAGTTGGCAAGTTTGCCTGTTTAGCCAATGAGTTTGCCAGTTACCATTTATTTAGCCAAATGGTACAAGCGGCCGCCGCCTGGGCGCCTACCTGTCGCTTCCACCATTTCATCTAGCATACTGTTCACAGCCTGCCAGAAGCTCGGGTTTAGCGTAGGGATGGTAACAAAGTTTCGGTTCCATTGGAGATCCGGTTTTCAGAACCGGTTCCAGACCTGGATCCGAAAAACCGGTTCCGGATCCGTTCAGACCCGAAAACCGGTTCCACTAGGAACCGGTTCTGGCCATCCCTAGTCTGGACGTGGGTCGTATCACAAAAGGGCACATATTCAACATTTATAGAGGGTGTATAAACTTCGTGAGTTTGTTGTTCTTTTCATAGTACGTGTACTACTTTTGAAAATATAGCCTTTTCAAAACGAATGAATCGTTTATGGTAACTGTACTTAAATTAAAAAAATAACGTTTACTAGGTACAGTTCAAGATAAATGTCACTTCTTTCAGTATTTTCTTCTGGAAATTATCAATACTTCTAGCTAAAACACTACTTCAGGAAAAAATAGATACATACGTTAATATTTAATTTCTTTCTGATCTAATGAGATGAATATTCAGTATTCCTTAAAAAGTACTTACCCCAAAATTGACTAATTGTGAATCTCGGCAAAAATATTATTCCCTTCAACGCAAAAATATTGATTATTTCCATATATCTTTTCAGAAAACAATGTTGTCAGTGGAACCACATTTCGTTGATCTTACTTCCAGTAGTTCTTCCCTTGTATCTAACCGATATCTTATATAATATTTTTTTAAAAAATGCTTCTGGTTCTCACTCTACTAATAATGTAATTGATCGAAGAAAAATGATAGAATTGGAACCGTATGTAGAGAACTTTGTTATTATCTGGCCTACATATTGGAAATGTGTGCTCTTACTCCAATAACTCCCTTACTTCGGTTGACAAAAAATTACTTGAAACGTGTTACGTAATTAATCACCAAGCTTTCAATTATGCCTTGGGAGTATTTAAACAGAAAAAAAAGAAGAGGACTGCTGGAAGTAGAAAACGAATTACATTCGAAAGATAATCAGCGAGAAGTAGCTCCACAAACTATATTAGTTTTCTAGAAGTATATGAGCTGATGAAGACAATAACTTTTCTGCCGAAACATTTACAGTTAATTAATTATAAGTGTTTTTGGAGTAAGTACTTGTAATGAATATATAACTCCATGATACGATATTATCTGATTAACCTTCAGAGATACATGTTATTTGGTAGATTGACATAGGCTATCACATTGTTTCCAGATTTTATATAGAATATAAGCAGTTTTAAAAGGCACCTTTTCGTTCTTCTAAAATTTCAATGATACACTTGGGTCTTACACGCGCGAAGGCATTTCTGGTGTACCCAACTCTTATGCAGTAAATGCTAAGATTACCAAATGTGTTGTATAATGAAATTATCTTAGTAATACAAAATGAAGTTGAAAGGCCTCCCAGAATTAACTGAAAAGCAAAAATTGGGTCATCTTAAACTATACTCTATATCAGTTTCTTATTTTGTTCAAATATTATTTTCGTTTTGATTTTACGCTAAAGGCAATACGGTAATCTTAATAAGAAATTTGTACCCGTCACCGGCTTTAATCAAATACAGCAATATATCCGGCCAGTTGGTAACCCTACGTACTAACATGGTAAAGAGCACACTTTCCATTTCGTAAATGAAATGGTCTTTGACTTTTACGTCCTACGGTTATGCCGGCTAGGGAGACAGTGATGATGAGAAATGACTGAAATGGTGGAATGAAGAAAGTGGGAGGAAAGGGAGAACCCTGAGGAAACTCACGCATACGGTGTTTATCCATCACAAAGTTCACTTGGCGAACGAGGGACCCCATGCACCAGAGGTGAACGCTCTACCACTGAGCCACCGCGGCCCCATTTTCCATTTCGTATTTCTATCTAATAATACATGTACGAGGTATGATTCCGATATATTTTCATTACTTGTGAAGTCAAGTAACTTTTCTTCCGTGAATTTTACAAATTTATGCCCCTATAAAATAGGATAGCACCAAAAATTCCGCTCCATTTCATCATATATAGTTTAGAAGCAACTTCGCTCTTATTAATTTCCGACATACATTTATGTATTTTCCTTAATTACTGCAACATACACGTTCTAGGTTAGTTAATAAGACAGTGGGTTTGAAACACTGCCATATTTTCTCTATTGCTTGTTTACTTAATATCGCATCAATACGCCAACTCATATAGACCAGAGTTTAACCTCGCTTTTCTCCCTAAGTAATAACCTTACATTGATGAATTTAATAACTTTTTTTTATTACTCTCTCGTTGACATTTCGTCTGATTCTGTTAATTTCTCTGTAAATGCTGTATATCGGGGCCGCCATCTGCGGCAGTTAATCCGGTGAAAAACACAAACCCCACCTTGAATTACGTAACCATTAAAAGAGTGAATGTTATACTGTATAACTGAATCAGGGTAAGATCACAAGAGGGGCTCATGCGGGTGCAGGCGCGTTACCGACGGAGCATGTGCATAAATGAGAATAGTGAAACGAACATTTGATAAAGCACGGACTCATTTCAACCCTACTACACCCCTTGTAATGATTTGACACAGTAATATTAGAGGGTTTAGGATATTAGATTTCTGGACTTTCGACATTATGACCATGTTACCCCGTCACGTATGAGGGATGATGTCGCTGGGAAAGGGAAGGAAGGAAGCGGCCTGGGACCTATAACTTAGGTACCACCCCGGCATTTGCCTGGTGTGAATGAGGAAAACCCAGGAAAACCTCATTCAGGGTTGCTGGCCTGAAAAAGCGAGTTACACTTTTTCGATCGAGTGATCCCACCGGGTCAGTAATATTAGACTTGCAAACATAAAATACCGAATTCCTACCTTGTGCCGAAATGCTAGAACAGTGGAAATTAATATCCTAGACAATTCTTTTTCCCATGCACTCATTTTACCGATAAAATTACAATTTTCATGACGGACTCTTTTTAACCAGTACCAACAAATTTACCATAGTGATCGTCATTGTTTTAGGAATACACGTACTTTCTATTTACATATTTCACTTTTGACAGGAGGTGCATTCAGATTCTGGCGTGGCCTACGCGCTTTTGCTGGTCAATTCCTTGAGGGATCTCATGTGGTTGGGATTCCACGTTAAGCTGTAAGTCCACGTCTGATATACCTTCGCTACTGAAAGCGATGCTAATTCAAATCAACTTAGATTTTGGCGATTGAGGGGAGCCCCCAACATCAAAAAGGCCGAAAACCCGTTTTACGAAAGCATTTAGTAAGTAAAGTAAAGTTTTTTTTTTTTTTTCAATTTTTCCGTTAACCCCCTGCCAAATTTTCAACATACCAAGAATGACTTATGAATGAAATGGGTTACTTTAGCCTATATTGGGCTAGGATAGATTAGATTTCCTTCACTTACATTACCCCACATTGGTTTGGTTCACCAGGCGTTGTCGGAACCATTTTTTTTCTTTCCTTTTGATGGGTTATTCTAATGCTGCAAGATAAATAAACGGTGCTGGTCAAGTTTATTCATCCACATGTTGGAAAATTTACAGGTAAAATTCAATACTGTGCCTGGACAGACATGTTTATAAGGAACAAATTTCTGCAGGTAGCACAATTAAATAGTGAGTATTAGAGCTGTTTTATCTTTACAAGTTATCATTACAAGTGCTTTACGGTGGAAAAAATCTAGATAGCCCCTATTATTTTCCGACAGAGAAGTATTTCTCCAATGTATAAAAGCTGTAGCTCATGTTTAGAAGTGCAACGTTACTAATCTGAAATCGTTACAAATGTTCCTGCCGTTTTACTATACGGATCTATAGCATCAGTAGTAGTAGAAGAAGGAACGAGCTAGAAGCCCCGCAGAGTTTGGTTGGGTTCTGTTCTCGACATAAAATAGGCAAACTAAAGACCTGCTTAAATTTTTCTGTACATTTTACACATGGATCCATACAGTAAAACTGCACCTACATGTTATAGGTACTTGTTATCACAGTGAAAACCCACGTGTTCTCACAAATTATGATTACGCAAATACCCACCATCGTTGACCGCCAGCTCTATTCGGACATACCTCGAGATACCACGCGGGCCCAGTAGCTACCCCCTGCCCTGACTAGTGTTGTAAAAGAATGGGGGGGGGGAGGGAAAAATTGGGAAAATTTGAAATTTTCTAATATTTTACTACATTAAGCTTTTAAAATGAAAACTATTTTGTATTTACTAGTTTACAGTTAAGATCACTGAGTAGTTATGTTTCTTATATTAGAATAGGGGAATTTTGTGGCAAAAAATATATTTGTATCACTCCTTCAAAGTTAGCACTGTGCGTGATAGAATGGTGTTAATGGCTACAAAAGATAATAAAATATAATCCTAGTTAGACTAATTAATATAGACGCATTTAAATTATCTTAAGTAATCATATAAAGTTATCGTTGTATGGCAGGAAGTGTTAAAATAACAGGGCCAGAATCATTTTAGTTAATACCAGTATGTTAAAACCAAATTATATTTTATGGAGATGCGGATCTTCCTTGTGCTGTGTAAAATTTCCGAAAATTTTGAACTCATTAGAAACAATCTTCTGTTCGGAAATATTGGCAAAACTCGGAAAATATCATTCAAAAACTATTTCTTCGCCCGATACTAATCTTTTGTGCTGTAACGTGTTTGCAGCATATATATAACGTATTTCGCTAGCAGGAAAAATACTTAAAGCAAGAGCTTTTAATTTTACTTTTTAGTTTTCTGATAAAAATCCCTCTTTATTATTTGTAATTATATTTTTCGGACAACTCAAAAAGAGATATTATTTTATTTACATACACACACACACACCGCACAAGTGCGTAAATTTAAGCAGCGACAAATATATTAAAGAATTTAACATATGAAACTGCCGTTCGTTATTATTAAAGACTAGTAGGATACCCGTTCTTCGCACGGGGAGAATACATTTCATTTTGGGTATAAAAGGCACCAAAACTGTCACCAATGAACTTAGAGACCCCAAAAGCTATGAATTCGACACTAGTATAGTCATTTTCAATTTCTTTTACCTGTCACTATCCCCCTTTAGGAGTAACTAATGGGGGCTGAATTTGGATTTAAACGGCATCAGAAGTGACACTGTTCATCTCAGCCACCCCGAAAACTATGTATTCGACACTAATATTGTCCATTTTCTATCACTTTTATATATCCACCCCTTCTCCCGCCCCCAAATTGCGGCGTTGAATTTAAATTTAAATGGCATCGAAAGTTAATGTTCATCTCAGGACCCCCAAAACCATAGATTCAAGAGTAATATCAGTCATTTTCGATCATATTCATATATTTATATTTTCCCGCTTTCAAGGTGCAAGGATGAATTTTGATCTAAACAGAATCGGAAATTTCACTGCTCATCTCAGCGACCTCGAAAACTATGGATTTGACACTAACATCGGCCACTATACTACTTTATGTCTCTCTTCCTACCCAAATTGCGGGCCTGAATTTGGATTTAAATGGCATCGTAAGTGTTACCCAAAAAACTATGGATTCGACACTAATATTGGTCATTTTTGATCATATGTGTATCTCCCCTTCCTCCGCCTCCAGGTCACGACGCTGAATTTCAATTTAAACTTCATTAGAAGTGTCACTGTTCATCTCAGCGACCCCGAAAACTTTGGATTCGACACTAATATCAGTCATTTTCAACCATTTTATATATATATATATCACCCCTTCCCCCTCCCTAAAGTTTCGGCGTTGAATTTGGATTTAAACTGCATCGGAAATGTCACTGTTCATCTCAGCTGCCCTGAAAACTATGGATTCACACTAAATCGATCATTTGTATATATTTCCCTCTTCCTCCAGTTTGCGGGGATAAATTTGGATTTAAAAGGTATCGAAAGTGTCATTGTTCAACCCACCGACCCCGAAAACTATGGTTTCGACACTGATATCAGCTATTTTCATTTTTATGTATCTCCCCTTCCCCTCCCCTGAGTTGCGGACCTGAAGTTTTATTTAAACAGCATCGGAAGTGTTACTGTTCATCTCAACAACCATGAAAACTATGGATTTGATACTAATATCGCACATTTATGATAATTTTATGTAACTCCACTCCCCCAACTTGCAGTGCTGAATTTGGATTTAAACTGCATCGGAAATGTCACTGTTCATCTCAGCTGCCCTGAATACTATGGATTCACACTAATATCGATCATTTTACATCATTTTTATATATCTCCTTCCTCCCCCACTTTGCGGGAAGCAAAATGGTAAGATCCATCCCAGGCCCGAACCTCATCTGTTGAAAATTTTTATCGGGATCAGTCTGATGATTCAAGAGTTGTTAAGTTACAAATATAGTCAGTTTCATTTTTATATATGTAGATAATTTGTCGCATTAGAAAACAGGTATTTGTTTACATACATAATTTTGTACATAAAGTTTTTATTAAAGTCTGTATTTGAATATTAAATAATAGTAATTGTACGTCTTAGTGCATCAGTATTAGTGAAATTTGCCTACTGCTTTTTCCTTTTAAATGTAATTTGGTTAAAATTAACAAAATTTTACCAGATCAAAGAGTACATTAAGAACTCAGTTTCATTCAAGAGATCTTTTTGTTGCAACAGTAACGCTTCATGATGGTAAATGTGCATCCAATTGTAAAAGTTTTGTAATTAATGCACAACCAGAAGTAAACGACTAAAAGGCACATAAAGGAAATGAGTGCAGACTATTAATTTTCAAGAATAATTACAACAGTTTTATTTTCGAATGCTTCCTTTCTAAATATTCACAATATTGAAATTTCTCAATTTACATTTTTCACGCGCCTGAAAAAAAAAAAACGGTTCCATTACTAGTAAAACTAACCCAACACGAAGATTTCTGTTATTTTCCCGATTTTTCCGGAAATTTTACACTAGCCCTGACTCGTTTAGCATTCGTGCTTTATAGTGACTACCTAGCACAAGTTCGTTTGTATCCTCTGCGCTATATTTCTTTTTGTCCGGACGCTGTATTTATACGCAAATCGTAAAAGAATTGTGAAGTTCACTAATTACTTTTGGTGGTTCCAAGGTGACCAGACATCCCGTTTTAGCCGGGACAGTCCCTTATTTTTAACCGTTGTCCCGTTTTTTCTAATTCTCAAACGGGACGCCTAAATGTCCTGTTTTTATGCAAACATGACCCAGGTGTCCCGTAATTATTATTCAAAATATAAATGGAAAATGCTAATTCTACACTTTTCCGTACCAATACTCATTGCGAAGGTTTAGCCGTGCCTAGAACTTCTGAATATTCAAATGAGAATTGAGTGTTCTGTGGTTCAAGTGGGTATTGAGTGGGAATTCTGAGTGTTGAAGTAGTTAAAAGTACTTGTACTTTGGGTAGTACTTAAGTTAGAAATGCTGTTATCACTCTTACTTCTGTATTTTGTAAAATTGAAAACTGCTGAGTCCCAAAATGCAATGTGGAAGTCACTCCCCCTTCCCCGTCCACGATTCGTATGCGTCCCGTTTTTGAAAGTAAAAGTTCTGGTCACCTTGGTGGTCCTCTTATTCATATTGTCTAGTCACCCAGCGCAAATACTTTGGAGAACATTAAGAAAGAAATTAGTGAAAGAATCATAATTTTCAACATTTCTAATGGTGTGCCTAAACTAGACGTACACGAAGCATACATAAATTACAACAAATCATGCAATCACATATGAACTCACATATAAAAACAGGCTGAGGAAAACTACGAAGGCTACCTCGCATTAACAATATGTCAACTATTCTGTGGTGATTTCTCGAGACAACTGTAGTACAGACAGGGATACGTTTCTTATAAATATGACAGCAAGGAACTTATATTTCATCACGTTATATTATTTGCAACTCTCTGTGATTATGCGGTGCTGCCTGTACCCTTCCATCCTTGTCATAGACCATTATCGGTCAAATATGTAGGTGCATCAGCTATATAGTCATGTGTACTACAATTCAAAAATGTCTTATGTGCACCTCACACGGAGGATGTGTGATTCAGGAACAAAATTGAATAAAATACACGACACAATTGGGAAATAGGTCAAAATCAGGAAAATTCCGCCAGGCTCGCAATAGAAACGGCCGTTTTAAAAAAAGCGCCAATACTTTTAATTGATTACGATGTTTAAATTTGACACATAATTAAATATTAAAACAAAACATTAATATACAACTATGGCCTCTAGCGGCTGACGTATTCTGTTGGGCCCCAAATCCTCAATCTCCCCTGCCACTTCCATTAGCCAAATTGCCCATTGCTTTCCTACGGCAAAAGCACACTAGCATCTTGCATGAACACATAGGTATATTTCTTCAGTAGCCACATCGAACATTATACGATCATAACACGAAGATCATAATATAGAATCAAGCTATGTGTTATGTAACAACCTTTATGAGAGCAACATAGACAGTAATCATTAGCATAATATATATATTTTTTTTTCATCTTGGGATGGCTGAGATTCGTAATTTGTTGATAAAGAACTACGGACGAATTAATTTAAAGTCAGCGCTGATGGATTCAGTACTCGTGAACAAGGGATATAAGAAGCTGCAAAACAGCGCCCTCTGCACGTAACCCGAACTATTTTTTCAGGGAGGATATACCCTCCGGAACGAGCAAGACAAAAAACACAAGGTAAAGGCGTGAATATCAGCAAGCTCTTGTACGAACTAGTATGTCAAGTACAGTGTATGTAAGTCAAGAACTAGCACTGAATGTCAAGTACCCAGATTGAGTGTAGTTATGCGAATCGTGTGCACATATAAGCCAACAGAGTTGTTGTAATGGAATTGCCTACTATAGTTCCAATATGATATCAGGAAATCAGAAAAGGAATTATCAATAGTAAATCTTAACATTACTACCAGAAAGTGGTTAATGAATTTTCATTTCGATTGACGTAATTTTATTCCAAATTTATGTGTATAACTAATTCTTACTTTAATAGCAAGTGAAGTATATGAATAGTAATGACAACTGTGAAACCGGATTCAACAGCTGCCACAGCTTTATTTAAGAGAAACACCTACATTCAAAGAATTTACTAATTTTTCACTTATCAATGCTGTAGATTCAAGAATCCACTCATTATAATAGCAATAACCTCCGTTCCCACGGTCAGTTTCGAAACGGCACGATAAGGACATACACTACATCATAGTAATACACTTTGAATAACTGATCGCCGTTCCACTACTTGGCTGATAAAATCGGCGACTACTGAAAAATGAAAGCAAACACTCATGAGTGATTTCATTGAACCTCTGCGGTAATTTTACCCGCAATAAGGTAATTTTTATATTCCTCTATGGTCTTTGCGATCTTATATATTTCCAACCCTGATACTGTTGAAGAGAAAGATAAGTATAAGTTATATATACTGTGTATCAATGTGAGTTATATAAAACTGTAAATCCCCGTAAATATATTGTAATAAAGCTCCATTTTTCACTTAATATGTGGAACATCGAACTACTAATTCATCGAAATCAAAATTAGTGTTAAATGTCTTGCACTAAGTTTAGACAAGTAGAAATTCGTTAATTATTAACATCTTTCTGTGAGTTTGTTGATTACAAAATTTTGGTACAGATTGTTCTTGGTTCTTGTACCTTTCGATACTTGCATAAAGAAAAGGAAGAAGAAAAATGGCGGCTTGCAGGTGTTGGTGTGTGTTAAGGAGGAATTTTTTAAGAAAAAGCTTTCCACAGTTATTAAGAAATGAAGCTATTATTTTAGGAGCAAGTCAAAACTACATTTACACACACTTTACATCTAAAGAAAGTCTGGCTAGTAAAATTTCTCATTCATATTACTCGACAAAAACTGATGCCAGTGCTGGTACAGTGAAAGGGTTAGCTGAAGAAATCTTGAAAACTAAAGTGCAAGTAGATACTTCAACAAAAGAACAGAGCGGAAAAAGTGAGAATGACTCAGAAGAAGAACGAAAGAAGCGTGAAGCCTCGTGGAAAGCAATGAAGTACAGCTTTATAGCGTTTGGTGCGAGTTTTGGAACTCTAGGAGTATATATTCTAGTGGATTGGGGTAAGTTCTGTGTATATTGTGACTTGCACTTAATCATAGTAATTTAAGCTCCATGGTATAAGACTATAATTTTGTGCTACTGAAGTGTACCTTTTTTGTGCAGATAAATTCATTAACTGCCGCAGATGGCAGCAACCAAAAGACAAAATTTACTGAGAAATTAATAAAATGAGACGAAATGTCAGTATAAGAGGGTACTAAAGGTAGCAAAGGTCATCACTGTAGGCTGATTGATTGGGAGAAAAACTATGTTAAATTCTAGCCAATACTAGTACGAGTAGTCTCAACTGCCGCGGGTTAACTGCTGTATCGCCGGACCAGTTTTAGGAAATATACCGGGTCAATTGGAGAATTTATTTAAGTTTGTGATAAAAATTGAGTAAAAGTCAGGTAAGGGGAATAGTAAAAGTTAAGAAAGTGGTTGTATTTGCTGATTGTTTTTGATGTAAGCGGCACTGTATGTGGAGGCGGATGGGCTATTTCGCGGAGAGGTACACTTGTTTTATTATACAGATCCATAGATTGTAAAAGGCACAGAAAAATTTGGGCAAGTCTTTAACTTGCCCATTTCATGTCGAGAACAGAACCCAACCTAGCATAATGTAAGTAGTTAATCTAATCTAACCAAATGTACTACATTTTACTTTTTTCTTTATTTTCGTATGATTCGGCGATACAGCACAAATACTCTTATTTTCAACGTTGTATTACTACTTCTCTGTTCTTTCTCTATTACACCTTACCCCTGTTTCATTTCAGGCCTTCCGTATTCACTGTTAATCCCAAATATTTCTAATTTTCATCCTTCCATTGATCTTCCTACATCTGTATGCATCCACATAGTACTTCTGCGAAAAATTAGTACTCTCGAATTGTTAAGTCTTGTTAAAAACTACGCACTACTCAGAAATTACTAAGTATTACGTAAACATTTTCAGGGGCGTTTGCGGGTGCAGTCCCCTGTCAAAGACATTACTAGGATTAATAGTTATAAAATGCATACGGAAATACTTCTTTTCTGCATGCTAACCATTCATTCCTACATGAAAAAGTGGACTTCTTTCAGCATCACGTCATGTACTCGTACTGCCTTAGAAACTGTTTTTTAAAGGAGGATCTTCATTAATAGATGCAGATTGACTTCATAAGGGTTGAGTATAAATAAAGTGTGTGAATGAATTGCATAAGAACGAACCAATTTGTGCTAGGTAGCTACTAAAAAGCAGGAATGCTATATAACCGAGTCAGAGCAGGAGACCCGAGCTGTAGCGAGGGATGTGTCCGTAGGGAGCATTCGCGTCAACGACGGTGAATGTACGCATGAATGAGGATTGTAGAAGAACACTTCGTAGGGCATAATACAAATGAATTATATGTTGCAAAGCTTTGAGACACTTGCATTATCAGTTTCCACACTGCCTTCAATAGCATTCCTTTCTTCATGTCTTTCTTACGGAGTATTATGTGATACTAGCACACTTTCCATTCCCTACTTATATCTTATACATTTATTGTGAAACATTCCGATATTTTTCTTCTTTATTCCTAATGATAAATGAAGTACAAAACCTCTGCCATGTACTTTCAGCATTTATGCCCTCATAACATGAGATATCACCCAACGTTTTGTCCCATTTCACTGCACTTATCTCAGATGCAAATCCACTCTTACTAGTTTCCGCTGTAAATTTATGTATTTCCCTCCATTACAACAGCATACACATTCTACCTTAGTTAATAACATAGTGGATTTGAAACTATCATATTATACTCTACTGCCTGTTCACCTCATATTGTATCATTTTGCGAATTGCTACAATCCAGATTTTTAACTTCCGTTCTCTCGCTTATTACTCACCTACACTAATGACTATTAACTTTTTTGTTACTCTCATTTCATCGATTTGGTTCATTTGTTCCTAAATTTTGCATTTCGCGGCCGCCATTTGCGGCAGTTAACCCGTTCTCGTATTGATGTGATATTAGGTAAACAAGCAATAGAGCATAGTGTTAGTGTTTCAAACCCACTGTTTTATTAACTAACCTAGTACATGTATGTTGCAGTAATAGAGGGAAGTACGTTAATATAGAACGGAAATTATTAAGAGAGAAGTTTCATCTGAATCAAATGTGATGAACGGGGGGCGCGGTGGCTCAGTGAAAGAGCGTTCACCTCCGGTGCTTGGGGTCCCTGGTTCGATTCCAGCTCGCGCCGTGTGAACTTTATGGTGGACAAACAGCGTGCTCGTGGGTTTTCTCAGGGTTCTCCCGTTTCCTCCCACTTTCATCATTCCACCATTTCACTCATTTCTAATTATCACCGTCTCCTTTAGCCTTACCGGCATAACCGTGGGACGTTAAACTTAGAGATTTCATTTATTTTTTTTTCAAATGTGATGAAATGGGGGGGAAATTTCGAGTGCCATCCTATTTTATGGAGGAATAAATTTGTAAAATCCACGGGGAAAAAAATATTACTTGATTTCATAATAAGATTGAACAAGTAATCAAAATAGATCGGCAATCTTACATATTACTTGTATTATAAGATGGAAATGCGAAATGGAATATGTGTTCTTTACTACAAAGTTCTATGACCCGATAGTCTCGGAGATCTGAATAACAGGAGCAGGACTCTTTTACCCCTTTAGAGGTTGCATCTTGGAAAATCCCGACTTATCTGCAGCCTAGGATACAAGGATATTATTTCTACAGAATTTCAATGAACTGCTCTTAATAGTTCCGTACACCTGGAGAACCCCAAAAGAAAGTTTCAAGCTCTTTTTTTTTTTTTTTTTTTTTTTGTTCTCTGTAGGAGTTGAATCTTGTGAACTCCCATCTTACTTGCAACCTAGTATGCGAGGATATTATTTCTACAAAATTCCTATGTTCTACTCCCAATAATTTCGGAGATCTGGAAAACGCCAGAAAATCTTACAAGTCTACCTTTTCACACTTTAGAAGTCACATCTCACAAACTCCTGTCTCATCTGTAATTTAGAGTAAAGGAGATTGTGTCTGCAAAATGTCAAGCTACACAATAAAAATTTTCGTAGATATCAGGCGGGAAACTTCCAAAACTTTTAGAACAAAGAAACGCGATTTTTTGAAAGCTAAAATTAAGAAACTGGAAGGTAATAGTAAAAATAAAAGCATTCGGGACATGTTTAAGGGGATCACCGAATTGAAGAAAGGCTGTCAACCTCGTGCTTATATATTAAAAAAAGCTGACGGTACAGTTCTCACTGACACGGATAGCATCTTAAATAGATGGAAAGATTTCTTTGACGATTTGCTTAACACGCAACCAAAACTAGTGTGCGTGGAGAAAAGGAGATACACACCGCAGAACCATATATTCCAGAACCCGGCCGAATAGAAGTAGAAATCGCTATAAAGAAATTAAAGAAACACAGATCTCCGGGTGTAGATGAAATTCCGGCTGAGTTAATTTTAGCTGGAGGCGAAAAATTGTGTAATAAGATACACAAACTCATTCTCCTCATCTGGATCAAGGAAGAATTACCACAAGGGTGGAAAGAATCAATCATTGTTCTAATTCACAAGAAAGGTGACAAAACTGACTGTGATAATTATGGAGGCATTTCTCTTCTGTAATCCTTAAAATCCTTTCAAACATTCTGTTAGCAAGATTGACCCCATACTTAGATGAAATTATTGGAGATTATCAGTGCGGATTTAGACGAAGTCGATCAACTATCGACCAAATATTTACCATTCGCCAAATACTCGAAAAAAACTGGGAATACAGTAGCCCGGTACATCAATTATTTATTGATTTTAGAAAGGCTTACAACTCGCTTAGAAGAGAAACATTGTACAACGTTCTTACAGAATTTGGAATACCGAAGAAGCTAATTAGATTAAGATATGTTTAAATGAATTCCAAAGTAAAGTCCGGATAGGAAAATTTTTGTCCACGAGCTTTCACGTCATAAATGTCCTGAAACAAGGAGATGCGTTTTCGCCATTATTTTCAACTTTTTTTCTTGGAATACGCTATAAGGAAAATCAAAAATAGCGCAGGGCCTAGAGTTGAATGGTGTTCGTCAGGTTATAGCGTATGCTGATTATGTAAATTTACTAGAAGAAGATACGAGAACAATAGAAGGAAATGCTGAGCTCTTATTAAACATTTGCAGGGACATGGGTTTAGAAGTAAATGCAGAGAAAACTAAATATGAAAGTGCGCCGGGACCGAAATACGGCAAATTATAGATACGTTAAAATATTAAATAATACTTTTGATAAAGTGTATACTTTTAAATTTTTAGAATCAATATTAACAGACGAAAATCATATTCACGAAGAAATTAAATATCGATTAAAAGGGTGGTGAATGGCGGAAACTTCATAATGAGGAACTACATAATTTACCGGACATTGTTAGGGTCTTCAAGTCTAGGAGGCTTAGGTGGGCAGGTCATGTAGCTAGGATGAAACGCCTTCAAAGTCAGACTGGAAGACCAATCGGAAAACGACCATTAGAAAGACCTAGGTGCAGATGGGAGGACAATATTAAGATGGATCTGGCAGAAATAGGAATACAAAGTAGAAACTGGATCCAGTTGGCTAAGGATAGAAGTCAGTGGAGAGCTTTTGGAACGTGACGTTGAACCTCCGGGTTCCATAGACCATAGAGTTTGTCAGTTAGTTAAAATGTCAAGCTTTTGCTCGTATTAGTGTTGACTGAGTCAGTCAGAAGATTTACTCGTATGTATAGATCTGAAAGTTGAATCAAGATCTGTCTTTCTTCATTCAGTTTCAGTATTACTGGTTAGGAGCATTGTGTCTATGATAATTGTCTTGTTTGAAGCAGAGGTATTAACTTTTAAAGTCCATTAAAAGTAATGTATATTAAGAGAAATTATATACAAGGTGTAACAGCTCATTGTTTACATCTATCTTGAATCGGCTTACACTATCAACATCCATCGAAGCATGTCGTATACACTGCAGCAAGGTGTTACATTTCGCCTATTTTGGTCCATGTATCATTCTGAACGTTATTGAGAATCCTTCTCTTCTTCTGGGGAATCCTTTGCGCCCTCAGTGTATACAACCAATTACTGCACTTTTAAGTTCTCTGTGTACTGTTTCTTTGTGAACCGCCTGTGGCCGAAGTTCAATGACTCGTCGTTTTGTCACAATTCCATCTGGATGTTCATTTCTTCCCAGTTTCAGATGCCCCAAACTCCGGATAGATGCGGTATTCGACTTTGTGTTACATAGCTCCTTTTCCTTGTTCTCATGTCTAGAATCTCCTTCTAAGTGCTGTAAACAGCGAGCTATTACACTCTGTATGAATGAAACTTTTTTTTTTTTTATTTCCAATTTTCTCGGAAATGTTACAACACTAACTGTGATTCCTAAAACTTCGTTGCACTTTCAAGCTTTCAGCTCTTCTCTAGACCCTTGTGTAAAAATAGGAGTAAAAGTGGAAATAAAAAGAAATGGATTCACCAGATAGAGCAGAGCAGTAACACTTTGTAAAGTGACCTGCGTCTTCATTCCTGGGCGTGTTCTTGTACTTCTAGGAATGAGCCGAAAGCTTCAATGTACAAGGATCATTCAGGAATCAAAGGTAAAGTAGGGGAGATCAATTCAATCAATCCATAATTAAACTAGTTTTTATAAGGTGTGTAGTAGATTTCATAAATGTTTCATTTTTTTTTCAGGTTCTCCTAAGAAAGACGAACACGGTAACATCATTGAAGATGAGTTCTCGCACATGCCACTAATTCAACAGTATTTCCTGCGAACGTGGAGAGAAATAAATTACTACAAAAAGGTGAGGTACAAGTATGCAAAACAACTACTATAAATGTTTTGAGATGTGAATTATTATGTCGTGATGTGCATTCAAGAAAATAGACTGTTGTGATATATCAAGTAGAATAGAATATTTTTATTGTCGTTAAACAACATTTGTTGCAATAGACAACGTTAAGAGAGTATACAAAATATATACATTGAATATATAGGTACATAACTAGTCATTTTTTATTTTTTAATTCTTTCTCAAATTCTAAAACGCTATACACAGCTGTTTTAATGAGCCAAGATTTACAGTGTTTCTCAAAGTTTCTATTACACATACCACGAATTTCTGTAGGTAGAAGATTATACATCTTCATCGCTGTGTATTTATAACTCTTTTGTGTTTTGCTTAACCTGAAATATGGTGTATCGAGGTCGTCTCCATATCTTGTTATAGCAATGAATTTTATTTCGGGTACTGATATTTTCCAAGTTTTCTTTAATATACATGAGACAGCTATAGATATACATTGAGGGTGTCATGATTTGCACCTCTTTAAAGAAAGGTCTGCAAGAGTCATTATCACGTAGTCCCTTTAACACTCTTATTGCCTTTTTTTGCCATTTAAAGACGGTTTGAGTACCAGTTGAATTACCCCATAATAATGTACCGTAGAGTAATAGAGAATGAAAGAAAGCATAATAAGCTGACAGAATTATTTTTTCACTAACAACAGTTTTTAGTTTACGTAATAAATATATAACTCTAGATAGTCTTCTACATAATTTTCAGTATGTATGTTCCAGTTTAACTTTGGATCCAAGTGGATTCCTGTCTATTGAGTTGATTGTGAGTTTAATGTCACGTTCAGCAGCGAGGCTATGTGAGACGTGGACCTACTGATTAACGTGGAATCCGAATCGAATGAGCTTCAGCCAAGAATCGAACCCGGATCTCCCATGCCAAAGGCACTTACACTAACCGCTTAGCCACGAAGGAGCTCAGGGTTAACAAAGCTTAAATCGTGTTACATAACTGGCAATTACATACTGAGACACGGATCTTCAGTGGTAATAATTATAAAAGTTGATCCCGGTAATTGAATAAGCAACAGAAAACTCTCTATCGAGAGTGTTATATTACTTATTTTAGGAATTAGGATTTAGATTTCCCGGCTTTCGGCATCTATGGCCATGTTAGCCCGTCACGCATGACGTCCCTGGGAAAGGGAAGGAAAGAAGCACCCTGGGACCTATATGTTAGGTACCAGCCCGGCATTTGCCTGGTGTGAATGAGGAATGGCTGACCTGGGAAAGCTTTTTATACTTTTTCGACCTACTGCTCCCACCGGAAATCGAACCCGAGACCACTTGCCCCGAAGACGAGAGCTTTAACGATTACACTACGCGGGGCCACTACTTATTTTAAACCCCAGTTATTCTATAAACGAAGACATTTTGTGAATACTGCATTGAGCTTAGGGTTTCATAGGTCGTAGAGTTAGTTTGGGGAACATTACTTCAACTATTGCCTGCAAATTTCTAAATAATTAAATGAAGTATTTAAAAACAACATTCTGGGCAATCTTATGTGGTTCTGGAAAATTCTCGGGCACCAAGTTGCCATGGTGACTAGAAATACTAGTCTGCCGCATAGCTTTTATAGACGTACTATTCCCAGTTTTTATCTGCCAGTAGTTCTAACTCATATATTCTTGGATGGATTGAAAACAAATTATAATAAATTCATTTAAAATTTCCAATTTATTGTGAGTCTCAAATGTATTTAATTCCATTTAATTAAGAGTATTACCTATTACGTCCTTCTGTTGAATCTGTGTGCCTGTGTTTTGCTTTAGAATATTTACTTTCAGATTAACCATGATAAGTGTTACATCAAATACTCAAAACACAGGATTTAAATTAATTTCAACTGACAAATTATTTTAATATGTCGATGGGAAAGAAAGATTCGTGTTCAAGTGTTTGTGGAAACAATTTGACGCAAGGAGTGAAATATCAGAATAGAACAACGTTACTATTTCAATTGTACTATAATTTAAGGCCCATGCATCAAATTGAATTCGTATTGTTGTGGTGCTTAGTTTCTAGAACTGACAACTTAGATGGAAAATTTTTTTTGAACCCTGCTCTTAAGGAATAACTTTGTAGTTACAGATAATAAAGTAAATAAATTAATTACACGTTCAGAGTCACTGCAAGATGTTTTAGTGGAATATATTGATAGCGATAAGAAACATGTAAATATAAACTCGATTCATATTCAAAGATAAAGTTTTTCCTAAAGAATTTATAAAGTCTGTTTCTGTTTCTGGGCATTCGATATCTGCGACATTTTAAAGCCCGTCACATAAGAGGGATAACGTCCCTCGGTAATCACACTACTCGGAGAGGTTGTGAAGGAAATAAGTATTCTGGTGCATTTGCCTAGTGTCCCCTCCAGGAATCGAACCCAGAACATCTCGCACCAAAAGCAAGAACGTTAGCGACTACACTATACGGAACCACTCTCCATGACAGAGATACCAGTACAAGTCTTTCTATAGTACTGGTATATCCTTATTAACAGATCAAAACCATATTCACCAAACCGTGGAAAGCATGAAAGTAATTAATTTCTGAAACAAAGAAGAAGGCATCGTTGTTAAAAAATGAGAAAGGAATTCTAAACTTTGAAATTACGAACCAAAGACTATCAGAGAGCTCGCCAATGTAGCCGAAAATTCATTTTCTTTTAGAGTAAAGAGATGAATAATAGATCCCTGTAATTTTCATATTGTGATGTAATTTGTATCATAATGTACCACTACATTCTTATTTGTTAATTTAGATCGTTACATGTTTACCATTAGATAATATAGCATGCACTTTAATGTTTAAAAGACAAAGATATCTTACTTTAATGTACCTGTATTCATTTTTTTTAACACACATTGTTTTAATTCTCCTCTCGTCCTTCTTCGACGTGTATTATTCCACTACAATGTTAAACTTATAATATGATGCATGGATTTTTCAGTCCCACTCAATAACTCAAATAAAACACATTTTTAAATTAAAACTTATACTACAGCTCCCTCGAGGTTATATGATTAGAGTGCGCGCCTTTGGTAGAGAACACTTGGGATCGATTCCTTAAAGGAGTTGTAATTGAACTGCAGGTCCATGTCTGATAGTATTCAACTGTATTTCTTTAAGAGTTTTATTTATCTAATCTGGTGGGCATGCAAGTTCTTTGCAAATTAAGCTAGTTTTACCATGTTGACCTTAGTAATATATTTTTGAGATAATTTTAATGAAAAAGTTACCAATTTAAAGTTCTTTTAAATATTTAAATCCGTCTTTATTACACCGTCTTCTGATGGTTATCACGCCTTGTCTTCACTATCATCATCTACTTCTCTTACTGGAATGGAACTGAATTCTTTTTCAGATAGATTACAATTAGTCACATTAATTTTAGGTGTCAGTGTAATCGAACATCATCACGCATTATCTTTACCTATTTACTGTGTACATGTGGCTCTGACGATCGCGGAACAGTTTTTACACTTAAAATATTCTATATTTGGGCAATATAGTTCGAAAGTTATTTTTCCCTAGTTCTTCTGTGTGTGTTCCGTTTAAAGTAATTCTTCTTACTCCTGAGCAAGAAGAGAAAAGTGACAGGTGATTTTGTATATATGTGTGTGTCAGTCAGGAGAATTGTCTAGTTAGTGGAGCTGAGATTCGAGAAATGACACAATTATTTTCAAATCCACCGTCTAGCTTTTCTGTATACGAGTTTTTTTTTTTTTTCAGGTACATTCTTCAATATGAATTACTGTGTGTATGATGTAATATTTAATAATACGATATTGGTTGATTTCTCAACAGATGATTCGAGATCCATCGCGGGATAAACTTCTGCCAGATCCTGTTCAAGAGCCCTATTACCAGCCGCCATACACATTAGTCCTTGAAATGACAGGAGTTCTCGTACATCCAGATTGGACTGTAAGTAGCGTTATATGTATATATATTAATATATATATATATTTAAAGTGAAAAATTAAGTATAACTTGAGGTTTAAATATTGATATCACACTTCGACTTGATAGTCTCGGGAAGGATTCCTCACGAAGGAAGTTGCGTGAGAATGGGTAGGACACTCACTCAATAATCTACTGCAAGCAGCTTGTGGTTAGGAGTACCGACAAAGCTCCACTGTAAGCTAAGAGGTTGTTGTGATAAGAAATCTCCGAATGCTGCACTGCAAGCTAAGAAAGGCAATTTGACCAGCCAAAATTGATATCAGTCGTTGAAATTAGGGATGGCCACAAAGATCCGGTTCCACGAGGAACCGGTTCCCGGAGATCCGGTTTTCAAAACCGGTTCCGGACTTGGATCCGAAAACCCGGTTCCAGAATCGGATCTTAGGAACCGGTTCCAGACCTGGATCCGAAACCCGGTTCCAGAACCGGATCTTAGGAACCGATTCCAGACCTGGATACGAAAGCCCCCAAAGACCCGTAAAGGAGGCACAAAGTTCATCTTCAAAACACTGCAAAGAGGACCATGCGCTTGTGCCTCCAGAAAAAAAATTGGTCCACCAGTGGGTGTTTAGCCAAATGAGTTGGCCAGTTTGCCTGTTTAGCGAAATGAGACAAGCGGCCGCCGCCTGGGCGCCTGCCTGTCGCTGCCACCATTTCATCTAGCACACTGTTCACAGTCTGCCAGCATCTCGGGTTTAGCGTAGGGATGGTCACATAGTTTCGGTTCCACCGGAACCGGTTCCAGACCTGGATCCTAAAACCCGGTTCCAGAACTGGATCCCAAGAACCGGATCCGTTCAGACCCGAAAACCGGTTCCGCCAGGAACCGGTTCTGGCCATCCCTAGTTGAAATGCTCTCGGTTATATTGGTGCTCCAAGTGAGGAGATGGCGCTCTTGTTCCTACGTCGTCACTGTTGTCTTCGTCGTCTGTAGTACGATGCACATGGTTGATGTTTGTAAATAGAAGCACATGTCTCGTGTTTGTAAACACAACCATGTGGGATATTACAATATAGTAGCGGCAACAATATGTGGCCATCATCTCCGTTTACTGGTGACATTGTAGCTTAATATACGTCCAAAGACGTTACCATATTTTTACTCCTCTTTTAACCATGATGAATGACTTACACAAGGGGCTTAAGAGATCACTTTCTTTTACATGGCTTTTCTCATACATTTGCTTCCTTATTTTACTAAGAACACTTCATTCAGCATTTCAGTAGATGATTAGAGAAAAAATCACCATTGAATACTAGAATTGTCGTATAGGATGACAGCTTAATATTTCATACAGAAATCTTGCCTTTATTATGAGAAAAATAGTTTCAAAACGATGTTACATTAATGAAACTCTACTTCTGTTTTATGAGATCGCAATTAGAATATGCGACTCAGTCTTGGTTATCAAAAACACTAAAACACACAATTTGATTGAAAGGTTACAATCAGAATTCATGAAATTATTTGCTTATAGAAAAACTGGTATGTATCAAAAATGTGAGTCATATTCAGAAATAGTACAAAACTTTGAAACAACGGAGAGAACATACGGATCTTTTTATTTTTACACAAATTACTATATGGTAAAATTGACTATTCCAATCTTAATTCGAAGGTTCAATTGCATATCCCGTCAGGTAAAACTCGCGTAGGAAATAACAGTACATTTTACTGCAAAAAGACAAGAACAAGTATCCTGCTGAGTCTCTTGTATGCAGGATGAATGCTTCTACAATGCAATTGAAAGGATATCAGCTGTAGATGTTTTTTTGGAATGTTACAGACAGTATATAAGAATAGACTTAAAACTATATGTGATAATGAAAATGTATAAATGTTAAAAAACTATATATATAACTATAGGTAAATGTATTTCTAAGGAACAACACTGTAACTGTGCCTAAAGACTGTTGTGTTGAATAAATAAATAAGATAATAATAATAATAATAATAATAATAATAATAATAATAATAATAATAATAATAATAATAATAATAATAATAATAACTATCGAAACTGTATGGGACAATTCTAGTAAGATGCACTCAAGCTAAGATTTTTTTGTAATTATTTTTAAACGTACTTTCAATTTCTGGCATTAATTGTTCATTAAATGATATTATTAGTGTTTGATTTAATAACTGTCTTCTTTTACGGTTTGCATCGTAAATAATAGTTTATCGTAATATTAAATAATTTGTATTTTATTTTCAGTACAAAACTGGTTGGAGATTTAAGAAGAGGCCAGGAGTAGACTTCTTCCTGTCACAAATTGGACCACCTTTATTCGAAGTAGTTGTCTATACTGCAGAGCAAGGTTTCGTAAGTACAAAGTGAAAACCATCACTCTAACAATGAAGAGCAGAAAAATTGTCCTCTACCCTCACCCCCTTCTCCAAAGAAATGCGTTCTTGACTTTATTTCAATTCCAATAATTTAAAAAATAAAATAAAATAAACCGTGCTTTGAATCCAGGCTGCATCTTTTACTGCTTAGAGTATGAATTTGTTTAAATTTGATCCGTACATTGATGCCGCGTGTTCCAAAGCTGTTGTCTCAATAATTTCAACAACGTGGGTGATGTTTTGTACTGAAGATGATGCTGCTTATTAACTTAATTCTTGTATGTACTGTCATTATTTGATTAAATAAGGTGTTTTTTTAACGGATTAAGCATTATAATTACAGTACTTGTAATTGTGTTTGGCTTGCACTTCTTCTACGTAATTCACATATTGTGATTTGGTCTTTAACTGTATTCTATTTACAAGTAATGATTCTCCGAAAACACTAACAACTACAGATTCAAACATGTATTTGAAACTATCGTTATGTTGTTTCCTGTTCTTTGTTTTTATATATTTTCAGTACGTATAGGGAACCAATACATCTTATAAACAAATTATTAAAGTAACATTTACCTTTGCCTATCTCTTAAACTGAGAGTGCTAAAATTTGATTTTAGTTTATAACCCAGTTCTTATCTATGTTCTGTTGGGAGTTGTTTCTATATATGGTCTAACAAGGAAACGGATTCAAGTGTGACACGAAATTGTGGACGAGGTTATGAGCAAACGAAATGTTTTTGTGTACAATTAAACTCATTGGAGAGAAAAACCCTCGATCTCAACCGTTCCGGAGGTACGGAGGGGTAAGGAAAAAGCTGAGGCTCTGATATTTTGTGGATGTTCGGCTGTGTTGCGAGTGAATATGTTTGAAAATTGCAATTAGATGTTAAGAAAGATGCACCAGAATGAATAAAAATGATGTTGAATGTTGAGGTGAGTGGCGTAGCTTTTACCCGGGGCCGAAAAAAAAAGGGGGGGGGGGCTATAAGGAATAATCAATGTAATTGACACGAAGAACAAAATTGTATGATATTACATGCTAGAAAATGAGAAAAGGTGATATGAAAATGTATTAATTATATTGCCAAAGAAACAGAGACGTTATTATGTGAATAAAAATACAGGGTCATATCTGTGCAAAAGCGCTATAGAAAAACAAATCAAATAATATGAAACATAAAGACATATTGTTGCAAACGTAAGTACGACAGTGTGTAGTTGTGTGACATACGTATATTAAAAGGCAAAATATAAATCAGTAAACAAAAATAGTATCTTCCAATTAAAAAACGAAAACCTGTACGCCTTATATACTGTACATCAAATACAGTTCCGATCGGTTAAAAATTGTAGAAATTATAAATGTTTGGAAAGTTCGGATGGCCACCTTTTTTTACATTTTTTATTTTATTTGATTGATGGTGCTTTTATTCGATTCAGCGTACCAAGAAACCTACTCATAGACACCTTACACGCCTATTTTAGGCAACAATGGAACTCCGGTATTTTCGCCTTCCCCCTCCAAAACATTGGTCCCTTAGAATTTTTATGGACTTTTCGGTTTTGTAACCCTCATGTCTAAGGCGACTTACTACTACAGTTTCGTGGATGAAGGAATTCTTCATTTTAAAAA
This sequence comes from Thermobia domestica, assembly GCF_964235325.1. NCBI lineage: Eukaryota > Metazoa > Arthropoda > Insecta > Zygentoma > Lepismatidae > Thermobia > Thermobia domestica. The sequence continues at coordinate 3,045,624 of NC_137464.1, read as the reverse complement.
GTCTCTTTTACTTGAACTATCGCTACTAATAAAAAAAAATTGCAAAATATCGGAACACTAGCCTTCCCCTTATTCCTGTATATCTTCGGAACGGTTTAGATCGAGGGTTTTTTTCCTCTAATGGATTTAATTGTATACAAAAACACTTCGTTCGCGCATAAACTCGTCCACAATTTCGTGTCACACTTCAATCAGTTTCCTCGTAAGTATGTTTTGCTGTTGTGCATATGTTTTGTTAGATAGACAAGATATACATATATATTCTGTGTAAACAGATTTGGTAAGATTCAGAATTGCAATATTTGATGTAGTTTTGAGATATTAAATACATTTTGAAGGTAATGGACTCAGTTAGAGGAGATATAAGCATGTAAGGATCAAAGTGAGATTCTATCGAAAAATGTCGGATTCTATCGAAGAAATATATATACACAGGGTTTTCAAAACAACACCGACAACGTTTGGGAGGTGATTCCTGACACCAAAATAAGACAAAGAAAAGAAAAAAGACCAACATGGGTGCATAAATGGTTCCTTTCAAAGTTATAGGCTGCCGAAAACTTAAAAAAAAAAAAAAAATGAACTTTAAACGTCCATAGCTCCAAAACTATGCGACCTACCGTAGTCGGGTCAAGACTTCACGTAGGTACTAATACGTGCATTATCCAAAAAAATACATGTTTCAGAATCCTAATTTTTATAGAAAGAGTTTGGCTACTAGCATATATTTTGAAGTTATCACCAACTACCTCTTACATAGACACTAATTTGCTGAGCAAAACCATGTATTTTCATTAAAAATTAAATGTGTGTTACAGTTTCACCAGCTAATCCTTTGGCTTCATCAGATACTATGAGATACAGGATAACTGTACAATCTTATATATTTACTTATGGAAAATATTAAAACTGCCTCTATAAAAATTGTTGCAGAAGTACCGCAGGATTTTGAAACTTGATATTTGGATACTAGTTCCTAACTCAAGTCTTGATCCGACTACGCTAGGTCCCATGGACCTTAAAAATTCATTTTTTTCATGTTTTCGGCAGCCAATAACTCCGAAAGAAAGCATTTGTGCACCCATGTTGGTCTACACTTTTTGTCTTATCTTGGTGTCAGGAATCATCTCCCAAACGTTGTCGGTGTTGTTTTGAAACAGGCTGCATATATATGGGGGGATGGTCTGCAATTAAGTTTGGTGATAGCCGTGACCGTTGTCATGCAGGATGATGACGCCATCCTTCACTGTCTGTGGCTGTTTTCTTCCCAAAGCCTCGTTGACTTTGGTCCGGAAGAGGTTGCTGTAGTACACCGCATTGATTGTGGTTTCGCGTTTCAGGAAATCAGTGCATATCATCCCGTTTTTGTCCCAGCATACCATCAGCATCACTGCCAGCAGACGCTTGTGCCTTGATCCGCGGAGGCGAGTCTGGATGCCTCCACTCCATGTTGGAGCTCTTTGAATCTGGAGTGTACTGATACACCCAGCTGTCATTGCAGGTGATTATGTTTCCGAGGAACCCTTCGCCTTCTTTCTGAAATCGCTGCAGATGCTGAGACGAGACGTTTTCCTTCGCTGCTTCTGGTAGAATGTTGGCATTTTTAGGACCCATCTGGCTGTGATTTTCCGGTAGTGCAGGTGTTCGTGGATGATCGTTTCCACACTTTCGATGTTTGTTTTCACACTGAAATCTCTCACACTAATGCGTCGATTACTCAGAATGAGCTGCTCCACCTGACAAATGTTGGTTTCGATGACTGCAGTAACTCGTCGTGGAGTACCGGCCACGTTGAGAAGGGATTCTCTTCCTGTCTTGAATTTTGACTGCCTGCACCACACTGCCAGGCTTGTTGCTGTCGTCCATCACCGCTGCCCGTTCTCGCAGAAAATTGTCAGGACTTTCCTATCACAGGATGGGACACGGCGCCAACTGTGCACAGCAACGCCTGAAGAAAAAAAAAAAAAAAGTTGACATCTTCGGTTGTGGTCACTCGGATGGTTAAACCATTTTTCCGACTGTGTTACATTCTGTTTAACGAAAAATGTGCGTGGGAAAGAGCATGGTGGTTCTTTCCCAATAACGGTGGCATTTCACTAGCAGCCGACACTTTGATACTTGGAATCTGAGACTGCACTGACAACGACGCCGGTTTCGTGGCTCTAGCGTAATTACACACGTGACAACAGTGTTGTCAAATTGGTCGGATATAAATCGATCGACTTTCTGTATATGTATTATTACCATGACGTTTGACTTCATAAGCGGTCCCGGGTTCAATTCTCGGCGGGAGCACTCAGTCGAAAAAGTGTTAGAAGCTTTATCAGGCTAGCCATCCTGAATGAGCTTCTTCCTGGGTTTTCCTCATTCACACCAGGCAAATGTTGGCGTTGTACCTAACTTATAGGCCCCAGGCCGCTTCCCTTTCCCCGGATAATGTAATCGCCGAGGGATAATCGGCGGGCTCATACGTGACGTGCTAAATGGCCTTAGATGCCGAAAGCCCAGAAATCTAGTTCCTAAATCCTAAATCCAGTTTGACCTTATGAAAACCAGAACGAAAACTTCTTTCTAACAAGCTCTTACCGTATTAATGGACTGTTTTTTAAGGACGGCCGCTTTATTCTACGTATTATTTAAAATTCCACCCGTAGTGCTATTTTTCATATTACGAATTGTCTTATGTTTCTTGTTTACCTTGTCAGACAATAGACTGAAACAGCTGTTGCCAAAGATTTCTTCCTCTTTCACAACATAATGATTATAAGTGTATACGTGACAACGTTTTCATTGTTTTTCTTGCGGCACAGAGTGGTGGTGGCTAAACTCCTCGCTACTATTTCGTTACACTAATTAGCTCGCCGATTAGAAACGTTGTGAGCGCAGCTATTATACGTAGAATAAGTAAAGAATAGACAAAAGAAAGGCATGGAGTAGTTATTATAATTATTTATTTTCAGACAGCATTTCCTATTCTTGATGCCCTAGACCCCAATGGTTTCATCACCTATAGACTGGTCCGAGATGCCACGCGCTATGTGGATGGACACCATGTTAAGGACTTAGACTGCTTGAATAGAGATCTCAGCAAGGTTAGTAGAAAGTCTTCTAATGCTTTAGTCTGTTTTCAGATTCTTCCTGCCTAAAAATTTGTAAATAGAGATTTTCTGGTGGCTGCTATAAGATGCATATTTAACATTTAAAGACACCTTAACACAAATGGTTAAATGGCTTCTCTCGCCTCTTCTTTGGTTTGTGTTATTCCGTTGCCCTGCTAAGCTTATGGCATGACATGCGGTAAGCAGCGCAGCGAAATAATAAACACTGAAGAAGATGCGAGAGAAATCTTGAAACTGTTATTTAATCCAGGAATGTTTAAGATAAGGTGTCTTTGTCTTCAAGAATTGAAAATGATTGAATTGTTAAGTACATGAAGAGAGGTACTTAACGTGAAATAATATCTTATGAAAGAAATACACATAAATAGAGGAAACAGCCGTAGAGTGAAGATATTATGACTGAACTGAGAATCGAAGCCTGATCCCGAGCTTACTATGTCGCTGCACTTTTGAAAATATTCCATTTTAAACATGAGACGGAAAGATTCTTCATTGAGAACAATGGAACAAAAGACATTTTGAGACAATGTTACCATATCTATACATATTCAATATGTCTATCAGCTGATAACCTAATCTTATATGTAAAAAGCTGAATTTATGTTTATCCGTTATATAAATTCACAGCATGGGCTTGGTATATTTGTAAGTAATTATGGAAGAGACCGTAGCCTATTTTTAGAATTTTTAAAATGTAAGGGGAAACAGTCAAAATTTGTCAAAAAATACAGTATGTTACGAGACCCTCAAGTTAGGCAAATGAAACTTTTGGTATATAAACTTCCTGTTGGAAATAAATTCACACGTTTTCGAAAATTCTGCTTCTAATGGGAGAAGAGAGCAATTTCTATAGTGCTTAAATTTGTTAGTTTATCACTTTTCGTGTACGGTAGGTTTTTTGTGTGTCCACCGAAATTAGCACTTCGGTGGACGTGGCTTTTATGATTAAACTTTGATTGAAATGCGTATTCTAATGGGGAAAGTAGCTTTTAGATTTTTGAAAAGAACAAGGACTGTGCCGCTTTAAATGAATTTTTGATTATAGCACTTGGGTCGTTCTGAAGTTTTATCGTTTTATTTCGATTCAGGAACACATAACACATCCTAAGGGAAGAAAAGAAGTTGAAATATTTTTTATAAATTGTATTTTTTCTTTCCTGGCAACGCTAAATTACTCTATAGACACAAACTTGTTTACTTTGAATTGTATAAGGTTTTAGTAAATTATTCTGGGATTTCAACAGAATTTATTCCAGGAATTTATAGAATGACAGTAATTATGTCATCATTTGACAAACATGTTAAATAATATGTACGGTATCTCTCTTTTTTGCGACGTTTTGTAGAAAGGTTCTTTGCTTAATTGTTAGTAATAAAAACTAGTCGCACTCCATGGTGTAAGATGACCCTTTGCTCCTGCAGTTTAATGTGAGGTCCTCTATAGCTTTTTTGGAACTTAAACAGCCTTCTTGGATAATAATCCAAGTGCTCTACCGCAAAAATGCATGTCAATGTTATAAAGTGTTGTAGGAAACGTGTGACAATGATGCATTGCAGTATCGGACAGCTGCACGACGGGTAAAGGCATTTCGTTCAAGCCGGGAGAAGTTATCAGTTTGGACTCGTAATGGTGATCATCCGTTACAGAGGAACGGGTTCAGTTAGTGAGAGGTCTTTTTGAAGCGATCGTCACTGGACTGCAGGGAAGTATCCGGCTTAGGCATCAAACTGTGAAACTCATCTTGAATAAGGGCCCGCGCGGCTCAGTGGTAGAGCGTTCACCTCTGGTGCATGGAGTCCTTGGTTCGATCCCAACTCGCACCAAGTGAGCTTTATGGTGAACAAACACCGTGTGCGTGGGTTTTCTCGGGATTCTCCCCTTTCCTCTGACTTTCTTCATTCCGCCATTTCATTCGTTTCTCATTATCTCGTCTCCTTTAGGTTAGCTGGCATAAACGTGGGACGTAAAACTTACAAGATTTCATTTCATTTTTCATTACTTTCGATGAGAAACTCCAACACTCTTTGTCACATGACAAGTGCAGTGACCTAACTGTTGGCCAGGTCTCACCAAGTGTTGGCCTGTTACCGCAGTAACCCCTCCACTGTGTCTTGTAGAATTGTCTCCAGCAGACGAGGGCCACCACGAAGGGCAAGGAGATTATATCGGTCCCCTGTAATGTGATTGTTAATTTTACGTTCAATAACATGTATGTACTACATTGTCAATACTATATTTATAGCCCTCGTGTATGATAAGTGGAGGATTTAACTTATTGTGTATCATTGAATTGGCACGTGTAGAGTAATTGGTGTGATATAAAATTGGTTCCTTCATTTATCATATATAACTATTGCACCTAATTAAACAAGTTCTGTACAGAACACAGTTCGATATATTATAGATTCTATAAGAGGTTATAACAATGTTATTGAAACCGAAAATTTCCTTGGTTGTGTTTTTATTTCAGAGAGTAAAAAAGGTATTAATGAAATATGTGCAATCTGTAATAACCTTTTGATTTTTATTGTAAGCAATATATAGAAGTATTTGATTTTGTGAATGTTATTACCATCTTTTCTTTCCGTACGTTACAGGTAATCGTAGTGGATTGTAGTTCTCATTCAGTGAAATTCCACGACCGGAATGCGATTGTGCTTCCCAAATGGACTGGAAATGACGACGATCATACGCTTATTGATTTAGCATTCTTTCTAAGAAGTAAGTTCTCTAATGGATGAGTGAAGGAATTTCGTCACCGCCGGTTCCAAACAATACCAAGACTAGGCTGGATGTGTTTACATATTGTATTTTTCATCCAAACACGTTTCCTCATCTTTCATCCATCTTCTTTAGATGAAAATTAGAATGTTCTCCTTCACTCTGGTATACTAGTATATAAGTAATTACAAAGACATAACTAATTGAAATTCCAGATATTGTAAGCTTTTCACAGGTCACTGAAAACAAGTTGTGGCGATGATACGTCATACTTGACCCGTCTATATTTGTATGTTTTCTTTACATTCATTTTCAACTGGCCAATATATGACGTAGAAGCATGGTTTGGCCGTCGGAGAATCAGTTGAGAGAAGCGGGTAGAGCAAAGGAGGGGAAGAGAACGGAATAAGCAAGGTTGGCGGTGTACGAGTACTCATAGATTCACAAGTAGCGTATCTTCAAAACCACCGATGATGTTTGTTTGTTACCACTGTCTTTTATGAACACCAGGTTTCCCCTGCCTGTTCCTTGTTTTCTCTGTGCGGTTTACTAAGAATAGGATTAGCAATTTCTAACGTTACAGAGCATCCAGTTGGAAATGATTGCTGTAAGATATCTAAACACACTCGGGCGCCCTGGGCTGTCCTTCAACAACCACCCTTCCCCATTCCCTAAAAAGTGCAGTTCGTGTGTTATAAGTGCCGACAGTGGATCCAGGATTTAGTCGCTGCTACACAAAATATCATTGTTGGTTACACTCTTTTGTAGCATGTGGGGCAGCTTTGGATTAGTGGTAGAGTGTTCACTTCTGGTGCATGGGGTTCTTGGTTCGATCTCTGCTCGCGACAAGTGAGCTTTGTGGTGGGCAAACACCCATGTGTGTGTGGGGGTTTTCTCGGGGTTCTCCCGGTTCCTCCCACTTCTTCATTCCACCATTTCATTCATTTCTCATATCAGCGTCTTTTTTACCGACGCCGGCATAACCGTGGGACATACAACTTAAAGATTTCACTTCATTTTCTTTTATAACAGGATCACTCGAAAAGGGATAAGCATATTATAATATCTAATACGGAAACCTAATATTACTTTCATCAACAGATTTTGTGCAGAATAGGTTCTGTTTGCTGTTTGAAAAGCTCTTTATTTGTTGAGAAACAAATAATAATTTGTGTTTGTAAGCTAACGAATCGAGAATATCGAACCTTCATGTCTGTTCTATAAATTCCTTTGTAGTAATTTTCCTTTAAGTTTTTAAGCTTCTTAATGAATTTGACAGAAGATACAAACTTCTAAGAATTTTAAATTATCTAAAATGTAACGAAATAAGAACACTAAAGTTTTCAAATGACTATTGCTGCCAGAAAAAAAAAGAAGAAGAAGAAGAAGAGCTATCAGTCTTTGAAATATATCGAAAATGATTATTCACAAAAAATTGTCCTCACAGAACATAGAACTGGGTGTTTAAAATTTTCACTAGACTAGTCCATGATGAGCAAAAAGGTAAGATAAAATTGTTGTGAAGGTTGTACGTGAAAGAGATGATTAATAAAGAGTTTTAAACCTGTGTGTAAAAATTTTGCCTATCCAGATGAGACAAGCCTCCTTTATTAAATTAACGATTAGGTATTTAGGATTTGTAACTACTGAGTTTATATATATATATATATATATATATATATATATATATATATATATATCGGGTGTTCTGAAAATGGCGCCCACGGACCACAAAGCACTATTCTACAAGTCAAAATAAAACAATACATACTATAATATATATATATACTGTATATTTGTGTACCTTCCGGGTCATGATCTAAAGACACGAATTGCACTATGTGGCAACGTCGCAGATAAATAACCATAGACTAGATCTACTAATCTGTTAAATGGTTACGTCGGGTCTTTTCACTTAAGTTCATATAGATTGACACTAGCAGCATTTATTGGCGTAGCAATCGATGTAACTGCTTCGTGGATTCGTAGATTAATCCTAATGGTTCGAAGTAAATTGCGACGTTGCCACATAGTGAAAATTGATTCTCCGTAGCAACTGAAGGAGGCCTCGGCTTTATTTTGACCTGTAGAATAATGATCAGCGGTCCGTGGGCCCCATTTTTAGAACACCCAATATATAAATTGTAGTTATGGAACATATAGTATGCATATTTTATCTGAATTCCCTTGGTCGGAGTTTAACTTTGAAATTTTTATTTTATTGAAAATTGATTCGAAACTTCCCTTTTAGATATTATTTTATTGAAGAATGTAGAATTCTGACAAATACAAGATTGTGGTTTGTTGGACTCAAATGGTGTAGAAAGCCCTGGTATTGAGATACATGTTTTTTGACATTCCTAATGTGTTCACGATCCTGGTTTTATTCTTGCATTTTCTTACATCAATATAACTCATATTTAAAGTTGCTGATAAAGATAAAGCACTACAGAGTAGTGTAATAGCTTGCTGCTAATATACACGCTATACGATACATATTCTAAATTAAGTGACCCCGCATATCGTAGTCGCTAACGCTCTCGCCTTCGGTGCGAGCGGTCCCAAGTTCGATTCCCGGTGGGGCCAGTGGGTCGAAAAAGTGTAACAAGCTTTTTTAGGCCAACCATCCTGAATGATTTTTTTCTCATTCACACCAGGCAAATGCCGGGATGGTACCTAACATATAGCTTCCTTCCTTCCCTTTCCTCAGATAGTGTGATTGCCAAGGACGGGCTAAATGCCCATCTAAATCCTATATTCTAAATTAAAACTAAGTACTAATCTTGTATCCCAAATAATATATTATATTAAAATTATTTCAACCCTCTCTGGAGTTTTCTTCAGTAACCTTCCGTAGTCTGCTATGCGTATTGTTGAATGTTGATTCACATGGGAAACATTCTTGAACGACCAAAATTATGATTTTTTTAAGAGTTTCTAGAACTTCGCATACCTTCACTTCAGGGCTTGTATTCTTGAAAAAGAATGGTAGGCGATTAAATTGAGCCAAGTTTTCGCAGGAAGAACAAATGTGTTTGTTACAGCCTGAGTCTTCGAACTGTCACAATTTCGGTTTGTTTTGTTGAAAGTACTTAAAAATTTTCATTTATTTATTCCGAATCCTAAAATGAAAGGTTAGATCGAATTTGTATATAATTTGTTATTGTTTATTTATTTCACACACACACACACATATAGCTATCTATATGTATCTATGTATATCTATCTATCTATCTATCTATCTATCTATCTATATATATATATATATATATATATATATATATATATATAATACGGATGTACATATTGTTAACTGAGTGGAACTTTGACAACTCCTTATGTTTACATTTCCTGAATGTTATGTTATTGTTCTTTCTAAAACATGTAGAGATACCTTAGATTTTGTTTCTGTATTTTTAAGTTCAATTGTTTTGATAAAGTAAAGTCTACGCTAATTTATTGTGATTTTAAAAGATAGGTTAGGTTTTCCTTGGAATTGATAATAATCAGATGCATAGTACTTTAATTAATAATGCATTAATTATTAAGTGTTAGTAATGTGATTAGTGTGCATTGCTAAAATACATAGATGTCAACATACAGGCCTTTCTAAATAACTGAGCACAGCAAGCCATAAACAGACTGTCTCCTCAGCATCATTTTTAACTACTATATACAGTAATAAGGTAGAAACATTATAGTATTATCTTTTGATTTTCGTAATATTTTGAACAATGGGATTTGGACTAATAATAATCATTCTTAAGTAGAGCTTAAGTGACTTTAAACCACGTTTTCTTACTTGCAGCAATAGCAACGTCTGAAGTAGCGGATGTAAGAGAAGTACTAGACTTCTACCATCAGTTTGATAATCCAGTCGAAGCCTTTAAGGAAAATCAAAGGAAATTGCAGGTAAGGATATAGTTACTTTTTCCCCCTCAGGAAAGTTAAATATACGTAACTATATCAATGCTAGGACAAAACTTGGCTAAATGGCGCTAGAGTTGGTGAATCACAGTTGAGTTTTATATCTAAAAAAAATAATTTTGTTATGTGTTGATTAACAACCACATAATGCTGTGTTACATAACACAGACGAAATGGGCAGTTATGAAAATACATTGTAGCTGAGTGTAACTCACAAGGTTGGAAATCACCACACGAGATTTTCCAAACTTGGGGAAGGTGCATGTAGTAGAGCGTTTATGTACGGACTGTTCAGAAAGTCACAAAGACTGAAACGATCGATGACCACCCAAACGCTAGTAGTCTACGAAATGTAAGGACATCATAGCTTATGGAAACAGTGGTGGCGAGAGATGGTCGAAATCTCATAAAGTTTAAAAAAAAAAAAATCTTAGAGTTTTACGTCCCACGGTTATGCCGGTTAGGCTAAAGGAGACGGTGATAATGAGAAATGAGTGAAATGGTGGAATGAAGAAAGTGGGAGGAAACGGGAGTACCCCGAGAAAACCCACGAGCACAGTGTTTGTCCACCACAAAGTTCACTTGGCGGGGTCTGGGATCGAACCCGGGACCCCAAGCACCAGAGGTGAACGCTCTACCACTGAGCCACCGCGCCCCCCTCATAAAGTTTTAGTCGGTAATGGCATCGCACATGGAGGTTCCAAAAATATTAATTTCCCATGTGCTTCGTAGCAATTTGCGACTAGCGGCTTAAAGGAGGGACCACAGATCACTTTCTCAGTCCTCAATCCAGTGGGAGCAAGGGCGTCATGAAATACAAGTCCCTTTTGAAACAGTGTTATGCTGAAAGTCAACATAGCCAAACCATCTTCGCGAAAGAGTGTTTTTTTGATAATCGAACCAAGTTTTAAGCAGTAAAATGTCAGGGATTATGCATTAAACTTTCGCATTCCTCTTTAGAAAGATCGTGTTTCAATCATGGGGCATGTAGTATGACGGCGCTACTTAGCTGCGTTCTTTGTAACCATTACAGTGGTTCAGGTCTCATTTTAAATTGTGTTTGTCATATATAATTTTATTGCTGACAAAGGACATAATTACAGGGTGAGTCAAAAGTCCTTGGATATCCTTTTATTTTGAAACCCAAAGGGGAAAATGTGAAAACTGTTAGTGGGAGATGATAGTAGAGGGAATGGAGCGCAACTTCTTGGGTACATGGGGATCATGGCCACCATCTTGAATGTAAATTCAAAATTTTAAGTGGGAGGCGAAGGGATATCGCATGTTAAGAAACTTATGAGCTCAGAGATCCAAGGGTGTAATTGTTTCTTTGATATCTTGTATGGTTTGTTCGTTATGAACACTAAAAGTTTGAAAAGTCATATTTACTGACAGAATCGCGTATTGTTGCAGGTGACCTAAAATGTCTCTGACAAAGGAAGCGAAGATAAAAAGCATCCTAGTATCTGGGAAATGCAATTCCAGAGACATTGCAGAGGACTACAACAGACAGCACTCAAACTGACATCCAGTATCGCAAAGCATGATCACGTATGTAATCGCCAAATTTCAAGAAACTGGCACTCTGAAGATAGGGCAGTAATGGACAACCAAAGACTGGCACCATTGAGGAAATGATTCTAGCATCGTTTGTGGAGAGTCCCAACCGTTATCTCTCACTGGAAAGTGGAATCAACTAGTCCTCCATTGTGTGGATTTTGCATGCCAATCGCTGGCATTCTTCTAAGCTGCTTGATTCAGAATGACGGGTAGAGTTGTGCACATGGGCTATAAACCTTACGAATTAGATTCCTTGTTTACTGTTTTATCTACGAGACTCATTTCTATTTCAATGGGGGAGGTCAGTCAGTATAATTATTGGTACTGGTGTGAAAGCAATCCGAACTGACTCGATCCTAGTTAAAGAACATAGCTCTGCAAACGTAATGGTGTGATGTGATATATGGGACACTTGCATTATTCTTCCATTTTCCTTCACTACGTTAACGGCGCTTCTTCAAGGACATGTTTCTTTCCCTTTTCAACCCAGACGACAAGTTTTCTTTTTGTTTTCAACACGATGGAGCCCCTCCATATTATGACATTGATATACATCAATAACGAAGTATAACTCCCGGGGAAGTGTTATTGCTCGACGTAATGCGTGGAATTGCCAGCCAGATCATTTGACCTCACACTTTGTGATTTTTATTTTGGGGCATGTGAAGCAGAGTGTGTATCCTGAGAAACCCCGCGATATAAGGCAGCTACAGCAACGCCTTGATCATGCGTATGACCACATTTCGCTGGACATTCTCTTGCGCGTGCATTCGGAGTGGACACAGCGACTGCTATTGTGCTTAGACGGGGAGTCTACCACATAGAACATGTGCTGTAACTCCGTTGGTAAGTGGTTTTCAATTTTTTTGTCAACAACATGCAAACCATACAAGATAAGAAAGAAACAGTTACATCTTTGAATTCCCGAAATCACGCCGGTGGTACTTGATATGCGACAAACTCCCTCTTCCAATTTGAAAGTTTGAGCTTAAGATGGCGTCCCTGGTTACATCTCTTGCTTTCTGCTATCGCCTCCCATTAACACATTTTACATTTTCTCCTCAAGTTTCAAAATAATCCAAAAGCTCTTGACTCACTCTACAGAAATCAATTAATAAAACGGAACTTTCTGTAAGCTGTTACATTAGTGCAGTGATGGCCAAAGGGCAGTCCATGAATAAGAGTAAAAACATCTATCATTTGTTTATATTTTAAATTTTATTTCGATGCACAATAGAAAGAATATATCTACCCATCATAATATGCCTGAATCGAGACTTGACAATTACCTTAAAAATATTTTCTTTAATCGTTTAGTTACCTAACCATTTGGAACGCTGTTCTGTTGTGGACCCTGCCAGTGATTATGTCGCTCTTTTAGGAAACCATGTACATCGTATGGTCAGATGTTGTTTTCAGGCAATGAAGCCATATTCCACTATGATAATGAGCCCATAGTGAAGCTGAAGCTTTTGCGACGTGGTATGAGGAACATCAGAATGAACTTGCACATTTGCGGTCCTTTTTGGAAACATGTACCTGAAGGATTTACGCCCCTGTTCTCTCTCTCTTTCACGGAACTGAATGATACACTGCATGCGAAATGGTGTAATATTGCCCTTGCTACCATTCATGACCTCGATGACTTCATTCCACGTCGCATCAATGCTGTTCGGAGGGCGAAAGATAGTCAAACGCCATATTGGTCTGGTTACATGTACTTTTTCTCTGTTTCCAGTAGCATATATATATATATATATATATATATATACATTTCACACGCTACCCTAGCCAAGTGTTTTTAAGTTGGTCACAAGGAAGCGAGTGAGGTTAGATTTACATCGAAGTTGCGCCATCCGAGTGTGACGTAATGTCACGTAGTATTATCATGGGGGCAAAGATGGAATAAAATGAGTCCTGTGGGGCTTCTAACTCCCTTCGCTCGCTGACAGGACCGACAACATCTGGCATTTGATTTCTGCTATATGCATCCAACGTGGCGAGAAACGGATAACTCCAACCAATCAGATAGCTAGGGTCGAGTGTGATTACAATATATGCTTTCCCGTAAATTGATAAGTACCTGTATGTTCTTAATACAATTTTTGAAGAAAGCCTTGATTTCGTAATTGTGAATTGGTATAATTACTAATAGAAGCTGTCGGATACATATATAATGAAAAATACTGGATTCACCTTTGTACCGCCGTGTTTTTCCTGAAGTAAATTGATCGCGATGATCCCCGTGAGGATTGAAATATTGGTTTATTAAAGAATAAGTAAGAGAAACACAAGAGTGAAAAGACGAAGGCGGCAAAGGTGAATACAGTATTTAGGTGAGTTCGTGTTTAAAATTCGAGCACTAGTAGCTCTGAAGTGTAGAAGTGATAATTTAATAGAACAATTTTTTTTTTTTTTTTTTCGCCTGCAGGAGCAAGAAGAGCAGCTGCAGAAGTTACAGAAGGAACGACAGGAAAAGCAGTCGTCATTAACCGGAGGCTGGGCTCCCAATTTCCTCCATAGAAGATAAACCATCAGCTTTTAGTTGGGGGGAGGGGAATATTTACTATAAGAAACACTTCTTTATTGAGGCCTATTCGTCTCACATCCATATCTTGTCAATAATAATATCTGTCTATATGTGTGTACATGTGTATTTACAGTACTTGCATTTAATTATTTTTTTCTTGAAATAATCTCGACTACACGCAGTGCAATTTTTAGAGTAAGTACTGTGCGAAAGCGTATGTAGTGTATAAAAGCAAAACGGAAAGAATTAATTGTCGGATGTTCGAAGAGACAAGAAATGTTATTTTTTTTCTTTTTGTTAAATATTAATTTGTATCTAAAAACATTTCTTGTTGATTGCAATTGTATGGCTTCTTGATTGTGTATATCGACCACTAAAAATGTTCCCAATTATTAAAAAACAATAGAAATAACAGGTGGAGTCATTAGCAATTCCTTCATTAACACCTTCAAACGGCACTAACGGGAAAAATTAAAGAATTTCATTTTACTAATGGTAGATGTAGGGTACATGTTGGCTACTTGGAGATAGAAAGACCCTCTATACTGACAAGGGACGTATGCGAACCGTGACAGCTAGATATTTATGAAAATTGGTACTCTAACCAACTGTGAATTGTTAATCATCGTAGTGATAGTCACTCGGTGCGGAAATGGATTGTTTACCCGCTACGTATAATACATATACCAACAGTGATCAGGTGAGACTGTGCCGAGTTATGCCCCATAAACGCCGGAAAAATGCAGAAAATGAAAAATATATGTAGATAACCTGATACCTACGGGAGGGGGACACATGATCAAAAACACGGCAGTAGTGTCACACAAGAAGTGTTGCCACCCCAACACAAACTTATTGTTTTTCAAATAGAACGTATATTATTTTATGGCATTAAAACAAATTGGCATAAAACTTAAAAGAAAATAAGCAAAGGGTGGGTTATCAGTATTGCCAAATAAGGGTGCTCTAAATTTGAGAAATTATGGGGTCCGTACAGAGAAGCGAATAAATGTACAATAACAAGACCGCAGAATCAAATGTATAGTAAAGAGTAAACTACAGCATCCAGTGACTAACGGGCTTGATAAGAGATTTAAACCCCCCCTCCCCCCAAAAAAAAGCACATTTAGAGAGTAGCCGTAGAAAGAAGTCCCTGTGACATAGTGCAGAAATGTGAACAGCAAGGCTTCCTATAGCGTAGCAATTCCAATGGCGTTTGTGTGGAATCGATATTTTTAACCGTTTCCGAGAGCTATAAAACGAACTGTGTTTGGGTTGCAACACTCCATAAAATCCTGCATACCTCCCAAACCACAGAAACGACGGCGTAGAGCCTGAAATGAGTACAGAAAAGCTACAGCACGAAAGGTAACAAATCTGTGACGAGAAAGTACGTCAGAATCGATTCGCAAATATTAATGACCTGTGATAGGTGTTCGATGAGAGTATAGTAAACGTTAGCATGTGAGACAATGATGAAGACAAAATAACTGCATTCAGGTTACTAGTAATATAACGCGCCAAATATTCTAACATAATACACTAATACATAAAACAGAAAAGCCATACATAGTATAACAAAATACGTACATTTCTCGCTGTAGCCGCACACTCGATGTGACGTATCAAGCCCGTTAGTCACTGGATGCTGTATATGCTGTAGTTTACTTCCTATTGTATATTTGTTCCTTCTGCAGTCTTGTTGTTGTTGTACATTTATTCGTTTCATTGTACGGACCACATAATTTCTCAGCTTTAGAGCCTCATATCTCACTTATTTG
This sequence comes from Thermobia domestica, assembly GCF_964235325.1. Lineage (NCBI taxonomy): Eukaryota > Metazoa > Arthropoda > Insecta > Zygentoma > Lepismatidae > Thermobia > Thermobia domestica. The sequence goes on along the minus strand of NC_137464.1, from coordinate 3,029,985 downwards.
GCAACACTGATAGCTCACTTTTCGTTTATTTTCTTTCATGTTTTACGCCAATTGTTTTAATACCATAAAATGATATAATGCCACTTGAAAAACTAAGTTTGAATTAGGATGGCAACACTGCTTGTGTGACACTACTGCCATGTTCATGGTCACGTGTTTCCTCCCGTAGGTATCAGGTTACCTGCATAAATTTTTCATTTTCTGCAGTTTTCCGGCGTTTATGGGGTATAACTCCGCACTCCGTCACTGCTGGTATATGTATACGTAGCGGGTAAACAATGCATTTCCGCACCGAGTGACTATCACCACGGTGATTAACAATCCACAGTTAGTCAGGGTGCCAATTTTCATAAATATCTAGCTATCACGGTTCGCATACATCACTTGTGAGAGAAAACCTTTCCATTTGATTTTGTTGCTTTCTGGCAACTTTATCAATGCCAATAACTGTACTGCTAGTTGGGTGGGTTCTTCCCTTTCCATGGAGTCTCTTTCCTTTAAGAGAAATAAGTACATTTAATCCTCACTTCAAACATTGTGTAATTGTGGCCTCGTGAAAGAAAATATATAAAAGGTGGAAGGACGAGCAGTGCGCTGTTTTTCAGTTTATGGCCATGATTAATAATGTTTGAAGTGAGAATGAAATGTACTTATTTCTCTTAAAGAAAAGGGACTCCATGGAAAGGGAGGAACCCACCCACCTAACAGCGCAGTTAATGACTTCAATAAAGTTGTCAGAGCAACGGAACTGTAGGGATATTTTTTTTCTCAAGGAATACAAGGTAGAAACTTTTTATGTCTTAAGTAAGAATTTCATTTATTCTGGGAAAGATGTGCGTTCAAAATAAAAATGAAATCATTAAGTTTTACGTCTCACGCTTATGCTGGTTAGGATAAATGAGACTGTGATGATGAGAAATGAATGAAATGCTGGAATTAAGAAAGTGGGAGGAAACGGGAGAACCCCGAGAAAATACACGCCCACGATGTATGTCCACCACAAAACTCACTTGGCGTGAGCTGGGATCGAACCAAGGACCCCATGCACTAGACGTGAACGCTCTACCACTGAGTCACCGCGGCCCAGATGTGCGTTCAGTTCCTGAAGAAAGCTATTTATTAAAATTCAGTATTCAAATAAGAGACTGAACTGCCCAGCAGTATCATACTTAGTTAGTTAAAATTTAACCAAGGTTAGTCTAAGTTAATATTGAAATTTTGTTAAAAGTTGAAATTTTGTTAAAAACACTATCACAAAACGTAACAAATACTAAGTTGTTTGCGCTGCGTCAGATATGAAGGGCAAGAAGTAGGAGGGCACTTCTCAGAAAACAGTCAGAGTAATGTCATAGCTTCCATCATAATCAGTTAGAAGTTAAAGGATATATTTGTTTTAACATTTGACTGCATTCTAACATGACACACACCTTGACGCCTCTCAGTTTTTACTTCGTTTTCTCTCTGATTAAGCATTGTAGAGAAAGATCTTTAGTGTGTGATTGTTCTCCACTCCTTTCTGGTAATTAATTCATTATTTTTGTACACATTATAATTATTAAAAATGTCTTGGACCAGGAATAGAACTTCACTACCCTTCCAAAAAATAGAAAGAGAGGAGGCTCCGTGAGCCATAGGCGGAATGAAGGCCACTGACACGTCACAACCTGAATGAGCAAATGGAGGATGAAATGGGATGAATAAAACATGGAGTAATAGAAAAAATAATGGCAAAAAAAGGAACAATTCACAATGGAAAGTATATAGGAATAATAATTTTTAAAAAATGGTAAAAATAGGTATATGGGAAGTGAAAATAATATAGTAAGGTGGGGTATTTATTAAAGGTAGTTATGACCAAAGATGGCAATGTGCCTTTGCAACTCCTTTAGAAAGGCATAGAAGAATCTGCAGGAAGAACATTGAGGATACGTAGCGGTCGAATGGATTGGTGTGATGAATTACGTGATTTCTTCGGCATAGAAAGCTGGATACAATGGTGGAACGTGTTACTCAGACTGAGTTCAAAGATGATTGAAGGGTGAGTTCTTGTAACCAAGTCCAAGATTTAAGTTTCGATACTTAATTGTGTTTGAATGTGTTTCAGATGAGGTGGTGAGCATGGTTGTCGACCCTAGAGGCCATTTCTCGCCCTTTACCCTGTGAAGATTTTTTAGGGACGACGTAGTATAAGATCAGCAAGGTTCGTAGGTTCTGTTGGGAGTAGAGGCGGAAATGGTATTGAGTAGGGAAGTTCGGAATGAAGAGTTACAGAATGAAGTTTTTTTTTTCTTTTCTTTCTTTCTTCGGTGGCATTTTTAGGAGATAAAGCTGAATGAGGGGAATGGGAGTACCCTGGTTGCAGAGTGATGAGAGTATTTTGAGGTAGTTATAAAGAACGATGTCTTGAAACAAATATAAGATCTCCGAGAGCTCACTTGCATTTATATTGTGAGCGTACACACCTTAGGGGATGGGAGGATAAAGTATCGAATGAAACTGTATTAAGAAATAGGAGAAATATTTCGAAAAGAAGGTGGAAAGACAACGATTGAAATATTCAGACCAAATAATAGAAGAAGTAAGGAAGAAAATCTATATGGGAATGGGAAACGTGCCTTAGCATAGGCAGTGGTGGAAAGTTGCGTCAAACCAATCAAACAACTGCTGACCTGAGGTGTAGATGTCTATGTCAGTATCATACGTCGATTCTGAAATCTGATGTTCACATTAGGGGAAATAAGGTTGGGGAAGAATCGGGTACTTGTTTAGTTTGGCTTGTAAGGATAGCTCAAGCTGTGGTTGCTCCTGCGTTCATATTAGGAAAAGTAATTGTTGCACCCAAGTCTTCAGCGGCCCGTACACCAAAGGTTAAATTCGTACTTGGTTAAACTCTAATTATTTACATTCAATACAATATTTTTATTTACTTATTTAAGGATTTAATTATACACAACAATTAGGTAGCGACATATATTAGCGTCGAGCAGGCAAGTGATAGCGCACGAAGTGATATATTAGCGTAACTGGGTATAATTAGGAATTATCGTCACGGACTGAGACGTTTTCTGTTCATTATATGGAATTCCCATTATGCCCCTTATTTTTCTACAGCCAGCATTACAAACATTATGCACGGTTGTATAACATTCTAGGATAGGGCGACGCACAGACTGGCATGCCCTGGGTGACTTGAATCGAAGCCAGAGAAGTGGTTATGACCGAAGAACAGTTAGTCGAGTCGCGTGTAAGGAAGCCATAGCAGGGTCATTCATTTGAACACAGGATTATTTTCAAATCAGAAGATATTCATGGTTAGGACAAGCTAAGCTAGCCACTTGGATTGAGGGTTTGTGTGTGATGTTTTTCAGTTTTGGAACGTCTGTTTAGGACTGTAGTGTAATTAGGTGACACCCATGGAGGCTAGGGTGATTTTAGCTACAAGTTCGGTGATGAAGCATATAATGGATAGATGGAAAGACCTGGATGTAGGATTAGAGGTAGTAGTGAAAGCAAATGGAGATGTGTTCGACGGGGCGGCCAATAATAGAAACAATAGGTTTTCTTTGCTTGCTCTGAATTATGATTTTTCAAAATTCCTTGCACTTCCAGGCTTTCAGCTCTTTTCTGGAGCCTTGCTCATAGAAATGTAAAGAAATGAGGTCACCGGGGAAGAGCAGTGAAGATACATATTGTCAATTGCTGCTGGTTGCACATCAAAATATTTTGCTTTTGTTCATTTATTAATTCAGTACCTTTGCATTAATACTGCAATAGGATTCTGGTTTTGCCGCTTCTTTTCAAATATTTGCAAGTTTAAGTGCACACTTCGCCATACTGATTTTCTGTAATGTAACAGTCGCTTTCTATTGTATGATATGCTCTACAATTAATGGCAAAAAGATCTTTGACTTACATCTTTACGTATTTCACTATCATTTCTATATTACCAGCTATTCTATTGTTTAATCCTAATGTTGTAGAAACTGAGTACTTCTCACCCGCAAACAAAATCATTTACATCCAGTTAGATAAGCTATCACCATGTCTTGATTTTAAGGATCACATTGATTACAGTTTCATCGTTTTCACTTGAGTGGTTTTCACTGTTTACAAACGTACAACATACATAGCTTCATATATTTTGACACTCCGTTATAAGGAAGCATGAATGACAATTGGCCTCAATAGCAAAGTATTTTTCAAGTTACCAGTTCATAAATTGTTTCTTCAGTCACTTAATAATAATAATAATAATAATAATAATAATAATAATAATAATAATAATAATAATAATAATAATAATAATAATAATACTTGTACTTTTATGAGTATAACAGGACGTATTTAAAGCACGCAAGAATACCCTGATTATAAAAGTGAAACGTCTCAGTCTGTGTGTTACGCTACTTCCTAATAATAAACGGTCACTTTAATAGGTGCATGCCTGACGCCAATAGATAGCGATAGTGTGCAAGCAATTTGCAAATTGAAAACTATCGTGAAGATTTTAAACCGTTTTGTTTCAATGTAATTATTTCAAAGTAGGGCAATTAGATTTGAGGGGGAACGGTGGCTCAGTGGTAGAGCACTTACTTCTGGTGCGTGGGGTCCGTGGTTCGATCCACGCCCAAGTAAGCTTGTGGTGGACAACATAGTTTCCGTGAGTTTTCTCCCATTGCCTCGTAGATTTTCATTCCACCGATTCTTCTATTATCACTTATTTTCCTTAGCCTAAAGGGCATAATTGTGGGGTAGATCTGAGCATTAATATTTATGTAACCGCATATTGGTTGGGGGACAAATACAAAAGGGCTTTTATTTGACCATGCTTGTGACCTATACTGTAAAACAATCTGAAGGCTCTGGCGTAATAACGTAAAGAAAAAATATATGTATATATTCGCCTCTTTCGTAAAACAAAAGATATGTGATTATCCCAATAAAGATATGTGATTATCAAAGAAATCAAACAATAGGCAAGATTTCGCATTTAAGGAATAATATATAAGGTAGTCTAGAAAGTATTGAGTCTTTTGTGAACGAGAAGGCATTAGTGTCCGAAATCGCTGGATATATGAGTCGCAGGGGAGGGGGAAGGGGTCAGGTGTAACTCATTTGACTGCCGACAGTTGAAGCTACTAAATGTGCAAAAGGTGTTGTTGGAATTCTTATCGTCAGACGTAATGTATTGTTTATTGTGAAGATGGACAAATGGAACATTTCGTTCTGGAAATTCCGATGTCCAAGATGCTCGTAGCAGTGGGCGATCAATCAAGCAAAAGTCCTGCGAGACCGTCATGTAAGCAGCCATGACATCGCCAATGAATTAAATATCCATAACCAGTTTTAAATCATTTGGAGAAAGCTATTTGCAAAAAGAATCTCGACGTTTGGAGGATAAAATGATCTGACCCAAAACATTTACTCGATCGAATCTCTACTGAAACGTAACGAACCATAGCTATTTCTGAAGCAGTTGATCATAAATGATAAAAAAATAGATAATGTATTACAACAATATGCGAAAAAGATCGTGATCGAAGCGAAAACAAACTTCACAATCTATTGCAAAACCCATGCTGACGCCCAGGAAGAATATACTGAGCGTTTGGTTGGATTGGAAGGGCATGGTGCATCACAAGCTGCTGCCTCCGAGCAGAATGATAAACTTGGATTTATACGATCGGTAATTAGCGCGAGTGCACCTCGCAACGCAAAAGAAATTACCCAACTGGTAGTTTGTCGTACAGCACCAGACCGCGTACATCTTGAACGACTCATCGGAGACTGAAGGAGCTTGGCTCGGAGATTTTATTGCATCCACCGTATGGCTCAGACCTGACATCGTCAAACTATTCGGTCTATGCAGGACTCCCTGAATGTTGTAGACGTTAATTTCAAAAGGGGCGTGGGATTTTTTTTTTTTTTGACCGGAGTTCAATACAGACGGGATTATGGTATTGGCGGAAAGATCATGTTGCAAAATACTAATCTATCCGTGGAATACAACGCTAAAATGAAACTACTAAATCATTTTGTACTCGACAAATCTAAAGTCTTAAGTATTTTCTATTTTCAGATAATCATTCAACTTAAAGTAAACCAAACTCCTTCACGTGGTGTACACTCTAACACTGTTCCGTGTTTTTATTACATATCTAACATTAAGGAATAGGCAATTTGCCTAACATCAGGTCCTAATTATCAGACTATCCGAGTCCGTTATTCAACTGTATCCTGATTATTAACTGACATCTGTTGTAGTTCGACAGTTTTTCATTGAATACTTCAATGTAGATAACAACCGATATTTTCCAACTGTACAATGCGCGGCAAAAAAACCTGCAACATGAGGATGTAAGTTTATTGTGAAACAACGCCTAATAGTACAGGGAATGAACATAACGTCTAAGTGGAACGAATCACGCCAGGATAAACCTCGGCTTCCTCCCGTGCACACTTATTTTGGAGCAAAAGACTTGGTCATTTCACAATAAACTTATGTGCTCATGTTGCAGGTTTTTTGCCGCGGATTGTACAAGGATACTACGAAAGTTTTGTTTATTTATTTATTTATTTTTCAAAATAATTTCCACTACATTCAACACCTCTCTCCATCCTCCGATATCAATCGTTAAACCAGATCTGTCAAGCTTTACTAGGAAATGAGTCACACTCGTTGTCCCAAGCTCTCCAGAAGATCCTCATCACTGGGAAACCGCATCCATTTCAGCTTCATTTTCACATATGGGAACAGTGCAAAGTCGCAAGATGCAAGGTCTGGACTATAAGGAGGGTGCTCAAGAAGTTTCAGTCCTGTAGCATTCAAATAGTCGGTGCAGGCTTTTGCGCGGTGAGCTGGAGCATTGTCACGATGGAAGAACCAGACATCCATTTTTGAATTTTGGTCATAGGTTCTTCATAGATTCGATGACTTTAGGCAAGGGCTGTTCAGTGTACAACTTAGCTGTGACTGTCTTGTGTCTTCAAAACGACACGCTTCATAATTCCAATTTATTTGAGAAGTACAGTTCTCATTTTCTTTTTTACTGATCAGGATTTTCTGACAGTTACAGACGTATCCTCACCATCAAAGACCCAAACTTTGTTCTGAGTTTTGGTCGGCACATTATAATAGTACAACCAAATCTTGTCAACTGTCACAATGTTGTTCACACATCGAGATTGACCCTTATCAAACATTCGCAGCATCTCCCAGCACCATGTCACATGTCGTGTCATTGCTCTTCAGTCAGACTATGCGGCACCCAGAGACAACGAAGTTTCTTCATGTGCAAATGATTGTGCAGAGTCGAGCGAATTGCTGGTGCATTCAAGCCTAAGATACCTCAATCTTCTGGTAGGTCACTCGTTTGTCTTCGTCAAGCATTTTCCTAACAACAGTAATGTTTTCCTCCGTAACTGACGTTCGTGGACTTCCCGCTCTGTCAGCGTCCACCAGAGTGAAATTTCCCCTACCACCTGAATGTAGTCGCACGATGTGGACAGACATCATCCAGTGCAAGATTTCTTCTAAGCACTGGTCTACGTTTACAGCACGCGCGAGGCTATACCGCAAAACTGCTCGTATCTCATTTCGTGACCAAGATGCCATAGCAAACACTTTAGATTATTACTGGTGATGAGTAACTCAGCCCATTGGCTTGGTGCAGTGATTACTGCGTAAGTATGAACATGTCTCAGCATGCACCAAGAAGCAGACATGGTTGCGTCGTATTGAGAAACTTTCCTAGTACTCTTTGTATTTACTAGAGATAAATCGAATGTCTATTTACTTTGTCTAATATTTTGGAAATCCAAATGGCTTACGGTCTAATTTCTGATATCAATCCTTGATCGCCTTTGCATTATCCACTAAAGCCTAAAGAAGAAGAATGTTGGTAATAATAAACAGTTTAGAGCGATCCGCCTCTGACGTGACAAAGGAGGAGGCTGTGACAGAACAATGTGCCTTGGATTTATTTATTGCCTGACTAATTGTTTAAACCCTAGTCCAAAGAAATATAATTATTACGAAATATGAGTTGATTTTCTTACTAATAAATGAATGAGCAAACAAAATAAGTTGACAATTTGTTTATTTTAAAAGTAATACAAATTATTTTTTCTTCTTTTAAGAGTAATAAGGTACGTTATTTCATTTAACTCTACATACTTAATGTTACGTACATATAACTTTACATATTTACACATGTGAGTCAAACCTATAATTCACTCTTTATTATGCATGATGGAGAAACAAAGTAACTCAGGACAACAAAATGATGGTCCCGTTTACTTTTATAACAAACATTTCCCATTCATCTATAGAGAAGGACTTCTTGCACAGCCTGTAGAATTCATCATACAAACTAATACTTCAAGTTCTCAGTTATTTATTTATTTTATTTGTTACTTTTCATGTAATAACTACAAGTAAGTCCTTCAACTGAGATTTTCTCGGAAAAATCCTTGACAAGAGACTCGTACACGCCTTCAGAGATTCATATGCTCTTGACTAAACACCTGCAGGATATCCTGATTTCCTTAATACAAACATGGCGTAATGGAAAGCAAACTCTTTCGGTTATGAGGATTCAAATATGAATTTTGTATTTTAAAAGGAATAGAATAAATCGTACGCTCCTTTCAGATGGTTATCCGATGTTGACTAAATCTGCTGTGTATGTAGACGATCACCGTAGAACCTACATGAAATAACACTACAGATGAGTCGTAAGTTTTGTGATGTTGGCATACGTACAATCATGTTCAAAATTATTGTCGTATGTCTATAAATATGTTGTTGTATTAATATAATCTGATAACGAATTCTCCCGGTATTTCTTATATTGTTAGTATGTATATAACCGGCAAAGATATATGTTGCAAATTTCATGTCAAAAGAGCAGTAAAGAAGAACAATAAAACTAAAATAATACTTTCTTTCCATTTAGCAACATTTTGTTTTACTCATTCTAATTTTCGTATTTATAATTGTTTTCCTATGAAATTTACCATAAATATACATTTCCCGATTATACACACAGTATCAGTATTAAAAGTACCCTGCAAAATCATTATCAAATTATATTCTTACAAGAAGACACTTATAGATATGCGACAAACATTTTGGACATGAGTGTACATCGTTTCTGGCGTGACCGAAGCAGTACAAGCCATCAAAAGTGTTTATTAGCATCGGTATACATAGCACTAGTTTGTGCTTAAGAAGTTGGGCAGTGCTGCATTCCATATATGATTTGACAGCCGCAAAGATGAAGATTCAACAAGGTCTAACTCGGGAAATTTTGCTTTCCGAGTTCACAGCACAGCAACCAGATGGTTCCAGAAATTTCACGCGAGTTGCAAGAACCTCACAAATCAGCCGAAAACAGTTGATTTTGAGGTTTGCACCACGTCGCAGAGAAAAATCCGATAACTAGTAATCGAATGTTATCGGACGAGCTCAGTATTTCAATTCAGAGTGTTTCATACGGCCTCGGCAAAAGCATCCAGCTGGCGAATTGCTCCTACTTCACGCATCGAGACGAGTGAATGTATGCAAGAAGCTCTTGACAAACTCACGTGATCTGTTTCGTGAAGAGAATAATATGCGACGAAAAGAAGTTCTAACGTGCATAAGGAGTTGTTAAATAAGGAAAAAAGCCAGAACCTGCCGTCAAACACAGATGTTTCGAACACAAGCTGACACTTTGCGTCTGGTGGAATTATGAGGGAATAAGTTAGTTCGTTCCTGAAGGACGAACTATCATTCTCAACCTGTATTTTGAACAGTAGAGCGGATTATACTATTGTGTTCCTAAAATAACATTGCATTGGTGAACAGAAAGAGAAATCTTCTACCTCAAGACAACGTAAAACCTCCGACCTAGAATAAACTCCAGGAACTTGCAGGAAACCACATTCAGCACATATAGTCTGGACCTCACACAATGCAATGCTTCAACAACCAAAAATGGAAACTGTGGTGCAGAAGTTCGCTTCAAAGGACGAATTGGTAACAGCGTGAGGTCGAAGAACTGGCCACAAGATAGCTTCAAATGGTGCAACTGCAACATGGTGACCTCTGAGTGCTAGTCAGGTTTCATTGTAACTTGATGCATAAAGTAAGTGACTGAAAAATTGCAATACTTTTGATTTATTCTTTATTTTGGTTCCGAAGCTACAAGGAACGAAATTCGGGTTAGAGTCGGAAATTCTATACCAAACCGCTTTTACATACATCCATGCTTAGTTTGAATTAAGTGTTCACATTTTTTTCTAAGATATTGTAGCAATGAAAGAATAAAAATTAAACTTTCTGTGCATAACTTTCTAGAAAATACAAAATACTTATCAACAAACTGCTCAAGGTTTTGTCCTGTTCATCGTCTACACCTACGACCTCACAATTCGTTTGAAGACATTCTTTGATAAAGAGGAAAATTATACAATACATATTGTGTCTCTAAGTATTTTCTAAATACTACGTAACTACTCAAAGGACTTTTGGATTATCCCACAAAATTTTGAAAAATAAAAAATGCGAGCGGCTGTAATGATGAGCACCCGTCAGAAAATCAATTGAAGGACACCTTTCTCATATGTTACTTGCTATACATAGATTATTAAAGTAAATAATTTCTATTTTCATTTGTATACATTAATCCATTTAAATTTTACTCGTATTATAACTTTGTTCTACAGAGTACCTGATCATATACTTTGTAGCGCTGTTATTGTCTATATAACCCAATCACTTTCCATTTGAAAATTAAAAAACTTTCACAGATATGTATACAAAATATTATGCTGTTGTTTGCGAAAATTGCAATACCAAGAAAGAATGCGTCCAAATCCACATAATTTGGACAAACTATTACAATTTCAGCGGTATGACGCATGCGTTTGCCCAACAGCGACCTCGCTTCGGTGCTCGGGGAAGTACCGGGAGTGAGTGGTTTACTCAGCACTCTAATTATGAAGCGTAATGAAGGGAACAGGGGACGACAGCAAAGGATGCAATATAAACAGACGACTGCATTCAAATGGGATCACATGATTGCTTACGGGAAGGCGACTTCTCGTACCACAACATTGGTTTGCGTACAGTGCAAAGTCAGGACAGTGATGTAACTGTGGAAGCAACGGACATGAGAAATTGTACGCAGCAACTATCGGACACAGGACCGCGTAATATGACCACAAACGGAATGGAAGACGTTTACAAGGCCATGATAAACTGTACAGCGTCGTCCACAGTAGTACATTGACCCTGGTGCATAATAAGATGTGAGGATTTGTCTGCGTCGCTGAACGCTAGACTGACGGCACGTATCCCCTTTCGTTAGCTTTCATTGGCCTAGTACTTATATCCGTACAAGACAATCCGCAGCCACATATATATCCAGGGAGTCCAAGAATTCTTTTAGGAACGAAGCATAGCGCCGCTTCCCTGGTTTGCATGGTCTCCTGACATGTCGCCCATTGAACATGGCTAGTGAACACCTTGTTCGTCAGGATTCTCCAATAATGTCCAAGACTCGCATAGAAGCAGCGTGGCATGCGATATCTCAGGAACATATCCAGCACCTGTTTGATTCGATGCCAAAACGTATAGTCTTAGATTGTAAATACTTTACGCCACACTGTTAGAGGTGTATAGTTCTGAAATTTTAATCATTTCTATCTAGTAATACAACGAATCTGTGGTATAAACACCATTTGACTCACACATCTTTTTGGTATTGTAATTTTCACAAACAGCAGTGTCCATGTCAAGCACTTACATCCTGCTCTTATTTTGTGGCCTTTCAGATTCTATTGTACACAATTATACGAGAGCGTATTGAAAAAATAGGTTTTCCTGGCCATACAATTTTAGTAGTAGTAGGAAAACCCTATCAAAAGTGTTTTGGACTTCATCTAGGTTCGTGGTTCACGATTTCCACTTAAAGCAGCCGGTCTTATGTTTGAAAAGCCATTCACATATGTATGATTGCAGGTAACATGAAAAGGTAATTACATCATTACATAGAAGACTTTAAGCTCTTTGCGAAGTATGCATTATTTATCAATACGACCTCGTGATGACAATACGTATTGTGACAAAGATTAGATAGCTAGCCAGATACGACAGGTGATTCTTGAAATTATCATATACATAAAAATAAAGATGAAATAATGCTTATTACATACAAAGAAATCCATTTCTTGTTTTATTAAACATAATTACTAAAATTAGTTGTAATATTAAGATCACCTAAAAATTGAAGTGGGTTTCCATCATTCGAATCAAAAGGCATTTGTGAGTCTGTTTAATTTATCTTTCGTAAAATTTATTACATTTTAATGAAACTTTGCATGTGTCTTCCTCCAACCTTAGGAAAATTGGGATTGTTTGGGATTGAAATCCATTACGAAGAAGGAAAATAACATGAATCTCATGTTACACGTTTGCTTGTACAGATTATATACGTAGGCTGACCAATAAAGACTGATCATCAGTGTTTATGAGGTGAATACAACAGCAAGGTACAGAAAACTAAACACGTCTGTGTAGTGGGAGAAGTGACGAATAGATCGAGCAGTTTGAAGACCATGACGTCAGGAATATGACCTTGGCAGCCGTTCAAGCACAAGTAGTTTCAGTTTCGCATAAGGCAACATGGAAGCGACATTGGAAGAACAGTACAGAAATTCTGTTGACTATCTTGCAAAGACCAACGTTCCGTCTGTACCCCATTCTCCATATAGCCCTGATTTAGCCCCTTCTGATTTTTTTTTTCAACTTTTAACAAACGCCTCCAGGAACGGCGTTTCGCATCTTCAGGGGCAGTGGCGATTTTGAAGGGTCTGTCCACAAATGGCTTCCAGCATGTGTTTGATGACTGGCAAAACCGTTGGGACAAGTGTATTACATGTAATGGGTAGTATTTTGAAAAAGACCATCACCATTTGGAGGATTAGTACAGGTAATTATGTTTTTTTCATTTATGATCATTCTTTATTGCGCAGCCCTCGTAATAACCAGTTTTTCAGTAGAATGTCCGTAAAAATTATTGGAATTTCACGTAATATTCTTTAGGATTTCTCGATCGTTCTCACTGTTCCGGGTTGAAATCGGTCACGAATAGAGGTAAATACTTTCAAGTTGGAACTTCTTCATATAAATTAATATCATAAGTATAGCCTCAATGTATAACCAAAGTGTTCATTTCTTTCCACACTTGTATGCAGAAATAATGTGCTTCGTAGTACACACCCTGACAAACAATTTTAACCATGGTTCACAGTGTTTACAATGCTTATTGTGGTTAAAAATTATTTTACGACTTTCAATTAAAGTTGTATATTTTACTAAAAAAAATATCGCAGTAAAAGTGGATATTGCATTTTTACGCACTGACTACATATTTTGCGTAATATATACAGACGACTAAAAGCCACAACACGTGATCCCTCAGCTTTCTTCTTGTCGGAAGGGATGTAATATGAAAATTTCTTGTCATTCTTCAGTGACAATGTCCATATATTGGTAAGCCAGCAGCTGGATGAAAAATTCTTTGTCCTAAATTTGTCTACCTGACGTGCCTTGTTCACGGTTTACATCGTGTCGCCGAGACTGTTTGAAATCAGTATAAAGATGTGGATCATCTTGCCTCCGGCGTGAAGAAGGTAAGTGTAAAAGTATCGATTAAAATTCAAAAAATTTGGAAACTGCTTCCAAATTCGTACTCTATCTCTTCAGCCGCTTTTAAGTCGATGGCGTACTTGGCTACAGCTGTATCGTACTACGCGGAACATTTCAATGAACTGAAAACTGTTTCCGATTTGTTGCACGCAGGAGATAGAGAGAACATTGGTACAGCTCAGGAAGGCTCTACTGGAAACAACATCCAAGGAAGGATATAGTACATCCATAACCTCTTATAAAATAGTTGGAAGCTCGAAAAATTTAATACAAAGTAGATTTTATCGATTTTGTTCACATGTAATAAATATCTCATTAACAGGAATATAATACATTATAATTCATTTTTCTCACAAAATTTCAGAATGGTTAGTTCAGTTGCAAGAGAGTGAAGTTCCTCTTGAAAGAGTTATTTTGGTATTTTATTAATAAATATTAACCTAGAAGACTGCATAATCCATTTCTTTCTGAAGAAACCAAAACGGTGGTTTACTAATACGATGAGTTCTGTTCGCAGAGCTTTTCCAGCGCACATCTATTCTAATTTTGTTTGCCTAATAAAATATTTCAAGACTATCTCTATAGTAAAGCACAATTTAATTTAGAAAAAATGAAATGAAATCTTGAAGTTTAACGTTCCACGATTATGTCCTTTAGGCCAAGGGAGACAATAGCTAAAGCAAGTGACTGATGGTGGAATGAGAAAGTGGGAGTATCCCGAGAAATCCCAAGAGCATAATGTCCACCACACTTTCTTGGCCGAGAATCGAACCAGGGACCTTACGCACCAGAGGTAACCGCTCTACCACTGAGCCACCGTACCCCCTTTTAATTTAGCAAACATAAGCGAGTAACTTTAGTATGGTGGCTCATATCTTTTATTTTGTACTTATCATACCTTCTATATTGTTTCCCAAAATAGAACTTTTTGTGGATGATACATGAAGTGAAACGAAATGAAAATAAGCGGAAGAATCGCAGAAAAATGATTCTGTGGAATCGAACCTACAACCATTCGAACCATGATGAATGTTCTACCGAAGACTCAGCCAGTTTCAAATGGTTGGCAGGACTAAAATAATTTACATGTACACTCATGTCCAAAATTATTGTCGCATATCTATAACTCTTCTTGTAAGAATATAATTTGATAATGATTTTGTAGGGTACTTTTAATACTGATGCTATGTATAGAATCGGGAAATGTATATTTGTGGTAAATTTCATAGGAAAAAGAGTTATAAGTATGAAAATTATAATGAGTAAAATAAAATGTTTATAAATGAACAAGAAAATTTTATTTTCGTTTTATTGTTCTTATTTACTGCTACTGTTCTTATTTACATGTCTTTGTCGATTATACACATACTAATGTTAAGAAATACCGGGCAAATTCGTTATCAGATTATATTAATACAACAACATATTTATGGACATGCGACAATAATTTTGGACATGAATGTACCATTTCAAATCAGGCGGATGGCCCCCTGGTTGCGTGAAATGAAATGAATTCTTTAGTTTAACATTCCACGGTTTGGGCTAAATGAAAGGGAATGATTGTGAAATTAAATTTTCTGTGCTTTCCCGCCGGGAATCGAACCCAGGACCACGTGCACCAAATGCACACGCGCTAGCCACTAGACCAACGTGGAGGAATCCCTGGTTACGTGAAACTTAGCAGTGAGACATTGTCTATCGTGTATTTGTGCCAAATACAGGTATCTAAAGGATGATTCAAAGAAACGGGAAATGTTGAAATTTGTGTTGGCAACAGTGGGCGTTTAGTAACAATGAATAACGTACACCAGCCTGTCAACGACACCCTGCCATTTAGTTATTATGAATGCTTGGAGTGGTGTGCAACGTGCTTTCGCGATCAAAGCGTTTAAAAAGAACAATGACAGTGTAGACAATTCCGCCGTCATTTTAATTTAGAACGCCACGATCGTGTTCCATCAGCTCATGCATACGTTATTTCGAGCAAACTGGTTGAGCAATGAAAAAGAAACCTCCAGGCCGTGTGCGAACCGTTCGTACACCAGACAATATCCAAACTGTTCGAGATGCTGTCATAAGTCTACGTCGGCCAATCCGTCGTCACTCACCATCGTTCATAGTTTACAGTTGCATAGTTCAAGTGTTCGAAATGAAGGCCAAAATCCGAGAAACAATTGCCGAAATTTCAGTGAGATGTTAGGTCAAACCATGAACAGTGTAACAAAGAAACTACACGAATGTTTGCGTACAGAAGGAGCTCGCCTGCAACATATCATCTTTAAAAAAATATACTGTATGTACAGGGTAATTTTTTTTAAAACTCACGGATTTAATTTGGGTCTAGAATTTCTAACTGAATTCTGATTTTCAAGCGGTTTGTGACAAATGCTCAAGGAAGGATGGGAGATTTATGGGACTATGTATATTGTTTTAAATTCATCGGGGTAATATCGACCACGCCTTAAGAAAAACAGCAAATATCCTGCAGTGTGCCTTACAATTGGAATGAGATTTTGGATTTTTGAAGCGAAATTGCAGAATACACATTAAGTGTTAGTGGTAACACCCATAAATCACATGTTGAATAACTATAGCCGTTTCTTGTAACAAACGACGGAGAGATCTCTTGGGCGACATAAGGAGTCGATAAGTGACATCTTCCACAACATCTGCCTGCAGATCTGATGCTTCCCTGTTTCATTCAGAAGCGATCCTGTTTCTTCCTATGTATTCACTAGTGACTACATCGCTAAACTCATTTTATTCTTCCTAACTGAAACAGAAAAAACACTTAATTTTTTAAAGTAAGAATTATCATAAACATTTCTGGTTAGCTGAAACGCCCCATCCTCGCACGGGAAGAATAGGTTTATGGAACGTATTTGAACCCCTCTCCCCGTTAGGATACGATTTCAATGAAAAAGTAATGACAAAAAATCCGTAATCCCTTCCCATTCCATCTCACCTCCCATGTCGACGGGGGCTGACCTTGTACTTAAACAGCAATTCATCTTAGCGACCCTGCAATCTATACATTGGACACTAATATCGATCGTGTATGATTATTTTTGCATGTCAACTCGCCCATCTCCCTGAGCCTGATACGGCAATGTATTACATCCTAAGGCCTGAGGTTGATAAGCCAAGTCTCATTTTAATTGATTCAGTGGTTATTGCGTGATGAGGTAATACACAAACTCACATTCGCCTTTATATATCGTCGGCGTTTAGGCAGAAGTCACTAACTCCAAAAACAAACTAATGGAGTTAGGTATTTATTCCAGTACGATAACGATACACAAGGTGAAATACACGTTCTAACATTGTCAGGCTAGATGTAACAGATGGCATTATTATGCTAAGAATAACCACACTTAGCATCGCAATTTCATCTGCCACATCTAGTTTGACACTCTTAGAACGTCGTGTATTTCACCTTGTGTATCGTTATCATACTGGAAGAAGTACCTAACTCAATTAGTTTGTTTTTGGAGTTAGTGACTTCTGCCTGAACGCCGATGATATATTATTAGAGGTGACTTTAATGGAGTAATATTCGATGCCTCCTTTGAACTGCGAATCTTTTTAACACGTCAGTTGAGTACTTTCTCCACTTCAATTATCCTAAGGACAAACACTCAACAACCCAATCACCTTTCTTAATCTAACGATCCAAAATACAATTACAAATCTCTAACAAACAAACTACGTCTAACTGAAGATTCACTTGATCTTTCGTATGTATATACAAGATTACATCACTAATACGTAAAAATAAAATATAAATAACAGCAACAATCTTTCTGCGTAATTCGACTGTTTAATTGTTAGAGGTAATTCAAACCTCTTCACAGGAATGACCTTATATATTACAAAGCTAATATAATGCTCACTAAACACAGATAAAACACTGAGTATAACGATCCTGATTCATAAAATAAAATGTCTCGTCCATAAATATTTCTAAATAAATACTGATATGAAATGCCGGCTGTTTGGATATACAAGACAAAAGACAAACGCATCCATTCGCTACATGTAATCGTCGTCGTCGTAGCCCTGGTAATACTCGTCTGCGTCGCCTCTGTGTTGACTAAGCAGCTGAGCCGCTGACAGATGAGCATCGTCCTCGTCGAATTCTTCAGGCTCTTCTGGAAAACAAAAATAAAATATATCACCAAATACGGAAATAAAAGACTTACGAATTGGCAATTATATTTATAAGCAAGGAGAAAATGGCGGTCGTTCTCGATAATTTTAAAAGTGTAGACACATGACAACGATGCTACAAACTAGTTTAATCATCGGATTGCATTTGGGGACGTCAACAGCGACGCTATTTATTCCCGCCACAATCCAGATTTCATATGGACAGTTCGTTGGATATCCTCAGTGGCGAATGATGACATCAGAGCCTTAAGCTAGGTTGCCATGTTGCAAGAATCTTGTAGCTGTCATTAAAAAACCTTGCAACTTCATCTTTCTATTCAGTATTTACACATTACAACTTTCTAAAAGCAAGAAAGATATCTCCACCCATGCAGCACTGCACTCTAGTGGACAAATAATGAACCTCCTCATTAAAAACGTGTATTTTGGCGCGTTTTCCCTCCCCGTCCAAATGAATGATATATATCAGCGGGAGGGCGATAGCAGGTAGCAAGACGACTCAGAAAGTTGCACATGGTTTGACTCCTTGCAAGATGAAAAAATGTCGCATGTCCCTTTCAAGATTATGTTTACATGGGGAAATATTGTAGGGTTGCAAGATTCTTTTAAAGACAGCTACAAGATTCTTGTAGCACGGCAACTTAGCTTTAAGATAGTTCTCTTAAGGTTACGCAATTCTACATCGAAAGACTACAACGATATTATGTATCTGTTTTGCGAATTACTTCCATTTTTATATCTTGAGTTTGGGCAACGGTGCTTAGAAGCACACAGTTTGTTGATAAGAAGAATAAGAAGAATGTAGAATACATGTTAATTCTATATAGATAATCATGAAATGTCAGCTATTGGAAAGAAGATAGATATTTGTCAGTAGTTGCTATGGTAACAAAAATAATATAGGCATTGAGTTTAAAAGGGAATAAAAAGTTAATTATGGTATATTTGATGTGTCTGATTTCCAAGGGATACAATTGTTAAATATTGCAATTGCAGGTAAAAATTTAAGGCACTCGATTGTGTTGATTTCAGTGATTCGAGCTGTGGGCATATGTAACGACAAAATAGATAAGAAAAAACATATATATATATATAAATATAACGTTACAAGACGGTAAAATTGATACGTTTAACATTTTGAAGACGTAGAGAACTTTCACGAATGCGCCAGTGTTACTTCAATATATAATATCTTTAAAGAGATAAATTAATACATGCTGATGTGGATAGATGAAGGGGAGTTCTTTAAATATGTTTAGATTGCTACAACCAATAAATAATCAGCGTGGTAATGCGAGCTAGGTTGCACTGAATTTCGTCGTCCCTTTCCAGCATTGACGTTATGTAGGACGTGGATCTACAGCTTAACTTGGAATCCGAACCACATGAGCTCCCACCGGGAATTGAACCAGCTCTCTCACACCGAATGTGCGTGCTCTAACCGTATAGCCAAAAGGGAGATCACAGACAATTTTGTTTCACCTTTTAATTTTAGTATCACTACGATAGTCCACAAACCTCAAGACCTTCAGCAGTCTTAATTACACATTAATGAACAGACATACCTCAATTACTTCGTTGGAATGTAAGATGTAACAACTACAAAATCCTCTTACCAGAACATTAGCATGAACGTACATTTCTGATACACATTATGGTAGCATAGTTTATAACATTGGTTACGTTTGAACGACCGAGTATGTGACATACTTTCAAAGTAATTCTCGCCCGATTATGATATGTTATAACTATTTCCTGACACGGATTGTGTAGTGAAGCAAATATGTGCTACACAAGTGGCCAGGGCATAAAGTACTGAGCGTTCTATATGGTGACAATGAGAGCTTTTGAAGAGAAGATATTATATGCTGTTGTAGGTTTGATATGTAAGTTAGTTTCGAGGCATCTATTCCCGAATCTGACGTTCGTGTCTATAAAGGTCACAAAAGAAGCAAGTCATTTCATTTAACTAAAATTTGCTATCCACGGATTCTCCCAATGTCGACTATCCGTGAATTCATATTACGAATATATCGCTTAAGGATCTTAGTCGTAACAGAGGTTTCAGCACTGCATAATCGACAAGTTGTTCCAGTTGTCAATTAAAAACGTTTTTTTCTGGACCATTTAATCGACAAAATTAACAAGTAGCAATGTCACGTGTATACCACGTGAAGGAGTTTGGTTTTGTATGGTGTGATATTTTCTAATTTATTACTTAAACCGGAAGTGATAGATTTCTACCACTTCCGGTTTTAGTACAGAGATTAGACTGGAGATGAAATATATTTTTGGAATACTTAATCGAGTGCAGAAAACAGCTTTTCGCTATCTGTAACTGTTTTCACTCTGTAACGATCAACGTTAAAACCGGAAATGGTTGATTTGTGCCTCATCTGGTTTCAGTACAGAGATCAGAAATGGAATATATTCTTGGGACACTTAATTGACTACGGAAAATCACTTCTCGCTATCTATCATGGTCTTATATTCTAAGGCGATCGACATTAAAACCGGAAGTAGTTAATTTCTGCCATTTCCAGTTTGAATAGAGGGTTAAGAGAGAAGATGGTACCAACTCGTAAATCGTTAAATCCAAAAACAGCTTCTCCCTATCTCTTAGCGTTTTTGCTCTATATAAATCAATATAGAAACCGTTAGTCGTAGTGTTTCCGGTTTTACACACTGCAATTTACTGTCATGCAAAATAATAAAAAAAAATTATTTGTACACCTTAAAAATTATTTCTTCAGAGCATAACATTTAGCAGAAATCTCTTGCAGTGCCACGGTGGTATTAACATATCACCGTAACACAATATCAATTGTACTTCCTAAATTAATATTTTTTTTTCTAAGTTATTGGAAAAACACGATATCTAAAATAATAATAAATGCAGTTAAACAGTAACAAAATTATGTAACATTTTTGGGACGAAAGTTCGAAACACTTAACGAAGAAGTAACCACAATATTCATCTTTATAAATCTGAAACACTGTTACTCAAGACGTTGGACGCAATTTGCCCCTTTATGAGAAGCCGGGGACCGTTATGAACCCTTTTCGGAATCTCTTAGCCCTAGCGAGAACGTGCTTCGGTTCTTGGCGTCAACAGGTCTGTATGTAATGACACAAACTTTAGCACAGCCTGTGAGGTAAATCCACACCTCATCAAAGGCAACAACAAACTTACACCGATCACCATGTTCAATTCCTTTCTCGCTCAGCCATGACATGATTCCATGATTTGCGTACTGCTCTTGCGAACGACCGTTAGGCGTAAATCTCTCTGAATGGCGCAGTTGATCATCGCCTGCGATGTGTGGCATTTGCTGGCCATCGTACGCTGTGTATGTGGATTTTCAGAGGTCGTCATACGCCTAACCATACACTATAGTGGCGGGGTCTTCTTCACAGGAGTGCGGTTTCTAGCTGTTTGCGTCCGTGTGGTGGGCCTTGGACTTCGTGCCACATATTTCCGTATAATACGATTCACAGTGCCACGACCTACATCAATATAACGCACTTGACATTTCTACGACGCGCGACGTCGTGCACTTAGCGTCGGAAAGGGTCACAATGAACTTCTTTCAGAATCCGTTCAGTTTTGGTGGCATCAGACTATGCTTAATCACACTTCTCTACTGCGTGGCTACGGAGATACTGGGAGGAAAACACGTGGCAATCTCAAGGAGATGGGTTGCGCATGCGCGGTATAGTTCACATTGATTTTTGGCCTATTATAAGTGAATCAACCTCTGTATACTAATAAAATAATGCGCGTGTGCATCTGTCCGTCATCAACTTCCCGCGTAGAAAGGAGTAACCTTGAACCACCAAAAGTTTGTACATAGATAGTTCTTCACCAGATCTAAGCCTGTACGAAAACATTTTTTCGACTTTTTGGCTCGGGAAGTGGTGGTTAGATTTATGTAATGACAATGTATGCGAAAACACAAATCGCGGTTTCTGATGACACCTTGCGTGTATGCAACTTCCATTATCTAATGGTTGTACGGGCTTATGTAACAGCAGAGGAATAGAGTAAGGACTTCTTCTTTTTCTTTTAAGCGATGTTCTGAATAAAGAGTCGGTAACAACGGGTTCTTATTCTTTTTATCAAGATTCTGAGTTAAGACCCGACAACAACAGGTGCTTACAGCTAGTTTGAAATAAAAATTACTATTTAACGGACGAAATATCAATCCTAGTATTTCGCTGTCAAGAAGTTTTCACTAATGCAATAACAAGGCTCCTTCTACGCGGAATGTTCCTTTGTAGTTTGTGGTGGTGGTGGGGTTTATGCTAAGTAAGTTTATGCTTATGCTGTACCAGATTTCAACTACCAGTAATACAAGTTGACCGGGATTTTCGTACATAAATA
This sequence comes from Thermobia domestica, assembly GCF_964235325.1. NCBI lineage: Eukaryota > Metazoa > Arthropoda > Insecta > Zygentoma > Lepismatidae > Thermobia > Thermobia domestica. The sequence goes on along the minus strand of NC_137464.1, from coordinate 3,007,735 downwards.
ATCGATGAATAGCCAGATCATGATGAAACTTGCATGTGTCGTAATGTACTCCTTCTCGAATAACTAGCTCCCGGCATGACGTATTTGGCGCATGCGCAGCAGTTGCAGCGAACATGACGGCAAGCAGTGTTTCTGTGGCTGTGGAGCAGCTGTGTGTAATACAAATTTCTTGTGAAGGAGAAAGTTAAACCAGCGAGATTTTCAGAAGATTGCAAGCACAGTATGGTGAACAAACGATGTTAAGGACAAGAGTGAACGAATGGTGTGAACAGTTTCGCGAAGGACGGGAGCTGGTGACAAATGAAGCGCATGGACACATTCGCCCGACTGCAGTCACAAAGGGAGCATATTCGGACAAAGAGAGCACAATTAATGCCCAGTATTACTCCACATTGTTCAGCGGTGCTGTACGAAAGTCTATTCGCAAGAAAAGACCTGGAATGTTGACTGGATATGTCATTCTTCTCCATGGCAATGCCCGCCCTCACACGGCCAATGTGACAACAACACTCTGGCCGAAATGCGCTGGGAAGTTCTGCCCCATCCCCCCTACAGTCCAGATTTAGCTCACAGTGATTATCATTTGTTTGCACTCCTTAAAGACCATCTGGGAGGGAAGAAATTCACGACTGATGAAGCACTGCAGACCATCTGGGATGTCTTCCAGTGGCTACGACAAAACCAAGTTCTTTCTACGCCAAAGGAATCAGGGAGTTGCCACAACGATGGCAACGATGCCTCGACGCGCACGGAGAATACTTTGAAAAGCTGTACTAAAACGTCCTTTTCTGTAATGTAAAACGTAAAATCCTAAACAATGTTTTTGAAAACCTACAAAATCCTAACATGTACAATACTTCTAAAAATCCTAATTTGGATATGTTGCATCCTAAAAATCCGAAACCTACTGATTTTGTCACAGCTATTGAACATGTGGCTAGAAGTGTTGGTAATTAGTTGCTAGTGTGAAATATTACGTGCTAAGTGTTGTATGAAATAAGCACACGCTCTGTCGTTCGTAGTTGACATTTATTCCTAGAAAGAGTTGAGTAGTTAAATGGGATAATCGCAATGTAGAAATAGGAGTATCCATGTTGTGACAGTGTTTATACTTGTGTAACATATGTATTTTCTTATGTTGAGTATCATGGAGATCAGTGTTTAGGCACTATGAGTCAGAGATGAAACTATGAAGAGTGCTATCAGGAGATACTGCATATTGTCATTCTCAAATTGAGTCTAGTTTCTTGGTTGTTAGCAGCATCACCATTCAATTAATAGAATCTACACCTTCAGCCTTTAGCCCAAAGTTACCTCTCAGCAGAAAGAAATACGAGGACCATCCAGAAAGTAAAAAACGATTGCGCACCGCGCGCGGCGCCGATCCCCCACCACTGAGATCGCGTGCGCGACAGTTAGTTAATTCCTTCACCTCCATGTGAGCCGAGTCTCAATGCTGTGTGGTCACGCTACTTATTCTTGCAGCGATTCAAAATGGCGGCGCCAATCGAAAATCCCGCCAAATGTGAAGTAAGGAGTGACATTCGTTTTCTGAACGCGCACATATCTTTTGTTTTTATTTAACCATTCCAAAACGTTCTTTACTTCCTGGACGACCCTCGTAATTATTAGTGTATCCACTCTACATATAATACATATCATTACTTACCAGCTTCAATGTCAGCTTCTGGTTCCAATTCGACAGGCCCTGACTCAACGACTATTTTGTTATCATCATCCGTGACTCCGATCACAGGGAACCCAACGTTTGCAGCCCCCGCCTTCTGCTGGGAAGGTTTCTGTTCCTGCCTGGAGACTTTCTTCACAGAATCTTTGCTCTTTGATTCACCTTCTGCACTTCGCTTCGTCCTGCAACCAGAAATATACTACATTAGAGAAATTCTTTGCCATTTAAGTAGAACATGCACAATTTTAGGGGTACAGGACAAATGTAGAGAAATACAGATATTAGACAGCCATGTCTTCTATTGTTAGCAGTTCCTATATATTTATTTTCCTTTCGCTTTACGAGATAAGATATTACGTACTCAAAGTTTTGCGGACATGTGCTCCTCAAGGAGTGTCGCGAAATTCCAATACAGAATAAAAGTATGGGAAATTTTCAGCGCTGAATGTGTATTTCCTAAATCCAATATACACCACAAATTTAATCACTTCGTAGTTTTGCATAGCAATATCTGATGAGAAACATGTATTTCACGGCATGTGCAAATCAAATTACTTGGGATTCCATGAAAACAGAAGTATCTATTGTCCTGGTAGATTATATCCTTGAGAAACGCTGTGCGAAGTTCAAGAAATCTTTCCTACAGAAGGCTGACCAGTTATTATCCGAATGGTTTGGCAATGCTGCTATCACCTGTGTGATTACGCCAGAATCATGAAACCGGCGTCGTTTGTAGTGTGATCTGCCAGCTTGCTCGAAATGATGCTAATGAAATGCCACCAAAGTGCACCGTTATTGGGAACGACACAATTTTTATACAACCGAATAATGAAACAGTATCTGAAAAACTGTTTAACTATCAGAGTGACTACAGCTAAAAATATTGTGGCCACGTAAACACATGGGGCCCATGAGGAAACATTTGCCAACAAAAGTTACCAGCGAAGGTGTAGAATGAAGTGCTTCTTCGGATTCGTTGACGACTCGCAGGCTAGAAGAATCTACCACCCCACCATGACATGGCCCCGAGATTAAATCTGACGCAATCCATTGTCAGCCGCATCACTCATCACTGTTTAAGCCTGTAGTGCGTGCACAAGGGCTGGATTCAGAACTTCCTCCCGCGTCACATTTGTTGAACTTAATACAGATGGTAGAGTCAAAATGGAGGGCGGTTTTCACATTCGACAAGGCATATATTTATCTCACGCGTTATGGTAATATTCAAGCATTTACGTACTGTGACACTTCTGGCAAGGAGGTACCAAGATTGACTGCCAGTCTCGAGAAAGTTTTCAGCAGGGAACTATGATTGTCATTGGATATGGTTGCGATAGAAAGTAAGAATTACGAAAGGTGGACAAAAACGTGAAGGTGAATGCTCCTATTTCCAGGGATCCATTAAGACCCAAATCTGTTAGAAAGTCATACCTCGTTTGTACGGAGCCAAGAAGAACAAGATGCAGATTCACATGGAGAAAGCGTCCACCCATACCCTCAGGTTTGTCGTAATATGAACAAGGAAACGGGAATCTGTGTTATGACATTCCTGTAGGAAGCCCTGACATCAGCCCAATGTATTTCTGCACAATTGGACTTAAAATGACGTCTACAACATCACCTTCAGTGGCCTATGGAGAACCTGGAGGAAGGAATGGGATGGAATTCCTATACCTTTGCTCCAACATAATTTGCTGCAGTGGAAATTGCTATGTTGCGCAGTGGTGATGTAGCGGGTCGGCCTTTCATAGAGTAAGTGCACTTTGAAAATAAATCGGATATAACTTGATCAGCTTTCTGTATTATTGCATGTATCATAAACTACGAGGGCGTCAAAAATTATCTACACTTTTGTCATAATTTTTCTTACATTGCGCACTTTGTCTTCTGTCCTCGCATATTTTATTGTTATACTGTTGTGGTAATGCTGTGAAAGTGTGATCTTAATTCCTCCATTTTTCTTCTTCTGTTGCAGATATATCATGGCTACTCAATTAGAAGTTTGCACCAAAGAACAACGAGCAGTGATCCGATTCCTCTGGTCGGAGGGTGTCAAAGGGTCAGACAGTCATCGCAGACTATCATCGCAATATGGGAGAAGTGCACTATCACGTAAAACTTTGTTTTTGTGGCTGGAGAAGTTTAAAAGTTGTCGAACAAGTGTAACGCATGAAGAGGGAGCAGGACGGCCACTACATATGACAACATTCAGCAAGCTCGAGAGATGGTTCTGGCGAATAGGCGAATCACTATCGGTGAGGTAGCAGCTACTTTGAACATCAGTCATAGCTCTGCACATCAAATCATCCACGACGAACTCGGTTTTCATAAAGTCTGTGCACGGTGGGTACAAAGAAAGCTTACTGCAGAAAACAAGCTCACTCGTGTTAGGGCCTGTCAGCGCTTACTCACTCGCGTCAACAACGAAGGTGATGCATTTTTAAGCAAAATAGTCACCGGCGATGAAACATGGGTTCATCACTATGAGTCAGAACCAAAGCGCCAGACTATGCAGTGGAAACACCCTGGATCTCCGTCGAAGAAAAAAATTCAAGACAGCCATCCGCAGGAAAGATTATGTTAACTGTGTTTTGGGACTCACAGAGGCTCATAATGGAAGAGTTCATGGAAAAGGGAAAGACGATCAACAGTGCGAGTTATAGTGAAATGTTGGAAAAGAACATGAAGCCGGCAATTCGCAACAAACGCCGAGGTTTTTGTCGAAGGAAGTTTTGTTGTTGCATGACAATACACGGCTACACACGACTATTACACTATTGTAACCATCAACAAGCTGAAATTTGAGTTATTGGAACACCCTCCCTACAGCCCAGACTTAGCTCCATCTGACTCACTTGTTTGGGCCACTCAAGGATGCTTTGCGTGGTCGCCGATTTGCCTCAGATTTAGACGTGCAAAATGCAGTGCAAAAGTGGCTTCACGACCAACTGAAAACCTTATATTTAGAAGGAATACGTAAGCTCGTTGACCGTAGGGGCAAGTGCATTGATAAGGAGGGAGACTACGTAGAAAAATGATGTGCACAGTATAACCCTAACTTCATGTAAATAAATGTAGAATAAAAAGTGTAGATAATTTCTGACTTGCCCTCGTACTACATTTTGAACATACAGAATATTATTAAGAAAAATAAAAACGTATTCCTTACCCTCTGTTTAAGTTTAGAGGAGCCAATAGTCGAGACTCCTCGTTGGTTGGACTTCCAAAGAATGATTCATTGACATTAGTATTCGCTTTGGGTGTTGACGGCGTTTCTAGGGATTTCACATTTAGACTACGAAGAACATCGTAGTTTATTTTACTAGAAATTTTCTTCTCCTGAAGCATCTTCTCAATAGCTTCCCCTAAAAATAAAATAATAAATAAATAAACGCTTAGAAAGAATCCAATTGAAAAAATACTTATTGATAAATGATACGAAATACATAATTTCAATAAGAATGCTTTGCCTTGTACCTCAAATTTTGTGATTTACTCATACGGTTTCAGTATTCTCTAACACTTTCTTAGGTGACATCTAAGTTTCCTCCCTCTCCTTTCTATAGAACTTTCCTGAGAAAAAAAGTAGATAACCTCACTTTTCAGAGCCTTATTTTTCTTTTCCTCTACGTGAGTTGTACAGTTATTAACGTTTATAACTAGTCTTCGATCTTAACCCTTCCTACGAGTAAAATAATAAAATCGCAGATAACTATTGATCGCTTTCCAATACTTAAACGAAACAAATTTCCAAGAAAAAGTATGGTGCACAGATTAAATGCTAACCACTAAATTTAAAAACTTTGGCCATGTTGTGCGCTGAAATTGAAATGAATTTCTAGATAACTATAAATTCACTTTTATGTTGGTTGTGAAAATTATATAATACACACTAATCTGTGAAGAGCACGTAGTTGATATATGCATACATATTTTTATTTACGAATAATATAAATGTGTTAATGAACAAAAAAGAATCGACCTCCGCAACAAGCCAGTTTTTATAGTAGTTATAGTACTTTACCTGCGAAGAAAGATTATTTTGTTGTTGTACCATAAATTGAAAATGAAATGAAATCTTTAAGTTTGACGTCCCACGATTATGCCGGCTAGGCTAAAGGAGACGGTGACGATGAGAAATAAACGAAATGCTGGAATGAAGAAAGTGGGAAGAAACCCGAGAAAACCCGGTGTTTGTCCACCACAAAGCTCACTTGGTAACAGCTAGGATCGAATCAAGGACCCCATACACCAAAGGTGAACGCTCTATCACTGAGCCACCGCGGTCCCTGTGTCATAAATTGACTTTGTAACGTAAGATGTAATGAAGTTAATGTTATTTGTTTGATTTGTGTTTTTTAAAGTTGAAATAATAACATCCTAACTCTGGTCTAAGTTTCCTTTGTCTATATTTAGGGCGGAGTCTTTTATTCTAATGAACGATTCGAAGAGACTCATTTCGGTTATAGAAGAACAAAAAAATTGAGGTACAAAGCAACGGTTGTTAACTGAAAGAAATAATGAATATTGAGGAGGATCCATTTCAGACAAAGGCGACATTACAAATTATTGATACTAAACGTGTGAGAAAAGGATTGTTACTTTCAATGGAAAAATGAATGGAAAAAATGAAATGAAGTTCTTTAGTTTAACGCCCCACTATTGGCCCCTTTGGCTAAGACAGACAATGATAAAGCAAGTAAATGAAGGTGAAAAAACTAGTGGAATGAGAATGTGGGAGGAAACGGGAGTACTCCGAGAAAACCCACGGACACGGTGTTGTTCACTACAAACTTATCTGGCCGGGGATCGAACTAGAGACCCCATTCAACAGAAATTATCGCTGTATAACTAAGCCACCATATATATGAATGAACTGAGATCATATAAAATACAAAAACACAAGCGAAAAGAAATAAGACAGCCGGGCAGTAATGCAGTTAGAAATTTTCCTCTGAATAAATATGAATGAAATGATATTTTATGCTCAAACACGTGATTGACACGCAATTTAAATTGTATGTTTTAATTTGTCAGATCAGCTTTGTCCTTATAGAATTAACTGTGAACTTGTGATGAACACAACTGTATATCCAAGTTTGATGGAAATACAAGTTTTGACATACTATATCTTTGCTTTGTAACGGCCAACAGCATTGGTTCTCCTCATTTTTGCGCTACTATAGACAGTATATTTAAATAAAATCTCTGAGTATCAATTTCATTAGTTTTTTCTTTTGACAATGTAAACGACTTTTTATTTTAATTACTAATAACACTAAAACTAAACTAAATCATACTTTAAAATAAAAAATACAATAGTTCGTCTATAGTTTTTCTTTAAATAGTTATTTTATAGTTTAAACAAAAGTTTTTCATAGACGCAAACGCTCAATGTCGGGGCCGCGGTAGCTCAGTGGTAGAGCATTCACCTGTGGTGCATGGGGTCTCTGGTTTCATCCCAGTTCGCTCCAAGTCAACTTTGTGGTGGACAAACACCGTGTGCGTGGGATTTCTCGGGGTTCTCCCGTTTCCACCCACTTTCTTCATTTCACCATTTCATTCATTTCTCATCATCACCGTCTCCTTTAGCTTACCTGGCATAACCATGTGACATAAAACTTAAAGATATCATTTCATTTTTTAATTATTGATAACACTAATAAAATTAAACACTTAATTATTACCACACTAAAATTAAATTAAATTCCACTTTAAAATAAAACCTACAATAGTTTGTTTATAGTTTTTCTTTAAAAAATACTTTCTAATAGACTCAAATGCTCAATGAATAACGATTCAGTTTGTTTCCTAATTTGTTCATTCTAACCATGTACGTCATACTACTATTAACCATTGATATCACATCTAAAACAATGTGTTGATCGCATTCTATCAGATACTCAAATAATCCTCAAGAAACATATTTCAATCGAATGGATAAACAAGCAACTATTTCTTTTAATGGGTACGTGTTGAGTAATGTACACATTCTAATGAGTTTTAGCCCAATCTTTATTCTTATTACTTTTAATCTACAAACTGACACTACTCTTAATCTTAATAATAATAATAATAATAATAATAATAATAATAATAATAATAATAATAATAATAATAATAATAATAATAATAATAATAATAATAGGCTTTATACATTAAAGTTTGCTATTAAGAGCCTGCCATACTAAAAATAATACAAAATTTACCATTTTTCTTTTGTTTGTTTATTCATAACTGAAAGAAGATAATGAAATGCAACTTACCACAATCATAGATAATGTTATTCTACAACAAAAAACATAAGCCTGAAGAATTTTCAGTATTGCCATCCATAGAAATTACAATGTTGACAGAATAATCCTTCCCCCAAAATCTAAGTAAAGGCAGCGACTAGACAAACGAACTCACTTGCATTTGATTATGTATCATGTTGTTTTGGTTTCCTGTGAATTACTTTTTAATTAATAGTTGAATTTAGTTTGTAATAAACAAAATAGTTTTAACATGCAATTATTAAAATTAAACAATAATGTTAATTAAAATGTAGTTAAGTTCGTTTCTCTAGTTGCTCCCTTAAGATTTTGGACGAAATGTTATTCTGGCAACACTGAAAATTCTTGAGGTTCACATTTTCTGTTGCAGAATAGCATTATGTATGATTGTGATAAGTTGCATTTCATTATCTCCTTTCACTTACGAAAAACAAGCAAAAGAAAAATGGTAAATGTTGTATTATCTTTAGTATTTCAGGGTCTTAACGCTTTAAAAGTTCTACTTCCTAAGTTGTCGCTGACTTATAGCTTTACTAATTACGCATAGTGCTCTAAAGTAGAAGTTTTGTTTTTCTGTATACAAAGAAACATGGATATAAACAGAAGCAATTCAGTATTTTTGTGAGACCAGATGAAGTTCTCACAAAAGTGAAAGAACGAAATATAGCAGAGAATTAAAATAAACAACGCATTGCAGGTAAATAGTATTTTATTAATTGAAAATAGGCTTTAATTGTTCTTCTTCACATATTGCAGTCTCCTTCCAATGTTTTGTTAGATCATCTGACAGGAAAAGAACAGACAAAAATGAAGTGCCTATCATGAAGAAATCTTTATACTCATACCATGATATATCACGTATATATATATAAGGTAACCAAGAAAGTTATGTCCTTTTTGTGGAGCTCTGTGTTTAATTGGCCCTCACACCTTGAGTTGAATACGAATGGAGACAAGGTGAAGGTCAGTTAATAGTGTGGGTATATCCAACGTACTACCTGGTTGTGACAGTTCAGTTACACCGTGAACTTGCGTAAGGACAGAATGCACATGAAACCTACACAGAACGTCATAAGGGCGTGTATGCTGTACTACTTCAAACTGGGTCAAACGCCGCTGCAGCGGGGCGGAAGATATCCCAGGCCTTTGGTGAGGATGTCGTGACTACGCAGACAGTGCAGCGGTGGTTTAACAAGTTTAAGGATGGTGACGAAACTCTCGAAGACAGCACGTGTCGGAAGACCAACACATGTACAAAATGAAGATCTTCAGGCAGCAATTGGGGCGAACAGTGGCCAGACATGTGAGGAACTGGGACTACAATTCAGTGTGAGTGAAGAAACCATTCTGCAGACCTCCATCAACTTGGGAAGCACTACAAGTTGGGTCGATGGGTCTCCCGGGCCAGAAGGCAACGCGAGCAGACACCTGTGTTTCTTTGCTGTCTCGTCCTAGGAAGAAGCCCTTTCTGGACAAAATGTTGACATGTGATGAGAAGTGGAAGGACCTGTACGAAGCTCTACGGCGCCGTCATTATTGGTTAGCATCCCATGAACCGGTTACAAAACAGCTGAAACCAGTACTACACCAGGAGGTCCTCCTGTGTGTTTGGTGAACTGCTCGCGGCATCGTGCATCTGGAACTGATACCAGCTAGTCAGAGCATCAATGCAACTGTGTATTGTCAGCAGTTGAACCATGTTCAAGAAAAACTCACAACTCTGGAGCCAGCACTTCTGAATCGCAAAGGGGTCCTCCTGTTACAGGACAACGCTAAGCCCAACGTAGCTAGGATGACCCGGGATACCATTCTACGCCTTGGATGGGAAACACTATTGCGCCCGCCGTGCTACCCGGACATTGCGCCGTCCAATTATCACCTGTTTCATTCCTTGGACAATCACTTTAGAGGACGCCAGTTGAAATCCCTAGTAGAGGTGCAAAATGTACTTGATATCTTCTTCGCTTCACGGCCCACTAAGTTCTACCGGGATGGAATCCATGGCCTTCCAAAACGTTGACAGAAGGTTGTCGATGCTGATGGGGACTAATTTTGATCTTTCAGGTACGTCTTAGATCATATATCGATATTCGAAGGTGGTGGATGATAAAATTACAGAACTTTCTTGGTTATCTTTATAAAAGACATAATAAACTGAATCCTTTTTAAGCTTCGTTAGGGGTTGTTGGATAAAAACAATGAAACGAAAGCTACTTTACCTGCACTATTCGCCTGGATTTGGTTCTTTGGCTTCTTCGGAGCTGTTCTCCTTCGTTTCTTTTCTGGTTTTCCTTCCTCCCTCTCTTTCCGCAATCTCTCTTCTTTCTCTGTAGAAAAAAGACCAGTTTTAGGTGCAGATTTAGTACTGAAGTACAAAGATTTTATACAAACAAATAAACAGACAAACAAATGACCTCACAGATTGATACATACACTAACTAACTAACTCTATGGCCTATGGAACCCGGAGGTTCAATGCCGCGTTCACAAAAGCTCTCCACTGACTTCTATCCTTAGCTAATTGGATCCAGTGTCTACTTTGTATTCCTATCTCTCCGAGATCCATCTTAATATTGTCCTCCCATCTGCGCCTAGGTCTTCCTAATGATCGTTTTCCGATTGGTCTTCCAGTCAAGACTTTGAAAGCGTTTCTACTTTCTTCCATTCTAGCTACATGACCTGCCCACATAAGCCTCCTAGACTTGACGACCCTAACAATGTTGGGTAAACCATATAAATTATGTAGTTCCTCGTTATGAAGTTTCCGCCATTCCCCATTCCCGTTCCTTTTGGGTCCGAATATTCGTCTCAGGATCTTGTTCTCAAATACTTTCAGTCTATGTTCTTCCCTCAGAGTAAGCGATCATGTTTCGCAACCATATAGAACAACATTCATGATTATCGTTTTATATATTTTAAGCTTCAAATTCCTCGACAGAATTCGCGACGACAAGAGATTTTGAACTGAATAATAACATGAATTCGCTGCTTTTAGTCGACATTTAATTTCTTCATATGGTTTTCGCCTGTTAATATTGATCCTAAATATTTGAAAGTATCCACTTTATCAAAAGTATTATTTAATATTTTAACTCATCCACAATTTGCCGTATTACGGTCCCAACGCACTTCCATATATTTAGTTTTCTCTGCATTTACATCTAAACCCATGTCCCTGCAAGCGTTTAATAAGATCTCTGAATTTCTTTCTATTGTTCTTCTATCATCCTCTATTAAATTTACATGATCAGCATATGCCATAACCTGGTGAATACCGTTCAACTCTAGGCCCTGGTTGCTATCTTTGATTTTCCTTATAGCGTATTCCAGAACAAAGTTAAATAATAATGGCTACAAGGCATCTCAGGGTTTCAGGCCATCAGGACTGATACATACACAAAATAATTAACAATGAACGTTTAGATAGAGGTTACGGAAAGATATACATTAATGTCAAACAATAATTTATTTAATTTTATCAGGTTTCCCACAGACCTGGAAAATTAGAGAATATCGGGAAACTTGATTTTTGTCAGGGAAATTCTTGAAAAGTTCTTTAATATCAGGGAAATTCTTGAAAAGTTCTTTAATATCAGGGAAATTATTGAAAAGTTCTTTAATATCAGGGAAATTATTGAAAAGTTCTTTAATATCAGGGAAATTACTGAAAAGTTCTTTAATATCAGGGAAATTCTTGAAAAGTTCTTTAATATCAGGGAAATTATTGAAAAGTTCTTTAATATCAGGGAAATTATTGAAAAGTTCTTTAATATCAGGGAAATTACTGAAAAGTTCTTTAATATCAGGGAAATTATTGAAAAGTTCTTTAATGTCAGAAAAACAAAGTAGTCGTTCTCAATAATAAAGGCAAATTTGAAGTAATAAGGTTATTTGGGAGTTAGAGATCAATCAACACAGCAATATAGAGTAATTGGTTACAGATGCATTACGTTGTATCACGGTGTGTTGTGCCATGATTTATGGATTGGTTCTTAACTGTGAAATCAATTGAGCTACAGAATCTTGAATTCCGTAAACAGTTTGGCGTTTCTGATCTTTTAAGCTCAAATACATACGTCTTCCTTAACCTACTTAAAAAAACTGAATTTGACTAATTTTTATAACAAAGCAAAATACGAATCGCACCTTGTTGTTCTTTGAGGTATTCTTCGTTGATTTTCATCCATAAAACAGCTTTGTATTGGGCCTCTTTTTCACTCATGATGTAGGAGTTGATCTCGTCGTCATCAATCCCTTCCAGATCTAAGTCTCCAGACTCTTCTTCCACCCCTGGCTCAGTTGAAGGGTGGATTTTCATGCACTCGTCCAAAGACTCCACTAAACCTAAACTAGCCATACTGGGACCTTTAAAAAATATTCAAAACTTACATAAGAGAAGGAGAATTTACGTAATCCTATCAAGAAAATCATAAGCATGCAAAATCAAACGACCCAAAAGCTTCAAATAAGCTTTACATGACTTGAAGAAACAAATTCAATCAAACTATTTACTATCTGGCAACAATAAACTTACAGGTGATTTCGCGATACAAATTCTGTCGAACTATCTACCATTTTATAAACTTCAAAGCTACAGATGATATGCTGACATACTCACGAATATTACCGATCATAATACTTCAATTTCTGATTCCTGAACAGTGCAAAGACTCCTTGTCTAATGTATTGTTGTAATTCACTCGTCTAATGACGATGTGAATTGCTGTGAAATGGCGAGGTAGTCTCTTGACAAGTAAAGTTTGTGAACTCACGTTGGTGTTAATGGAATAAGCGATTAAGGCAAGAAATACCTCAACTAACAACACACTACACACTAAAGAACATTATTTTTATACTGTGATATATTCTGAGGAATTCTTCTGCCACATTTTACGTTATACGTTTTATTTTCCCCGTAAGACAATTTCTTCAGTTTTTTAACAAATAAAAGGAATTATAGTCCTGGACATTTTGAAAATGTTTTTCATAAGCTAGTGAGAAAAATAAATACCAAGTGCGTAAAAAAAATGTATACACACTTTGAACTATTATAGACAATTTATTTCCCAACTTACACAATTAAATTTCTGAGGAAAAATAATGTTATGCTTTTTCAATATTTGGTAGCAGAATCACTGCTGTCCGTTAGTGGCAAGAGAGTAATATGTAGATAGCAGATGTACATTTGAGCCTTCAAGAGCGGAAGTAAGTTATTAAGAGATACTGGAAGTATGAGAATGTTCCTGAGGTTCCGAGACAGTGAAGACGTCAGTATGGAAATAATCCACCTTCAAGGGTAACAGTTAAACGCCTAAGAGACAAATTCGAGGTTCATAGAACAGTGTATGATGTGCAGAAAGGTCGATCACGACGACCTCGCACAGCTACAAGTGCTGAATCCTCAGTTGCAGTGATGGAACTGTTCAGCGTTCACCACAAAAATCTTCAAGGCAAGGGTCACTTGAGAGCGATGTAAGTGTTAGTAGTGTGCTATGCATACTGAAGAAAGTTAAGTTGCGTGTGTACACTCCAAGGCTGGTGCAACAGCCTAATGACAACCCAGATTGCAGGATATGATTTTGTGAATGGGTTCAGAAAATGGTTACACAAGAACCGGGATTCATAGATACCATTGTTTGGTCGAATGAAGCACAATTCAAATTTAATAAGACCGCAACAGATATAATTGTGTGTAGTGAGCTGCAGATAGTCCCCACATTATTGCTGAAAAGACTGCGAATTTACCTGGTGTAAATATGTGGTGTGATCTATCTTCTAGCAGATTCATTGGGCCTTTCTGTTTGATAGAACTGTGACCGGAGAAAAATACCTAACAATGTTTGCTGATTCCATTTTCCCCGCCATTCGTGCAATGCACGCTAATAACAGGTTTTATTATCAATAAGATGGCGTCTAGCTGCACGATTCGTAGGGATGTGCGAGCATACCTGGATCAAAACGTACCAGGTCAATGGATAGGACACACTGAACGAATTGAGTTTCCTGCACGCCCTCCAGATCTCACGCAACTCCATTTATTCTTACGGACCACAGTAAAATATGAGGCGTACTGTCGTATTACACACACTTTGGGATGAGATTCAAATAGTGAGGGCAGAACGGAAGCGGTCGTCACTCGTACTTACAAATGCATCAGTGCAGGCTACCATTTTAAATATTTACTTAACCATTATTTACAACATCCAGATTCACCAGAAATTACATTTATTTTTCAAAATGGAGTATAGTCTTACTTTTCTCAGAAATTTAACCTTGTAGGTTGGGAAAAAATTTTGAAAGACCTGGAAGATGGATATTTGTTTCTGCATCTTTAAATGGAAGCACAGGTGTAATACTTGAAATTAGCTTAGGAGGATCTAGCTTTGGGGAGGAAGACACAAGTTTACGAGTGGCCCACCAACCCTCCCTCTGCCCTCCTTCAGGAATGGTGAATTATCACTTACAAACCAATTTCACGCAGGAAATATCACGAGAATTCGTGAACTGATCTTAGTAGATCGTCAAAGAACAACTGACGAACATGATTTGTCTGATGTGTCCTGAAGGTTTTACCAACGGATTTTCAGCTAGAAATTGTAAATGAAAATTATACGTCTCGTGCTCACGAATGGTCAAAAGCAGCACGGAATGAATACGTATCATAAATTGAAAATACTCGTAAAATCAACTCTGCAATTCTTGTTTATTACCCTGAATGAAAACAATCCTCACAGGAGAACGTTTTATGGACGTGGAAGAGATAAGGAAAGAAAGAAGGGAGAAAAAAGTAAAAACGGAGGCATAAAGAGCACTCGTGTTTAGACCAGAACATTGCAACTAATGGACAGTACTTCGAAGTAGATGCAATCTGTAAATTCTTATTTCTTTTGGGTCTCCTCTCGTATAGGTAATTACTAGTTTTCTAAAACTTATGTATATTTACACTAAGTTTAATCACTACTATATATAAGTACTTTGAAGGTATTAATTTACGACAGAGGTCCAAGGTATTTATGTTATATGAAATACGCATTTTGATAATACAGAGGTATGAGTAAATAAGTGAGGCAATATCTACTTAGGTATGAACAAAACAAAGTGAGCAAAAAATAGTTGATAACACTCACCTAATCCTTGTGTAATTGGAGGAGGTAGCATATCTGCAGAAGGAATGACATCTGTAGAGTTATTATCGCTATCATTGTTGGTAGGACTACTTTGCGAGAGACAGTCTTCAATTGATCCTAACGTAGATTCAACAATGAAGCGCTCAGCGTCGTTACTTTCTCGCCTAGGTTCATCCGTTGGGTCCCCTGTTCAATTAACAAATAAAAATTTATTCCCATATCTGCATCTCACAATAATATATAAATATGAATAAATATCTATAAGATCATTCAAATACTATGAGCTCAAGTCAGCAAAAAAGACGACTAAAAACTTCGCATGAACAATAATAATAATAATAATAATCATTATTGCTGTTGTTGGTAACTGTTTTATTTTTATATGCAATCCCTTCTACCTTCATTACGGTTGAATGTTTTCAAAACAGAAGCATTATTATTTCTCTACCATTAATATTGAACTTGGACGGGGAATATTCGAATGACAGCCGCTGTATATACTTATTTTTTTTTTTTTAAATCTCCTTATCAACACTCAAGCACACGCCTTGACGGGGATTCCAGCTTTTGAAGAAAAAAATGAAACTGCTTGAGATTATCTTTATGCTGGGAGCTGTGGCGACCTCTAACTTCTTTTTGATTGTTTGTGCACATACATCACACATTTTTTTTTTTTTTTTTTTTTTTTTTTAATAATAATCAGCTATTGTTGTGGAAATATGTTTGCGGGTAGTAAAAGCTGTCAGCGCGTGTGGATTTGTTCGTATTTCTTATGATCGTACTATACTATACTTTTTGTACATATAATTGCGATCAAAATGGATTAGGATTAGGAATTAGATTTCTGGGCTTTCTGGGAAGATGGTCATTTAGCCCGTCACGTTTAAGGGATGACGTCCCTCGGTGAGCACACTATACGGGGAAAGGGAAGGAAGGAAACGGCCTAGGACCTATAAGTTAGGTACCACCCCGGCATTTGCATGGTGTGAATGAACAAAACCCAGGAAAACCGCATTCAGGGTGGCTGGCCTGAAAGAGCGTTTTTACCGAGTGTCCCCACCGGGAATCGAACCCGGGACCACTCACACTGAAGGCGAGAGCGTTAGCGACTACACTACGCGGGGCCACTGCGATCAAAATGGAGTAGAAGGAAGAACAAATACGGGGTTTTAGAATTGTTTTAGAAAAGGTTGAAAAATGGTGCTCGAGGTTATAAGCATACGAAGCTTCTAAAGTATGAACAATTCCTGTCAGTGCGTGTGGTTTCGTTCGAGAAACTCCATGCAGTTGTTACAATTTCAATTACTTCAGATAATAAGGTTTTCGGCGCACCTACAATAGAAATTAAAGAAACTTTCTTTACGTCTTTAAGAAATAAATACATCAATCTATCTGTAGCATAAATAACTAAATAAAATACGTTTACAGTAAAAAGTTACGGCCAGTTATTCTCAGATTGAGGGAATCCTTGTACCGTGTGAGGATTTGATGCAAACACGGTGCGTATGTTTGAGTGTTAAGGAACTTTCTACTTTGAAGTAAATGAAAACTTGAATCGTTTCACAAAATTTGTTTTATTTTATTTTAATTAGGTTAAATCTTACTAAGATAAGAAAGTCATACAATGTACAATTTTATCCCCTATTGGCATTATTTGATCGAGTTAGTACAAATGGAATTTAACTAAAACAAGGACCAAATAAATAAAAAGGCCGTTGGACTTCTTAAAATTTGCTTTGTGTTCCATACGTTTTCTTTCTAAATTAATCTACTCTTGTGTACTTGCTTACTTTTAAATTATTTAGTATACAGTATCTATTGTTATTATGAAGTGATAGTGTGTAAAATTAATTCTCAAATATGTTAATATTAATAATAATTCCTATGTACTGCTCTCTGAGCGATTATGTACGAAATTAGATGAATTGGTTGAAGTGAATTAAATATATTGTATAACATTAAAACTAATTAAACAAAACGGAAAGAAATTACTAATACTTTCGTTACAACCTCTTTTGCTGCGCTTGTCTCTAAAATATCACTAATTTGGCTCTTAAAGGACAAATACTGAAAAGTAGTTTTCATTTATGTATTAATATATTTAACTTCGTGTGTTCCGTATTTACAATTTATAATGTGCTTTCATAGGCGTAACTAGAAAACTGCCAAGCTCCAGTGACGCTGATTTCTGAATTACTTTAGGGGGTCCCAAAGCAGGGAACGAAAACATAGATATTTGCTTTATTTTCTGTCTTTACCAAAAAGGAAAAGTGTCATGAAACTAATGATTCATCTATATCTCAAAAATATTCTGAAACTTTGCTTCAGTTAGGCACTGAAAAAATCTCTCTCATAGGAACGAATGTATATTGTACAGGATATTTGTGAACGTTGTTCCCTCCACATTTTCTTTACGAATTTCTGGACAAAATTACACTGCACACCCTTAGAGCTAACAAATAATTACAACTGACACGTGAGTCTTCGGTTGGACTGATGGAATTAGCTAATTAATATGCTGGTCTTTTTTTTATATATATAAAACTAGATGCTAACTCATAAATATTAGAACAAGAAAGAATGTGATTTACCTATCACTTGTTTGAAAGCGTTTTTTCTCTTCGACTTCTTCTCTTCCAATTGTTTCTCGATCTCTAGTTGTAGCTGAGTGAATTTGTCGTCTACGTCTTCTTCTTCCATTAGCTGACGAAAAACGAAAAGAATGTTGTTGTTCAATTCAATACTACTAATTAACTAACAAACTCTGTCTTAGGAAATTTGTACGTTTGCTGTCATAGAAACGAAAGTCTATCTGTAGCAAAATGATCCAATCGGGATTAACATTAACTATCTATCCAAGATTCATTTCTCCCATCTCATTGTACTCAGAAGTCTTTGATCAAAGGTTTTCCATCAACACGATACACCTCGTACACAGTTCCCTTCTTTGTATGCAACTGACGTGTACAGCTATTTATATTATACTAATTCCCAATTTATTTATTCGTAACTACTAATGGTTTAGATATACCTCAAAAGTACTTTTACACTGAAAGTATTAAGTAATTATAACATAAAACGGCATAATTATACTACAAATTACATATACTGACCAATTCTTATACAGTAAAACCTATCTTCAACGAACTCTTTATTAAACGGAAACTTGTGTTAAACGGAAACTGTATTACGCGGACAACGGAAAATTTCAAGGTTCGCAGTGCAGCGCTTAGCAAGTTTTTAGACACCCTATGAAAGGTTAGATATATATTTTTAGCAAAACAGACAGTGATGTGCTAACCGAAGCAGACACGACGGATGTACATGCTTTAATTGAGAATTATACGGAAAATCTGAAAGGAGCAGAGAAGGTGGAGGAAGAAGAGAAATAAGACACTGAGTTGGAAGAGGAGTGTAGATTAAAAATTCTGTCAAAATTTCAAGATTCTGTCAAAAGTTTAAAGGAACTACAACATTTGCCTTACGTCGAAATGACACTGATATCCTTAATGATTTCTCAGACTAAAGTTTCTATGCACAGTTGAGCAGACAAGCAACGATGTACAGAAAACACTCCTTGACTATTGGAAAAAATACGGTAACTTTTGTACAGTACTTTTTCTGTTCATTGTAAGTGTATGTATTACTTCGTAGTAGAAATACTGTAAATTGACTAAGGTACGTACATCATCTTATTTTATCTCAGTATGTCCATTTTATGAATACACTTTTTTTGTGCATAGATGTACCTTCGTTAACCGGAAACCTATCTTCAACGGAAATTTTTTCGAGTCCCGTTCGTTTCCGCTAAAGGCAGATTTTACTATATTTTGTTCTTTTTTTTTTCGGTTCCTCTTACATATTCACCTACTGTAATTACCACACCAAAACATATAAGAATTTTTTAACTGAATTATTATTATTATTATTATTATTATTATTATTATTATTATTATTATTATTATTATTATTATTATGTAAATATATATTAATGTAAGATATGCTATTAAAACCTTAGACATTAAATCAGCATTTGGTATACTGTTCCAGAAAAACTTACGAGATCTCTTGCCCAACCCCTACTCATTTCCCTCCACCCCCACACACAACCTTCGGTTGATCTTAGGCAGCACGTGCGCTGTCAGTTTCATCAATGTTGCCGTACTTCAGCATTTTGAAAGAAGAAGAAAAAAAAAGCGATGAATCGAACATGAAAGGGACAACAGAGGAATGTGAGAACGTTGATTTTTAAGTAACATGGGTCATAAATCTCTAACAAATGTCGCCAAGAACAACAAGGAGAGTTTTGAGGACTTTCCAGATTCCACGAAAAAAGTATCTTTATCCATGTCTGCTAGTATAGATGAGTACTTGATTCCATTATAAAAAAGTGGTCGAAGTAATTTCACCAATGTTAGCATCATTCTTGTTTAATTGGTGCTTAAATGTAAGCATTTATCCTGAAACTTAGAAGGTAGTAGCCGTAACATCCATACCCAAGACTAAAGGTGATTATATCAATGATTATGTCCTATTTCTATAAGGAATGTTAATTCTAAATTTTATATATAAATTTTATAATATATAATTTTATATATAAATTTTATAATAAATTTTATAATTTAACCCACTTGTACAGCACTATCTGTGAACAAGTGCATACGACTCAACATGAGTGGTAAATAAGTTATTACAAACTTCGCAAATCTTATGCAAAATCTATTTTCTGTTATTCAGTCTGGTGATCAAACTCATTTACTTTGATTTTGCAAGAGCATTTGATTCGCAGCTTATCATTTATTAATAAGTAACCTGTTCAAGTTCAAATTGTCAAATCATACAATAAAATGACTAGACTCATATTTAAGTAACAGGAAATCTAGAGTTAGGTATAATGGCTATACTTCTACTTATAACGTAACATCCGGAGTACCCCATGGTTCTAACCTGGGCCCCTTGCTGTTTTTACTTTATATAAATGATTGCCTGATAATTTAACCTGTAAAGATTTGCTGTATGCTTATGACATTAAAATCTTTAATGAAATTCATACTGTCTAAGATCAAGTTATATTGCAAGATATATCAGTTAAATGGTCAGAGAATAATCTTTGAGCTTTGAATATTGCCAAAATTCGAGGCATACCTTTTTTCAGGAAAAGACCTTTTGTCTTATAAATATATAATAGGTAATCAGGAAATCGTATTTGGAACCTAAGTTAAAGATCTGTGATTAATATTAGATAACAAATTATTATTTCAAAAAGATTTACAGGCCATCATATCTAAAGTCAGAAAAAAAATGTTAAAATGACTCCATTGTAATTTTTCCAATATTAATACTTGCAAAGTTCTCTACATGTGTAATGTGCATTCTCATTTGGAAGACAATACGGTGATTTGGAACAAGGAAGCCAAATACTTTGCAAATACTACTGAGTGTATTCAGAGTAAATTCCTAGCCTGGTCACGATGAAAGTTCAAAGATTTTAAAGATATCAGTTTGTCTAGCATATCCAAAGAAAGCACCTTTTGTCTTTAGCCGATAGGCGATATATTTTCGATTAAGGAACTTTTAGTGCTTATTTAATTTAGGGAGGTGAAATTCGAGTTTTTTAAAATATTTTTTTTATGGTTGTTGGTTCTAGATTTTAACCATTTCTTCTTTTTGTTTGTTTCATCATTTCTTTTCCTTCTAGGTTTAAAATTTGTTATTTTTTGGTTGCATGATCAGATACTACATACATTTCTTTCATCTTAGTTAATACGAGTTTTTTTTTTTTTTTTTTTAAAAAAAAAACACTTTTATGAGCAGAGTATTAACTGAACACTATTTTCATCAGACACTAACTCCGAACTATTTTCATCAAACAGTTAGTGTCTGATGAAGACAACGTTAAGTTGTCGAAACTGTAACATTGTATTTAGTTTTAAAAAATAAGTGTATATACTCTGGTCAGAAAAGTGTTAGTTATTCTTGTTCCAGAGTCATGATGGATAGAGCTACGAGTCTTGTTTAATTATATATGTAATCCCCTTCTTTTAAATTTGATATGTCGTATTGTATTCCTGTATAAGATCATTTATTAAGTTTACTGTATGGTAAAATTTTAAGATTTCGACTGCATGTACAGCTTATGTACTGTATGTATAATTTACACATTATCAGATGCATTCTATGTCATTATTGCATTAGTCTGACTGTATGTACTGAATATGTATTGCATCTATCAAATACCTATTACCTAGACGCACCTGTGGCTGTAAATGCTGTTTGCTGTCTAATAAGTAAGTAAATAAATAAATAAATAAGTCTTGAGGGAAAACACATCGGTAAAATATTTAAAGGGGTTCATTCACAGTTTTATTGCAAAGGACCGTAAGTGTGAGATATCGGCGCTGAGCAGAGATATTCGACACATCACTTATACCGATATCCCAGCTTAGCACTACCCTCTATGGATGTTTCTCACATATGCTAAATGCGGTTACATACTGATCTTATTCTTATGTTGATTTCACTCCTAAAACCTCTCAGTTTCTCTAAATCACCAATGACCCCCTTACCTTTGCTGCCCTTTCTGACCAACTTTCTGAGGCTATAGGGCCAAAATAACACAAGAGATTGACGCGTACTTCCTATTACACCTATCGGTCAACGTCTACCTTCTGGGGGAATAAAACTGTGAATGAACCCCTTTATTTCTACAAGCACTCATGATTTCAGAGAATGGGCCGGAGAAATTATCCCCAGAGTCTCAAATATCCAACGCGAGATATGTCCGATCGTGCTTTATGTAAGTTATCAGTATTTTCGCAGCACTACTTTCAGCCCTGCATATTGAAAGTCACCCCCAGGCGAAAACCTTCTGAAAACAACATTTGCTACAAGCAAGGGAACAAAGCGTGTATGTAATGTTCTAATTGTTGTATACATCTTTCTGAAGCTACACAAAACTTCTTTTCCTTCGCTTGCAATAATAAAATTTGAATGCTGATGTGACTTCCCTCAAAAGCCTAATGATAACAATAGTAATAATGAAAATTGCTTTTCACATCAAATACTTTCTGCTTATTAAGTGTTACGACACAAACATCATTACAATTTATAGTTTTTATAGAACTTGTTTAAATTCTAAAATGAATTGTTTAAATTGTATGTTACATCCTGTCAGTGACTACAGCAAGCTATAATAATGATCACCAGGTGTCTCTATACATCTTACTGAGAAAATAGCAACGGCACGAAAATAACATCTAAAAAACAGGTCATTACTTAATAATAAAACAAAATGTTTTAAGTTCCTAGAAGGAGCTAATAGGAATGGAGGATTTTAGTTATGTTATTCCAGGCTAATTTCCTTACATATTACCCTCTTGTAAACTCGTATTTACGAAATATTGGTAGAGCGCTGACATTTAGTGCGTGGTGTCCCTGGTTCTATCCTATCTCGCGCCAAGTGGACTTTATGATAGACAAACACTGTGCGGATAGATTTTCTCGGGAGATTTTTTCCTCGTTTTATTCCACTTTCTTTATTCTACCAATTAGTTTACTGTCATCATACAAATTTACACAGGATAAAACGGCAAAGCGAAAATGTTGTATAATGGAATGCCCTCCGGAGCCTCCTTCAGCCGCTACGGAGAATCAAAATTTTACTTTGTGGCAACATAGCATATTAACTCGGAACCATTAGCATTACTCTACAAATTCATCAAACAGTTACATCGACTGTTAAAGTAATAAGTGGTACTAGTGTCAACGTCTATTGACTTTAACTGTCATCTGGTAAGAATCGATGTAATTATTTGATGGATTGGTAGATCTAATCTAGGGTTCTTTATCTGCGACGTTACCACGTAGTGCAATACGCGTCTCCAGGGAAGGACCCGAAAAGTATACATACATACATACCTACATATATATATAGGGACAAGGTTATGGGCTATCCCTTTTCCTCCGGAGTGTTCATTGCATAGAACCGATTTTATAGTTATTTCCATTGTTTCTTCCTAACTAGTTAGAATAGCCGTCTTCGCACAGGAAGAACAAGTTTATCAAAAATATTTTAAAGGTATACTTGAACCTCTCTCCCTTTAGTATCAGCATTTTAATGAAAGGAACTTGATAAAAAATCCAGATCAAGTCAAGTGCTAGGTATGTTTCGAAATCCACATCAATCCGTTCAGTCGTTTTCCCGTGATAATGAGACATTTAACTTCGAAAATATTACAAATTTCCCCTTCACTCATATAGAAGTGAAATTTCAAAAATCCTAAAGGCTGTGTCCACTTACTTTTAATAAGGAGTTTCTATACCAAGTTTTATCTCCCCCTCCCTATGAGGGGCACATGAAATACTCTATTTTTGACATATACAGTATATTTTATCCCTTCCTAAACATTTTAATGGAAGTGACATGAAAAAAACGGCTCGAGAACAATGCTTATTGCGTACAAACATTTATTTCAAATGGTTTAGCCGTTTTTCCGTGATGTGACCAGATAGTATAGCTTCCGTTAAAAGTTTTTTTTTTTTTTTTTTTTTTTTTATATACCTACAGTAATGAAGATACAGATTAAAACTGAAATGGCTTATTAGTATTACCTTCTGTAGCCTTTCCCTGTCCTTTTTCCGAGCACTTTTAAACGACGGAGGATCCTGTTCTTCTTCTAAGTCCACCGTCATGAATTCGTCCAGAGTCAATGAACTCGATGGAGTTTCTCCAAACTCTACCAGCCTGCCGTCAAGGAAACGCAATGAACATTAAAATATTCATAATAACATAAACACTCTTGGGTTATGAACAGAACAAAGAAAGAAAACTCCTCTGACAGATACATACTATCTTTTGCTTAACAAATACAGGGTGGTCTGAAAACCTGGAACGGATGCTGTAAGTACTCGTATGTCGATTGAATAAACGCCAAACTGTTTATTACGGGAGAAATAGGGTCATGCGATATATTGAATGGCACTAGCAAAAGCTCAAAGAAACGACCGCATCAGATTTTATTTGAAACCAACGGTACCCTGATAATTGTGATTTTCTGCAGAAACATTTGAAGATAACGATTCCTACATGGTGTGCTCAGAATGGACCCATCATGAGTCAATGTACACACCCAAAGGAAAGTGTCAGGTTGAACGTTCACATGTCGCCGTAAGTGATGAATGTACAGGATTTTCATAGCATAGGCCATTGTCTTCACATGACCCCTCTCCAGAGGTAGAAGTCAAATGGTGTGAGAGCAAAGGAATGCAATGGCCGTTCAATTGGTCAACGACGACCTATCCACGTTCCAGGTAACTACACATCCAAGTTGCCTGGATGCTACTTCCTCACTGCATCGGTGTTTGTAAACATTTTCATAAGTGGGTCGCGACTTTCATCTTCGGGAACAGGTAGAAGTCGCACAGGGATAGGTCAGGGGAATAGCGAGGATGGAGGACTGTTGTCATGTTATTTTTAACCAGGAATTCCCTCACAACAAGCGAGGTGTGGGCGGGCTCCGTTGTGATGGTGCAGCAACCAGCCCCTTATTTGCCACAGATGACACACATTTGCCACACATTCTGACCAGGTGGAACAAACTGCTTTGTTGCTGCGAACTTTTCGAGCTTTTTCCGGCCTTAGAGAGGATGGCGTCTTCTGTTGTGATGATTGCTGCTTCGTTTCCGGGTTATAACCATAGACCCAAGATTCATTACCTGTAATGACTCTGGATTATAAGTTTGGACCCTCTCGAACTCTTTGTTGCAGCTCGGTGCACGTCTGCAACCTGAGGTGTTTGTGTCGATGCTGAGAAGGCGACGGACAAACTTCGCTGCAATTCGTCTCATGTTCAGTTCATCGGATAGAATTCGTTGACATGTATCGTACGACAGTCGAAGTCTGCTACAAACATTGTGAACTGTCTGCCTTCTGTCTTCGCGAATCACGTCACAGAGTTTCATGATGATTTCCAGTGTTATGCATGTTGACGATCGACCACAATGTTTATCATCTTCCACAGACTCGCGGCCTTCTTTGAAACGCTTGAATCACTCAAATGTTCTTGCTTGACTCAGTGCACTCTCACCAAATGCCTCTTTCAGCATGCGGTGGGTTTCGGCTGCAGGTTTCTTCAAGTTGACACAGAACTTGATGCAAATCCGTTCCTCCTTAACATCAGCCATTTGACAAATCGCAGAAGCACTGAAACACGTCCTGACACGCACAACTACAACTCACAATTAAATGCGTCAAAGATGACGCAACTTTGTGGTGCAGTAGCTAATAAATGTACCTAGAGACACCTAGCGCCGGAATGTCGTCCTGCTACTGGTTTGATAAAAAAGAAAAAAAAAAAAAACTCGGATATTTTGCGTAGCCCCTTGTATGTAGAGACATGACAAAAAGTATATCAACATACTGTAGTTCTCTGGGTACGCTTCCAGTTTAGGAAGGTATCCAGCTTTAAGGAGTTTTAGTCTACTTACTTCGCATTAAAAAAAAAAAAAAAAAACTCTATTGTACTTATATCTATTTAAATAATCAATTCGAACGAAAATTAGAGGAAACGAGTTTCTATCGACCCATAAACAACTTCTACTTGATATTATTTCCTAGTAGACCACCTTTGTATTCTTAAAAGCATTATGGTCCTCTGGACAAGCCAGTGTACTGGGGCCTCTACGACAACCAACCACAGGAATAAAATGTACATGGATAACAAAAGAACTTTGCAGCAAATATTATTTTATAATTTAGCATAGTCTAGACCAGCGTTTCCATTCTTTAAATTTTCTTTTATTTTAATGTTGCGGACACCTTGTAGCGAATGTTAATTCTCTGCGGCTCCCCATGAAATAAAAGTTATTTTAAAAAGTATATCTTACATATTAATAAAAATGATATGATAAATTACATTTATACAATACTAAATGTGTCATTTATGACAATGTAATAATATTTTTAAAAAAATACGATCAGAACAGTTAGGCCTAGGACTAAAAGTGGGTCTGAAAAGGTACGGAACGAATGATGTTACGCCGCCCTCGTGCATATATTTGCCCGTTATTATTTTTAGGAAGTAGAGGACGCCATAGATATTTTGGAAGTGAAGGGAACGGCGTCCTCCCGCGTTCCCCCTTACTTTCACCGTCCTGAGCCTAATATTATGAATTTAAGATTCACGTGATGTGATGGGTGATGCATTTTTCAGTGGGGAAATCGTAGTCCAGTGGTTAGAGCGTTGGACTCACGTCTACGTGGTCTCGGGTTTGATTCCTGGTCGGTGCTTCCCAATTTTCGGCGTCCACCTAGCGTCGTGAGGCAGACTGGGGAATCACGTAAAAACAACACGTGACAGTCACTAGATCTAGAAATCTCTTGATGCGCTGGAGCAAGCTTAGGCTCACAAAATGGGGTGCTACGCCAAGTGGCTTGTGTTTTTTAATGCATTTTTCAGCTTAGGTTGCTAATTTTGATATTTCTTCCTTCAACTGTTATATTCCATTCTTCTGAATTGGTTGAAACCTACGTAACGTACCTATACGCTGCAAGTAGCCTACCCAAGGTGTAAACGACATAATAAGATAAAGTTTAATTAAAATAAAATGTCCTATAGTTCCCCTTTCAATATCTTGCTATCCCCGGGGGTCCGCAGATCACAGATTGAGAAACACTGGTCTAAACTAGCATGTAATGATATTTATTACTTGACATATATAGATTAACATGGGGTCATCGGTCAACTGCCCATTGAACTCATGCGGTAAGACAGCCCTTCTTGTAACATACAATGAGCAACTTGAATGAATACCAACCTTTTCCTCAGCGTGGACTCATGAACTTTAACGATCTTTATGATGTCTGTAATTGTGCGACTGAATTCATGTAGCCTGGCTGCTATCAAGAGAGCTGGAACAAACAAGTCGAAATTCTATTAGTATTATTAAAAAAAGATAAATTTATTTGGAAAATGGACAGTGAAATCAACAGACGGATTGGATCAAAGCAATTATACGAGGGTGATTCAGAAAGTAATGCCTCCAAGTCCACTACTTGGGCAACAGTTTATCATTAATCCACTGATGTTGAAGCTACAGAATGTCACTTGTTTCACTTTCCTATCTCTTCTCGTTTCAGAGTAATGGAGCAATCCATGGCATTCAGTGGTGACGTCTGGTTGAAAAGTGGGCTGTCATTGAATTTCTGACTGCGGAAGGTTGTGCGCCCAGGAACATTCATCGCCGGCAACGAGTCGTGGATACACCATTACGACCCAGAAACGAAGCATCACTCGATGGAGTACCGCCACACGTCCTCTCCTCCGTCAAAAAATTCACAGTTGTTCCATCTGCTGGCAAAGTATTGTTGACATTCTACCTCATCTTGCCTATAGTCCGGATCTTGTGCCCTGAGATTTTTGGCTCCTCCCCAAACTTAAGGATTACCTTTAGACTTAGGCTATTTGAGAAAGCGTTACCCCGTGTAGCGAACGCGGCCAAAGTAGCTATTCAGTAATTTTACTTTCACCAGAGTTTTAAATCATACTATGAGCCAGTCAGGGTTTCCGGGTCTTTTTGCCAGGTCCAGGTGTGTAATAGCAGAGTTCCAATACTCTGCACAGACCATCTTCCAAGCAGCTTTTTCTTGCTACAATCCCTTTGCCTGGCAACACTTCTTTCCTTTTTTTTTCCTTCCTTTTGAAATCTTTCAAACAGCAGGCGGTCTATTGTTCCGAAATGCACCAAATACGCTCGAGCTGACGTTTTCTCCGCGTTTTTATTGCTTTCGCGTTTGTGATATCTACATTTAAATACATGGTCAGCGTATTCCAAGCGTACGCAAGAGCAATAAATACGCTTTGTGATTGCCTCAAATAGCCGGGTACTTAGGGTCAACGCTACCGTTGTGACGCGGAGGTGGAAGCGGTAGTTCGGAAATGGTGTCACCAGCAGCCATCACAATTCTTCGCCGATTGCATGAAAAACCTTCTTTCGGATTGGCGCAAGTGTGTTGCCCGTACTGGGGACTATGTTGAAAAATGATGTCACCGTTTGTAGCTGACATTGCAAGCTTTTCATTGATACCTGTATCGGTGCTATCTGTCAAACACAAATAAAGGTTATCACCTTAGAGGCATTACTTTCTGAATCACCGGTGCTATCTGTCAAACACAAATAAAGGTTATCACCTTGGAGGCATTACTTTCTGAATCACCGGTGCTATCTGTCAAACACAAATAAAGGTTATCACCTTAGAGGCATTACTTTCTGAATCACCGGTGCTATCTGTCAAACACAAATAAAGGTTATCACCTTAGAGGCATTACTTTCTGAATCACCGGTGCTATCTGTCAAACACAAATAAAGGTTATCACCTTAGAGGCATTACTTTCTGAATCACCGGTGCTATCTGTCAAACACAAATAAAGGTTATCACCTTAGAGGCATTACTTTCTGAATCACCGGTGCTATCTGTCAAACACAAATAAAGGTTATCACCTTAGAGGCATTACTTTCTGAATCACCGGTGCTATCTGTCAAACACAAATAAAGGTTATCACCTTAGAGGCATTACTTTCTGAATCACCGGTGCTATCTGTCAAACACAAATAAAGGTTATCACCTTAGAGGCATTACTTTCTGAATCACCGGTGCTATCTGTCAAACACAAATAAAGGTTATCACCTTGGAGGCATTACTTTCTGAATCACCGGTGCTATCTGTCAAACACAAATAAAGGTTATCACCTTAGAGGCATTACTTTCTGAATCACCGGTGCTATCTGTCAAACACAAATAAAGGTTATCACCTTGGAGGCATTACTTTCTGAATCACCGGTGCTATCTGTCAAACACAAATAAAGGTTATCACCTTAGAGGCATTACTTTCTGAATCACCGGTGCTATCTGTCAAACAC
The DNA here is from genome assembly GCF_964235325.1 of Thermobia domestica. Classification (NCBI taxonomy): domain Eukaryota; kingdom Metazoa; phylum Arthropoda; class Insecta; order Zygentoma; family Lepismatidae; genus Thermobia; species Thermobia domestica. The sequence continues at coordinate 2,978,731 of NC_137464.1, read as the reverse complement.
AAATAAAGGTTATCACCTTAGAGGCATTACTTTCTGAATCACCGGTGCTATCTGTCAAACACAAATAAAGGTTATCACCTTGGAGGCATTACTTCCTGAATCACCGGTGCTATCTGTCAAACACAAATAAAGGTATCACCTTGGAGGCATTACTTTCTGAATCACCGGTGCTATCTGTCAAACACAAATAAAGGTTATCACCTTAGAGGCATTACTTTCTGAATCACCGGTGCTATCTGTAAAACACAAATAAAGTTATCACCTTGAAGCTGGGCTAGATTAACTCATCTGGAAGCCCGGGACTAGAAAAAATAAATATATGGTCCCTGCTGACTTCAACTAACAGGCCCTACATTTCTTTCAAAGTACAGTACGAAAGTTAAGGGAATACCTTTCATATTTTTTGTCATATTTTATTTTATGATGATGATTGTATCTTCATGATTCTTTTTAGATAGCCACTTGAGATTTTGATCAAAGTGAAGGCCCGGGGCTATAGTCCCCTAAGCCCCTCGCTTAATCCGGCCCTGCCTTGGAGGCATTACTTTCTGAATCACACTCGTATTATTATCTAACACAGAGATTGTAAAACTGTGATTCGCGGACTCCTGAAGAGGTTTTTGAATCTGTAGTCAAAGCACTAAACTTAAGATTCTAACAATTTTTACATTGAAAAATAAAAAGATGGTACACATGAAAATCCTTTTCTTACCTTCTGTTAAAGAATCTGTCAGAAGTCCGTCAAAATTCACGCCATAACACAGGGTCCACGAAATCACAAAGTTTAAGAACCGCTAAATCTAACATATTAAAATTGTACTGTATCTGCGCCATTTTTCTTTTCAAGCCCATTGGTTTACATGGACAAATATTTATTACTTTTTCTCCGAAATGAGCAGGTTTTTTTAAAGGATTAATTTTACTGATTTTTTGTTCAAATCTTTTTTAAGTATATCGCCTCCTTTCTAACTATGAATTTGCGTTCTACAGATTTTTAATGTTATTTAAATTACATTTGATTTATACTTAAATGTCAAAATTATATGTCATAAAACTTAATTACATTGAAATATATTTGAAGAGAAAATCGGCAAAAATCAAACAAATAAAAATTCCTTTCATTTGAAAGAGAAATTAATAGTTTTCCATATTAAATCAACGAGTTAACAAATCAAGATGATGCAGATATTCAACAGCCTTGAATTAATATTACACTTCTCACCATAAATCAATTTCTACATCGAAACATCTAACAAAACAAAATGCTCTAAAACAGTGGTACAACCTCTTCGAACCTAGTGCCCCCTTGGGTGAATGCAATTATCCTCAGCGCTCCCAGTCATCTTAACCCAACCCATTTAGCACAATCCACCACGTGGATGCCTCTATTACTAAGACATTGGTCAGTTAAGTAGTTATATGGAAAAAAAAATGATAATTTGTAAAATCCATAATGGCTTTTAACCAAAGAAAAAAAGTCTATAACAGGTCCTGAAATCTCAAATGTCCTCTAAATAATATATCGCCCCTTTTGGAAACGAGAACGCCCCGTAGAAGCGTTAACGACCAAGTGGAACCATTGCTCTAAAACGGCGTTTCCCAATCATTCTTATGTCGCGAACCCTTTGTAGCGACTGTTAATTCTGCACGGTCCCATGAAAACGAAAATATTAAAAAAAAAAAAAAAAAAACTAGTATATTTTAGTATCATAAAAATGAATTGATAATTAAAATTTTACTACAATAAATGTGATTTATAACAACACAATACTCTTGTAAATAGAAATATTCGGGAAAATACAATCATACTTTAGGCCTAATATTATGAATTCAACACTCGCTTAATATGATATGAAATTATGCCCCTTAGACGATGATTAAAGCAAGTAAATGATGACGCAAGAATTGGTGGAATGAGAGAGTAGGAGGAAACGACAGTACCCCTAGAATCTAGAAAACGATGTTGTCCGCCACAAACTTACCTGGTCGGGGATCGAACCAGAGACCCACGTACCAGAGGAAAACGCTCTAAAACTGAGCCAACGTGCCCACTTAATAGAATAATTAATGCTGTTTTTCAGAGTTCAACTTCCGTACGTCTAAATGAAAACCATAATTTCAGCTACCAGTCTGATTACACGTTAAGCCTGTTCTGTGCTTCTTTTTCATACCTACGAGATGGGAAAATGTGGTCTCGAAAATGACAAATGGTAACTGATGTCTTACAGTCCTTTTGGAAATTTCAGGATACACAGACTTAGGTTGGAAACAAAACTCTATTAACGACAATGAAGGAAATCAGTTTGAACGTCGAATCACACGACTGCTCATAAAATGTTCCGCGACAGAAATAAATTCGTATTCTGACAAGGGAACATTTTGATTTGGTGAATTCAATTGATGAAAATGATTGCTAGCACTGGATTTAACACCAAAAGAAGCAGAGAAAAAGAGGGTGTTTATGCCTAAAAATGCCTTGTTAATTTTGACACGAGTACAGGGATTGAGGTTGTATATGAGGAACGCATGTAGAGCTGCACTGAATAGGCATAACGTGAATCATGGGGGGCATCTGAAAAGCAGCCATGTTGGAATTAGCACAAGAAGAATATACGGGAAAGGAGTCGTGTGACATATGGCTCTTGACGCACACCGTCTACTGAAACCACAACTTGAACACTTAAAAGTACCTGCTCCGCATAATCCTGAAGGCCGTCTTCCAGTATGAATCCAATCCCTCTTCATCCTTTGTACTAACCGTAACGCTGTCATGGATACCTCGTGAGTTTTATCTCCAAATTCTAAACGATTGGCAAACCTCAAAATATACAGGCAAGGATCTGAAACAAAATAAACAACAACTTTAATCAGAAGGAACTATTTTGTAGAAATTCGAATTATATATTGTTTTCTCTCAATTAGCGGCGGATGTTCAGGAACGTCAATTAAGTAAAAGTTAATATCTCTACAAGTTAAAGGAAGAAATTTTAAAACATATACTTAAGTTTTCCCTTTAGGTTGTAGGCCTAGTAATAAAATTTTAATTTATACTGATGTTACTTCCCTTAAGAGCCGTCACTGCTTTCTCATTAATTATGTGTATGTGTGTGTGTATACACTGTGTACATATTGTATAAGGTGATCTGAATTTAAACATCAGTCTGATCAAACGGCGAAGGGATTCTCGATTAGCACTCTTTTTAGAGAGAAAGAGAAAAAATCGGGAAGTCTCTCAGTTCAAAGTATCGTTCTACTACACATCTTGTGCGTTTAAATAAAACATGAAGACTTTTATCAGGATAATCGATCTTAACAGTAGGGAAAAAAGTCTGTTACCGAAGGAACAGACCTCGTATATTTGAGTTTCTAAAACACGGGGTTGCCTGAGAGAGGAGTTGAGACTGTCTTGTTTCGAAGAGTATAGTGAAAATGATGTCTCGTCTCTGTAAATGTATCTCTTTCTACTGGAAGAGCTTTATCTCGTCTCTTCTCGTCTCACGCGCAACCCTACCTAGAGTCCCGAATTGAATGCTCTGTGATTAGTCCCAGACTTACGTAGAATCTAAACAAGCTATAGCTTAGGGGTCCACTTTCTTACAGCTCCCCCCCCCAAAAAAAAAATTAAAGGAAATAAGTTAGATGTACACTTCCACATCATAAGATAAAAACAAATAAAATAAATCCTGTCGAGAGCTCCTCGTGGCTAAGCAGTTAGTATACGCGCCTTTGGCGTGGGAGACCGGGATTCGATTTCCGGCGGAAGTTTATATGGTTCGGATTCCATGCTAAGCTGTAGGTTCACGTTTCATAGACCCCTATAGCTTCGCTGATGAAAAGAACGCTAAAATCAAATTAACTCAACTCAATAAATCCCATTTATAGCAAAAATGAAAATGAAATGAATTCTTTAAGTTTTACGTCCCACGATTATGAGTAGGCTAAAGGAGACTGTGATGATGAGAAATGAATGAAATAGCGGGATAAGAAAGTGGAAAGAAATAGGAGAACACGCACACCACGTATTTGTCCACCACAAAGTCCACTTAGCGTGAGCTGGGATTGAACCAGAGACCGCGTGAAAGCTCTACCACTGAGCCACCGTGGTCCGTTACAGTAAAAGTGTTTTGTGCTCTGTAGGTTCCTATGACGTAAGTAATGGGACTTCTCCTGCTCCCTAAAATAACACTAGTTGAGATAGATGGGCATATAAAGTACCATATTACCTTCAATAGCTTGGGGTATACTCAAACCTAAATCCGCCCCTGGGTAATTTAGTTAGTTTACTGCAACGTCCAGTTTCCAGTTGTTACATCGTACATTACGAAACCATAACCAAAGGTCTGTCCATGATGAGTTTATATCATGAGAATTTTATGTAAAATGATGGCAAAAAATATATTTATGCAACATGTGGCAATGGAGAACAGCAGAGGGAAAAAAGATATGAAGAAAAAGAATAAATTGGCCGATAGCAAGGTTACTCTGAGTAACGAACCATCTCATACGTCGATCATCAATTTATTCAAAGAATGTGTTTCCTCGGTTATGTAATGTAATGAAACAGTTGTAATTGCCGTTAAAATGTATCGCATGGAGGATTTGAAACAGAGAAAAACAGAGAGAAAATACACACTTTCGTTTTGAATAATGTTTTATTATTTTGTTATTTAACAATGGAGTTGTAATTATTATTCAAAAGATGCGATGAAATTGAAAAGACTATTCTGTCCGAATCAGTTGTTCTGTGACGTTAGATAAACGAGGAAAGTTCAACAATCTGGAAGATAGTTAATTAGCAGCACATTATGTTACCGACGTACAGTCAGAGCCAATAAAAATTAACTACTCTCTCTCCATCTCTCTGTTTTATTTATAGCTTAAGCAACACATAGTTGTTTCTTTATAGATATACAGTATTTCAAAACAACACCAACAACGTATGGGAGGTGATTCCAAGATAAAACGAAAAGTATAGACCAACTTGGATGCACAAATGCCTCCTTTCGGAGCTTTTCGGCTCCCGAAAGCATGAAATAAATAAATAAGTAAAGGTACATAGCTCCAAAACTATGGGACCTACCGTAGTCGGGTCAAGACTTAACTTAGGAACTAGTATGTGCCCTATCCAAAAATACGTTTCAGGATCCTGCGCTACTCACGCAACAATTTTTATACAGGGAGATTGGCTACAGGCATATAATTTGAAGTACTCACCAGTATTCTGAAAGATGGATATTTGGATAGGGCACGTACTAGCTCCCAAGCGAATGTGTTACTTACAGAAGTGCCCCAAGACAGTTTCGTACAACTTCAGGAAGCTGCATACAAGAATTAATACATTAGGATGTTATCTTCCCTTAGCTTGAAGAGGTAGCATTTTAATTTTAACCGATGCGACTTCCCTGAAGACCCGCCACTGATCTATTCACTCTTTAAGGCTTCCTGATTCGGAAATTTAGACAAAAACACAATTCTTTCTTCCATGATAATGTTTATAGCAATTATAGGCCAACGCAAAACAAGGACATTCTGTTTTATATATAGCACATATTTCTTTGGAAGCCACCGGAAACAAATTTATGCTGCGTGAACCGGCGGAAATATGTCATTAGGAAGCAAGTAATAACCCAATGTCCGACCATTCTGAATAGTTAAAGAAAAAGATCCCATTAGGTGAATTCTGGGAGGTAGTGTTAAATACACATCGTACTCCACTCCTTTACGAATACATTTTTCCACCTTCCATTTTAGTGTAAAATAGTCTTACATTGAATTTATTCTATGTGTGTACAAATGAAAATAACTTTATTTAGAAATGATTGCCGTTACCCACGAGGCGAAAAGTACACTTTTCAATTCATCGGAATTGTCATTATATTGCGTCGTATCTCTCGTCGACAACACTAGATTACTCAAATCCTAGATCTGAAATATTATTTCAGTGTTAACATGATTCATATTTTAAACATTATACGTTCATGAAGTGATTGTAAACACAATAATGAGCATTTATCAATAGGGTTGTCAACCATCTGGTATGTCCTTGCCCGGTGTCCGGTACGACCTCAAAACCGGACGTTAAATGCCCAGTATTTTTTTTTTTTTATGTTACTAGTCCTATTCTATTCAGATTATTTTTTAATTCCATGGAAAAGTAGATTTAGTTAAATCTGGATTCTAAAATGTACCTATACCTGGATTTCAAATTTACTGAACTTATCAGAACTGCTAAAGGCCAATAAACGTACATTTTCAAGAGCGCAGCTAGCACTACGTCATCCTCATCTACGTCTTCCAATTAAATAATGCATTCAGATCCAGTAGGCATTATGAGACGCCACCAGCCCCAGCGAATCTGGTAAGATTTATTTCTCAAGTATATTTTGTGCACGCCATAATTATATTTGTTTTTCTGTTTTAAATAGGATGGTAGACTATGACTATTGATGGTAGACTACAAGAATTACATACGTAGTATGCCGACTCAACCGAAACTGGAATAAGTAACTTTAATTAGTGCTTCAAAAGTAACTAAAGTTATTAAATTCGGACTCCAAATCGCTCAATTTTATATGAAGTAACCACTTTCAAGTTCTTCATATTTTCGACAAGCGATGATACCACAATCTTAAGGGTATATGTACTCCAGGAGGGTGTCCGGTATTTCCATTTCCAAACGTTGGCTACCCTATTTATCAGCGTTTAAAGTTGCAAGTCATTAGACAATATACTCCAACAATGAACATGGTTTGGTACGCACCTTTGGCGTGGGACAGCCCGGTTCGATTCCCAGCGGGAGGTCATGTGGTTCGGATTCCACGTTAATCAGTAGGTCCAGTTTCATATAGCCTCGCTGCTGAAAGGGACGTTACACTCAAAATCAACTCAACTCTATGAATATCGTTTGAATGTTGTTATATCACACCCTTTGTGAACCTCTCGTGGTTGTGTAAGGATTCTGATAAATTCTAGTTGAAACAAACTCTAACTAGCTAACCAGTGGCGTATTTAGGGGGGGCTTCAGGGCTTAAGCCCCCCCTGAAATCTTACTTACTATAGTAAAGTATATGAAATATCTTGCAGAATTTTTACATTTTCAGACAAAGCCCCCCCCCCCCGAAAGTTAGCAAAGCCCCTCCCGAAACAAAATCGTAAATACGTCACTGTACCTAACTCTATGGCCTATGGAACCCGAAGGTTCAATGCCGCATCCACAAAAGCTCTCCAATGACTTCTATCCTTAGCCAACTGGATCCAGTTTCTACTTTGTATTCTAGTTGAAATAAAGTTTCAAAAACTCAGGACAGAAATCGGAACGAGAAATTTTCGAGATGAGACGAAAGCTTTTCGAGAATCGAGACGAAACAAGAGAATCTTATTTCTTGTGTCTTGGGCAACACTCAAAATTATAAACAACCATATTTTTAGAATAACATTCAAGGGCTCTTTCATGCATTAGTGTTTAGTGTTATTATCCTCTGTGCAGGGATTACTGAGATTCATTTGAGTCGAGAGTGCTAGTAGCTCTGGTCTCACGGGAAATGGTCCAACAACACCTGACAGATGGATGCTGTAGAAGAGCGGATGTTATGTATTCAAACTTAAATGTGAATATTTTTCTAAAACTGGATTCTGCCTTATTTTCATGCAAACAAGCGTATGGAGTGAAAGTGATTCATACGTGAGATTGTAATGCAACCAAGAAGTTAAAACGTTACGAGTGAAAACACGTGTTATATGGGCCAAATGGAGAACGCTACGCCTCACGCACAACAAAAGACTACAAATCTCTTCATAGGTTGTAACCATCAGGAAATGACCAACTAAATCTCATTAAGAAAGAAGCGACGTATGACCTTATGGTGAGGATAAGTGTTATAAAGCTTATTACATGATATCCTAACTATTTGCTGAATGCAACACTTTTGTTGTGTCTCAGACAGCTTATGCTTACAACGCTCTTCCTTTTTAGGTCTACGCGAGGCTAAACAATGACAACAATGAAATCTTCCACATACGCAATAATGTTATTGGATTGCTTTTATCTTCGTTGTCTGTTCAGCAGTCGGAGAAGGAATGAAAACAATTGCATCAGAACATACATTTTTTAAATCTTTATTTCAGATGTATAATGAATGCATTTTTTTTTTACTATATCTAATAGAGATTTCAGTCACCATTGAAACTTTCAAGGCAGGGGTGGCCCGCGGTCTACCAATCGACCAGCAAGTCGGTGCCTGTATCGTGCTGTCAGACCCATCTCTATCTGCTAGGCAGAGAAAAGTTATTATTGTTGTTGTTTGTTTGTTGTCTCATCATATTCACCTGAAGATGAGGATGATGTCAGCCCTCGAAACGTCACAAGATATGACAGTATTTACCCGGCTGCTAGCCCGAGTAGACCTGGACATGTTCACAAAATTATAATAAGTCTGTAATACGCTGTCTTATTGTTTGTTTATTTCTTTAAGTTCAACACCCATTTGCAGCAGCGAGGCTATATGAGACGTGGATCTACAGTTTAACGTGGAAAACGAATCATTTAATGCTTTCCCACCGGGAATCCAACTTGGAATTACACATTACGAAAAATAACGAACGCATTGACTGGCATATGAATTGCAGAATGCTTTCTTTCACTATTCCCGTGTCCAGTGGCGTATTTACGATTTTGTTTCGGGAGGGGCTTTGCTAACTTTCGGGGGGAAGGTTGCCTGAAAATGTGAAAATTTTGCAAGATATTTCATGTACTTTACTATAGTAAGATTTCAGGGGGCTTAAGCCCGGAAGCCTCCCCCCTAAATACGCCACTGCCCGTGTCAAAGGAAAATATAAAAGTGTCTTCTTCTTCTTGACGTTTGGATTGTTCAGTGGAATGAAGACGTTGTGAGCAAAACTTACCAAAAAACGTCAATATACAAAAAGTTGAACTTTATGAGTGTGTCACTGCTATCATACAACTATTAGATGTGTGTTTTAACGAGATATCAAACGTACTGTATACTGAAACGCATTACGGCTACGTTGCTTCAAATTAATTCCAAATAAATTGTACCAACGTAAAAAGAAATTGTTGCTTTGGTTCACACCCAATCTTCTGCTCCTTTAGCATCCGAACTTCATACTTGTGAATTACTTCATTGTTTGGCAGCTAACAATGTATTACGTAATATTTCTGGATATGGTTCACTTTATAATTTGAACACTATAATGCGTTGTTCTTACTGTAAGAAGATAGTTCGTTTTGGATCTTGTTCAAAACTCAAACATCATCTATACTTTTACTTATATAACAATGTTGCAAAGTTAATAAAATATCTGTTTCATGGTAGTATTTGACGAAGTCTTGCGTAAGTACGAAGTTGTCTACCATTCTACAGCGTTTCTCCCGAATGGAAAAATGAAATGAATTTTTTGAGTTTTACGTCCCACGGTTATGCCGGCTAGGATAAAGGAGACGGTGATGATGAGCAATGAATGAAATGGTGGAATGAAGAAAGCGGGAGAACTCCGAGGAAACCCACGCACACGGTGTTTGTCCACAACAAAGTTCACTTGGCGGGAGCAGGGTTTGAACCCGGGACTCCATGTACCAGAGGTGAACGCTCTACCACTGAACCACCGCGGCCCCTTGTCCCGAATGGAAAACCAGACGAGAAAAAAAGGGTAAGATTCGAACCCTAGTATGCAGGGTGGGAGCTCGGTACGCTAACCATTAGACCACAGCGAGAATTAGTGATTTTCTTTAGTAATTTTCTCGCCACTATCTCCTCTTCTCTTATTCTTTAATGATTATTGCTATTGTATTCTACGGTTTTCATGCTTAACATGAGAAATGGATTATATCAGTTTGGAAACTATTGTGTTCGGAATATTCTTTACAAAACTATTGGAAAATAACATTTTATTCTGACAATACTGTTAAGCCAGTATATTTGAGGTCTGCACGGGTCGGAATTTTTAGCCCGTGAATTTACTATGTGAGGCCCGACCCGAGCCCAAAATATGTTTTAGCATTTAGGCCTGAGCCCAGCCCGAGCTCATGTGATAATCAAATGAGCCCGAAATAAGCCCGAATTACATAACTTAATAATTAACGCAACGTTGTATTTTTATTTACAGCAATTAGAGGTTTAATTTTACAGCAATTAGAGGCAGTTGTAGTTTAAAAGTTCTCCAGAAAAAAAAAACGGTGCAATAATATATATCGTTACGTACTCTATTTACAAAGTTAGGCCCGAAAAGGCTCGAGAAATATGGTTCGTGTATTTAAAAATTCACGGCCTGAGCCCGTGTAGACCTTTACAGTGTATATGTATTTTTGTACTTGGAAATAGATTACATCGAAAAGAACCAATTCTTTTTCATTACTAGGCCTAACAGGAATTTCTTCAATGGTATCCCCATTAGGTGAGCCACCCATCTATCCCCTTACGTACTCGTCTAGTGTCTCCTTGTTCTAGATTATTCACCCGTAATATATTCACTGAGGCAGCCGCTATTATACGGCTTTCTACTCAGGTGAGATAAAGTTAAATTGCTTTAGAAATGGTAAATTAAAATTATATGTGAGTAATGGCATTTTGAGGCATTTTGGTCCTTATACTAGGATTCGTAATGTTACGTGTATAGTGGACCAGTTATCTATATTACATTCTTGCCCTCTCGAGGTGTTACTTTTTCACTTGTTACAACACAAAAATATTTTTTTACTAATGGTTCTTACCTATGTGCCTTATGTTAGAAGCAATTGTGTTGGTTAATTTCTTTTTGCGTAATATTTTCCGAGTTCTTTTATTAGCTTAAAATTAAGATCTCTAAACACAGAAATATGTTTGCGAAAAGACTAAGATTACCAATAAGAGATTGGTAAAGTACGTGTGTCTTTATGGCACTGAACACAGCAGCTCTATCTTCATCCCTATAATAGTGCCATTTTAAGGCATGTCGTCAATAGGAATGAATATAACTTCGCGTCAAGTACCAACACATATTTTTCTGCTAAATATTCCTTCCGTTCTTTGTTCGATTTTGCTTCCTGTTGATCAGTTACGTTCAACTCGTGTTCACAAAGGTCAACTACGCCTTCCGGTTCCCTTGTGTTCTCTCTTGAATTCTATCGGAGGGAGAAAGAGGTAGTCAGTAAATGCATTGCATCTGCTACTCTCGTTTCTGCTAGAAAATCCCAAGGCCAATCATTATTTGTTTTTCTCTCTGTGAAGAAAAGATCATCCACCGAGAGACCCAGTTGCGTGTTCCTCTGTTCTTCAGCCTTGGCCTTCCGACAGCTAATTATTTCCGCTTTATGCAAACTCCCTTCTTTTATTAGCTTTGTTTGCCACGGTTGACAAGAAAACAGAAATAACAATATTAATGTCGAAAACCAAATACATCATCACTGGTGATATTAGAAACGTCTTACGGATGTTGAATACCTGCGCCATCTTGGATTCTTAATCGATTATTTATATAGAAGAGCATTTTTTTTCTCTTTGTTTCTTTCTTGAAGTATAATAACGGTCCTTTTTAGCACCGAGGATACAGTTTACATGGACATGGACCTTCAGTTTAACGCGGAATCTAAACCACGAAAACACGTTCAATATTTTCAAGGCTCTCCAACCACAAATTAAACCCGGGACCCTGTGTACCCGAAGTGTGTGCTAACCACTAGACCAGTGGTTCTCAACGGATGTGTCGCGACACACGTGTCAAGCAGTGCCCTAAGGTGCACTGAGAAAAAAATTGTAGGTGGCGTACTTAAAAAGACAGGTTACATGCGTAATTCCTGCAGTTTTTGGACTTAACGTACAGCAGACGTATAACTGAAAACGCATGTTTTATAATACTTTCTGTATAAGTGTTCCATCTATACGTACTTTCTGCATGAAGCAATGTAGGCGGTCAGGATCTCACATACAAATGGACGTATATAATATATAGCTGACGAAGGTAACATAAGTATATGCATGTGATATATGGAAAACTGTTAGATGTCAGACATCCTGCAACAGCATGATGTAACATCTAAGGGCAGTGCCTATGTAGCATACGGATAACGTATGCTTCGTACTGATTTCTATAGTAAGCAAGAGGATACCGTATATTTGTACAATATACCGCTGTCCGGAGAACGGATTTTTCTCTGTGTGTGTCGCGAAATTTTAGAATTTAAAAATCATGAAAAATTAAACAATAACTAGCAAACCCGCATGTCCTGCGCAAGCACAGGACACTATTGTTGTCTGAATAATTGAATTTTTATATATTAATCTCCCCTTCCCTTCCCTTCCTTTCCCTCTCCCCTAGGTTCTACGGTTAAAGTGAAAATATTTTTTAAAGAACTTTCCAGGCTGGAACGTCATCTATGTTGAAAATTTCATCGAGATTGGTCAGGTAGTTCAAGATTTATTAAGTTTTATTTATTTTTATATATATATCTCCCTCCCCTACTCTTACCCTAAGTTCTACCGTCAAAGGAATACGATAAAAACCACCCCAGGTCTGAATCTAATCTATGTTGGTAATTTGATTAAGATCGGTTCGGTGGTTTACGCGTGATGAAGTCACAAAGACAGTCACTTTTTTATTTTTTATTTTATTATTTTTTTTTTTTTTTTACATATATGCCTCCCTTTCCCTCCCCTACATTGTGCCGTCAAAGTAAACTGATGAAAACATCCCAGTTCTGAACCTTGTCTATGTTGAAAGTTTGATCGAGACCGGTCGGGTGGTTCAAGAGTTATTAAGTTTTATTCATTTTCATATATTTACCCTCCTTCCCTCCCTCTCTCCTAAGTTCTGCCATCAAAATGAAATAATAAAGAACTTCCCAGGTTTGACTTTCATCTATGTTGAAAATTTGATTCAGATCGATCGGGTAGTTCAAGAGTTATTAACTCACGAACATGGTCACTTATTTTAGTATCTCCCCCTTCCTCCCCATCCACTACGTTATTCCATCAAAGTGAAATGGCAAAATTCATCCCAGGCACGAACGTCATCTATGTTGAAAATTTAATCGAGATTGGTCGTTTGGTTCAAGAGTTATTAAGTTTTATTTTTTTTATATATAATTCCTCTTCCTCCCTTACCCTAAGTTCTACCGTCAAAGTGAATAGCTAAAAACACTCCCAGGCCAGAACTGCATCTACGTCAAAAATTTGATCGTGATCGGTTGGGGTTCAAGAGATTAAGAGTCACAAACATAGCCTCTTTCAATTTGGTGTTCACAGACACCGCTATTAATACATAGATTAGTTAAAATCGAGAGAGACTGTACCAGTCAACACCTCTAGCGGTAACAATAATGCTCAGTCCTACATAGAGTCAATATAAAAACTTTGATTTCACTATAATAATAATAATAATAACATCAAAGAAGTGTGTCGTGATGTCCTAAATGTTCAGTAAAGTGTTCGTCGGTGAAAAAAGGTTGAGAACCACTGTACTAGACCAGCGCAACGGCTCAAATACATTTAAATATTCCTTCTTTTGTATATATATATAAAACTTTAAGCGCTCATTTACGCAACTGCTGCGTTAAGGTTTTAACCCTTAAAAGCTCACCCTGTGCACACCTCAGTGCGATGCCCAGTCTTGGCCAGTGATGTTAGCACGCGGGAAAAATTCTATTTTATGGGATTTTTTATATTAATTTCTCGAAAAGGGATAAAGGGAATTTTCGTGGTGATTGGCAATATATATGGAATTTCTCATGCTTCATCGTGAGAAACAAAATTCTCTGTTGCCAGGAAGTAAGCTAAATGCACACTACTGTAGAAGTAATTTGTGATTTTCATAAAGCACGCTGCAAGTGCTGTGACATTTAACGTACGAAACGAGAACTAACCAACTTACAACGTGTTTCACACAAACTGACTGGAGATAAAAGTTCTTCCAATATTGTTACGTTTATTAAAAGGTGATATGACAAAAAACATGATATAAATGCTAAATGCTGGCAAAAATGTACTTGCTTTCGTTCATATTTTCAATTTTATCTTTCAATTAAGGAAAATAATTATTCATAAACTAATTATTCATAAAATAAAAGGCGCAGATGGGAGGATAATATTAAGATGGATCTCGCAGAGATAGGAATACAAAGTAGAAACTGGATGCAATTAGCTAAGGATAGAAGTCAGTGGAGAGCTTTTGTGAACGCGGCACTGAACCTCCGGGTTCCATAGGCCATAGAGTTAGTTAGTTATTCATAAACTGTTTGATAAATACAGAGATCGAAATTTATGAATAAGCTAGTTTACTCATATATTAAATAAAGTGAGTGATATACAATATTTTGCATATACATATCTGTATTAAATTCTGAAATTAGTTTAACGTGGGAAATTCAAGAGCAAAATGGGAATTTCTACCTCTTAAGATGGGATTTTGTAATGTTTCAGGTTGGTATTTGGCTTGGCAGCCGTTTGTAATGGAGAGCTCTCGCTTGGCGCTACCGCAAAGTGTGAAGTTTTGCGTGAACGCAAAACGCGTTAAACAGATCGAAATTAATCGCCAATCGATGGAAGTGTATGATGGTGTAGGGCAGCGTTTCCCAACCTTTATCAACTTACGGCACACTATGGGTGTAACTTGAATTCCCGCGGCACACTCATAGATTTTGTTATTTTTAAATATAAAATACCATGGTATCTTTTTCTGTGATTACTGATCCCCTCACAGAGAAGAAAGCTCGATCACTAGTTTTCCACCATGGTAAATCATTATGCTTATTTTTCATTCTAATTTAAAAATAGAAAACAATTGCAATGAAATATTGGACTTAGCTTTTTAAAAATAAGCTTTATTTTTCGAAAACTGCATCCAAACTTTCACTAAGGAAAATCACTGAATAACGAACGAACAAACAAATCTTTTTTTTATAAAATTTGAAGTTAAATTTGAAGTCTGCAAAAATAAAGAAGCAATAATGGTCATATCGTCATAACAATGATAAATACCTTTTTCAATATTAAAAATGTACAGAAAGAAAAACGCGGGATGAAACTTAAAATTGTAGATTCATATTAGAGGTTCATAGTAATGTGAAATACAAATGTATGTCCTGCAATTTAATTGCTATAAAATTAATAATTTTGTATCGATTTACTCGCGGCACACCAGTGGCCCATTCACGGCACACCAGTGTGCCCCGGCACACCGGTTGGGAAACGCTGGTGTAGGGAGTCTGCAGCTGGTGCCGAAGAAAGCAAGGAGCGGGAGATCATCAACGCGAAGGTTGCGCAAACCAGTGACTAGCACCTTTCTCCTAAGTTGGAAGAATATTTGGCCGAAACGCGTTTTAGCAACGACAACGAAGTGAAAGATAAGGTCCAACGCATCCTCAACCACATGGCAGCTAGCTGTCATGACATAGGCATACGCCTACAAAAATGTATAGACCGAAATGTCGATTGTGTAGAAAAATAGACAGACATACAAGGTTTATACCTATGTAAACCTGCTGAACCTGCGCATCGTTCTGTTATGACCATGAATCTCCTTCCCACTGTGCATGACTCCTTAATCACACAAGTAAAGGACAGGAGACTAACAAAGGAGGTGAATTGCTATATACAAACATACTAACATAGCATTTAATGTATATAGATGTTGGAGTGAGTTTGTGGTAAATTTGTAGAAGTGATACGATAGCAAATGGAAATATCCGTCGGAATAGGGCTCATTGCGGCTCTTAAGAGTCTTCATCCCGTCGAAATTAAAATACCGCTAATTTTACAGTAATTATGTGATATCTTCAAATAGATAAAAGATAATTGAAATATGGAACAAGAGCGCCCTAGACAATATTATTTTGCGTGAGGTACCGTTATCACAAGTCACCTAGTGGCTTTCCGTTTTCAGCTGTTTAGAAACGCGAAAATAAATGCCGATTTTCAAAATGGCTCGAAATCGAAAGCAGATAAGTGAGTCGTGATAACGGTTTCTCATGTAAAATAATATTGTCTAGGGCGCTCTTGTTCCATATTTCGATTATATTTTATCTATTTGAAGATATCACATAATTACTGTAAAAGTAGCGGTATTTTAATTTCGCCGGGAGTTGCCAGCATGCAGTAGGTTTTGTCATTTGGATTTAAGCAAAGCGCCTACAATGTCCATCAACCCGCTGTACGTAACTGTTCTACTGGTTGCCTAAGAAATATATTAACCTTATCTTCTCCCTAGCTACAATATTAAGCTTATGGGCTCAAAACGGCGCCTAAAATGTTGAATAGAACAATAACAGTACGAGTTTTGAAAATTTCAATGAAAACTGGCAGGTCTACACAGAATTTGAAACAGACCAGTGAAAACAGCACGTTTCTAGAGTTGTGATTTCCGAGATCTCATTTTCGAAAAGAATTGACTACAAACATATAAGCGAAATTGGTTACAAACATATAAACGGAATTGACAACAAACATATAAACATTTTAATATAAATATAGATTATTGAAAATAAACGTTTCTTCATATCTCTAAAAAGAATGGGAAATTTACTTTTGGGATTATCCTCGTAGTAAAATACATAACACTAGCCGGCAACTGACAAATAGGAAGTTGAATTTACATAAATAACAAAGATTATATATATATATATATATATATATATATATATATATATATATATATATATATATATATATATATATATATATATATATATATATATATATGAGTTTTTTTAACACTAAAGAGCGCATCATACATGGTATGGATCCTAAAATGTACTTCCCTATGTTTCGACACAGTTACAGAACATAAAAGAATGTGAGATTATATAAACAAATAAAATGCCAAATGTTAATTTTGATAAAGAAAGACGATAGGATCGCAAAAGATGGAATAAACGCGTTTACAAGTTTGGTCTACCACTGGCCGCGTGGTCTTCTTTTAGAAGTATTCGAAGGTCAACCGGAGTCCGGTCCGGAGAGCCTCCTCATCCAGGGTCCACTTCCGCACCCAGAGAAAGAAGTTCACCTCCAAAAGTAGCCGCTCTTTTCATCTCAACATTTCAATGTGGTTTTCCTGCTATTTTAAAGAAGAATTTCCTGCAATTCTTTGTGTGCTAATGCATCTGGTTGCGGAAATAAACAGACGTTGTAAGCAACCATGACTCAGAATACCTTGAGGTGGCTGAACCTCAAGTTCTTTCTCTATAACAAGAGCAATCACATGGGTTATTGCATGGAAATGGATAAATAATAATAATAATAATAATAATAATAATAATAATAATAATAATAATAATAATAATAATAATAATAAAACGAGTTGCAGAACTTATTTTTTTCAGAGTTTGAAGTAGCATGTATTTAATTAGAATATATGATACGCATGCATTTCAATTTCCTGCAACTAAAGGGGTTTATACAATCTCTTGACTTAAACGTCGAAATCTTTGGTTAATCAGACGATATAAAATCCAGAGATGACCATTTTGCAATCGAGGCTCGTGCTCCGTTTAGAATTACTGAGGGGACAACAAGGGTGAAGTGGACATTAAGAAATTATAAGGGGCAAAAAGTCTGGAATACGTGACACACAGAACCTGAATAATAATAAATCACGAGAAACAACGTTTCTTAAAATACTATTTCCAAACTTCTCTTTAAATTATTTTCCATCTAAGCGTTTTGGAACGACGAACGGGGATCGTATACACCTTATTGATTACGTCGCAGAATCTGGATATTTCTTGTTTATGGTTAAGTATCTCAATCGCCAGATGCCCTCCTCGATGGTTTAGTGCCTAGACTTAGGTGCACGAGGAACCCAAGTTCGATTCCTAGTAGAAGAGTATCGAACGCATTACATTGGTTAAACAGTGAAGGTGTAATCCTATAAGATCTCGCTGCTGACAAGAGATAAAAATACAAATCAACCAATCAACTGTCAGCAGGGTTACTCCTAATGGTAACGGAACCGAAACTCGTTGATCGTTCCTTTTGTGGTACATGCAAGCAGCAGGGATATCGCACTGGAAGCAGCAATTGCCCTGAGAGACCAAGAGAGCAAACCAAGAACATTATGCCAAACATCTTAGTTCAAAAAACAGCCACTATTCCTGGAAACTCCGGCCCTTTCAAGAGCCAAATCTCCGACTATCTACCTCCTCAACCAAACACAACAGAAAAAAAATAACCTCCAAAACAAATGATCCTATAGAAAACAAAATAATCTCGGCAATAGAAGAAGGAACTCGAAACATTACGACCTGGGTGGCTTCCACATAACGACCGAGCCAAAACACCAGAAGACCCTCTCGGAAGTCATTGAGAAACTATCCACAACCTCATTCAAATCCCAGCTCAGAGCCATCACAACCACAACAGAAGACATATACCTCCATCACAAACCCACAAAGAAGAACACTACTCAAAAAGAAGAAAACTCACTCACATCACAACAAGTAAGCGAAAAACCGATGCAGAAACAATCATACTTTTAAAAAAAGTGAGAACAATTACTAAATTACAAACACTACTCACCAGCAATTTTTCAATTAAATTCTAAAATTTCTCGCTTCTGCAATCTTCACGGATAACACAATGCACATCCGCCAAAAGAAGTTAATACCTCCGTCACACACTCCCCACTCCTTTCCACAACATCACTCTCTCCAAAATACATGCCATGGACACAATAGCAGATACATGCTAAGAGGTCCTTCTCTGCCTAGCGCAGGGTAAATTTATGTTTGATTATGATGATGACGTTTCGGTGTGCCTTAGGAAGAGAATCGTGTCCGTGAGTTTTCTCGGAATACTACTGTTTCCTCCATATTCTCATTCCACCATCATTCACTCACCTTAATCATCCGTCTCCCTTAGCCTAAAGGCCATAATTGTGGGACGTCAAACTGAAATATATATATATATATATATATATATATATATATATATATATATATATAGGGTGTCCCAGAAGGAAGGGGCAATATTTTGGGAAATGGTAGCATGGGTGATTCTAAGCAAAAAAGTTCATATGAACATAGGTCCTAATCTCAACGGTTGAGAGCTACAGGTTGTGAACCATTTTTCTTTATATTGATTATTGCTCACCCTGTAGTTATTCTACAGAGGTGGTACATGGCAGATCTGAAAGGTGATGAAATGTCCTTTCCAATGATATGCAATATATGGCAGTGAAAGAGAAGTTATTAAAGGATATTTTGGAATCAGTATTGCCATCCAATTTCTTTAAATAACCTTAACTTTCTCAAATTTCTCTCAATAGCTTCTCTTCTGAAGACAATACTGCCACATGCTGCATACCGTTGGAAAGGTCATTCCATCACCTTTCAAATCCGCTATGTCTGACCTCTGTAAAATAGTTACAGGGTGAACAATACGCAACCAAGTCAAAAATGGTTCACAACCGGTAGCTCTAAAACTGTTGATTAAAACTGTTCATATGAACTTTTTTGCTTAGAATCACTCATACTACCATTTCCCAAAATATTGCCCCTTCCTCCTGGGACACCCTATATATATATATATATATATATATATAATTAATTTCAGTTAGGAAGGAAATCGAAATACATTTTGACATAAAGTTCACCGAAGCGAAAGCCATATTAACACTGAATTGTTTCGAAACGTCATTAGATTAAGATCGTTACAAGCTGCAACAATGTTGAGTACCTGTACGAGTAAAATGGTTACTCAAGCGAACAACGAAAAGTCGCTTTCATTACAAAATATATTTCTCTTTTCTCTGGAATTTCGCTTCCGGTAACGGAACCAAATTAATGTTTTTCGAAAACTCGATTTCGGTTTCGAAACCACAATTTTTTTCGGAAAGTCAATTTCTGTCCCAGGCCGAAGTTCGAAACAGATTTTATCAACTCCTCTCTGTTGATACCCGGAATCGCTTTTTCGGGAAATTCCCACGAAAACACATTTACACTTATCAGTTCCTTTACCATTTCTTTCTAAAATTCATTACATTTTTTAACGTTTCAGGAAGTATAATTAGAGCTGGTGGCCATGTAAAGCATATAAGCATGTTCTGCAGGGACGCATTGTATTGAACCTAACTTTTTTCTTACTGTATCCAGATATTATAGGCACTCTGTGTGTTGCTTATGCAATTAAGTCATAAACAAACTAATATTGTTCGTTTTTTTTATAGTAGTAAAAAAACTATTCGTTTTTCAGGGTACCTGCAGTATTTTCAAGTGCTGACACCACACTGTAAAAGCCTTACTTTCTCTCAAATAAGGGCATCCTTCGCTGTACAGTAATAATCACCTCAATAAGCATAGCCAATAACGAAGGAAAAATCCTTTTTAAAAAAAAATAAGATCGCTTTTTACGTAACCTGTATCTAAGCACCCGGTGTGGTTTTAAATATTTCAAATGACAGTAGCAAAACAAATAATTTTATTATCTTTTAAAATGCTTGAAACAAAAACTGTAAAACACATTATGCAATGGAAGAAAGTCAAAAATCTTTGGGTGAAAGGAAGGTCATTATTGAAAATTAAGAAGTTTTAATAATGATTTTCGAAATCATTGCATTACACCGGAGGGGTGGGTCCACAAAAGAAATCTGTCTTCTGAATGTATAACTAACTAACTAACTTTATGGTCTATGGAACACGGAGGTTCAATGCCGCGTTAACAAAAGCTCTCAATTGAATTCTGTAATTAGCCAAATGGATCAAGTTTCTACTTTATATTCCTATTTCTCCTAGATTCACCTTAATATCGTCCTCTCATCTGCGCCTAGGTCTTCCTAATGATCGTTTTCCGATTGAAATTCCAGTTGAAACTTTGAAAGCGTTCCTATTTTTTTCCATTCTGGCTACATGACCTGCCCACATAAGCCTCCTAGATTAGATAACTGTAACAATGTTTGGTAAACGCTATAAATTAAGGCATTCCTCGTTATGAAGTTTCCGCCATTCCCCATTCCCGTTTCTCTTGGGTTCGAATATTTGTCTCAGGATCTGATTCTCAAATACTTTCAGTCTACGTTCTTCCTTAAGGGACCATGTTTCGCAACCATACTGGACAACTGACATGATTATCGTTTTATATATTTTAAGCTACAAATTTCTCGAAAGAATTCGCGACGACAAAAGATTTTGAACTGAATATGCAAATACAAAATACATTGATCATTCCTGGCGTTGAACCGAAAGAGGTTTTATGATAAAAAATGGTTTCTGACTCCGAACCGAAATCCCCAAAATCGAAACTGTTCTTTAGAGGAAACAGTTTCTGATCCTGGAGGCGAAACCAATATTAAAGAGTAAGCGAAATTACAGAGAAAATGGGTTTTGTATTTTTAAAAAAATGTTCTACGTGTGTTCCCTCGATTAAATATCGAATAGTTGGTCAACATCGTTTACAGGTTGTATCGATCTTTAGTTTACGATGTTTGCAAATGACGCTCTCAAAATGTGTTTCGGAGGGAGACACGGTGACTCAGCTGTAGAGCGCTCACCCTTGGTGCACGAGGTCCCTGGTTCGATCCCCGGTCAAGATAGTTTGGGCTGGACAACATCATGTCCGTGGGTTTTCTTGGGGTACTCCCGTTTCCTCACACATTCTCATTCCATTAATTGTTCCATCATCATTCACTTGCTTTAATCATCGTCTTCCTTAACCTAATGGGCATAATCATGGGATGTTACACTCAAATATTTCATTTAACAAAATGTATTTCGGTCTACTTCTCGAAACACCTCAAATTGTGGTTTTCCGTTTTGTAAACAGAACGGATATGTAGAAATGTATTTAGATTCTCTTTCCCAAGCTTTTTTTTTTTTAACACATTATTCCTGGTGGGAGCTCATGCACCAACCTAACATCATCCAACTTCGAAGTCCTCATTGGGTTCTAAAGCGAAGGACGTTTATTATTAAATAACATCTCCAATTAATCACTGAAGCATTAAGTTCCCTGCCTTCTGAAGTGAAAGTGGGTGTAAAGTGTGATTAATAATTCCTTTTTGAGATGGTTTGTTCTCGCAAGAGAATGAAATATGGAGACACAGCATGAGCAAGCTTTCACCGAAAACTGAAACAAAGGAAAAAGGAATAAAAGCAAACAGCTGGGCTGTCAATGAAGAGATACAAAAACAGGAAGGAGAATACAAAAGTGAGTTATTATATACGGTAGACAATTTTAGCCTCATCATCATTGATTATTAGATCAAAAGATCTAATATATTTCAATCGAAAATTTTCTTGTACGCTTTATATCTGGAGAATACGAGTACATATAGTGTAGCCAAACCCAAACTATCACTTAACTCAGTATGATGTGCTTATTCCATATAAAATATGAAAAATCGATTTAGAGGCGGTTCAAAAATTTTGTGGCCCCTGATCCAAAAAAAAACTAATTATTGGCCAAGATCGCAATCTTTTGATGCATTTTCTTTTATCATTCCTAAAATTCTTGTTTTAATTCTATTTGTTGCACAACGGACCTAGTAATAATTTCTCCGAATTCTAGCAAAATATCAACTAGTTTCGGCTTACCACGGTGGCTCAGTGATAGAGTCAATTCTAGTGCCAGAGGTCCTACTTGAATCCCAATCACGTGAATTTGTGCTGAACATTGTGTCTGTGGAGTTTCCCGTTTCTTTCCACATTCTCACGCTATCGATTGTTTACAATCATTGCTTTAGTCTAAAGGCCATTAACGTGGGAGTTAAAGTAAAACTTTTATTTATTTTCGCAGCACACTGCACGAACGTAGTTAATATTATTCATACACATACTTGCTTATTCCCACAATAACGCGAGCAATGTCTCTACATGGCTCAGTGTTTTCAGTGTTTATGTTCCCGCCGAAGAGGCTCCATCACAGCGAAATTAAAGTACCGCTAATTTTACAGTAATTATGTGATATTTTCAAACACATAATCGAAAATGGAACAAGAACTCGCTAAACAATATTATTTTACATGAGATACCGTTATCACGACTCACTTATCTTCTTTCGATTTCCAGCTATTTAGAAAATCGGATTTATTTTCGTGTTTATAAATGGCTGCAAACGGAAGGCTACTAGGTGACTCGTGATAACGGTACCTCATGCAAAATAATATTGCCTAGCGCGCTCTTGTTCCACATTTCGATTATATTTTATGTGCGTATTTGAAGATATCACATAATCACTGTAAAATTAGCGGTATTTTAATTTCGCAGATTAGGCCTCTGAAGCTATTCGCATCCCATACAAAGCCGAGTAGTGATTCGGATAACACTTTAAATTTTAGGTTCTGTCTCACACAGCCTTCGTATTGAAAAGGAATGTTCGATTACAATAAATCAACCAGTAATTCGAGCAATCGATACTTTAATTAATTGTTCGAACAGTTATTCTTGAATTGTACTACTGCTTAGATATGTAATTATTCAAATTTTAATAATACTATTTTGTGCTGACGTGTGAATTAATAATAGTGATGGACAGGGGCCAAGCACATGCCCTCTTAAAAGTTCCATTCACTGTAAATCACATCGAATAATATTCAGTTTCTCCTAAAGTTTGTTGCCCACTCTCGGGCTAGAGCTCAAATAATAGAGAGCGCGTGCCTGATTCGGGAGAACAGAATAAGCCTCAACTGGGAAATGTCATTCTACCTGTAGCCTGCAAACCAAAGAGGTTCAAGCTGCCACAAAGATCAACTGGCATCATTTTTTTTTAAATAAATAAACCGTGGTAATTACAAGATAACAACAGGACATTGGTTATTCCGAGTTCAATGCCGACCATTTGTATTCTTAAATTCTCGGGCTCGCAAGTGGTAGTGCTGTATTATCAATTATCGTGAATAATAGCCGTGTTGTAAACATTTATTAATTATAATGATCGCGAAGAGTCGTGAAGCTTGACCTAGATTTATCAATTTCGCCACCCAATAAAGCGCGATGGTGTGTGCTGGACGTCAATCCCCATCCACGAAATTTTGACAGTGTCGTTTCTCGTGCTATACGGAGAACATCTCCTGAGGGTACAGTGTTGTCAGACTGCTGCTAAGTTTCGTTTTGTTATTATTGTTTCGAATAATGGTTTGTGTTCGTGTTATAGCTCTTTAAGTGTTTTTTTTTTTCGCTCGTTCGCCATGTCTTGTAAATTTGGCAACTTTGTTGGTGTACATTTGTTGTTTGACTTTTTTTCAAGCATGTGTTCGGAAAGCAGCTTCACGAATTGTACGAAAATCTTCCGATGCAAAATAGTTCTATGATTGGTGTAAAGCCCAGGCTTCACGAATCATTGCGATCACTATAGTAGACTGAAAAACAAAATTGAATATATTCTGATATTGAGATAGGTTTTACAATTAAATTCCAGGACAGATGCTGTTTACTCTATAGCTGCTAATGACAGAAAAAAGTTTTCACATGAGATTATTGTAATATTCTTCTTTAGTAGGGATGCGCACAAGACAAGATTTGTGGCCGTCTCGTCTCGAAAATGTGCTCTAACAGTGATATCTCGACTCGAAAAATGTAATTTCTCTATTGGAAGAGCCGTGTCTTGACTCGAATTTTGTCAGGAAAATCCTGTCTCGACGTGTCTCGTGCGCATCCCTATTCTTTTGCAAGACACATGAAGATTTGGTAAAGAGATATACAGTACATCCCTTCTATACATCCACCGATCATCAGAGCTCGGTCATCATTCAAGTCATTACAATAAACCATTTACAATTTTGGTAGTATAATCTCAATTACAAAATACTAGAGAGACTAACCTTAGTCAAAAGAATTTTCAAAAGCTGTCCTGTTCGCAGCAGATAGAGAAGCTTGCTTAATTTGGCAAATTTTCTGAAATAACTTCATTGCATAGTAACTTGTAGAGAAACAATTTCTATAGCGGTGGTTCTCAATCTAATTCCTATCACGATCCCCATTTCATCACATCCTCTTGCCAGCGACCCCCTTAAAATTTCTGGTTTGTAATAAGCTTGTGTCGGATTTTTAATATACCTATTACGGACATCTTACGATATCCATCTATTTCTATAATAGTAGAATCCATTTCTTGTATTAAGTGGATTCAGTAAATTTCCTAAAAGCGAGAGGATTAAAACCAAATTCGGTCAGTTCATTCATATTACAAATATCGAACCCGATCCGTTCTACTGTTTCAAAATGGAGGCGTTTGAAAATCTTAAACCTTCGTAACTCCCTTTATTTTGGGTCATATGATAAAACAATAAAGTGATTTCTAATTTTGGTTTAAAAAATTTGGACAGTTGTTAAGAAAGCTATGGACTATTTTAAATGAATTGATAATGTGTGTCACAAGATAGAACCAGACATTGTTGCACTAGTGAAATCTCACCATGTTCAGGTATCTCATTAGCTTTCAATTTTAATTGTATTTCAATATGAAAGTTTTGTTGCATTTGTATTTTTCTGGTATTTCAATATGCAGTTTTCATTACTTTACTATCGTATCTCCTTCATTTAAATTGATTTTTAAACAACTCTTCACCTGTGGAAAATGTTTAGATGTTTTTTGTTTTGTTTTTAACAGTATGTATAACTACCAGAACAAAAAATCAAAGTAATATTTATACATATTGCATATTCCTGCATTACACTCTATTTATCTCTTCCACTTATCTTCGCGACCCCCATGAAACCCTCTCGTGACCCTCCCCCCAGGTTGAGAAACCCTGACCTATAGATACCAATAGATGATTATCTTAGTCAAATTGATAAGTACCTCAAAGGCAATACTGTATCATGTGAATTAGTAAAAAGCTAATTAATTTTTAATTAGTAACATATTGTCCTTTCTCCTCGGATTTGTTGCTGGGCATGGGTTGACTATCTTCGGAAAAGTAAGTCCAACACTCACAAAAGCGCACATCCTTGGGTACAAAAAAAGTTCTTTGTCATGCAAAAGTCAGAAGCTTGAATAGATCAAGTGAAAAGGCGACTACTACTTCCTCGTCCGACGCTGAGAGTGATTAGGATTCAGGGGAAAAGACAAACAACGCTGGAGAGAGAGTGCGTAAACAACTTGCAGTTTACTACAGCAAATTGGCTCCACTCCAAAATCAATTCTTCTTCAACGTTTGGTGCTGCATCTAAAGAGCTGCTCATCAACCGCTCTCCCCATCCAGAGAGAGAGAGAGAGAGAGATATGATCAGCCACACCTAAGTGGACAGTAGAGGACAGGCCCATTTCGTAAACCACGAGATTTTCTTCAAAATATTTATTTTCTGCTAACAAAGTACATAGACTTTAAAGAATAAACATCCTCAGATTCTCTTGAGACAACAATGGGAGATAGGTCCTTGGATCATTTAGACATACGAATGAAGAAATTATGCACACTTCTTTCTTTGGGTTATGTGACTACTTTATTATTATTATTTAAAAGAAAGCAAATGGGTAGTCTCTCGTATTTATTTAGTCCAACTACGCAAATGACATCTTCAGGATAGCGCATTTGTTAAACAGCTGAAGTACCCAGCAATGCCCAGAAATAAAGAATTAATTAAATTTAAATGTCTACTATCGCTTTCCTACAGTTACCTAGACTAGAAGTATGCCAATCCAACGGTATGGTTTCAGCTTATGTATTCATACAATTCTAATTCTAATACTAAATAGCATACGGCTTCTTTCCTTTAGTTCCAGTGGGGACACTCGGTCGAAAAAGTGTAAAATCTTTTTTAGGCCAGCTATCTTCAGTAAGACTTTCCTCGTTCACAACGGGCAAATGCCGGAATGGTACTAACATACCAGTCCCACGCCATTTTCTTCCTTCCCTATCCTTTTCTTCTCCAATTCTGTAGGTAGTGTGATGAAGGATTGACGTCATCCCTCATACGTGAGAAGCTAACATGGCCATAGATGCCGAAAGCCCAGATGTCTAATTACTAATCTTAATCTTTCCTACAGTTACATAAGAGTATATCAAGCCAGTGGTATGGCTTCAGCTTATATACCAGGTGGTCAAGCTGAGTTGAGTTGATTTTAATTTAACGTCCCGTTCAGCAGCGAGGCTATATGAGACGTGGACCTACTGATTAACGTGGAATCCGAACCACATGAGCTCCCGCCGGGAATCGAACCCGGGTCTCCCACGCCAAACGCGCGTACGCTAACCGCTTAGCCACGACCAGGTGGTCAACTTGAGCTGTACAATTAGTGAAGTTGGGCAACTAACCATGCAGTTAAGTATCAAGTGTTGCCTGCATCCAAGGGGATAACGTGCTTACAAAAGCACGTTAGCTTCGTACAGACCCGTATTTATATATTATGCGCCCCTGTGCTCTAAATAATTTACCGACCCCTCCAGCACAAACTTATGTCTCAAACAAGGAAACAAGCCGTGATTTTGCAAACATACCAGCTAAAGAATAACCTCGGGGTATTTTAAAAATAATCGAAAACGACCAATAATAGAGTTGAATTCATAGTTTTTGGGGTAGCTAAAATGAATAGTGACAGTTTTAATCCAATTCAACTTTAAGGTCCAACAAGACGTGGGCGAAATTTTAAAAGTAATCGCAAACGACAGATATTAGTGTTGAATTCGGAGTTTTCGAGGTCGATGACTTTAACGGTATCAGTTTTCATGATGTTCAAGTTCATCCTCATCCGTTGGGTAGAGGTGGTAGAGGATCACTTTTTAAAAATAATCAGATAAGCTAGCTAATTAGTAGAGTAAATTAAACACATTAACATATTTTCTCGCGCTTGTGCGGAACTCTATGGGTTGCTAGTTTTAAATATTACTTTATTGTGAATCTTTTTTAAAAAATACATTTTTCCGCTCCCAAATTCTGCCGCCACACAGAACATGACTTACCTAAATACGGGCCTGTATATAGATAGATATCTTCAACCGGTCTAAATGTAACGAAAACGTTAGAGACTTGTCAGGAAATCTAGTCTGGGGACGAGCGGTCTCTTTGTAACGAAAGAGGTATCTCTGTAACGGAAGAGCGGTCTCTTAGTAACATCGATAATAATAACCAGATTCTGTGCACCATGAATGGTCTCTTCGTAACATTTAGTGCTACCACCTGATTGATTGATATACTGTATATATAAAAGAATCATCTAGCTTAGAGTATGGCTATCCATCCCGACTAGTGTTGCCCACGGTATGACGAATTTCTCGTCTCGTCTCATTTTCAAGTTTCTCGAAACTCATGGGTAACACCATTGCACCCAAATCTTAGATCTTAGACACCGTTTTAGTATTACATGGTTCCTAGGATAAAAAGCTATAAATTGAATTGATAAAGTAATTGTATGTACAGTATTTATCAAGTCATCACACAATGTACTCCAATATAAAATATGGTGTACATGTTGTTATATTATACCCTTCATGGACCTCTAGTGACGCGGAAGTCCTTAGATAACTTCTAAATGAAATTAAAATCTTCGAGATGAGACGAGTAAAAGCTTTTCGACAATCGAGACGTGGCGAGAAAGAAATATTCCAGGATTCTACAAATTTTACGAGAAGGAATAAGAACCTTATTCAGTGTTGCCAGATCTGAAGATTAAAAAATAGCGACGTTGTGTTCTAGAAGTAGCGGATTTGAACTGTTGGTAGCCCAAACATAAAAATGTCAGATGTCTGGGTTGGTAAAAGTCAGGTGGCGACCGCAGTTCCGGATTGTTGGGGGTAGTACGTTAGGGTAAACTTCCTACTACGTCAGCTGAAGTTAAACTGCAGTGTGCAAAGAACTGGACAGGCGGAGATTTTATAAAATGAGCTACTTTTTTTTTTATTTTCAAGGAGACATATTTGCTTAAGTGAGTTTTGCGGGCTCTAAAATACACTTTATAAGGAAATGAAATTAAATCTTTGAGTTTTACGTCCCACGGTTATGCCGGTTAGGCTAAAAGAGACGGTGATGATGACTAATGAATGAAATGGTGGAATGAAGAAAGTGGGAGGAAACGGGAGAATCCCGAGGTGTTTGCCCACCACAAAGTTCACTTGGCGGGAGCTGGGATCGAACCCGGGACCCCAAGCACCAGAGGTGAACGCTCTACCACTGAGCCACACTTTATAAGGATTACAGCATGTTTATTCACTGTAATTTCTCACTTCTTTAATTCGTGTGTTAAATTCTTTATCTGGGAGCCATAAATTTTCGAACCTACGTATTCTGTTAACATGGACAATACAGTAACACAATGAAATTTGTGATGTTCATGTTCACACAGCTCAACATAATTATTAAGGTCAGGCATTAATTGAGACAGCAACACGGTCAGTGATGCTGCAACAGAGCAAACTTAACAAAAGCCTAGTGTTGTCAGATCTGGAGATTAAAATTAGTGATGAGCGCAAGAGTCTTGCATGCAAGACCAAGACCAAGTGGCTAGGCTTTATCACTTGTTTCTTAAATCGTATAAAAATCGCTTTTGTAGGACTCGATGGCTACTCCGCCACTTTTTACTTCAAACAGAGGGGGAAAGGATTCAGTTTCGCGACCGGTTTGTTAGTGCACCCTTTGAGTCAGTTTCTTGTTTTCAATGATGGCTTCCTCTTATATGTTCAATAATGTGATTTTTTTGTTTCTTGATACATATTTTCATTTGTTTCTTCTGAAAATTTGTACGTATCTGTAGGAAGTTATTTACACGTGTTAAGCTTTTATTACATAAATGTGTTACAGTATATTTATTAACTAAGAAAATAGCAAAGACACAAAATAAACACGGAAAAACATATTTTCATATTTTTAACACATTTCTTACATATTTCATTGATTTTTGCTACATATGTATGTACATATTTCGGTACTTTCTACTACATAAAAATCCGGGCCTTACTTATAAGTAATGAAGCGTGGGCACCCATTAAAAAAATAAAGTTCATCACCTATGTTGTACACTATCATCATACTTACACGAAGTTAAACTACCTAAGCTTGGGATTTCTTAAATGCAAGACTTGCAAGACTCTTGCATGCAAGACGAAGACCAAGACTGGATGTGCAAGACCAAGACCACCCAGGTCTTGGTCTTGGTCTTGCATTTGCTTATCACTAATTAAAACGTCCCCAAACATAAATTGAAGTAATATCGAACATGTCAGTTTTAGTAATATTAGTTGATTTTGAATAGAATACTCAACGAGTAAAGCTTCTATTTTTTGCATTATATAAAACTAACAAATTGTGATTTCATATATAAAAATAGAGCATTCTTAAAAGTTATAGCGTGAAGATAATTAAAAATAGCCCGAAAAGTTGCGTGACACCCAATTTGAAATTTTGGTAGCAAGGACACTTTAAAAAAATCATCCAATCCGGTACTTGCGAGCTCAAGCTGACTACACTGACCTTATCTCTAATCTCGTCACGAATATTACTCCTAACTAAGAAATTTTGGAGTATTTTCTCCTCAGCTTCACTAGGAGGATAATTTCTAAGACTTCTTATTCTAATAATCTGAAGATAAAATGCCGTGAGAAACCGTTAATGAACATTCTTACTTGACAACTATTTCATTACCATCTATTTTTATTTATCATTGTGTCCTTCGGAGACATTAAAATAAAATATAATTTCAACACATCTGTACTTGTGCAATTATTAGTTCTTGTATCAGGTATACTTTATCTATAGCCCTGTTATTAGAGTCCACTGTAATTACTAAATAACATCAAATATATATTAATTAACGGTCAGTAGTTTCGCCTACGAGTCTCAAAACTCTTGTTAACAGCACGTTGTTTGGTGTTCTTCCACTCAAAAGTTCAAGACAATTAAACTCTCTCTTTTACACCATCCTTTCAAGGTCAATAGTTAAGAAGACTGCGTTTAAACGGAGTTCTCCCTCTCGTCAATGCAGTAACCTCTTCAGTTAAATACGCTCTACACTTATAGTACACACGAAGTGCCTTGCTCTATGCAAATTCTTTTGAAAAACCCAAACAATTGAAGCAGCGGACGAAGAAGCGGTTTTCCAAGAATAAGATTGTCTGATCTGATTAACTCTGCTTATTACACGATCATGGTTCTCAAATTTTTAGAGTGAAAAGGGAGACACCCTATGAAGGTTACAGTATACACGTTAGATAGTAATTCATATCTTAAAGAAGTCTCCTACATGGCAGATGTGTGCTTCCTACAACAGAGTTCACTACTTTGCATCGACAAGAGATATTCTTAACGGCAACCACAAAAAATTAAAAATACAACTTGATAAATTATATTTGGATATGTTATAATTAGTATCCTCTGTATATCTTCTGTACTAATAATGTACATGAATAATTTTAATAATGTACATGAGTCACTGAGGTTGCTCAGTGCCTCCCCCTACCGGTAGAGCAATTATTTTCCATATTTGTAGACATAATTAATGATGACAGCGGACAAAGTAATACACAAAGATATACTAGAAGCATTGCTCTTTTTAACGCACCTGTATATACAGTATATCACAGCAAACAGTTTTAGAAATTTTCTCAGTTTCTCTTAAGTGGTCGCCATTCCCTCATTTTCCTGTAAGCAAAAGATTTGCAAACAGTTCGCTTAATAGCAATTATGCATTTTAGTTTTGAAATCTGTTATTCTTTACTCTCTGTATGTCCGTAAAGGATGATGTATGTTATTATGAGGGAAAGACCAACTACATATTCAATCTTTTAGTTTTGCTACATATACAATGTGTGAATAAATAACAATTTTTATCGTCAATTCTTATTAACAAATAACTTTCAACGCCAAAAAATTGTTTTTCGATTTTCTCGAAGACTACGCATGAGAATTTATAAACAAACTTTAATTTGTTAAATTCGATGTAATCTATCTATTGATATGTGTCTTATATTTTGAGAATATTTTATAAATGTAACCAAGAAAGTTCTGTCTCTTTTGCACTCACCACTTTCGAATATCGATATGTCAGCTGAGACGTGCCTGGAAGATCACAAATTGTCCCCATCAGCATCGACGACCTTCTGCCAACGTTCTAGAAGGCAATAGATTACATTGCGGTAGAACTTGGTGGGCCGTGAAACGAAGAAGGTATCAAGTGCATTTAGCACCTCTACTAGGGATCTGAACTTGCGTCCTCTAAGGTGATTATCCAAGGAATGGAATAATAGGACAGTGATAATAGGACAGTGCAATGTCCGGGGAGTATGGTGGATGCAATAGTGTATCCCATCCAAGACGTAGAATGGTGTCTTGGGTCATCCTAGCCACGTGGGGCTTAGCGTTGTCCTGTAACAGAAGGACCCTTTTGCGATTCACAAGTGCTGGCTCCAGAGTTTTGAGTTTTTCTTGAACACGGCTCAACTGCTCACAGTACACAGTTGCATTAATGCTCTGACCAGCTGCTAGCAGTTTCCAGTGCACCATGGCGCGAGCAGTCTACCAAACACACAGCAGGACTTTCTTCTGGTGCAGTGTTGGTTTCGGCAGAGGCAACCAATGATGACGGCGCCGTGGAGCTTTGTACAGGACCAACTTCTCATCACATGTCAACACCCTGTCTCTGCTCCTTCCTCAGACGAGACAGCAAAGAAACACAGGTGTTTGTTCGTGTTGCCTTCTGGCCCGGAGTCAAATCATGTGGGACCCATCGATCCAACTTGTAGTGCTGCCGAATAGTTTCTCCACTCTGGCTACTGTTCGCTTCAATTGCTACCCGAAGATCTTCATCTTGTACATGTGTTGGTCTTCCGGCCCGTGGTACCTCTTCTATCTCCATTTGCATTCAACTAACGGTGTGGGGAAAATCGAACACAGACCTCCACAAAAAGCGACAGAACTTTCTTGGTTACCTTATAGTTGCACAGAAATTAAAATGTAGAAGTTAATCGTAAGCTTAGGCTCCATTAATTTGTGTATTATCGTAATGAAGAGCTTAATGGGGGTGATTTACAGAATCAGTTTAATCCTAATAATTAATATCCAGGGGCGTCATTTAGGGAGGGCAGGAGGGGGCAATTGCCCCCCCTCAAGAGTTTGAGGAATACATATACTTTAATCAATTGTCTACTAATATACTAGTACAAAACGTGAAAGTCTTATGTCGGTGATGCTCTTGCTCCCCCCCCCCCAAGCAAAGTCTGAAATGACGCCCCTGTTAATATCGTCCTCGTACAGTATCGTTTCAAGTTTATGAATAAATTTGTTTTTCTCTATTTTGTTGAAAACTACACTTGAGCTTCTCATTTTTGAACTTTTTTTTTTTAGCTAAACTAAAAAATATTCTAAATTAGTAACTGAATAAAACGAAGATGATGGGGAGCCTCGTAAATATTTTCAAAAATAATGTATGTATAAAACTTTAAAAATTAGTCTTCAATAGCACACTAGACGATGATTGAAAAATGACCCAGCTTTGACCCATTTTCTCATCGTGTGCAAAGAATGGATACCGTTATACCTCTGATAAGAATCCGTTCATTCACCGTTGACAATTGCTAGCCACAAGTCAAGTTGTAGACTTATTCTGACGGCTTGACAAAAATAAACCCAGACAGTCGATGGAATTTCTCTCACCTGCTCCACCAACGGAACTTAAAAGTAGTGTTTGTTTAATTAGACAACAATTGACGCGTTTTTCGAATTCGTTGAATACCAATTATTGTGGTTCCCCCAGCTGATTTAATAGCTACAATGCGCGTCTTTGGTGCACGGAGTCCGAAGTCTCGCTTTCCCAGGACCCTTGGCTTCGATTTCACCTTTTAAAATGCAGGTCCACGCACGGCCTGCCCTAGGCAATTTGCCGCCCCCTTTCTCGAGAAAGAATAAATTTTAAAAGCCACGATTTTAAGTGTGCTACGCGATCATGAACAACGAAGGGAAGGGAAAGAGTACTCGCACTCAGAAATGTTTAAACACAACAAATACAATCTCGTTGTATCTGTTTTTTAATTTAAACAACAATCTATTATGTTAGTGTAAGATAAAGCAAACACATCTGCAGAGGAAAGATGGTAATCTTTTTTATAGAATTCAATATCGAGCTTTATCAATTTTGTTGCGCATTAATATTTAAATATTTTAGGAAAAAGTCAAGAAGCCGGAAGACTACATTACCGTAGACGTCAGAAGGAAACAATAATAAGAAACGTGATTGGATACAAAAATCATTCCCAACTTCTTAATATGTTATGTCAAGGGTTGGGAGGGAGAGGGTTCATAACTTTGGTAGTCTGAGGTCCGTTCTTTAGCACTGAAGCTATAGGAAGCGTGGGTCTAAAGTTGAACGTGGAATCCGAACTACACGAACTTTTAGCGGGAATTGAACCGGGTCTCGCACGCCGAAAATGTATATGGTATCCATATAGTCGCCAGAGAGCTCCTAACAGATATTTTTTATGATAATGCAAACAGGACTGCGAGATAGTTGCATAAACTATCTTGTCTTCAAAGACATGTAAAACTATAGAATATTATACTTGGTCAGTAACCTGTATTCTGTTAAATAAAGATCTTGTAGTGAGAAAACATTCCATCCGCCGTTTCGGGCACAATCAATGGGTGAGTCAGCTCGGAAAGGGAACAAACGCTAAATATACTTTTTACGTTGCATCTTGGCTTTATTTTGTGCGAAATGCGTCCACTGCAGCTGAGATCTGGGTCCCATTACATCATACATTCACCTCGGACTTCGGACTTCAAGGACAGGAAGCTATTTTGATGACGCCAAACGTTGGGCACAGTTGTTCTCACGACACGAACAACATTTTCTATCATCATCTCGTTCAGGTAATGGAAGTCTAACGACCAAATATTCCATTAGGAGATGGCCAACATCATTTGCGAAGATAAACAGAAAGAAAACACGTGAAGTCAGAGTTTGAAATGCGTTATTTAAAATTATTCTCATTATCATATCAATCAAGTCAACTGGTCACTTAAGTTTAAATTTCCTTATGTGTAGTCAGTAGAATTCTCTACCCAAGACAATTCGCAGCAAGAGTATATGCACAGAACAATTTAATAATCATTGGGAAACAGATTACCTTACAGTTTATGAAACATGAAATAATTCCACTGATTTAGTTACAGGCTTTTTTTTTTCTTTTACTATAACTGTTTTTACTCAATAATTTGGAATATTTATATTTGGAATATTTACAATAATTTATAATATCTACGTTTTACTTAATAATTTGGAATATTTATGTTTTACTCAATAATTTACAATATTTACATTTTATAATTAATAATTTGGAATATTTACTCAATAACTTGAAATATTTACGCTTTACTCAATAATTTGAAATATTTGCGTTTCACCCAATAATTTAGAATATTTGCATTTTACTTAATAATTTGGAATATTTACTTTTACTTAATAATTTGGAATATTTACGGTTTACTTAAGAATTTAGAATATGTACGTTCGAGTTAGTGACATAGGCCAGCCCTCTCCTACTCGAAAACGTGCCCTCCCTGCTCAAAACATTGAGAAACCTCGTACTAGCCGCTAAATACATTGGTATATAAAACTTCAGTACGAGATAACCTAGATAAAGTAACATGTAACACTGCATAGTCATTGCAAATAAATGAAACGCCGGCAACATGTTGTCAGAGGTCTCCCACACATGCATAGGAAGTAAAAAGTTAAATGAAGTTACGTTAGCGTAACTGTACCACTGAATGAGACTGTTCTTCTGAATATGAAGTAGTTGAACGAAAGGGACGAAATCGTGTGTGTCAGTCGGAGAGCTGTTAAAGTGTTACTCACAACAATATAGCCGCAGACAACACCTGAATGACTTTACAAGGGAAGAATCATCGGGAAACTGGAAGAACGACAAAGTGTAGCGAGTGTAGCCTAAAAGTTTGGTATTATCCACATTATTCTTTTACGTAAATGGGGACCATTCCGAACCAAAGCCAATGCTGTGCGAAGGAAATGTAGTGGTCGACCAGGGTTAACCACAGCAGCAGACGACCGATAGATACATTGTATAACAGGCAAGAAGAGATCGATGTCAAATAGCGGTTGTAAATGCAAACAAATTTAACAGAATTGTAAGGCATCCAATCTCACGCTCTATAGTGGCACGTAGACTGAATGGGGTTGGTCTGTTTGACCGGTGGACATTACGTTATGTTTCGATGACACCCGTAAATTGGCAGTACCGTTTGAGGTAGTACCACGAATGTTAGGACTGGACCAAGGAAAAGTAGGTCGCGTTCTCTTCTCAGATGAAAGCAGATTTCGTTTGAGTAGTGATTCTGGAGTAGTGACTGTACTCCTTCTCCACGCGAGTCTTCACAAAGGTGAAATCGCCCCTGCTTTATCTTTATGGATGATAATTCACCACCGTATCCAACAGCGAAGGTGGTGGAGCTTTCGGAACGAGAGAATATTCGGCGAATTGATTGGCCTGTCCATTCCCCCGACTTGAATCTCATTGAGCATATGTGGGCTGCTGAGGGGATACGTTTTATAGCACGTCCCGACGCACCAGTTGTCAACGGTGCTGGTATATGAACAGAAATCTACATCACAATAACTCATTATCAACCTTGTGAGCACATTGCGAACATGCATTGTTGTCCGTGGTGATCATTTCACTGCTTTTGTAATGTCAGGGAGACCATCATAAGTCGAAGTGTTTTCAGCGTAAGTTATTGCCTCTGCATAAAAGTGTCATTTTTGTTCCAATCGTCCGTCTCTGTTGTTTCCTGTACCATATTGTAGCACTACTTTATATGTATGGTTGAAGTTTAACCGATTTATGCCGCTTAAGAGTGGAACAACATGCGAAACTTACTTTCGTCCTTAAGTCTTACACAGCAGATCGCGTACCTTGTGCTATTAAACATTCAAAACTATAGTGTGATTTTTTTTTTTTTTTTTAGTTACATTCTTCAATTTGTTTAAATAAAGTAAACGCAACGATTGTTTCGGGTTTACATATCAATAAAGAAAGAAAACTGACTATAAACAATGGAATTATATTACTTTAGCTGAAAATCCTGGGAAAACCTCCATTAGGACGATGGCCTCTGAATTCAAAACCTCTCTAATGTTAAATCAACAAGATAGCAACTGAAACATAACTGCTCCATATAGTGTGTGTGTGTGTGTGTGTGTGTGTGTGTGTGTGTGTGTGTGTGTGTGTGTGTTAGTGTTAAGTTATTTTTCAATTTTTCGATGAGCGTAAATGGTTGTCAAAATTTTAGTGGAACCATTACTGCGTCGCCCACCCACTCAGAAAAATCTTCCTAGCTACGCTACTGGCTTGAATTGTGAACATGCAATCCATCTTAACAGTTGGTTGCAAAGTATTTTTAACAATGAAGAAATACAATTTTATAATTTAACGTCTCTTTAGGATAAAAAAAAAACGGTTTATTGATGAAACTGAGTGGTTATGAGGGAAAAGGAGAATGTAGCGGAAACGGAAGATCTCACGGAAACGATACAGTCCATCACAAACTTATAAGGTCTGTGACCCCTCGTATCAGGAGATGAACGCTCTACCACTGAGCAACCGAGTCTTATATAAATTGTGTTAAGAACTAAAAGGACATAGAATTTTAGATTTCTGGGCTTTCGGCATCTATGGCCATGTCAGCCCGTCACGTTTGAGGGATGACGTCCCTCGGCGAGCACACTATCCGGGGAACCTATATGTTAGGTAACACCCCCGGCATTTGCCTGGTGTGAATGAGGAAAACCCCGGGAAAACCTAATTCATTATGGCTGGTCTGAAAAAGCTTTGTACACTGTTTCGACCAAATGCTCTCATCGGGAATTGAACCGCTAAACGGACATAGAAAAGCAAAGAAATAAAATGGATATTGACAATTGTATTAGGTCAATAAAATAGATATTGAAAATTATATATTTATTTCACATAGTGTGAAATAAAAGATATCTATCATACAGAAGTTATACACGTACACACACACACGCCCTCCGTGAGTAGGAAGAATGAATATTAAGAACGTTTCCCATGTGAACTTTGGTATTTGCTTAGATGTGTAATTTCCTCCCGCAATATACGTAAATAAATGATTTCTTTTCCTTTTAACCTAATCAAGCAAGCAGAAAAGCAAAGGTTCGTGTCACATAAAAAGAGGAAAACGTGGTATATTTTACACATGACCTTTACCTCATTGCCTCAATTACTTCATACGCAGGCGAATTATATATGTAAATGTGTATTTACTTTATAATGAGCAATGAGTGACATATTTACCTAACACATGCTACTAGACAACAGAAAACCATGGTGCTAATACAACTCACTTTTAACACAGGCCTAGGAGGACTACCACTTTAGTGGGGTATTTCGAAACTAAGGATTCGATGTTACGGTTAACACAGGCCTGGTTTAACCGGTTTGCCACAACCGATGTGATTTTAACAACGCAACGGTGTTAAAGAGCTAAGTGCATGAACGAAAGTACATAGTCACTGCGTCAAATAAACATTTTTTTAACTGTGTAAAGACGATTTTTGTCGTTTATTATTATTACTTTTTCTTTCTAAATAGCAGCAAAGTTTAGAGGTCCCACTATTTGGAGCATTGCCTGGCATAGTTTTCAAAGGTAGAAATAAGTTAGGAGATCCTTCTCCCTTAGGCCTCCTCTGACTGAAGACGTACTTCGAACTCAATGAAATAACCCTATGTTGCATTCAGACTTTGAGAGTCAATTTGGCATCGAATCGAAGTTAATTCAGGCTGAGTACATGTCTTCGATTTACTGGGGCATTACCGGTTTTCCGCTAGCTGTCCTGGTCTCCAGAAGTAGTTATTAAGAATGGTAACTTTCAGCGAAAACTTTAAATATTTCCATCGTGCAAGAATTCACACCTCATTGATTACATCTGCAAAATGGAGATACTTGTTTCATATGTTCCCGGAATAAATGCTTAAGTGGAACACATCTTCACTCTAATGAACAAGTATTGGACTGAAGAGAAAAGTGGCCTTCAAGTGGTAACATTGAAAATAATGCTCACAGTGGAAACACACTTTCAGCACTTCTGCTCAGAATTTTATGATTACCATACGCAAAAGAAGGAGCTCTTACGGAAAATTATTTCTTCTGAGAAATAGACGTAAATTGTAAGGTAAAATAAGTACATACCTATCATTTGTCATTCATATTAGCATTAAATTCACAAACCACATACTTTAAATGTTGTACTTCAATTAATTTCTACGTAAAAATAATTAAATAATTAAATTCTAGATTATGCGTTTCAAATGACTTATTTTGTAACTATTATCATAGCCATGTTTAAAGGACATAACAAGCACCATGCTAAAATTCATATCTGACCACATTACATAACGCATCTCCGTTTCTCGGTTAAGCTGGTTAAGCTGAGGTAAGTGAAAAATTATACGAAATAGTACACAATAAAATAACTCTCTCTTAAAACCCTAAAATATATGGAATCTTTATTTAGGTGAATTAGGAATATTGCTGTACTCTCACCCAAAAAAGCATTAAAAGGAAATGTACACAACAATACCAAAAAAAAAAAAAAAGTCCTGCCAACGTCAACCGCAAAATTTGGTGGTTTTACAGTTACATATAGCGATGAAAATTCCTCGTCAGTGAATAAGTGAAGGTCTGATGACTTCAACCAGAGTTTTATTCCACATCATTAAACTACACCAGACTTAAAGCTCCGAAGGAGGTTCAATAGAAAACAGATGTGGTAGCTCTACAAAGGGACGAATAACAGGCGGAGATGAAACCTATTACTGAGATGCTGAATCAGTATATATACATACACACTACGGCGCCTCGGGCATGGTTTTGAGTCAATGTTAACTTTTAAACGCCCATTGACACAAATGCTGCGTCGGAGCTTTAAACCTTAATATCTCACCCTTCTAATTAAGTAAGTAAGATTATTTTTGTACCAATGTGCTCCTGAAGGATGAAGCTTTCCGCCAATATGCATTTTATGTATGTAGGAGGTACCACGGCGAAAGGGGAAAGGTATAAATTTCGTTTTTTTTTTTTAATCAGGATTTTGATGATAATTGCATTCCTTCCCCTTTGGGAGTAAACTCATAAAAATTGCTATATGAAGCAATGAAGGTATATGGTAATGCATGGTAATGGTAATGTATGGTACTAATGGTAATGCCCTTGTATGTGTACTTATTGTTTATATGAGGGAAGATGGAGACAAAACTTGGCAATTTTTTTGAGTCTCGGTGCGTTCGCGCACATTACATTTATCTTCAGGGCGGTTCAGTATAAGATAAGATATCTTTTCACTGAATTGGTGTAGACTAGAAGTAAATTCTTGTTGTTGTACATAATGTGTGCAGAAAAAACGAAAATTAGGAGCTCACCAGGGCCACCAGCGCGAAGGTCTGCAACAACCGAACCGTTCGAAAATGATATACAGGGCGTTTTTACAGGAATTTCCTTCTGATTTTTTTTTTTTTACCTCGCTTTGTATTGCAACACTGGGTACCATTTTTTATATTATTATCACAAGTGCTACACATTATCACATTATTATCACAAGGGCTACACATTTGCGACATTTTGTCAGCGTAGGGTGACTGCAAGGGCTGCCAGGGGCCACCAAATTCTATTATTAATATCTTTTAAAAGCATTTTCGTTTCTTCTTCTTTCTCTACGAATAGGGCAGGAATTGCAAAAAATGTTACCTTGTTGAAATCTGTACTCCATAAGCTTTCCAACGATGTATCAATTGGCGGGTGGGTGTGTAAAGTGTGTTAAATCAAAAATTAGTGTTTTAGAGAAAAAACGCATTTGAAAGTTCAGACATAAATCCCAAAACCGTTTAGCTGTGATTAGCTCTTCATGTTAATAAGACCCGCATCTGAAACCTAAAAGCGGATTTTTGTACTTATATCTGAACTTTCAAATGCGACTTCTTTGAAACACTAACTTTTGACTTCACGCACTTTACACACCCACCCGCTAGAGGTCTGCCGAGCCCGCGGGCCTACAAAGCAAACTTCGGGCTCGGGTCGTAAATTTTTAAATATAGAATCATATTTATCGGGCTTTTCGGGCCTCACTTTGTAAATATAGTGTACAACGATATAAACTGCACCGTTCTTTCTGGAGAACTTTTAAAATAGAACTGCAAAATTAAACCTCTAATTGCTGTAAATAAAAATATAATTTTGCGTTGATTATTAAGTTTCTGTAATTCGGGCTTCTTTCGAGCTCATTTGATTATCACGCGAGCTCGGGCCGGGCTCGGGCCTAAATGCTAAAATATATTTCGGACTCGGCTCGGGCCTCACGTTGTAAATTCACGGGCCGGGCCGGGCCGGGCTCGGGCTAAAAATTCCGGCCCGTGCAGACCTCTACCACCCGCTAATTATAACTGTGTGATAATTAAGGGTGTCAGCAGGGCCCCCAACGTGAGAGTCCACGATTTCGTTCAAATCCTTGGCGGGCGTAGGAAGGGTTAGTACTTAAGCGTCAGTGTTACATAACAACACGAAAACTCAAAGACTATAGGTACTCATATTACTCGAAAACACTTTTGGGTTTCCTTTTCCATAATCACATCATCTCTTCTTTCTCCTTCAATTTAATTGGAAGTACACATAAAGCGAAAAAACCAACAGTTCCAATGAGATGGAGAGAAAACAGAATCACGCGAACTACAGAGAAACGAGAAAACTTAGTGAACAACAAAAAGAAAGAAAAAACCTTGACCTCCATGACTTACAACAATCATCAAAGAACGTTAAAAAATATTGTAATAAAATGGACAGAACTTAGTTTCTCATTTCAGTCCACTGAAAGCATGGAAATTTATTGTTATCCATGACAGCTGAACATCACATCAGACAGAACATTTTTTTTTTAATTTCCCTTAATTTTACAGCAACACAAAATTGCTGTGGTGTTTATTTTTAATATAGTAATGTTTGTACTTATTCTGCTATAATATTTATGCTGAATACTGTGCTTACTAACGCTAATAACATAATATAAGGTGTTCCTCTTAACGTTAAAAGCGAATCACGAAGTCCAGCGCGTATTGAGTGAATGTTGATCGCTGGACAATATTAAGGAAGCGAAGTGTGAAATTCCTTTGATACATGACTTACTATTACTAAAAGATTCACCGCCAATTATTTATTACGTCACACAACATATAATTGTCGAATTAGAAAGTCATAAACAAACTCTCAGAATGTTATGAAGCTTGATTTTTATTATTCATTGTTTTCCGTTATTTTAAAAAGATGTCAGGTAGAGGTCTGCACGGACCGGAATTTATAATGTGATGCCCGACCAGAGTCCAAAATATGTTTTAGCCTTTAGGCCCGAGCTCATGTGATAATCAAATGAGCCCCAAATATGCCCGAATTACAGCAACTTAATAATTAACGCAAAATTCTATTTTTATTTCCAGCAATTAGAGGTTTAATTTTGCAGTTGTGCTTTGAAAGTTCTCCAGAAACAACTTTGTAAATATACTGTAAATGTTATTGTACAGTATATTTACAAAGTTAGGCCTGAGAAATATGCTTGTATATTTTAATAGTTTACAGCCCGATCCCGGCCCAGGTCCGAAGAGATATATGCTTTGTAGGCCCGAATCCGACTCTTCGGGCCGGGTAGGGTTTAAGCTTACGGGCTCAGTTCGAGCTCTTGCTGACCTCTAGTGTAAGGAAACGGAGAATCCAGAGAAACCTTCTACCTTCTTTTAATACCGTAAAACTGAATTTAGAAACGCCGTAACCTCTCAAATTTTAAACATTTTAAATAATTTAAATTATACATTATAAAATACAGCTGAAATGCCCGTCCCTCGCACGGGAAGAATGGACTTATGGAAAATATATGAAAGTTATATTTG
The DNA here is from genome assembly GCF_964235325.1 of Thermobia domestica. Classification (NCBI taxonomy): domain Eukaryota; kingdom Metazoa; phylum Arthropoda; class Insecta; order Zygentoma; family Lepismatidae; genus Thermobia; species Thermobia domestica. The sequence continues at coordinate 2,935,930 of NC_137464.1, read as the reverse complement.
AAGTCCTCCTTTAACAACAAAAATAAAACTTTAATCTGGGCACGGCAGAGTGGGACCTCTAGCATATATCTGCTATTTTGTCCATTGCATGTGATTTGTGGAGTTGATATGAAGGACTGAAGTCGGAGTAGTGAGAAGTCTGCACTCTAATGTGATGCCGAAGTCCTGTTGTTCTGCTGTTCGAGACAGTTGGTCATTTTCTCCTGCTAATTTTGAGGTTCTTCTTTTTTCTGTATTCTGTTTTCCGTGAAGAGTGCACAAGTGAGAAACTTACGGAGTTTAGTTGAAAAACTGTTGGTGTGTGTTTCTCTTGATCTGTGTGTGTTATTAAATCTGTTAATGTGGAAGGGGGCGCGGTGGCTCAGTGGTAGAGCGTTCATCTCCGGTGCTTGGGGTCCCTGGTTCGATCCCAGCTCGCGCCGTGTGAACTTTGTGGTGGACAAACACCGTGCTCGTGGGTTTTCTTGGGGTTCTTCCGTTTTCTCCTACTTTCTTCATTTCACCATTTCCCTCATTTCTCATAATCACCGTCTCCTTTAGCCTAACCGGCATAAGCGTGGGACGTAAAACTGAAAGATTTCATTTCATTTTGTTAATGTGCAAGGTTTGCGTCGGTTTGTCTGTTTTAGTGATGAGCGCAAGAGTCTTGGTCTTGCAGTTTTTGCAAGAGTCTTGCATGCAAGACCAAGACCAAGACCAAGACCAAGACCAAGAAAATACCTGCAAGACCAAGACCAAGACCAAGACTCTTGCGCAAGAGTCTTGCACAAGTACCGGTACTACTTGATTTTTTTTATTTAATGTAAAAAGGGGAAAAATCTTTACATCTTTCGCTTGAATTTCTTGGCTTCAGTAAAAATGCCGCTGGAGTTAATGTGTTTCCAGTAGTTTATGCAATCTGTGTGAGTCGATCTGCTCCTGTTGCATATACCTACAGTATTTCATTTTCTGAATCGGTTGTTCGTGTTTTCTGTAGTTATTACTCGTTTTAAAGCCACGCATGTGACATTCTAATCGAAGATTGTTGCACATCAAGAAATGTATCATTGGTGCTGGATTACGATGCATTCCTGCGTTTCTAAACGATGAGAATTACTTATCGGGAAATCAGGTGTAAGTTGTTTGGAGTAAACTTAATCCTTTGAGTTTCGAGCTGGTAAAGTTTGTCGACTCGTCCTAGAATAATCTTGCCTCCGGTCCCGATTCCCGGTGGGGGCACTCGGTCTAAAAAGTGTAAAAAGCTTTTTCACGCCAGCCATCCTGATTGAGGTTTTCCTGGGTTTTTCCTCATTCACACCAGGCAAATGCCGGGGTGGTATCTAACTTATAGATCCCAGACCACTTCATTCTCTTTCCCTGGATATTGTGCTCGCCAAGGGACGTCATCCCTGATACGTGACAGGCTAAATGGCCATAGATACAGACAGCCAAGAAATCTAAATCCTAATCCTAATCGTCCTGGAATAAATATAGCAAAAGAGGGATTTGTTTTTCACCCTTCAGCGGCTTTGCCTCATCAAGCTGCAGACGAAACGCCACAAACGTCCAGTAAGAAGAAATTTGCAAAATAAAAACCACAAGAGGCGAACACAAAAAATTCATTTCATGCGTCCTTCGAAGTTTTCTTTAAACCTGGTTTGATTATAATCAATATTATTTTATTTTTTTCTCACTTTTTTGGCCAATACTTCTAACATACCATGATCATAGCTATTCTGGCATTATTGGCAGGTCACTTGCTGCAATTGAGAAGCTTCAATGTACGGTGGTCCTCAGCTAGTCTCTTCGTCTTGACGTAGCAATTTTCGGTTTAATTCCTTCCTTCAACTACAGTCTCCTTCGCTCCCCCCCTTTAATTCCACTATACCCTCTAGCACGTCACTCATAATACAGTTCCTCCTCAGCCAATGTCCCAACCAGTTCCTCTTCCTCCTCTTAACTACATTTAGCATTCTTCTTTTCTCCGCAACTGCTAATATTTCTAACACCATCTCATTCGTTTTGCGTTCAATCCAGCTAATTCTCCCCTTTTTCCTCCATGCACACGCCTCCATTTTTTCATCACTTTTGCGTAATGTTCATTAATCTAGGTTGAAAAGCAAAAAATCCGACGCCTTTAGAGTGTAAAAGTAATATTGCAATTCATGGTATTTCAGTAATCGGGGCCGTCTTGATTATCTTTCATGCGTCTCAGGGGCATATGATATTTTAATCACGCTCGACTCTAGCCATATGAGCTAAATACATGGTTCTGATTGGTTGAAGTTATTCGTTTTTCGCCATATAGCATAACACTTTTATCATTAAAATAAGATGAAAATAATAGTTATTTGCCCTTGTACGTAATATATAATGCATAAAAAGTGATTTATTTACATTACGAAACATAGCTGAGCGAGCATCAGCGAGCGAAAAGGGTTAGAAGTCCCGCAGAGCTCGTTTTGTTCCACCTTGACCCCTATGATAATACCACTTGACTACGTCAAATCGGGTTGGGCAACTTCGATGTAAATCTAACGTCACTCGATTCCTTGTGACCAACTTAAAAGACTTGCCTGGGGTAGTGCGTGAAGAAATATGCATCTCAGGGGTAGCCTCTCCAGTTTGAAAAAAAAATGAAATGAAATCTTTGAGTTTTACGTCACACGATTATGCCGGTTAGGCTAAAGTAGACGGTGATGAGAAATGGGTGAAATGGTGGAATGATGAAGGTGAGAGGAAACAGGACAACCCCGAGAAAACTCATGAGCACGGTGTTTGCACTTTGGGAACCAGTGGAGTATCGGATCTGTTAAAAAATATAAAAAGATTACCAAACGTTGTGATTTATTTTATAAGTAGTAAAGCGTGGGCACCTATTAAAAAAAATAAAGGTTATCGCGTATGTTGTACGCTATCATCATACTTACACGAAGGTAAACTATATTACACAGTTAGAAACATACATTGTATTTCCGTTACTATTGCCACACTGTAGAATTTATTATCCCTTATATCCAGGTTACAATTTACTTAAGAAAATCATAAGATTTTTTAAAAGCAAGACTTGCAAGACTCTTGCAAGCAAGACCAAGACCAAGGCCAAGACTGGGTGTGCAAGACCAAGACCAAGGGTTCCGGTGCAAGACCAAGACCAAGACCAGATGTGCAAGACCAAGACCAAGACCATCCCGGTCTTGGTCTTGGTCTTGCGTTTGCTTATCACTAGTCTGTTTATGTGATAGGTGGTTGTTTCGTGTTTGTGTGTTTGCTTTGTTGAGTTCTGTTCTTCTCAGTGGGCCTGGTTTTCTAAGTAGAATTCTTCCTTGTGGGCCTGACATTGTAAAAGTCCTCTCTTCCTTAAGATACACATTTTAATGAAGATTACATAATGACCTTGCTGGAGCCAATTGATAGCTATGTTCTAAAATTTATTTCGAATGGTTCAGCCGTTTTCCCGTGATGAGGAAACAGATCATGTCGATTCAAAAGTGGAGGAAAAACAGAAATTGGCGCCCTTGCTCCCTTTAGAAGCAGAATTTTCGAAAACCTGCTATATGTGGCCGCTGATGCCTTAACTTGAGTGGGTGTGAGATACTTTATTTTTGGCATTAATTTTGAACTTGTGCCTTCTTCCTTACGATGTTCATTTTAAACAAAATGACAAAACTCCGTTCGAGATAGAGACTAACCGTATTCAAAAGATAATTTCAAACTGTTAAACTGATTTCCGGTGATGCAATTACAAACCATATTTAGTTTTAATTATAGAGATTTGATGTAATATTATTGTTATTTGTGTGTAGCGTTTTCACTTCTACACAGACATATGAGTTTCTGATGGAACAAAAATGATCAAACATACAACACTTATAAAGAAAAGGAATGGCATTAACGACTAGCAGCTATTACAAAAACAATTCCAATCGTGGATAGAGCAACAGTTTAAAGGTTAATCAGCATAACAATGACAATGGAAGATTTCAGAAAGTCCAGTCTGTGTACATAGATTGTCTGTATTGTTAATAACAAGCGTTCATTCAAGCATGGAATCTGCTTACACGCAGAAAGCAATAAGATTCTCTCTGTCTTTTTCAGAGACTGCTTCCTGGACTATTCATAATTTTGCAACAGAATCAGGAAAAACAATATCTATCGAATAAAACAAGCGCTAAGGTTGCTAAAGGTCATAGTCTAGTGCAGTGGTTCTCAACCTTTTTTGACTGGCGACACATTTACTGAACGTTCGGAATATCGCTGCACACGTTTGATGATATTATTATTATTATTATTATTATTATTATTATTATTATTATTATTATTATTATTATTATTATTAATAATAATAATAATAATAATAATAATAATAATAATAATAATAATATCATCTATTATAATAGTGAAACCAATTAGTTTTTATAATGGCTCTGTATAGCACTGAGCATTATTGCTACCACTGGAGGTGTTGACTGATACAGTCTCTCTCGATTTTATAGTGCTGCAAAAATGTCTTGAGCCGTGACAAAAATGCGAACTAAAGCTCACACCCTCGACACCAAGGACCTTATAAAATAGAGGATCTGCCCTTACAACAAAATCTTGAAGGCATACGTCACAGTTTCGCCACCCCTACTCTGCCCAGTCTGCCCAATAGGATCGCAATGTTTTGAGCCAACAATCATGGCGGAAACGAAAGTAGCCAATCAGATGATGCAAGAAACGAGAGTAGCCAATCAGACGTTCCGATGCTCGGTTGTTGTTTGGCTTCATTGATTTAATAGGATGAAGATACATATGGGCAGATCCTCTATTTTATAACATCCTTGCTCGACACACCCACGCGTTAAGCCAATAAGGATTCAGTTGTTGCTAAGCGAGAGACCCTTAGCGAAAGAGAGTGGAATTCCTTCAGCCAACAGCAGCGCTCGGAAGGGAAGACTAGGTGTCAAGTGAATGTGGTATATATTTAGCTAATTATCATTAAATTCTTCATGATTTTAAAATTCTAAAATTTCGCGACACATCTTAGGGGACTGCGTGACACACCACTGTATAGCGACACATAGGTTGAGAACCACCGCCCTAGTGTACTGTTGCCCATGAGACGAGAAATGCAAGATCAGTTCACCCAAGTCTTAAACACTGTTTCAGTGTTATATGATTCATCTAGTATACAAACTATACGTTGAGAAGTTTGAGAATCCTGAGGTACTTCCAAAACAATTTTTATAGAGGGAGTTGGTGAGTACTTCAAATTATATGCTCGTAGCCAAACTCCCTCTATAAAAATTGTTACGGAAGTACCTCAGGATTCTGAAACTTAGATATTTGGATAGGGCACATATTTGTCCCTAAGTAAAGTTTTGAATTGTGATTGCTGAAATAGATGCAAGAGCGATTAGTGTGTCCGAATTCGTTAATGTTATTAATGTCGTCAATCTGTTATCATCTTAATGGATTACGGTCCGATACATGTCTTTCGTGTGATCCTCTCTATTGTCTTTACAAGAGCTTATTTTTAACAGCAATATTCTTTTCTACTGGTACAAAAAAAAAAAAGAAAGAAAGAAAGGGAAGCTCCTTACCCTTGGTAAATTTCAACCCAAATAAGTAAGGGTAATTTTTAAGCCTCAAACAAAATAAAAAGGCAAAGAAATATTTCAATTAACGTCCCATGATTATGCCGTTGTTGCTGAGAGAGGCGATGATTAACGCAATTAAATGATTATGGAAAAATTGGTGGAATGAGAAAGTAGGAGGAAACGGAAGTACCCCGAGAAAAACCACGGATCCGATGTTGTCAACCACAGACTGACTTGGACGGGAATCGAACCAGGTACCCAACACCACAGATAAACACTGTACTACTGAGTCACCATGCCCCCTCTTTAAGCCTCAAAGAAGACTACTGTATGTCTAATGGACATTTTATATTATTATTATAAGGGGTCGCGGTGGGTCAGTGGTAGAGTGCTCACCTCTGGTGCATGGGTTCCTTGGTTCGATTCCAGTTCGCGCCAAGTGGACTTTGTGATGGACAAACCGTGTGTTTGGGTTTTCTCGGGATTATCCTGTTTCCTCCCACTTTCTTCATTCTACCATTTCATTCATTTCTCATCATCACCGTTTCTTTTAGTCTAGACGCCATAACTATGGGACGTAAAACTTAAAGATTTCATTTCATTTCATTGTTATATTTATTATCCTGAAAATTTTGCTGATAGTTTCGGGTAAATTGACCTGATTGGGTCAATCCTGGGTTGATTTTAGCCTAAAGTAAGAGCTCCCTTGTGGCTATGTGGTTAGAGTACACGTCTTTGGCACGGGAGACCCGGGTTCGATTCCCACTAGTAGCTAATGTGATTCGAATCCTAGGTTAAGCTGTAAGTTGAAGTTTCAAAGAGCCTCATAGCTGAAAGGGACGTTAAACTCAAAATACAAAATCCTAATTTAAAGCAAATGTTACATTGAAAGGCCGATAAAAAGAAAAGTTCATAAGAACGTCTGTCTGCTTGTTTGTCTATCATCAGATTTTCGTATAGACAGGAGTCACCTATTTAAACCAAATTTTGTACCCAAAGGTCTTCACCAGATCTAATCACGTAGGAAGTCGTTTCTATTTTTTTTCATCTTCCAGCTCGAGGTTGGATTGGAGTGACAAACGTTCTGGAGGTTCAAAAATATTCTCAGCTCTTTAAGTTAGACAACCATACTCTAAGATGTTGCAGGTTGCAGTGTGTGTAAAAGGAACGGCTACTTCTATTACTGTATAATAAAAATAAGATAATTGGAAAATAAAAAGTGTTGTATTATCATCAATAATAAGCAATTTTTAAAAACATTCTGTGAATTCATACGTTCTTTTGAATGATTTTAACCGTATGCAGTAGGAAATTAAAATGAAGCATTTGGTTTAACGTCCCACGATTATGCACCGAGGCTAAAGGAGATGATGATGATGAGAAATGAATGAAATGATGGAATGAAGAAAGTGGGAGGAAACTAGAGAACTCCGAGGAAAACCCACGAACACCACACGGTGTTTGTCCACCACAAAACTCACTTGGACCGAGGTAAGATCAAACCAGGGACCCCAAGCACAAGAAATGAACCCTCTACCACTTAGCCACCGCCTCCTCCCCGTAAGCAATAGTGCCCAAGTCTCTTCCAAGCCACATAACCTCATGTCTCTGTCATTTGCAACGCCATACGCTGCCTCTTCCAAGTAAACTAGACCAGTTATTGATATGTGCCATGTGCCAAAATGCATGGCAAGTGAACTTTGTGGTGTACAAACACCGTCTGTTTGGGTTTTCTCAGGTTCTCCGTTTTCTCTCACTTTCTTCATCCCATCATTTTTCATTCATTGCTCATCATCACCGTCTCCTTTAACCTAGCCGCCATAACCGTGGGATGTTAAAGATTTCTAGAATGAAGTAATGCAAGCTTGGCACCATAGATCATCCATAGTAAACATCGCCATCGTGGTATAAAGTAATGTTCAAAATATCTCCGCCACAAATATTTTTATTTATCGGACTAAAATTTGGATAGTCTAGAAGTATCCTAGAAGAGAATGCTTCTGTTTAAAAAAAAAGCACATTGTTAAGGAGACGATTCGAGGTTATCAAATTTAACTCATTTTCTCGATGGAAGTTTAAAATTTTAAAAAATACAGAAAAGGCCCGAAAAAAATCGCTTACGTCGCTTTATACCTCCCTAGCAGAAGTCCTTCCAAGAAGTCAAACCTCTCTATATGCCGCAATTGACCAAAGCCCTTGGTAGTAGGCAACCTGCTAAACAACACTTTCATGCTGGTTGCATGTAGTCCAGGGTACATACCTAACGTTAAGCATGGCGGAATTATTTCCGCCAGTTCTTTCGACTGCATTAATTTGCGATGGGTTCCAAAGATGTCAGCTACAAATGGAAATTACAATTGTTGAATGTTGAATCGACTTTAACTATTATAACGAAAGACATAATTCCAATTTCTGTTTAAAATTCCGAAAAGGGGGCTCGGTAGCTTAGTAGTAAAGCGCTTACCTCTGGTTCGATCCCCGGCCAAGTAAGTTTGTGGTGGAGAACATTGTGTCCATGGGTTTTCAAACGTTACTCCCGTTTCCTCCCACTTCCTCATTTCACCAATTCTTCCATCATCATTCACTTGTCTAAATCAGTCGTCTTCCTCAGCTTAAACGGCATATTTGTGGAACGTTAAACTGAAACATTTCATCCCATTTCATTTTTAACATTCCGAAAGAAGAATTTTTAAAGAACAAATGGATCGAAATAAGTAATGTACGGAAGCGTATTTGCATGAAGAGAAAGTGAAACGTCCATCGGCTTATGCCTTCCTTGCCTAGTAGATGCATTGTTTGGAACCGGATTATTGGAGCCTTGCACTTAGGTTAAAAGTAGACGTTACGAAGTTAGTACTTTTCATCCATTAACTTGACTGGAATACTGACTTCAATTAACCATTTACTCATTAATTTGTTCTGTGCTATTTTTTTGAAAAGCTCAGAAAAGATAGATTTACATCAGCGTCAAAGTTCAAATAACTTGGATCATATGTTGACAATGGAGTTGTCTGCTGCCATCCAACATCGATTATAAAAGGGATTGGTGAACTGGCAAAAGATGAGTGACGTACTGTGTGGTACTACAGTTTATTTCAAAATTTAGGAGGTTTTCTAAAGAAGTGTAGTAATAGTGAAGTATAGCTGAGAAACCAGGATAACTATAAGATCACAGAGTAAGAGGATGGATGTAACAGAGCTAAAAATGCTGAGATAAATGACAACGGTGATAAGAGTGGACACGAGAAGAAAGTGTTTCATCAGAGGAACAGTTAAAGTGGGACCCCACATCCATGGGCGTCTCTGGCGGGGGGACGAGGGGGACGCGTCCCCCAATATTTTGAAATACAAATATTCAATATTTTATTCTAATTTAATTTATTTACTAGTGACAGAATAACATACAAATAATAATAATTATATTTATTTGGAATATAATATTCAGACTGTGAAACGATTATAACACAGTTCTTGATATACCTTAGGGTGTCCGTTAAGATATGCAATCGGAATCGAAGATAACAAACAGGTTGGGCTAGGTAGCAGCATTTAAATTATTTTCTTTGATGTTCCCCCCAAATTTCACATGTCAGAGACGCCAATGCCCACATCAAAGAGATACAAGAGAACAGGCTCAATGGCTCGGGAACACGGGAGAGAACAGATGAAGATTATATGACAAAAGAGACTTGACGGACTGAAAATGGAGGGAAAGCGGAGAAGAAGAAGGGCCAAAATCCGATGGAAAAACAGACTCAAAGAGGATTATGCAGACAGAAAATCAAATAAATAACGTTCACCCTATATAAATATAGGATTATGGCAGTGGCTAAGAAAAAGCTATACATAATAAACTCGTAATAATATATTTAGAATCCTGTATCCAAAACCTTTTATGTTATATCTCTGGAAAATATTTGGTTGTTGGTTGGAGTAGAGTTTCGCGTGCCTTCAGCACCAAGGCTATATAAGACGTAGATCTACAGTATAAGGTGGAATCCCAACCACAAAATGTGTTCATTTTTTTAGGTTCTTCCACTGGGAATCGATCCTGGGACCTCGGGCAGCAAAGGCGCGCGTTAGCCACTCAACCAGGTCAAAATATTCACTGACATTTGATTGTTGCTTAGTAACAATATGTAGTAGCCTACTTTCCTTCATATTGAATATTATATAACACTATTCCCGAAATTTATAAGAATTCCTTCGACATCAAATTTTATCCGATCTTTTAGATTCTAGTTCAGAATAAAGAAATGAACATGCACAACGCAAACTAACAAACAAATTTTATGGCCCATGGAACACGGAGGTTGAATGCTACGTTTCCAAGCTCTTCACTGACTTCTGTCCTTAGCCAACTAGTTCCAATTTCTACTTTGTATTTCTATTTCTGCGAGATCCATCTTAATATTGTCCTCCATCTGTGTCTAGGTCTTCCTAATGGTCGTTTTCCGATTGTATTTCCAGTTAAAGACTTTGAAAGCATTCCTACTTTCTTCCATCCTGGCTACATGACCTGCCCACCTGAGCCTCCTAGACTTGATGACCCTCACAATGTTTGGTATACCTACAACTTATGCAGTTCTTTGTTATGAAATTTTCGTCACTACCCATTCCCGTTCCTCTTGGGTCTGAACATGGGTCTCAGGATTTTATTCCGAGTCCAGAGTAAGCGACCATGTTTCGCAACCATACAGCACAATGCAAGCACATAAAATACAATAGCTCTCTTTCAAATTCGCCGCAGGCAGGTAAAACGTGTAGACTAGTTCGAATATATTGTATTTCTTTAATTATCTAAGATTATAAGTCGGTAAAATAATATATATGTTGCCGTTCAATCATAACCGAAAACATTTATCACTTCTTAACAGATGTTCACATTTAATATCGAAGAAAACAAATGGTTTTAGAATATTTATAATGACAAATGATATAAAATTGTATCTTATGTGTCTCGCATCTGATAACTTCTACAAACACCTCCTTAGCAACTACGTCACATAGCATTGATAAGGAAAAAGCTCAGAAATAAATCAGAAATATCTGTCTCATTCTGTAATTAGTAATTCTGCAATAAATTACCGAATAACGGATCGAAAGATGTCATTGAGCTTAACAAAGTGGTATGGATGAGTTTTAATCCTCATGCGTAGTTTTTGAGGAAGTCTCGAAAAATGTTTTTGCAAACACAAAAATTGATATTATAGGATACGTTACCTATTAAAATGAAACTAATCCTGAAGTCTACCCTCATCATGGTTTTCACTCTAACACTAGCAAGACGACATAACATAGTTAATGAGAAATACACCAAAATCTTCATTCACTCTTTAATTCTTTAAATTTTTGATTAACTATTGTCTGAATATAGAGACAATATCAATAAATACGAGGAAGGATCACAAACTAAGGTTGCAATTTGATATTTCTGGAGTTTCGTCTGTTACAGAGGAATGAGGAGTATGCGGTAATTGTAATACAATGAGTTGACAACTGTGCAGAGTTTCTGCCCACCCGCCACCTACGCCACTAGTTATAAGTAAATACAATGGCGACTCGTTCGGAAAACTGATCTCGCGAAGAAATCCGCTCAGTTATTCGATTTCTGTGGGTGAAACATGTAACCGCGGCTGAAATTCACCGGCAGCTGGACCACTTTGACATGATTGCGTGAAGCAATCAGGAGGAAACGGGCAGGAGACTTCTCCCCGAGGACATCATTTTCCTTCACGAAAACGCGCGCCCGCAGCTCAGCAGCTCAGAAGACCACCACGTTGTTGAAGCAGTTTAGCTGAGACGACATCGACTACCCTCCCTATACTCCGCACCTCGCTCCAAGCGACCTTCATTTGTTCCCGCACTTAAAGGAGCACCTAAGAGGCCGTCGCTTTGTTTCAGACGAGGAGATGAAACATTTTCTGACAACGTAGTTGAACGCGCATCGACAGTTTTTTTTTTTTTTTCAGGAGGGAATCTTCAAACTGATCCTACAATGCGACAAGTACAATGCGATATGAAGACTATGTTGAAAAATAACCAAACATATATATATATATACTATCTTTTAGCTGTATTGGTTGTATGAAATAATAGATACACATTTCAGTGCAGGCTTTGTAACCTTACTTTCTGATAATCCCTCGTATATCACAAGCAGCTAATCAAAATGGCATGCTTAAGGGTAAATTCTCATGCGAACTTTTCGAAAAAATCGACAAAAGCAACTTTTTATGCCACTAAAATGAATACCCCTTTATACGGCTCCATTTTAGAGAATGTTCCTTCTTAGTTGCACTTTTCTCGTGACTGATGGTCTTAACACGTTAATTACCAGCAGGCTTTATTAACTCATACAGCAGTACCATCTGTTTCTCTCTAACATACTGAAAACGTCTTTAGAAAATGTATTTAGGTCAGTGGCGTCACTTGAGGGAAGTTACATCTGTAAAAAAATGATTTTGCCGCCAGAAGCTAAGGGTTGTGAGCTTACCTAATGTTCAACGAAATTAAAAAGTTTGTTACTGAATTCTCTCTCTTTCTCTCTCTCTCTCTGTGTGTGTGTGTGTGAGAGAGAGAGAGTGTGTGTGTGTTATTTTGCGAATTTTTCAATTTTGAGCCCTCCATTTGATAGAGCATCAAAAACTATCTGAAAGAGATATGGAATTTTTCGCGTCACTCTTACCGTTCCCAAGATATTGGCCAAAAAAAAGTTCCGATTTCTGGAGATTTAAAGAGTCGTATCTCGGGAACCGTAAGTCATAGGGAGATCATATTGGTGTTGATCAATACTTATGAGGATGGTGAATATTTTGGTAGCAAATAGTAACCGGCTGCCAAAAGTTCGAATTTCGGGAGATTTAAGAAGCTATATCTCGGGAACTGCAAGTCATAGACATATGATATTTTGCGAGTTTTTCAATTCTGAGCATATGTCTTCGTAAAACAACATATCGTAGAACGTTCTAACAGAACTTTTAAACAAAACACGTGGAAAAAAATTAGTACTGAAGGAAATTATAAATGGATAGATATATTACAAGAATTGTTTAATGAGTATAATAATAAAGTACATAGAACAATTGGTATAAAGCCTGTAGAAGTTAATAAGAAAAATTAATTCTTTTTAAGTTCGTTCTGGCAATGCTCTTGGAGCATTCTCAACTGGCTTTTATACTATAAATGGATAGATATATTACAAGAATTGTTTAATGAGTATAATAATAATAATAAAGTACATAGAACAATTGGTATAAAGTCTGTAGAAGTTAATAAGAAAAATTAATTCTTTTTAAGTTCGTTCTGGCAATGCTCTTGGAGCATTCTCAACTGGCTTTTATACTATAAATGGATAGATATATTACAAGAATTATTTAATGAGTATAATAATAAAGTACATAGAACAATTGGTATAAAACCTGTAGAAGTTAATAAGAAAAATCAATTCTTTTTAAGCTCGTTCTGGCAATGCTCTTGGAGCACTCTCAACTGGCTTTTATACTATAAATGGATAGATATATTACAACAATTGTTTAATGAGTATAATAATAATAATAAAGTACATAGAACAATTGGTATAAAGTCTGTAGAAGTTAATAAGAAAAATTAATTCTTTTTAAGTTCGTTCTGGCAATGCTCTTGGAGCATTCTCAACTGGCTTTTATACTATAAATGGATAGATATATTACAACAATTGTTTAATGAGTATAATAATAATAATAAAGTACATAGAACAATTGGTATAAAGTCTGTAGAAGTTAATAAGAAAAATTAATTCTTTTTAAGTTCGTTCTGGCAATGCTCTTGGAGCATTCTCAACTGGCTTTTATACTATAAATGGATAGATATATTACAAGAATTATTTAATGAGTATAATAATAAAGTACATAGAACAATTGGTATAAAACCTGTAGAAGTTAATAAGAAAAATCAATTCTTTTTAAGCTCGTTCTGGCAATGCTCTTGGAGCATTCTCAACTGGTTTAATTCTTATCTACAGTATAACTTCCTGAAGTTGTATGAAGCACTATTCACTAATAATAACATTTAAACTTTTAGCCATGTGACTTCCCTTAAGACAGCTGACATTACCACGAATATACTTAACAAAGAAATCGTTTGAAGGTCAGTATACCACAACAGACTTGTTTCTCCAGTTGACTTGGGAAATTAGCTAAATTATTCCCACATTCTAGTACCGATGTTATTTTGGTTTCCATAACTACAACTACTATTCGTATAATTGATATATAATTGATATGATATTCTGTGAAAACGAGGAGAAAGCAGAAAACCTTGACAACACTTATTTCAGAAACCGAATCTAAGAATCTACCTAGAACACTTATTCAATTTCTTTTAATAATGATTACATACTAAGAGATTTACACAAAGTGTAAATGAAATTTTGAGAACAAACAAGGACAGCTACTCTGGCAGAGAAAAGGATGTTTTGTCCAAATAACTTTAGTAAATATTCATCTAATATAAATAAAATAAAGTGTTTGTGTGTGTGTCTGTGTGCGGCCTGGGGACCAGACGAGTGGACCGAGAGTTACCAAACTTTGGTCACAGGTACCTTGGTCCAGGCCCCAGATCAAGACGAAGCGTTTTTTCAAACTTCGAATCAGGGGGTCTCAGGTGGAGGGGAGAATTACTGGGACATGTAAAAGTTGTAGAAAATGACCGATGCTAGTGTCCAATTCATAGTGTTCGCGGTCGCTGAGATCAATGGTGACACTTCCACAGGCGTTGACTTCAAACCAGAGGGTCTCAGAGGGTGTTTACTGGGATATGTAAAAGTAGTAGAAAATTACCGATATTTTTTTCTTTCTTTGTTCAGTTTGTTTACATAGATATTTCATCTGGCCCACTCGAAGAATGGGTATTTCAGTTGTGTAAAATAATTTAGCTTTAACAAGGAATTTAATGGTATAATAAAGTGAAGTTTTACAAGTTTTAAGAAGGCAAATGAAGTAATAAACTGGTGGAATGTAGTCGGTGAACCGCCACCAAATATAGCGATCTTTGTTCCTTAGACGATGGACTACTTGGGTCAGATTTCGCTCAGATTTGGCCAGTAGTAACTAAGAAACAATGTATCACATACATATGAAGTGAAATTATAAGGTCTCTTATGCTTACACCGAGAGCTAATAACACAGTGGAGTAAGGTATAACGCTGGCGTAATGGATTTAGGATTTGGATTTCTGGGCTTTCGGTATCTATGGTCATGTTAGCCCATCACGTATGAGGGATGACGTCCCTTGGCTATCACACTATTCGAGGAAAGGGAAGGAAGAAAGGATTGGGGAAGGAAGGAATGCATCATTCTGGCATTTGCCTTATATTATTGAGGAAAACTCAGGAAAACCTCATTCAGGATGGCTGGCCTGAAAAAAGCTTTTAGATTTTTCGACCGTGTCCACACCGGAAATCGAACCCGGGACCGCACGTACCAAAGGCGAGAGCATTAGCCACTACGCTACGCGGGACCACTGGGGAAATGGAATAATAGGTGAGGATAGTTCCGATTAGATTAATAATATGCATAGCGCGATTTTAAACATCGCGTATTTTGCTCTCACATGGCGTAAGAGTACCGTATGGGAAGTACTATAGAACGGCTATATCCATCGACAAGTGTCAGAGCAAAAGTGATATGAGAGACCGAGAAGTGTTTTTTTCGGAACTGATTCAGTATTGCAGGAATATGCCACCTCCTCCTTCTATTGAAGTCTGAAGAAACAGAAATCAGCCATTTCCAATTTCAACGTTAATGCTATAAAGCAAAAACGCCAAGAGATAGAAAGAACTGTTTTCAGACTCAGTGTCCCTAGAACAGATTCTGTATCCACCCTTATCTCTCTACTAAAACCGGAAGTGGTACAAATCTGCTACGACTTCCAGTATGACTATTGATATCTATAGAACAAAAATGGTAAGAGAATATAAGAAATGACTTTTTGGTATGAATCCGGAATTTCAGGAACGGATTTCATCTCGGTTCTTATTCGTTTACTGAAACCGGAAGTAGTAAAACTACTACAGTTTCCAGTTTCAATATTGATTCCTATATCGTAGTAGTTGTACAAGATAGCAAGAAAGCTGAGCTTTCGAGTGTATGAAACATGCGAAAGACAAAAGAATGTGCTCATTCATAAACAAAGGCGCGTGACCCATTTATTAAAAGAGAATGACCGGTAACACATCATGTCCTTGCTTTTCAAGTACTTGTGCTAACTGTTCTCATAGTGACGCACAGGATATGTGGATGGATAGGTGATGAAATAGTGTATTTACACGACACGAGCATCCAAAGCTAGCTTTAGACGAACACAATTGCACGTGTTGACACCAAACAATGTACGTAGACTGTTTAGGCTTTCCTTAATGAAAGTAGTTAATGCATTTAGGAGCTGTCCTATATGTCCCTGACCCCAATTCAGACGGCTCCTCATTTTAACACAAAGATCAGCACGCAGAATATTTCTTTTGTTTACATAGTTCCAAGTACAGTTGGGAAACCATGTTATACTAGGAAGTATTAACAAAGTAACATAATACGGAACAAATGTTCATTGTTGGTCCAGTGCAGTGGTTCACAACCGATGTGTCGCGACACACTAGTGTGTTACGCAGTCCTCTAAGGTGTGCCGCGAAATTTCATAATTTAAAGATCATGAAGAATTTAATATTAAAATCGAGACAGACTGTAGCAGTCAACACCTCCAGCGGTAGGAATAATGCTCAGTGCTATATAGAGTCATTATAAAAACTAATTGGTTTCACTATTATAATAGATATTATGATTATTATGATTATTATTATTATTATTATTATTTATAATAAAAATATCAAACAAATGTGTCGCGATGTCCCGGAAGTTCAGCAAAATGTGTTGTCAGTCGAAAAGATTGAGAACCACTGGTATAGTAGATAGTGACTATGGTTTTGTCCGAGGTCCCGAGATCGATTTCCGGTTTGAGATCATGGAACGCAGTATAGTGGTTTAGATCCTACATTGAACTGTAGGCTCGTCGTAAAAAAAGCCTCGCTGCTGACAAAGCACATAAAAATCAATCAATCAATGATAAGAATTTAGAATTTTTAGAAAGAAGTTCGCCAGGATCTATATCTGTGTTTTTACGAATTCGCGAATATCTCATTTCCCACGCATTATGAACCGGTGAATGTTGAAATCTGAGCTTTGTGTCACTGTTAATATTGGAACAACTTCTACCTTGTTTCGACAACGTCTGAATTTTAAATTAAGTTTGCTTCGATACATTTTTTTAAGTGATTCGCAAGTAACATAAAGTTTACGACTTCCAACGTGTTTCTCTCGGAATCAAGACTTTGCACATTTGCCAGTTCGTGATGCATGGGAAATGAGATATTCGCCAGTTCGTGATGCATGGGAAATGAGATATTCGCCAGTTCGTGATGCATGGGAAATGAGATATTCGCCAGTTCGTGATGCATGGGGAATGAGATATTCGCCAGTTCGTGATGCATGGGGAATGAGATATTCGCCAGTTCGTGATGCATGGGAAATGAGATATTCGCCAGTTCGTGATGCATGGGAAATGAGATATTCGCCAGTTCGTGATGCATGGGAAATGAGATATTCGCCAGTTCGTGATGCATGGGAAATGAGATATTCGCCAGTTCGTGATGCATGGGAAATGAGATATTCGCCAGTTCGTGATGCATGGGAAATGAGATATTCGCCAGTTCGTGATGCATGGGAAATGAGATATTCGCCAGTTCGTGATGCATGGGAAATGAGATATTCGCCAGTTCGTGATGCATGGGGAATGAGATATTCGCCAGTTCGTGATGCATGGGAAATGAGATATTCGCCAGTTCGTGATGCATGGGGAATGAGATATTCGCCAGTTCGTGATGCATGGGAAATGAGATATTCGCCAGTTCGTGATGCATGGGGAATGAGATATTCGCCAGTTCGTGATGCATGGGAAATGAGATATTCGCCAGTTCGTGATGCATGGGAAATGAGATATTCGCCAGTTCGTGATGCATGGGGAATGAGATATTCGCCAGTTCGTGATGCATGGGAAATGAGATATTCGCCAGTTCGTGATGCATGGGAAATGAGATATTCGCCAGTTCGTGATGCATGGGAAATGAGATATTCGCCAGTTCGTGATGCATGGGAAATGAGATATTCGCCAGTTCGTGATGCATGGGGAATGAGATATTCGCCAGTTCGTGATGCATGGGGAATGAGATATTCGCCAGTTCGTGATGCATGGGGAATGAGATATTCGCCAGTTCGTGATGCATGGGAAATGAGATATTCGCCAGTTCGTGATGCATGGGAAATGAGATATTCGCCAGTTCGTGATGCATGGGGAATGAGATATTCGCCAGTTCGTGATGCATGGGAAATGAGATATTCGCCAGTTCGTGATGCATGGGGAATGAGATATTCGCCAGTTCGTGATGCATGGGGAATGAGATATTCACCAGTTCGTGATGCATGGGAAATGAGATATTCGCCAGTTCGTGATGCATGGGAAATGAGATATTCACCAGTTCGTGATGCATGGGAAATGAGATATTCGCCAGTTCGTGATGCATGGGAAATGAGATATTCGCCAGTTCGTGATGCATGGGAAATGAGATATTCACCAGTTCGTGAAAACCTCGACGATACGTTCAAGATACCATGTCAACATACACCACGTAGTAAATCTAATCGAAATGGCCAGTCTCCAGATTCGAACTCGCAACGACTCCTCAGACAGCCCGACAGTAAATGAGAAACCACAGTGTTCACAAAGACACATCACTTTCGAGACATTATTTTTATGACATCTTTTAGAGATAAGGGAGCTTCTGCTCTTCTCTCGGAGGAAACAGATATGGTGTGGGTCAATGAAAAGTTGACCCACGAACCATCGTGACCCACTCTAACTCACGACCCACCATGACCTACCACCCACCAAAACCCATCACGATCCACTCTGACTCATGAGTCACGCCCTCCTCTCCACTGACTAAAGAGTTTACACTTGTAATAAAACAAAGTTGTGAAATTATCATTAAACAGAGTTTGAATATCTGCGGTCAATTGTTCGATATAAAATGGTAAAGTGTATGTCATGGGTTACGATGAATTTCAATTTAATTATCATATATAATTATTTCTTTGTTGAATTACAGATACTTTTCAGTGGGAAATTGAATGAAATTTGAAAGTCTCAAATCAAGGTAAAATAGGCCAACGTAAAGGAAAAGACAGTGTAAAATTCGACTGTGTCTCGAAAGTCAAGCAGTAAGTCCTATTGCTATTATTTCAATTACAAATATCAATATCGAGAACTGCCTGAAGTTATTTTTCTTCACTTAGATGTAGACCCTACTAAAGCAATCCTCCAAGAGAAGACTGGATACAGTGCGCAAGATGCATTGAATGGTGGCATGAACAATGCACATCATATGAAGGAGTGGGCACCTTCATCTATGATAAGTGTTAATGCTCCTTAGGGTGCGTACTCTTGCCCCTTAGATTTCGTATTCTTGCCCCACATACAGAGGCAAGAGGCAAGAGTACGAATTTGAGTATTTTCATTTTACGAATTTTAGTTCCTCCAAAGACAGAAGTATATGAAAGTTGAGTTCACATTTTGTAAAGCAAAGTTGAAGCTTTTTGTTCCATGTAAAAGTTTTCCGATGTAACAATTGTTTACCAAAATATATGTTCAATTGAAATTTGCGTACTCTTGCCTCTTTTCTCTACTAATCTCAGATAAGTAAATAGAAACAAATTAAAAAGGAAAAAAAAATGGACGCCTCTAAAGTAAAACGTAGACTAATTCACCAGTGTTCAAACGATGCTGTCTATAATGCACTGAGCACAGCGGGGTCGGTATATCAGAGTGGGTCACTGTGGGTGGTGGGTTGCTGTGGGACATGTCCTGTTGACCCAAGACCCAATGATCTAATTCATCTCTGGAAGAAAACCCTAATGGTAAATATTCCACGTTCGTTAAATCAATGCCTGAATCACTTTAATGATGTTTCAATGTTAAAACTACTATATTTAAATTTCAAACACGCATAATCGAACTCCGGGCTAGCGCGCACCTTTCGTGCACGTTTCATTTCCGACGGAGGAGCACTGAGCACATTACCGTGGTTTAGATTCCACCTTTAAAACTGTAGGTCCACGTCTCCCACAGCGTCGACGTTGAAAAGGACGCTAAACTTAAACATAAGAACATAGTATGAGCGAAGTCATGCAGGTCTTACAAGCAACACTATTTGTTCCCTCATCATCATCATGATCATCATCATCATATTATTATTATTATTATTATTATTATTATTATTATTATTATTATTATTATTATTATTATTATTATTATTATTATTATTATTATTATTATTATTATTAAAAATATTCATACGAAGCCGATAAAGTTATTGCTTTGGAAATGTTAATATTAAAACAGGTTGATTGCCAAGATGATTTGAGGGTACTCGTCCCAGGAGGCCGAAAATTTCTTCTTGCCTTTTGCTCGATTATGGGTAGTCATGCTCATGGTCTTACAGTAATTTGTGACAACGAGCATCATATATGATGCTCAAGAACCTGAATAGGTTAGTAATTTGTGATATCAAGCATGAACATCATATATTGTGCTCATGGCCCCACAGAGAAATAAGGTGAGCACCACATATGATGCTCCTGGCAGTCAACCTATTAAGAACAAATGTTCGGAAGCAAGTCCGCCAAGGTTTGCACTTAATGGCACTCTCCCGATATTTATCTAGTGGGACCATGAAGAAATCTTGCATAAATGTCAATTAATATTAATGTGCTCGTTTGGCAATATTAAATTAGTTCAGACCTCACACTGAGACTAATGCTTTTAAGTTTAATACTAGAACGGAAACAATAAGTCTGGTGAAGCAAATAACAAGGATTAGGAATTCGATTTCTTTGCTTTCGGCCATGTTAACCAGTGGCGTAACTAAAGGTTTGGGGGCCCTCCCGCAGATAGCGTGGAGCAGGGCCCCTTCTCTACGTCTCACTTCACAATTTGGGGACCCCCTGATGGCTTGAGGCCTCCCCCACAATGCGGGGTCTGCGGGCTCTTATTTACGCCCCTGATGTTAACCCATCATCGATTACACTATCCGAGGAAAGGGAAGGAAGAGAAAGGAAGGACTATTATGTTAGGTACCATCTCGCCATTTGCCTGGAGGAAAAACCTCACTCAGGATGGGTGGTCTTTAAAAGTTCTTACACTTTTTCTACTGAGTGTCCCCACCGGGAACTGAACCCGGAATCGGCAACTAACAAGCATACCCGTACTTCATGTCACCTTTGCTGCACGGAGTTATCGGTTCAATTCCCGGTAGGAAAACGTTGAAATTTGAACGCATTACAGAGATTCGGGATTCACTTTAAACAGGAAGGAGGTGTTCAAGTCTCATACAGCCTTGGTACTGAAGAGGGACTACTGCAGTCAAGCTCAATTACTTTTCATAAGAATCGTTGCGGACTGACACTGCGCATGCAAATAAATCCGAAATATTATTTTGTGGACATTTCGAAGTTCAACTCTATTCTGATATACAGAAACCGACTGTCGTGAAGTATCGGGTTCGATTCTCGGTGGGAGCACTCGGTCGAAAAAGTGTAAAAGCTTTTTCAGGCCAGCCACCCTGAATGACGTTTTCCTGGGTTTTCCTCATTCACACGGGGTGGTACCTAAGTTATAGATCCCAGGCCGCTTCCTTCCTTCCCTTTCCCCGGATTGTGTGCTCGCCGAGGGACGTCATCCCTCAAAACGTGACGGGCTAAATGGACTTAGATGCCGAAAGCCCAGAAATCTAAATCCTAAATCCTGTTGTGAAATATGACAAGCAGGAACTGGGAAGAGTGATTTGAGTGGTAATAAATTAAATTCGTTGTTCACTGTGGAGAAAGAGTCCGCAGGCTAACACTGGAAGGTTAATTATGAACAGCATTTTTAGTTTGTTGTTTTTTTTTTTTTTTCGGATTACCCACGATTTTCGCTATCCCCGTTGCCCCTACCACCCAATTGAGCGGCTTCACTGTAGTAGCAACATTGCTCTCACTCACAGGACTGTCTCTCAGGTTTAGCACTACAAGACTGCCGTAGCTGATAAGGAAATATGGGGGGAGTGGTAACGGCTGTCATTCAGTCAAAAGCACCAGTGCCGTAAACTAGACGAGAAAAGCGGAAGCGCTATAACAGTACGTTTCGGAAGACGAATAACGTCGGTGGATTGAGATTGAAGTGGCACGTGGGTCCAGTGCGAAGCAATGTTTTCAGTAGGGATGGCCACAAAGTTCCGTTTTCGGCAGAACCGGTTTCGCGAGGAACCGGTTCTGAAAACCGGATCTCCAGAACTTAGATTCAAAAACCTGGTTCGAGAACCGGATCTTAGGAACCGGTTCCAGACCTGCATCCGAAAAACCGGTTCCGGAACTGGAACTTCTAGAATCGGATCCGTTCAGAGCCGAAAACCGGTTCCACCAGGAACCGATTCTGGCTAACCCTAGTTTTCAGGGACTTCTTGAAACCCTTTTCGCCAAATGACGGAACTACTTCACAGAAAGCTTTACGTCACAAGAGTAACCATCAACCGTGTAGTATGGCGGTCTTTGCGAAACATCGACAAAGATTGACGCGCTGACGGAGTATGACGCTTTTCATAGTGATAATGACTACATTGAAGGAATGTAACAGGTGTTCTTCTGTGCATAAAGTCAGATATACGAATTATAATGATGTTGTCATTACTTTTTATTCAGTTCTTGTATGTTTGTAATGTCCTCAGCATTTGTTAATGAAAATAAATGAATTAATATTGATTAATGAATTATAACGTCCATCTTCAGCGCCGAAGCTACATGCAGAATCATTATTTCGGGTTGTATCAGAAGCAAGTACTTTACCAGGACCCGCTCCGCTACCCACCTGACCATACAACATTCCAATTAGCCTTTCGAAACTTCTAGACTATAATATCACTCTGCTAGCCATTATTCTTCTTTGTTTATACTAGGCAATGAAACAACGGCGGCTCTTGAGGGAAGTTACACCGATAAATATTTAAAGTGTATCCCTAAAAGCTACGGAAGAAAGCTCCATACAACTTTAAAAAGCTAGGTTTCCCATAATTAGTACATTAAGTAAGCTTCCTTCTTTTAGCTTGCAGAGAAAAAAATATGACTTCCCTCAAGATCCGCCACTGCAATGAAATGATACAAAATAATGAATCGGTGTGCACTCTGGTCATGGGTTTCCACACTCTTTTTTCACACGTTCCAAAAATAGTTTAGCTCCTTCATAATAGCTTTGTATTCGTAGATGAGCAAAGGTGAAATATCAAATGCTACACTAGAAAAAAAGAAAAAGAAAGAAAAGAAAACAAAAGCAAAAGAAAAAATACCAAAAAAATACTAAACTTTGCCTAACTTCTCAATGCAAATCAGTGCTTCTTATTGTGAAAAAAAAAACTTGATATATCGTCTATTCGTCAGCAGAACTATTGAAATAACTCCAAGCAAAAGTAAAAAAAAAAAAAAAAAAAAACCTATTCTTAGCTCTAGAAGAAAGCAATAGCATTAAATCCGTGAGCAAGAGTTCTAATAAAGTTGAACAATGACATGGTCAATCTCGCATGAGAACCAGAGAACGATTTCCGTAGCGTGTTCGATTACAAAACAAGCAAAGCGGATATGCTTCAGTTGCTCTCCATACGAGATAGAGCAGAGTGCATGAAGCGGCAACGTTGTGTTGTGTCCCGATGACAGGTGGAACTCTACCTGTAGAGTTGCTCGCACATCCCCATTGTCTTGCGGAGGCCGAGGTGCTGTTCCATCCACTCTCGCTTTCGTCCGCTCCGCTGAGCAAACAAAACACTTTTCCTCGCGACTCCTACATCTCAGTAGTGGATTGACCAGTTGGTGCCCAAACCTAGGAAGTCGCTTTCCAGTTCCACGTTCAATGTCGGCGCTACGACCTCCACGCTGCACTTAACTATTTAGTTGCAGCAACGCCTTCCGAATGATCGTCGCAATGTAGTGCTGTGGGGTCTCAAGCAGGTGGAGATAGAATGTGATCTCGAGTGGAACATCAAATGACACGCGTTTCAATTCATTCATTAATTATTGAGTGTCCAGTGCAACACAAACCCGAGACTTTAGATGTGATGAAGAAAAGCCCACTTTCTGGCCACTGAGAACACCGCACAGCGCCATGCTCTACGAGCCCCGTAACAAATCCCACCACATTGGTAGGTATGTCATACGGTGGTTCATCTCCCAAGCAGACATCTGGTTGATTATTTACAAGTGTGCCCAGCTGATTGCTCGCATTCAGAGGCCTCTAGCGAATTTCGCGTTTGAAGAAGAGGAGGAGGACGAGGAGGACATGGATTTGGAGGAATGCCTCCTCACTTGGCGAAACAGCAGAAGAGGACGAGATCAGAGGGACAGATACAGAATAACCGATCAGACAGGTAGGTCACACATAGATCACTTAAGTGTCACTAAATGACCGAAGGCTAAGCTGTACACCTAATCACTTAAGCTTTTCACATAAAATCACTTACACTAAAACTAACTCCTTGCGTCGCAATACATCAAGGGTTATAGTCAGCCTGACATATATATATATATATATATATATATATATATATATATATATATATATATATATATATATATATATATATATATATATATATATATATATATATATATTAGATAGGTGATATGTGGTTAGCTCATCGGCGCTCATTGTGGTTATTCTGACTTTCCAGACGAAATTCTTTGAGAATTCCTTCAACTTTTCTCGATGGTCTAGGGGTTAGCGTGTGTGCATGTGTTACATTGGGTCCCAGGTTCGATTTCCAGTGGAACAGCCTTGAAATTTGAACACATTAGGATGGTTCAGATTCCACCTGAAACTGTAGATCCAAGTCTCATATACCCTCGATACTGAAAGAAAAGCACAACTCCATCAGACAAACAACAAACAGAATTACTGCAGTTTTCTCACGACGCTATTAACGTCGAAAACTATGTACGGGTACTGGAAATTGACCACGGGACCGCAAGTTCAAAAGCATGTGCGCTAACCATTCAGTTACGCACAGTTATGACCATAGTAAATTTTATTTGAACACTAATAAAGAAGTCTTGTGCAGAAAATGGACCTTGGACTGCCGAATCGTTACAACGCTTTTTTACTCTTCTTCCCCAATCTGTTACTAATTTCACACAGCAGTGTGTTAGAAACAAGTAACTATATGTATTAATCCCAGGGGCGTACGTAGGGGGTGGGTCCTGGGGGTCCGGACCCCGCGAAATCCCGACTTTTTTTTATAAATGTAGTCTACTTTTAGGGGCAATTTTAGAAATTTTCATATAATTTAGCCTCAAATTGTATTTGGACTCCCCTTCCGAAACGCCTTAGACCCCTCCCGAAATAAAGTCCTGCGTACGTACTGATCACTCCAACTAACTATTTTAAATCAATACGACAGCTACTGATACGCTACATCTGCAGGGGACTATAGCCCACCAAACTTATCTTTTATTCTAGTTTTCAAATGCCTCTCAAGCGGCCATGCGATTACAATACATGCTTTTCATAATCTTGCCTCGAGATCGATACCTAGAAAAAAGTGTCTGTAGTTCGATCCGGTATCCTCGGTATTGGCAAGGGCCGTTCAACTCCAATAAATTACTTTTAGTTAACTGATGTATGGCTTCATGCGGCACCATTCCTAGATTAGAAACCAAAGTCCCTATATGCTAATTCAAAATGTGGATGTGTACACACAGGGAATGAACCCGAGACAACATGCACTCACGGAAAGCACGCCAAAAAAAAATCGGTAAATCTCTAAAATAAAAATAAGAAACTGGCAAATCATTAAATATGTTCATTGGTTCTATCCGATAGTGTAGTGGGTGGCGCGTAGTCTCGGGTTTGATTCCCGGTGGGAAAGCATTAACAAATGTTAACACATTTTGGTGGCTTGGATTTTACCTTACGCTGTAGGTTATCGTCTCATAAAGATCGAATACGGAAAGGGACGCTAAAATTCAATAAATAAACAATCATTCTGTCCCCCTCATCAACTCAAAGTAGGGCATAACTTTGATTAATTTTTAACGGAACATTAGCGTTTTATCATCTTATTTCGGTGGTACAACTATCAGGAAATGATATCTTTCAGTTTAACGTCTTACGATTATGCCCATTAGGCTAAGGGAGACTATGATTAAGGCAAGTGAATGACTATGGAAGAATTGGTGGAGTGAGAAAGTGGGAGGAATCGGGAGTACCCCGAGAAAACCCACGGACACAATGTTGTCCACCACAAACGTATTTGGGTGGGGATCGAACCACGGACCCCATGCACCAGAGGTAAGTGCTCTACCACTGAGCCACCGTGCCCCCCCCCCGCACAATTATAAGGAGTGTCTATACCCCATGCCCTTGATGCGCCCGCAATACTTTCTCCTACTAACATGTTAACCCCTCCAAAAAAAAAAAAGCCGCAACACCATTTCAAAAGTTAGTCAATGGTTCTAAAAGTGTTGTCTTGCGTAAAAAGTATTCTCTTCTATGAATGCTGTTAACGCTAATTTTTAGTTGCTGGTTTGTTTAAAATGTTAGTGTTAACTTTTCCAACTCCGTAAGATTTCACCGACGTAACTTACGTCATGACCCTCTCCTCTTATTGGCACTTTTGGAATTTAATGTGAGGCGATAAGAAACCACCAGAGATCCGTATGGGAAATTTTCAATAGATCACACCACGTGAACATTTCATCTTTCTCTAGTTTTTTTTTTCTTTCTCATCTATTAACAAATATCTGCAGACCGAAATAAATTATAGTCTGATGGTGCCAGGTCCAAGCTATATGGTGGATAAATTAAAACCTCACATCCAAGTACTTGCAATTTCCGACGTATTATTCAAGATTTGGACAAGTAAGTCACCCGCTACGATTTAGTTTAAGCATTGGTGGAAACTGTCGAAAAGGTGTTTAAGGCAAATTCATCTAAAAATAAATTTGGCTTGAAAACCTGTTTTAGTATTTTTTTTTTCAAAACTATACTTACTTTCAGGATACGACTCGTATATGGACATTGGACCTAATTATTAATGGATTACAAATTCACCAAAATCATAATACATCATCAGCCACATACTTGTCATTAAGGGTCTTCACTACAGCGAAATTAAACTACCGCTAATTTTAGAGTTTTGCTGTAATATCTTCAAAACAAATAAAAAATATTCGAAAAGCAGAAACCTAGTGAACTAGATAATACGATTTTGCATGTGATACCGTTATCACAACTCATCTATCTGCTTTCGATTTGCAACTGCAGATAGATTTAGCATTTTTTGCTGGCTTTGTAAATAGCGGCATACCAAAAGCACATAAGTGAATCGTGGTGAAGGACTGAAGGTATCACATACAAAATCGTATTGTCTAGTTCACTACGTTCTGCTTCTCGAATATTTTTATTTGTTTTGAAGATATTACAGAAAAACTCTAAAATTAGCGGTAGTTTAATTTCGCTGTAGTGAAGATCCTTATGCCGAAGTCATTCACTGCAAACCGTCATCTTTTCAAATACCTAACAGGATACATTTTGATTTTTATGTTTTGAAACTTGTAGCAATAGTGACACTTTAATTCGGATGTCATTTTACACTTCGACAGAAACTTCCTTTGCCTCTCATAACCATAGCAACGAAGCTCTCCAGTTAGTTATAAAGCCCACCAATTGTAGGTCAAACAGCCTCCCATGGACAAAAATCACAAGAAAAGAGAACTGGCAGAATCAATGGAATTTCTCCCGTAATAGAGTTGCACGTTCCATGTTGATGCACTGAAGTGCATACTGTCTTAATGTTATGCAGATGAACTTGTCACGAATTAAGCATTTCTTCCGGGCGCTCATTCAGATCCACATATATTCTCACACCTCTGTAGGTTTTCAATCTTATGGTTAGTTCTTATACTTCCCGATTACACTGCGGAGGAACAGTTGCTTTAGCTAACAGCAAAAAATAATTTACAGACAGGGACGAGTAATAGTTGCTTCTTCGCCTTTTAACTGGAATGTTATGACGTGAAGACACTTAACTTAGGTGCGTCGAAGTGATATGAAATGTTCTAAGGCTACAATATTCTGTGATTATATATGTTCGTCTGCTTTGTACTTCACTCGCCATTTTCAAATACACTCACATCAATGCACTTGGACGAGAGTACCACACATCCCCTTTACATAAAAAAAGTAATTATTATTCGCGCGTGTATGTAGAGCTCCTTCGTGACTAAGGAGTTAGCGTACGCGCTTTTGGCGTGGGAGACTCAAGTTCGATTCCCGGCGGGAACACATGTGGTTCAAATTCCACGTTAATCAGTAGATCTACGTCTCATATAGCCTCGCTGTTAAACGGGACGTTAAACTTAAAATCAACTCAATTCGCGTGTGTGTGTGCTGTGTTGTTAATGGTTACACAAATGCAATAACATACCTAGCTTTACGTTTGACAATATGGTATGCCCTTTAGCCTAAAGGGACAAACGATTAATGAAATTAAATACTGATGGAAAAAGTGAGAGGAAACGGGAGAATTCCAAGAGAACCTACCAGAGTCTCTCCGGTGTTCCTACAACCCAATGTGTCTAAAGTGAATGGTTCTGGATTTGATATCCGGTGTGGATGCTTGCTTTGACTACCAATGCGACTAGGAGGGCACCATCGCTCAGTGATGGAGCACTTACCTCTGGTGCGTGAGTTCCTGCTTCTGTTCCCGGCCAAATAAGTTTGTGGTGGACAACACCGTGTTCGTAGGTTTTCTTGGGGTACTCCCGTTTCCTCCCACTTTCTCATTCCACCATTTCTTCCATCATCATTCACTTGCCTTGATCATCTTTTCTCTTAGCCTAAATAGCATAATCGTGGGACGTTAAACTGAAATATTTCATTTCCGACTAGTGCTCTGGATACCGCTGTCCATGAAGCGACATCAAACAGAACTGTCTGGCGGGAAATAACATAGAGCTCTTTCAGTAGAAAAATGCAACACTTCGAGACGAGACTGCTGTAACACTTGTCTCGTCGGAAATCATAACTTTGAAATGAAATGAAATCTTTGAGTTTTACGTCCCACGGTTGTGCCGGTTAGGCTAAAGCAGACGATGATGATAAGTAATGAATGAAATGGTGGAATAAAGAAAGTGGAAGGAAACGGGAGAATCACGAGGAAACCCACGCACACGGTGTTTGTCCACCACAAAGTTCACTTGGCGGGGGCTCGGATCGAACCCAGGACCCCAAGCACCAGAATCGTAACTTTGAATCCTACCTTTTAATCAGTTGGTCCTGTCTCATTCTGTCTCGCCCTTGGGTGAGCAAATGAACGTTAAACTCCAGTTTATCACAGAAACTCGCTCTGAGTTAAACGATCGTTCCCGGAGTTAGAGAAGATGAATGTTATTGTGGCAGTTTATTAGAGTTACATCACATTCCTTATCTAAAATCGTTAAGGTGTGTAGTATATTCGCTGGAAACATTTTTTTTTCCTCCTTCAAGTTCAAATGCATTGTTAAGTGTAAAGAAAAAAGGTCTTCCTTTGGTTCTACTATCTCATAAAATTGCGTCACAATGGAAAAACATGAGTGTCATGACTTCTCAAGACATTTTCTATCAAACAAACTGAAATAAACGCAAAATCCATCTAATAGCAAACTGTGCACGTGTGAAGTATTTCGTGAGAGCACATACCTCTCTATATCCCACCCCCACCTTTTCTTTATATTTGAAAAAAAAAAATATTGCAAGGCCAAAACAATTAAATGATATTATTTACACCATTTTCCATCGTAGCTTCATGCTATTTGTGTATCCATATTTCTGAAAGGTTAACGTATACGGTGTCACTTTTTTTTTTTTTTTTTTTTTTTTTTTTAAGTATTGAGCCAGCAGTATGAAAGAACTGGAAAGTTAGCTGAATGAAGAGGTGGTGGACTCTGGTCTAGAAAGCCCGAATCTTAGTTATATCATTGAGTGCTGACTTGGTACCCTTTTAATATAAGCCCTTATACATTTCTTTCCACTTCCTTTTGCACTGTTAAAATATATATATATATATATATATATATATATATATATATATATCTTTAAACATCCCTTTAACACGATTACGCTTTTTTGGCTAAAGGAGATATATGATTAATGAAAGTAAATCATTATCAAAGAACTAATGGAAACATAATGTGGAAAGAAACGGAAAAATCCCGAGAAAATCCATGGACACAATGCTGTCTTCCAGAAGCTCACATATCCTGTGATCGCACCGGAAACTTCTCGTACCAGAGGTGAGAGTTCTACATTGAGCCATTTAACCACCTTCTTTCCCACTGTTATCAATTCTTTAATTCCTCTGGTGTCCTTGCAGACTTTACTGTAAATTAAATATACAAATAACTGCGCTTTGGGACGATGCGTTGCTACAAAAGCAGGAGTACGTACCCGTTTCGGTGCGAGACCAGGGTTCGATTCCCGCCAGAAGATCATGTGGTTCAGATCCCACTTTAAACTGTAGGTCAATGTTTTATGTACCCGCCCCGATCCTGGAAGAGAAGCTAAACCCGAAATGAACCAACCATGAAGGCAGGACAGATGTTTGATTCTCTTTCCACAGATGCATAATTAATTTACTATTAGTCATAGAACATGCTTTAAGCATGTTTAACTATTGGGGGGTTAGATAAGTAATGATCAACTTACTATGTACTGCGGGCCAGAACAACATAAGAACCATCCATCTGGGGATCATTTTCCAATTTACTCCCCCCTCACCAAGGCACAGGTTCCCTGAATCTGATTTTGAGTTTTACCGTCCCTTTCAGCAGCGAGGCTATATGAGGCGTGGGCCTACAGTTTAACATGGGATTCAAACCAAATGAGTCCTCGCCGGGAAGTAAACCCTGGTCTCTCATGCCAGGGTTGGCTGTATGTGCGCAAACCATACATTTTCTGAATGTTTGTTCTACTCTGCGTATCTTGGTTCTTATTTCCTAAAACCAAAACCAGATTTATTGTAACTACTTCTTTCGTTCGAGCCTTCGGTCTGCTGCAGGGGCGGATCCAGGCGGAGGGGCGATCGCGATCGCCCCCCCCCCAGAAGAGGAAACTTTTTATTTTATATATAAATAAACCCATCCATAAAAAGTTTGGAGCTCTTAAAAGTAGCTCTAAGTAGCAGTATTACTACCGCCCCCCCCCCAGAAGTTCGTCCTGGATCCGCCCCTGGTCTGCTGTGTAGTATATGTTAAAATCGTGCTGAATTAAAAAGTTCTAATTGGTCACATTTAACGCATTTATATTTTTGAATTCCTCCATTAACTTCTCCATACCAAGGTTACTAGAAGGAACCATATTAATGCTGACATATAAATGTGGTTACGATCCTTATCCTATTTTCAAATAACTACATTGAAACAAAACAGTTTTTATGTTACAACTAATTGTCACAATAGTTTTAAATCAGGAAATTTCCTGCATAGTTTAGCCCCTAGCAGCCAGTGGTGGATGTAGAAGGTAAAAACTAAGAGGGGGGGGGAGCCAGAACCCAGAATATGATAGGTATATCATGAGTTCATAATTTTTCATGCGTCCTACAGAACCTTCCAACTTAAAGGAGGTCATAGACGTAGGGATACGCACGAGACGAGAAGATGCAAGAAGAGATAGACATGTATGAAGAGAGAGAATTTTCCTGACAAAATTCGAGTCAAGACACAGCTCTTCCAAGAGAGAAATATACGTTTTTCGAGTCGAGACATCACTTTTACAGCACATTTTCGAGACGAGACAGCTTCAAATCTTGTCTGATGCGCATCCCAACATAGATACACACACACTTGCATGACCAACTTGCATGAAAGATTTGTTTCATCATGGATATTGGAATAATTTTTTTGCCCACACACAGACGTACCAACTTACTGTTCAACTTACTAGAAGATGAATCGGAGTTTAGTTCACGTGATTTCTTCCGTTGTCGTGATTGGCGCACCTAAATATAAAACAACTAACTTGCATGAACGAGCACATACACGATAAACTTGCATGAAGAACGGCAAAACCATTATACAAGTTTTGAAAACTTTCAACATGCATGAACGAAGCCACACGCGATTAACTTGCCTATGGTTTTATCATTTTTCATGAAAGTTGGGCGGTTTCTTCATGCATGTGTGTGCGTGTATGGACCCCATTACTCTCTCCCGATGGATATTGTGACTAGGCTGGACATTGAGGACTTCAAGTATTGTTTTACACATTGCATAACTGGAAAATTCCATAACTGAAATTACATCTAATGTTTCAAAAATTTTCCAATAAAGAATAAAAGTAAGTGCAACACTTACTATAAACTTTCAGAAATATACAAATAATAACTTCAATTATTTTTGTCATTCAAAAAACTGAGAGACCTAGGCTCCCCGGGCCCGAACTGGGTCTGCCACTGCCAGCATTTCAGAAAATTAAGTTTTACGTCCCGCGGTTATGCCGAGTAGGCTAAAGAAGACAGTGATGATGACAAATGAATGAAATGGCGGAATAAAGAAAGTGGGAGGAAACGGGAGAAATCCGCGCACACGATGTTTGTCCACCACAAAGTTCGCTTGGGTTCGAACCAAGGACCCCATGCACCAGAGGTGAATACACTACCACTGAGCCACAGCGGCGCTTGCCGGCAGTTGAGGTAGTGATGTCTCTTAGCGTGAGTATTTATTATTAGAAGTTAGTGTGACAGACTAAATCGATCGCCTTTTACTATCCGCAGCATGTAGTATGTTATTTCTAGCTCCTTCATATAAACTTCTCTGTTTTCTTTCGAAGCTTGTGGAAATTGTTTTCTGTAAACAACACAAATGTTATAACTAATAGGGTCTTATCATCTAAACGCCACCACCTAATAAGAGCCTAAGAAAACATTATCCATTAATATATATAAAAGCTTCATTACTGTTTGCAAATCCAGAGAACTCATGAAATCATGTGAAAATGATTTCCATTCCACAAACAATAAAGGAATTCATTTCTCAAAGACATTCTTCGTATGATGAAAATAACTGACACCAATTCGTAACGCACATTCCATAAATAGTGTTTGTAGCTGTGAAACCTTTTGTGGACGTGGTTATCTACTGTTCAAAGGAAATGAAAGTTGATAACGGAATGTTTTTCATCTCCCTCACGCAGACATGAAAAACAATGACCCAACTCCGTTTACCTTTCATTCTTCTTATCAACTTCAATATTGATTTTTATAAAAAGTCCTTAGTTTCACTTTCCTTTGATATATTCTTTTCTACCTAGCTTCAACAGCTGAACGGTTAACCTTCCAGCTTTGTGATTGGGAAGTCTTGTGTTGGAGTACTGGAACTAATTCTTATTACGATTGAAATGAAATGGAATATGTCAGTTTTACGTTCCACGCTTATGCCGGTTAGGCTAAAGTAGATGGCGTTGGAGTGGCTCAAGACCATAAAGGGCTGTCATGCTAGTGGTTAGTTAAAAATATCCGAAAATTGAGCAATGTCCTACATTATCACTTTCTTCGTATGGACTTTCCTCGAGTCTCTCATCTGTGTCTTGTTTCTCTAACCAACATCTCTTTACCAAACTTCCCTTCTACTATGCTAATGGACAGCGTTTTTTACCCTTGAAGAGGATGCTCTGAGTCCCCTTTGTTAGCTGTTAGCAAATGAGAGGGCTGCAGTGTTGTTAGAGAATGAAATGAAATCTTTGAGTTTTACGTTTGAGTCTTACCGCTAGGCTAAAGGGGACGGAGGTGATGAGAAATGAAGAAAGTGAAAAGTGAAAGTGAAGAAGTGAAAAGAAGAAACACATTGTCCACCACTTGGCGGAGCTGGGATCGAACCCAGGACTCCATGCACCAGAGGTGAATGCTCTACCGCTGAGCCACCGCGGCCCCTGCCATAGAATGAGTTGTATTTCGTTTCATTCTCCATCAGTGGGCCCCATGTTTTAGTCTTGGAGCTGCAATCTGTCTCGGACATATTTTCCCCTCGTTTCCGCTGAATGTTCTACAAAAATTTTTCAATGATCAAAATAAGCATACATATTTTGACTGGTTTGTGCTGTAATTGAAGTATATTCCTAACACCAATTTTCTTCAGTTCGCTGGTTTTCATGTTTCGCGCCCTTTTTCACATTTAAGTTATATAAGATATGGTCCTACAGCTTAAGGTAGATCCCAACCATACAAATTCCCACCGGGAATCAAATCGAAATCTTCCACACAGCCACTTATCCACGAATGAGTCCTACTGTTCCTCTGTTTCAGTAGGTAAATTAATGGAACGGTATCTTTAAATTGTTAATTGTTGATACTAGACCGACTCATGTATACATTTAGTAGTATCCAGTGCCAAATTTACGTATAAGCTAAACAAGCTATAGAGGGCCCCACTGTCTTGGGGGGGCCGAAAACCTTAAGAAAACTGGGTATCCATTTCCAATGTATAAAAAAATCAATCAATAAAATAAAATTTAGATATACGTAGGATGTAGTAACAGTGCTTCCTGTTGTGTAGGCTACTATGATGTAAGTAATGGTGCCCCTTCTGCTAGCCTGCTTCCTAAAATATCATTAGTTTATCCATTTCTCTATATAGGGTGCCTACGTTCACCTGGTCACGTAAAGGGCCCCATTACCTTCAACAGCTTAGGGCCCCACTAAACCTACATCCGACTCTGGTGGTACCACATAGTACTTATTTAATTCTAATACCTCAGAGATAAGCCTAGCCTAGTCGTTAGAGGCATTTTACAATATTAAAATGATAATATTAGCAATGAGTGATACGAAGGAATAACTAGAAAGAAGTCGGCCACGACCTATGTGTTAAATACTGTATACTACTCCGACATTCGCCTAATGGGCTTCACAAAAACCCGGAAACATTTCAATCAGGATGGTCTACTGCGCAATTCTACAACTGCTCAGGAGATGAAACAATACACAAATACAATACACAAATTTTAATGATTAGACTAACCTTTTCCACCATGAACAGAAGAGAGATCACTTTAACGACATCTTTTAGAGACGAGACAGCCTCAACTCTTGTTCTCGTAGGGAATCCTACGGGATTCAAACCTGGAACTTCCTGATTTATAGGCAAAAACGCTAACGATTCATTCACACCTGATAAATAGGGCTTATCACGTATATACCAGAACTTTGATTCTGCTGCTGATACAGAAGTTCGGGGTTTTCCGGTACAATCTTATTTAGCTACGATTTAGCTATAGATCGGCACTTCTTCGGTTCAACAACAACAGGTATACAAAAATATTTCTATCCTCTTTGAAGTGAAAACTAGTGACAACAAATATTATATATATATATATATATATATATATATATATATATATATATATATATTTGGTCTAGGAATTAATTCGTGCGGTTTTACAAAAGATGGTGTAACTAGCTTATTGTCCCATAGTTTCGTTGATCCAAACATGCGTTGAAAACTACTGTCATTGAGCATCTTGTTTAGTATATGACAGTTGCTTGAAGCGGAAACAACAACATTTTTTCTTCAACTGAAAATGGCGCATTTTGTGCCTGATAAAGTGTTTTTGCGGGGAGTTATTCTTCATTGCTTTAACATGAAGAAAAGTGCTACCGCAAGTCATCATATTTTAGTGGAAGTGTTTGGTGACCATGCTCTAACTGAGCGAACGTGTCAGAAGTGGTTTGCACGGTTTAAAGGTGGTGATTTCAGCTTGGAAGACCAAAAGCAATTTGGACAGCCAAAAGAATTTGAAGATGAAGAATTGAGAGCATTGCTTGATCAGGATTCGTGTCAAATGCAGGACGAACTTGCAGAAGCATTTGGAATTGAGCAAACAACAGTTTCCAAACGTCTCAAAGCCATAGGAATGATTCAAAAGATGTCTTATTGGGTTTCACATGAATTGAAAAGAAAGACGTTGAAAGAAGAAAAACCGTTTGCGAATTGCTGCTTCAAAGACAGAAAAGGAAGGGATTTTTGCATCGAATTGTAACTGGTGATGAGAAGTGGATTCATTACGAGAATCCTAAACGAAAAAAGGCCTGGGTGAAGCAAGGTGAACCAGGTCCTTCACAACCGAAACGAGATATTCATTGTGCAAAGGTTATGCTGTATATATGGTGGGATTTGAAACGTGTGGTGTACTATGAACTTCTGAAACTTGGTGAAACTATTAATGGACACCGCTATCGACAACAATTAATGCGTTTGAAGCAAGCTCTGGCCTGAAAACGACCAGAATGGGAGAACAGGCATAATAAACTTATTTATCAAGATGATAACGCTCGACCACATGTCGCAAAACCGGTCAAAACCTATTTGGAAAATGTCGGATGGAAAGTGTTACTCCACCCGCGATATTCACCAGACACTGCTCCGTCTGACTACTACTTGATCGATTGCATGAATAACGATTTGATTGGACAGCGGTTCACTTCTTCAGAAAATATCGAAAAATGGATCTTTGATTAGATTGCGTCCAAAGATGAGGAATTCTTTCGACACGGAATCCGTAAATTGCCTGAAAGATGGGAGAAAGTAGTGGCTAGCGATGGACAATATTTTTGTTAACGTATTCATTTACTTTGTTTTTGAAATAAAGCTTCAATTTTTATTAAAAACCGCACGAATTAATTCCTAGACCAAATATATATATATATATATATATATATATATATATATATATATATATATATATATATATAAAAGTTATGAAGGTGTGCACCCAGATTCCACTCTTTTGTGCTTTAAAAAGTATACACATTACCTAAAATATTTAGATAATTTATGTTAACTCATCGAGTCACTATAAAAATAGCAAATGGCTTTCATTAATGTTTCTTAATCAAAAGAAACAGATTCTCTACTGCGTTCTAGTAGGAAAAAAATAATACTGAAGTTCACACTGGGATCTAGCAGAAAACATAAGAACGTGTTCTATGACTTAATACCTTTAAAACGTAGAAGCACCCAAGAAATGCGTTCTTTGAAAACAGGCCATTTCTGGACCCCGTTTTAGGGCGCCTCCTTAAAATGATAAGGTGAGTCTATTGGACACATCTCGGAAAATAAATCAATTTCAGTAGTTTACTATAAGCACTATATACTAGTATGCCGCCGTCAATATATGATCCCTTTGTTTGCTATCATCGAAGAACTCAAGATAATAAAGAGCTCCTTCGTGGCTAAGCGGTTAGCGTACACGCCTGTGGCGTGGGAGACCCGGGTTCGATTCCCGGCGGGAGCTCATGTGGTTCGGATTCCACGTTAATCAGTAGGTCCACGTCTCATATAGCCTCGCTGCTGAACGGGACGTAAAACTCAAAAGTCAAGTCAAGATAATAAACATGCAGTCGTTGATGCATATGGAAAGTTTATTACTTAAAAATAGGCCTAAAATTCAAAATGGTACAGTAAAAACAAGTTGAGTCCAATGGACTCACATCATTTTGTGTTACAAATAAAGGCTTATCATTTTAAGGGTTCAATCATCCGAAGAGAGAGTTGAAGGCTCCCGGACCTACTAAATATATATGATTTTTACTGAAATAGGTATGTGTTCACAGAATTCTTTGCTTTAACTGACAATGCGTTTGGCCTAATGCACATTCAAGGGTAAACAGTTAGGCAATTAACAACACAAAATTAAACATTAAAATAAATGTCGGGTTAAATGCAAATATGACCAAAATATTGATAAACTGAATTTAAAAGATTGCTTTAATATCGTATGGCATTGACTTCCAGTTGCACCTCATCGCAAGCAACAGAGACAAATGTTGAATATTCCATTGTGGAGCGTCATAAGATGTTTGTTTCTGCCGTGACTATCTCAAAACATGTTATGTTGTTCAGGTGTCCATGTTCGGCTCGGCCAGTTGCCAGAGGTACAACTGCTTAGTAAAAACTTGTTGGTGAAGGTCAAGCTCAAAATGTTTTAACAATGTTTTCTGTTGGCGAACCGGTCTCCAGGCATAGAGAAAGAAAGAAAGAAAAAAAAAACATCTACGCTGTTTCTAGGTGGCAATGCCAAACAACCAACAACGAATGGAATTTAGAACCAAACGTCATAAATAATAATGACGTGAAGAACAAATTATACCTTGATAGGCGAATTAAGACAATCAATCTGTAAGGACTATTTATTAAGAAAATTTCACAACCTTACCATTTTATCGTGGGCGTAACAACAGAAAGAAGAACAAAAATAATCTAGAAGAATGTATCAAAACATATTTACAATATTTCCAGTTTTACCTTAATCAATGTTGATGAACGATTTGTTGTGCTGGGAATGTTTTGATGTTTTCCTATAACTGTAAACACACTGTCGCTCCTAATTTTGACATCTTGTGAACAGTATCATGGACATCAGTAGCTGCATCTCAGTTATCCAGTATTGTTGGAATGACAGCTTGAACACATTAGTGGTTTACATGAGTAGGCACAAGGAATATCCACAAACCTTAAAATTCTCTATTTTATTTGTCTATGGTCAAGAGGTTATGCAACTGACGCATTTATGAAGAGCAAACTGTATAATCTCACGCATATATTCAATTACTCATGTGCTATGTTGTATCTATTTATTAAAATACTACAATAGCAATAAAAGCCCTGAGCTCCAACCTATAACTTTGGATTTCAAACCTTTGATTTACGGTTATTTGTGATTTCAATTTAACAAAGACAAATATTTTAAAGTATGAGTACTTTAAATAAATTATTTAAATAGACTTTTTTTAATCAACTTTATTTTTTAAAAATTATTGTTCAAAGCCTTTGTATTTTAATAAGCCTTTTCCAAAACCAATGCAAATGAATTGTGCTGCCACCTTTGGAGTTCTTTTAAACTATACGTTTGTGGCCAATCCTTTCGACAATGAGATCTTGGAAACTACAGGCTCTAGAAAGATGACGTTTTTACTGATCAATTGCAATTTTTTTATAGATTGTCTAGTTCTAATTGAATATTTAAAGAACGTGGCCATTATTTCTTTATTACATTTTTACGGGTACACCAGAAGTGTTGAAATTAAAAAAAAAACTAAAGCATCATATCCTACGCATTATACATTCCGACACTACATAATTGTATACTGGGGTTGCATACCTCTCAGGCGTTTGTTTCGTGGCCAAATTATGATAAAAAATGAAGGATAACCATTTCTCCACTCTAACACTTGTAAGTTAAATCTTTGTTGTTTGGAGTGTTTTGTCAAATGAACACCATATATCACTGACATTATAATTAATTGTGTGTGTAATGTATTTGCTTATTACATACTACATGCAAGAAGAAAGAAAACACTGATCATACATGAATTAAAACTCCAACCGGAAGTAGGCTCAAATCTTGCGAACGGTGCGAGTTATTGAAAAAGTAATCGAAAAAAATCTTCCCTTTATGGTATATCTTGCTAATTTTTATCAAGACGTGTTTCACTTGTGTCTGTAAAGGGACATTTACAGATGTGAGGAATAACAAGGAGATTCATACTCATATGTGAATGATGCGTTGTGTAGAGAGCGCAGGTTCAGCTAGTCTATATATTAAAATGCTACGTTTATATGTTTGTCTCCAATCCTTTCGGCAATGAATCTCGAAAACCACAAGTGCTAGTCGATTCCAAATTTTGTGTAAATTGTCCAGTTCTCATTGCAATGTTCAAAAACCATATTGTTATTGTTCTGTTCAACATTTTAGGTGCTGTTTTGAACCAATAAAATTAATATTGTTGCAGGCCGAAACTGCGATGTTAGGCAACCAGAAGAGAAGTTAGTATGGCGGGTTAACGGACATTGCAGGCGCTATCTGAATGGCAAAACCTATTGCATGCTGGCAACTTCAAAGGCCTCAAGGGACGCAATGAGGTGTACTCGGACGGATACACCTCCGAAAATATTTCCACTTGATATCGTGTTACTTCTACATATTTGCTACAAACTCACTCCAACATCTATACATAGGAATTCACTTCCTTTGTGAGTCTCCTATCCTTTACTTGTGTTCGTAAAAGGACTTGCACAGATATAGTGATAAGTGGGAAGGAGATATACGCTCATATTAGCACTGTGCGTTGTGTAAATAGTGCAGGTTCAGTTAGTACTGTATATATATATAAAAAAATATCTATTTTGTTTTTGTGGTCAAGAAGCTATGCTGGATAGAGAATTATAAATTGTAGGTTGTGTAAATTCTCAGGCTTATATACAGTATTTAATTATATCCGTATACTTTGTCAGATGTGTTAAAAATCCGGGACTACAGGCTAGCTCCGAAAAAAGAAAAAAAATATAAGTTATTGGAAATCATGTAATTTTAAATCTAAAATGGTGAAATTTAACCAATCGCACCAGCCGCAGTCGTTCACACTGGTACGACATCCTATCTTACATGGGAAAAGCAACGTTGGCAGTTCAACACTTCGTTTACTTGGGTTCTCAACATTCCAACAAATACAGCATTGTTGGAAAAGAATTCAAGGTGTCGTACATTCCCTCACATAAAAATGTGCACGTTTCTCCTGTCATTTTTGCGTGTCCTTACTAGTGGGAGATATAGAAGGTAAAAACTACGGAGGGGGGAACAAGATTCCAGACTAGGATATGTGTCGAGTTTACTATGAACTTTTAAAATATGTAAATAATAGCTTCAATTATGTTTATCACTCAAAAAACTGGGGGCCTAGGCCCCCGGCTAGATCCACCAATGGTCCTTACGTTCAGTTCTAACACCCAGTTCAACTAGAAACGTTTCACTTTCATTTAACATAGGGCACCAGTGTGGAGCACAAGCGGCTAGTGCGATTGAAAAAAAAAATCTATAATTTCATATTTAAAGCCACTTATTTCTAACAACTTTCCATTATTTCCTAACTTCATTTATAACGAAGTTCCCCTATGTATTCAGACTTTTGTCACATCCGATATATAAAATTATATACTTTGTTTCTGTAGTCAAGAGATTATGTATCCCGAAAGATAATTGTGAATATCGGATTGTATACTTTCAGGTGTACATTTAATTGGTCACGAGGTTATGAAACCCGAAAAAGCATTATGGAGGATGCGTTGTATAAATCACAACCATATATTCATTTATTCCTAATGTATCTTTATTTTTTTTTAATTAAGAGACTGAATATATACAATAAAGTCAATAATCCCGCGTCCGAACTGTTCAACTGAACAAACTAGCAGAACTGTAACATGTGGAATTCTGAAATCCGCTCTATTGCACAAATACTTGGTAGGGACATAAGGCTGTCGTCAGTCTCAATTTTCGAAATGTTTCTTGTCTCGCCTCTAAATTTTCTCGTTTCGTTTTATAAATTTACACCCTGATTTTTTTTTCCTCACGAGAGGTCTACGAAAGGTGTGATATAACAACAGTTAAACCATATTTATTGTTGGAGTATATTCTGTTATGACTTGGTATTTTTAAATGTTGATATTGTTTCTTGTGTTCATACAATCAATTTTATCAATTTATATATATTTTATACTATGACCATGTATGCAACGTAAAGTGTTTAAGATCTGAGACCTGAGTGAACGATACTTGAGAAATTTTTCGTCTCGTCTCATAAAAAGGACTCTCATCTCGTTTTTGAGACGAGAAATTTCTCGTCTCATGAAGACCACTAATCTGAACACACGAAGTTCTTTATGGTTTACTTGCATATTTATCATAATACTCTAAGAATGTTGTAAAAGCTACTTTACCAAATTTTGCAGAATATTACGGGTCCACCGAGGGGAAACCCCTTTCTCATAGATTTTAAGAATTGATGGCATCACTGAGAAAATGTTCCTTCACATTACTTCAACAGTCTGCAGCAATCTGTTTGCACCGTTTTCAGGTTAAAATACAAACTTCATTAATAAAACACTTCCCATTATATACCTTACAAAGTAGAGGTTTTAGAAGGTGATCAATGCCATGTTACGTAAATGAATAAAAACATTAAATAAGTAAAATTCCTTGATATATTCATTATTCTGTACGGTTTATAAAATACCAAAGTTCTTACGTACTAAAACAATGACAAATTTTATTACAGTTAGCCAGTGGTCATTTTACAGAGACGAAACAGTGCTCTTCTCCAAGCAGAAAGAGATATACTTTCCGAGACGAGACATCACTTTCACGACACTTTTTCGAGACGGGAGAGCTTCAACTACTGTGTGAATCCTTCATTGCGCACTCTAATTATTACCAACTGTTTAAAAGTGTTGCTTACTTCTGAGAAAATGTTCAGCCTTACAAAGAATTCCTGGGACAAACAGCAAGTTCAGAACATAGGTAATTCATACAGTTACGTGAAAAACTAGCCTGTCAAAAGAATTATAGTTTTCTTTTTAATCTAGAGTTGATTTACTAGATTTTTCCACAGGAGAAAAGAACTCATCAAACGATGGAAAATAATGAAAGATGAACCTGGAACTTTTGTTTGTTTGTTTTCTGGAAGCTCTGATTACAAAGGGAATGAATACTTTGAAGGTTGCATGCAACATTGTGATTTTCATCGTTTTTCCAAAATATGAAGAAACACTTTCCCTCTCAGCGCAGTTAAACCATGTGATGCTCCGGGCTGCTATTAGCAAAAGCTGCCTACTTATCTTCAATTGCCAACAAATTATTGGTTGAAAAACTTGTTATTTCTCGTCTGAGAACACAAGTACTAACTCTTTTAAATTACAAAAACTCGCAGCGAGATCTCGAAAGAACCATTAAATCACATTCAACCGTAACCGCGTCTCCTTATTTAGATCATCTTTACTGTCAAATCTTTAAACATACAATAATAGTTTTTAAAAAAATGATTTTATAAAATGCACTGAAAATAAAAAAAAAAAAAATATGGGGTAACTATTCCAACAAAAGTTTACAAAACATGCACTAGAAAGGGGAAGATATGAACGGGAGAAATTTCACCAAAAAAGATAAAATGAATAAAAGGGACTACAACTAATAGCATTAGACGCTCTTCCTAAGGTTGAGGATTAAAGATTTTATAGATTAAACATTAAATTGAAGCAAGACTAAAAGAATTGGGGGCTAAAGTTTCTATGGATAAAATAATAAATAGAATTAAGACTAAAAACGTTAGGAACTCCTCCTACGATTGAACGCTAATGTTTTTATGGATTAAACATTAAATTGGACAAGACTGAAAGCATTGGATGCTCTTCCTAAACTCTAACTAACTAACAAATTATGTGGCCTATGGAACCCGGAGGTTCAATGCCGCATTCACAAAAGCTCTCCATTGACTTCTATCCTTACCCAACTGGATCCAGTTTCTACTTTGTATTCATATTTCTGCCAGATCC
Source organism: Thermobia domestica (assembly GCF_964235325.1). Taxonomy (NCBI): domain Eukaryota; kingdom Metazoa; phylum Arthropoda; class Insecta; order Zygentoma; family Lepismatidae; genus Thermobia; species Thermobia domestica. The sequence goes on along the minus strand of NC_137464.1, from coordinate 2,892,849 downwards.
ATCTAATATTGTCCTCACATCTGAGCCTAGGTCTTCCTAATGGACGTTTTCCGATTTGATTTCCAGTTAAAATTTTGAAAGTGTTCCTACTTTCTTCCATTCTGGCTGCATGACCTGCCCACTTGAGCATCCTAAATTTGATGACCCTAACAATGTCTGGTAAACAATATAAGCTATACAGTTCGTCGTTATGAAGTTTCCGCCATTCACCACTCCCGTTCATCTTGGGTTCCTCTTGACTTCCAATGAACAGTTTTGTCTTACCCCCATTTCGTCATCTCACGAGGTTCTCCGGAAGTTGAAAAAATAAGCCTCACACATTCGGGAAGGCATGATAATTATTTTCAATTTTCACTTTTCAAAATACAGAACATTTAAGTTGAAAATTATTACTAATGCACGCGTATAGTGTACGGTTTAACTCTTTCGGGAGTTCGCCACTATCCATGGGAGTCAGGAATGTATCGGGAGGAACGCAGCAGAAAAGGAGGCGTTTTTAAGATGGAACAGAATTATTTTATATTAATAAAAAAGAACATTCCCAGGAAGATTTTAAAACAGAGAAGAGACCGACATGTTCAACATGTCTATTAAGTGATCACCAGGTCTAGGATTTTTAGGGTCAGTTTCCATAACACACAAATGGATTTCCTTTCACGTTGTTAAGCTATGCAAGGTGTCTACTAAAATTCCAAAATGAAATTTCGTGACTTTTCCTTTACCAAACCATAAAATTTAGTAACATTCTCAAGAGCGAATTTGGATGCGAATTAGGCCGAATTTTCATGCATGCGATTTAGTGCTTGCTTTGCTTGCGATTTGGTAGCATCTAAAGCCAACCATAGACATTTATGATGGTGAATTTTGACGTGTTATAGAACAAAATTTTCTAGTCTGTACGTATATTTGTACAGATAAAAATATCATGACCCAAAAGCTAAATTTCCTGACTTTTTCTTTACTTTCATGACCGTTTTCTGATTTCGGGACTTTCGTGAGCGATAATACGACACCCTGCTATAGTAGACTCTGCGAATTCAATACTGAAAGCGAACATAGTAAGCCTGCAACCTCTGACTGCAACAGAGGGATAATACGAGATGGAGTTTGTGCATCGGACTTTGAATCTACACCAAAACCAATTTATCGCTATCTCTTACAATTACGAGTATTACTAACTACGAATCAAAATTGAAACCAGAAGTTGTACTAGACCTTACTACTTCCAGCTTTAGTAGAAGAAAAGTCTGGGATGAAATCTGTTCTTGAGATTCGGAACCACTTGTGGCCTCTGCTTACCGTTTCCGCTCTATGGAAATCAATAAAACGAAAATGGCGGTTGATTTCTACCGCTTCTGGTTAAATCGAGGAGCAAAGTCGGAAATGGCCTATTCTTGCACTTCTAAATTCATTTCAAAAACATTGCTTCTCGCTATCACCGTTTCATACAATGGCGATCAGTGTTAAAACCAGAAGCCTGTTGACCAAGCATCTTAAGACAATGCATGAATCAAGAAACTTCGTCACTCCCACTCTCAACCTGAATGCATGGTTCCAAAATTCACATTTTCTGCTAGATAAGTAAAGTATAAATCCTGTCTGTGTTTCAATTTGTTTTAAGGGAAATACGTTTCCTTTCCTATCTTTGGTCTGTTTGCTCTTTAAACCTCGTCTTTTGCAAATTAAAAAAAAAAAAAAAAATGAACTTCTCTCTTTCATTATAATATTTATAAATCAATGCAGAACGTAATTATTCTAAATTCTATATGTAGCTCATGTCTTTGGAATCCACCGCAAACAAATAATACCACCAGTACTGGCAGAAATACATAATGTCTGACCCATTCATTGAGTATCTGCACTTGGATTAAGGGAAGTACGGTGTGACTCAGTGGTAGAGCTCTTAGCTTTCGTACGTGGGGTCCCTGATACGATCTCCAGCCAAGTAAGTTTGTGGTGGACAGCATAGTGTCTGTGGGTTTTCTCGGGTACTCCCACCCCTCCTACATTTTCATTCCACCAACTTTTCTATCATCATCTCATTTGCCATAATCATCTGCCTCCTATAGTCTAAAATGCATAATCATGGGACGTTAAACTGAAAGATTACATTTCATTTTTTTGTTTGCATTAAGAGGTAGCGTATTTCGGTCAAGAAAACCGATTTACCAGTAATGGAAGATACTCCATCTAAAAGCCGTGCAGCCTGGCACAAAGTTTGACTTTACTTTTGTCCAAATATTAAACGTCTTCGCTAGAAATAAATCCTTTTTATTCAATTCAATTATTCCTCATGAACGGAACGTCTGCGGCCGCTTTAACAGCATGAGAGGGGGAGCGGTGGCTCAGTGGTAGAGCATTCACCTCCGGTGCTTGGGGTCCCTGGTTCGATCCCAGCTCGCGCCGTGTGGACTTTGTGGTGCACAAACACCGTGCTCGTGGGTTTTCTCGGGGTTCTACCGTTTCCTCCCACTTTCTTCATTCCACCATTTCATTCATTTCTCATAATCGCCGTCTCCTTTAGTCTAACCGGCATAACCGTGGGACGTAAAACAAAGATTTCATTTCATTGCGTGGGATGGGTAAGTTTGGGTTCCGCTTGCCATGCGGAATACCTAGGCTCGATTTCCTATGAAAAAAAAAATAATGTTGTTCGGATTCCAGTACAGACGAGAAAGAAAGTATTTGACAGTTGACAAATTTTCATTTGCCAATAACTCGGGAACAAATGAATTAATTTGGATCTTTTTTGTTGCCATCCTTAGAATAGTTATAACTTGATAACTTGCCAAAATCAGTACTCTAATAGTTTAATTTGTTGTTGAGTTATTAGGAAAAGAAATTTTGTCAACTGAAGAATACTTTTTTTTCGTGACTGTACGTAGTATGATCAAGCGTAGTCTAAGGTTTCATGAAACAATGATGCTAAAAAGAGACGCTAATCTCGAAGGCAATTTATCTATAATAGGTATAATCTACCAAAACCAGAACCCGTGCGATGACATTTTTACTTCTCCATTTTTATTATTGATCAAGGACCTTACTCATATAAATTGAGCATAGGTTGAAGAGCATATTATGTCTAGCTACGAAAATAGTCTTTCATTATGTATTGACACCTGGCGAACGGTGTGGTGTGTTCAGTAATCGTAATTCAGTTCACAGAGAAACAAGCATTCAATGTTGCCTTGGTTCCCCCACTGACTCCATCTGACCGGTTCAAGTGAGCGGGAGACCGGTTCTTCCAATGTGGCAACGTGGTAGTTGGCCTTCGGTAGATGTGAACTTCGTTGACACCGCACTCCTATCTCGTGCTAACTGTTCGACTCAAAAGTTACCTACATAACACCTTTTATTAGAGAGAGAGAAAAAAAGTATCTGTTTGCTCTTCACATTGGCAAAGGAACATTCATTCATTCAAGAGTCTCTCTTTTCATTATTCTTTCCTGACTCAGAAAATTCCATCAGTCCCTACCAGCTTTTTATTACAATCTGGAATTCATATAGTGGGATCCAGTGTCCGAACACGCCATATTCCATACATAGGAAAAGAAGACCCCTGATACCAATGGTAAAAAATGACCACGCTTGGATACACTTCTAATTGCGCTCTTATACTACCTAGTAATTTGAGGATGGTGAATGCAGCGGAACTACTTTTAGATGTATCTGTCCATGGATGACGAAAGAAATGACCTCGAAACTGAGATAAATACATGTAAATATCAAATTAGTACAATAAAAGTTCTCAAATTAGTATAAAAGCACAATTAGAAATTCATTTACTATTGGTATCACGGTAGTTCTTTTATTATTATTATTATTATTATTATTATTATTATTATTATTATTATTATTATTATTATTATTATTATTATTATTAGCTGAACCTGCGCTCTCTACACAGCGCATCATTCGCATATGAGCATAAATCTCATTCTCATTCCTCACAACATATGTATCCTCGTCGCCATAAGTGCCTTTACATCGCAGTGACGGGTATGTGACCGCGCAGTACTCCAAGGAAGGGATGGTTGTATAAGAATTTTTGATTAATTTTGAAGAGTTTTTATTTTGACTAGGGAATTAACATAGGTATAGGGAGTAAAGACACAGATTTGAAGCATCAGTGCACGAAAAGATTCGTATTCTCAGTTTTTCTATTTATTGTTTTATATGTTAAGTTAAACACCACAATATGTATCACTGATATCGCAGATCGTATTATTTTGTAAAATCGTGTCTTTAACCTATTGTCAAAACATTCATCTCAAGACATGATGTAGAGAAAAGAGAAAGAGATAAGACATCTGTAATATATGTATAATTACTCAATAAGTAATTATAAGTAAATTAGACTCAATAAGTAATTGTAGAAATTAGTTAAAGGACACATAAGAGAGCGAAAAGGAGGTCTAGAAGTCTGAACTTTTTAGAAACGTCCTAGATAGGTGAAAATATAGTTAAAAATTTCAAAAGGTATCATGTAATTTATCTTTCTTTTCTTATATCCTAGTATACTTTTTTCTTTCACATCCAAACATCTCTATTCAGAATTACGAGATGTTTGTGAAGAGAGGTGAAGAGAGAAACATTTCCATCTCAAGAATTATATCAGAAAAAAATCTTTTGACTTAGGCGAGATTCGAACTCGTAACCCTTGAATCCATAAGTCTGCGCTCTACCGATTGAGCTAACAATTGCTGTTGTAAAAGCCTGATTTCTACAACTACCGGTTGCTGAATGGTGTGTATTAACGATATTGGCCGAGATAATTGCTTCATATAGCTATTGCAATAATAATAATAATAATAATAATAATAATAATAATAATAATAATAATAATAATAATAATAATAATAATAATAATAATAATAATAATAAAGAAGATGAACAAAATTTAAAAAGTCGCATTGTTAAAAGTTTGGTGTGCGAAGTTAGTCCTAATATGAGATTTTATTAATTATTTATAATAAATGTAAGCGTGGTTTATTCGTGCGTGCTACTCAAACTGCGCAACTCATAAGGGTTGTACGCGTATGGTACAGTAGTCTTGCGTCCTCCAACCGTGAAGAAAGATTCGGTTTTGAACCTATGCGTGTCCTAAGAGGAAGGAGAAGATTCAAAGAAAGAAAAGTGGTTTAGAAATTATGCAAAAATAGAATATCTCACGAGGTGAGGTGATATAGAGTTCAGCGTGTCTTTCAGCTGTGACTCTATACAAGATGTGCATCTACGACTTAACGTGGAACCCGAACCACACGACTCCTGCCGGGAATCGAAACCCATATTATCTCTAGCTCTATCATGAGAGACACACAAGGGCGCCCATATTGTGGTTTTCAAAGGGGGCAAGTATAAGCGACATTTCAAATATAGTTCCAAATTTTGGGGTAAATATTCAAACAATTTTTGGGTTTTCGATCTTGCAAAGTATAATTTCCTCTAGAGGGGGCAATCGCTCCGTCTTACCCCCTTAATGGGCGCCCCTGGAGACACAGGGACATGCAAAATAATCGAAAATAAAGGATATTAATATTAAATCCATAGCTTTTGAGTACATGAATTATGAAACCTTCTATATCGTTCACATCAAAGTTTAGCATTATCGGCATGGAGGTTTAATGGGAGGGGTGAAAATTTAATAATTCTTAATTGAAAGATATGAGTGTCTATTCAATAGTTTTCGGGGTTCCTGAAATTAATAATTACACTGCAGATACCATTAAAGCCCAAAGCTTTACTCTTTCGTTAGCAGGAAGGTTATTCATTTACTTAACTCAGGAGACCTTAAAGTTAAGGATATGAAACTCGATGCATATTTTTCTAATTCAAAATTATTAGATACGTATTTTAGCTTAGACTTCTAAGGAGGGGAAGGGCCAATTTATGCAATGATTTCCTTCACATTCGAATAAAATACTGTTCCATTATATTGCGAAAACTCATTTCGAGTAGTGTCATTGCTAATAGTTTTCCGTATTTGTTTAGACCCCTACTTATTTATAACAGAATCTCACTTTTCCTGTAACACCTAAGCAAGCACTTAGGAAAGTAAATGCCATTAAAATCTATATTCATAGGACAGTGGTGCAAATGCAGTTGAGCTCTTCGGCAATCTTTAGCAGGGAAAGAGAAAAAAGCCACCACATTGATATTGGAAAAGTAGCTAATGAATTCCTCCCCGAAAAAGGTCACCCGCACATTTATTTTACAGATGGTGGTTTATAGCTATACGTATGATTGTTGAAATTGCTCCATAGTTGTGGGGGCGAGACACTGAAGCCATCCGTAATAAGGGGGCAAGTGGCATGTAAAAGTACTCAATATGAACAATATTAATATCGAAATCGTTATGGTATTAGATTTCGTGATCGCAGATGAATAGTGACGCTGTCGATGTTGCTTAAGTTCAAGTTAAGCCTTGGTTGGCATGGAGGTCAGAGTGGGAGGGTGACAGGCAAATAAATAAATAAATAAAATAAAATAAAATCGAAAACATCCTTTATTTTTGTCGAATATATATTTTTCGGGATCTCTGACATAAACGGTAATATTCCAGATGTGGTATATGACCAAGGTTGGCCCCATTCGCATGCGGTTTCAGAGGAGAGAACCGGTGAAGATTTCAGAACAGTTCCTCATGTTCCTCATGTTGCATCGTACGTTCAACTGTACTTTTTTCTGAATCAAAACTTTCTCTCTCTCTCTCTCTCTCTCTCTCTCTCTCTCTATATATATATATATATATATATATATATATATATATATATATCTCAAGTATATCTCAAGAACGATTAAATGGACTAGCTTTGATGGCCATTGAAAGTTACATTCTGAATGAAAGTGATATTGATGCAGTAATAAGAGATTTTGCCAAATTGAAAGCCAGAAAAGTGTCTTTATAACATGAACTTTACAGTAACAAAGAAAACGAGAAATTAAGCTAACTACCATATTTATATCACTGGAAAACACTATTTAAATATGCTTTTAATGAATATGCTTTGAATGAATATATATAAAACAGTAACAGGATCGGTTGTAGACATTTTGTAAGTGTAAATAAACAATATTTAGTCGCCCCCGCCTAAATGATAATAAAAGAATAGAATGCTGTAATGGACAAAAATTCTTCAGATAATTGTTACAATTACAAATTTCTTCAATATATAATAATTCAGTCTTCCTTTGAGTATTAAAGGAAAATGGCGAAATTAAACCTAATTAACTGTGGATGAAACATGACCAAAGTTCCAGTTTTAATAATTTTATATTTTTTTTATTAAATAAGCACAGGAAACAACTAAAATGTATACTTAAGATGTATTTTGACAAATACAGTTGAAACATAAAAGTCGAAATAGAATAAAACTAATGAGCTTTAAGTTTAACATTATCACAGGTTTGATTTTGACAAAGAGATATGCTCTTACACTTCATTAAAAGCATATTTAAATAGTGTTTTCCAGTGATACAAATATTGTAGTTTGCTTAATTTCTCGTTTTCTTTGTTACTGTAAAGTTCATGTTATAAAGACACTTTTCTGGCTTTCAATTTGGCAAAATCTCTTATCACTGCATCAATATCACTTTCATTCAGAATGTAATTTTCAATGGCCATCAAAGCTAGTCCATTTAATCGTTCTTGAGATATACTTGATTTCAAATAATTCTTTATTAATTTTAGTTAAACTAGTTCAATACACAACAAATGACAAAAGTGTGTGTCTTAATTGATATTTAATTTGTCCTCGATCCAGTGGCAGCACTTTAAAATAAGGTTCCTTCGCAAAAATTCTTTTCAGGGCCCTTTAGGCCTATAGAACAATTCAATTCTTTCATGTTTCTTTCCAACATAAACGTACGAAATCAGGCAGTAACACAATGTAAACACAAGCAAAGATGCACCCAAGATTTTTCTTTCGGGTTCGAAGATTTTTCGGAATAGCCTACAAATGCAAATAATTTTGTGTATCTGCCCCTGAAATTGTGCTAATTGAAGGATCCAGACTCTCAGACTACCTGTGCAGTGTTTCGTCCACACATATTTTTAGGGGGCCACTTTCCCCCGGGAGGAGATCAAAATAATACGTCTGTAATATCATAACAAATAAAAGAGTAGCAGCAGTGGCCCTCTGAATACTAAGTGTACCCCCCCGGAAGATTTTTTTCTGAAAGGAACACTGCACCTATTAGGGATGCCCACGAGACAAGATGTGTAGCTGTCTCGTCTCGAAAATGTGTTGTAAAAGTGATGTCTCGACTCGAAAAATGTATATTTCTCTATTGGAAGAACCGTGTCTCGACTCGAATTTTGTCTGGAAAATCCTGTCTCGATTCGTCTCGTGCGCATCCCTAGCACCTATGTCGGTGCATCCCTGAACACAAGTAACTAATAATCAAAACTCTACTTTGCATTAGAATTATTACTAATTTAAAATATCGCTCCATCTAAATTTAATAACAGAGAATGGATTAATAATTATTGTTATACTGTTATAATAAAACAAGCATCTGTATATGCTGCTGTGATTGAAAGTGAGAGTACTGAAAAAAAAAAACTACTTGTCATCCAAATGACCTTTCATCGCTTTCGATTATATCCTTTCAAGTTATATACTTATATGCCGCGTGAAAACTAATTGTATCCAAACATATTTTGAAATACATGAAATTTAATTCAGACCCGTAACAGAAATGACCGTATCGTCCCATTTTAATTCAACAATTAAACTACTGCAATCAGGTAAAATAACCTTACAGTTTCAAAAGAATGTCAACCTGCAAATGCTTCGTTAACAGTGACTGCTATTGACAACTCCCCACCTCAACATTTGTATGATTTTGTCCAGAACGCGAAAGAAACCTTTTAGAGCCTTCGGTTGCCTCTTATCTTCTTTCATGTTTTGTAGCTTTTTTTTTCGATAAAATGCTCACTTGGTTTTATATCGTTGCTCATTATTATTATATGAAAAACAAAGTACAGTGAAACCTCTCTAAAGCGGACAGCCGTGGGGAATCAAAAAATGTCCGCTATAGAGAGGTGTCCGCCTTAGAGAGGTGTCAATATTTCCTTACGTAAATTAGTAAAGAATGTAATATCCAATCAGAAAAAATAATGGCATGAATCATGTATTTACGAATATTACCAAAATGATACTGAACCTGTATTATCCTCTGCATTCAATACTCTATGTTCTTGACACAACATGGAAATAAGATGTTATAGTTTCCTGCACTTTACACTTATCACTACTTACTACGTTTACAGTATGTTCCTTTAATTTGTGGGTTAGTTGCAGTCCAGTAGTGTCTTTTTTGAGACAATATGCGTACCCGAGGGCAAAAGATACTGAATTTGTCTTCTGCTTGGTCAGAGATTCCAGAGGGACAGTAGAATAACGTATCAAAGGGCAGGCAACTGTCAATTACTTTTGTGTCTAAAACAGGTTGGGTGGGAGTGAAATGCAAGCAAAGAATATGAGGGTGTTGTTCAACAGATAATGCTTCATCTGGATTGCTGAGTAGACAGTTGAGGAGGTAAAATGTTGTCACAATGCCTCCTTAATGACACATGTATGAATTACTAAAAATGTATTTTTAGTGTATTTTTCAAGTTGTTTCTGGAGAAAGTGTCCGTAATACAGAGGTAAATAACACCTATAAAAGACAGGAAATACTGTCCGTGTCCGTACTAGAGAGTGTCCGTTTTAGAGAGGTTTGCCAATATGATTTTTCCTATTACAGTGTTTGGGGATCACAAAATATGTCCGTTACGGGAGGTGTCCGCTTTATAGAGGTGTCCGTTAGTAGAGGTTTCACTGTACTATTAAAAAGTGAAAGCACACATCATTATAAATTTAAAAAATAAAACAAAAACGAAATGACTTAGGATAGAAATGAAAATCTTGACGAACGACAAATGAACTAATAGATATTAAACCAAGTGAGCATTAAGCAGTGGACAGCGATTTGAGCCATTAGGAACTTAAGTTAAAATTTCCCTCAGAAATGATTTTTAAAAATTCCATTTGTACCGCCCGTGTTTTCTTAGTATTCGCTCCACTCCCTGGGCGAATGGACAAGAAAAGCCTATTTGCTTCCATGGGGGCCCGAAGAATTTTTTAGAGGGGTCATCTTCCTGGTTGGTATATTACGTTTGGTATTTTTATTTGTATTAAGAAAATCTTAAGAAATTATACATATATATTATACTTGTCGTAAGCCAGGTAGGGCCCGGCCCCTCGTCCCCTTTTGGGCGCCCATGCTTGCTTCAACTTTTATAATGTGAATTTCATTTACGGTGATCTTTCTCAACCCTTAACTGAGGTCATTGAACCAAAGTACTATGCGAAGACACTGTTTAAGACAAGATGGAGGAGCACCCTTGGAGACATTTCTTTCTACTGTGATAATGCCACCCAATCCATAAACAATACTTGCGTTGAATTCCTTAGGTTTGTTGATCCATTCGGATTTTAAAGACATATTTGGCAATGATATTCTCTTGCAAGGTGTCGGAAGGATTGTTGAGGAAGGAATGAAGAGTCTGTTATATTTGTATTTTGTGCATATGGTGGGATTGTGGAAACTATACCACTGTCTTTAGCTCTACGGTCATAGTGCTTAATACAACATCTATTGGAAAGCTAAATTTACCTTCATTTTATCTCATATTCGTAAAATATCCCTTTTCCCTCTTTAAAAAAGTCTATCCTGTGCCGTGGAAATTTTCCTCAAACTGGCATCACTTGTGCGTGTGATATTGGCATCAATTGATGTACGAGTCCATTTCATTTGTAAAGGGTGTTTTACAGCCAACCACGCAAAGATTCGACTTTATTGTCCTTTTGATGTATTTTGTCTGTATCTCAGTCTGTACAATATTTATTTGAAGCTATATGAGGAAAATTTTTCATCATAACATTTATTTAAATAAATATTTACATTTAAAACAAAATTCATTTTTCTAATTTGGCTCCCTGTTCACCTGGCGCCTCCTGCGAACGCGTAGTTCGCAGGCTTCAAGATCCGGCCCTGCAGTAACAATGAAATTCTATATTACCGCCCGACTATCGTTGTTGTGAAAGCATTCATCATGATATGACGTAGGGAAATGAGTTACATTAGGGTTCTAAGATCTAATATCAAAGTTGAAACATCGCAAGTAAAACAAAAACATGTAATAGCAAATAGTTTTGAAAATAATTTCAGTTTAAACTAGCTGCGACTACATTTAATTCAAAATTGAACTTCTGGAGTGCAACATATGAGCGTAGCTAAAAGAAAAAATCAATAAGAACAGTCGGGATTTGAACCTAAGACATACAAGTAGGAGTTCCTTGCACTAACCATTCATCTACTATATTTTGTTTACTAAAAATATTTTCCATGCAGCAAAATGCTATTTCACACTGAAACATAAGAACAAAGATTTCAAGAAAATTTGCCAAAGCTTATGTATTAAAGGTACCCTGGTATTCGCCCAGTGGTACTGCAAAATCACTAGTCAGGATGCCTCGTATCGAAATTTGAACCGGGAGACTCTCAATTACGAAGCGTCAACACTAACCAGTAACCTTCGTTCGCTCAGTAAATGTCTTCAAATTACTTTTCTGTAATTATTTTTCAAAAATGTTTATTATTTTCATGAAGCAAAGAGTGCATCTTCTACTTGGGTTGAGAACTATATCTACTATACTTCTAACAGTCAACTAATAGTTGATGTTCATTATTTCTATCGATTTTCTACGTCTACTAAGTTATTTCAATTTTTTATAAGTTTTCCCTTCCGTTTATGACAATGATTAGAAATAAAGGCTCCTCTTCTTATACAAATCTTGATCATTGTAACATTTTTTAGTCAAAATTCTGAATTATTGAAAATATTTAAATTAGTTAGAATGAAGAGGATAATACTAAGAAACATGGTTAGAAAAAAAGAAACATTGTTGTTTAACGAATTGATAAAATCAAGCTTTTTCAAAACATAAAAAATACTGTATGGTATGGGATGATCATGGATAAAGTAAAAATAGCCATCGAGGACACACTAACCAACTACTGTACGCGGATAAGTCAAGGTTCGTTAACTTGGTAGACGTATATGAAGAAACCACTAACAGAAAATAGCTGATAGCTTTACGCCTAATCATCTCAGCGACCTCGACTCCCTTCCTGTCCCAAGGTATGTCTTACCCCTTAACTCAATGCATGAAAAGCAAAAATAATATTTTCGCAAACACCGCGAGGGGCAGGGAGGGAGTAACAGAACGCACACAGCTCGTTGTATGGCTTTAGGGCAAATACCTAAAGGCATAAGCAATAGGCCACTTGACCAAGAGCAATGTTGCCAAACGTAAGACGAGGTAAGCCCACGCGCAGCCTGTCTCTTCGCGTAACATTACCTTCGACACAAAATCACTGACCCTTCGAACAAGATAACATTGTTGCGCTCTCAGAGTCAGGTTTTAATTGCATTTGTGTTGAAGAAATGAAATGAAATCTTTAAGTTTTACGTCCCACGGTTGTGCCGGTTAGGCTAAAGGAGACGGTGATGATGAGTAATGAATGAAATGAAGAGAGTGGGAGGTAATAGGAGAACCCCGAGAAAACCGACGCACACGGTGTTCGTCCGCCACAAAGTTCAATTGGCGGGGGCTGGGATCGAACCCGAGGCCCCAAGCACTAGAGGTGAAAGCTCTGCCACTGAGCCACCGCGGCCCTAAACGAAAATAAAATAAAAGCGCACCCAAGACAATACCTCTAGAGTTGTGGGGAAACTTGTCCAAATAGACTTTTCTTTTTATTTACATTTAAAAAGAAATAAAATATATTTCCATGATGGAATAAAATTCCACTAATATAATAGACATCAAAATTAGAAATAGCAAAAACAGCTGAAAGTAAGGAGAAAGCAGTAATTTCACATCAGGTTCCAAAGAGAATAAACAGCACCGAGTAAGCAAACAACAGCATTACTCCTGCTGTGGTCCTGTCCCGAGCATGTGTCAAAGGTGACGTCATTGCACGATATGACGGAAACGCGTTCAGTGATGAACTTACCAAGCCAATAACTACTGTATTTACACCACGGAGTTCGACACTCTATAAAGTGCCTTTTATCTATACAGGATTATGCGCGATCAACATTATAACTATTACATTTTTCATTCTCTGTTGCAAGAAAATAATTGACATAAGGATAGGACCTGTACTTAAACGCAAAATTACATAAACGGTCTGGTAGTTTTAGTTAGAACGATCCGTCAAGTGGAGGTGGGGTAAGTTCTCAAACATTTAAATATACGACGTCTTATATACTGTAGGTGCACTACGCAACCAGTTACTAGAGAACAAACCCCAAAGTAGGACTGGTATCAAAACGAGACAATACGAGACTATTTACAGTATTAGTCTCCTTTCAACCGACAAATAGCGGTCTCAGTCTCGTCTCGATAGTTTCGAAATAAATTATTTGAAATTATTCCACACTAAATTCGACAGTAGATAAATAAAATACACCTCCAATAGTTCTCCCTATTGCTTCAGAATATATAATGGATGCATCATTTTCTACTAGATAAAGTATGAATTTGCAATTCATATACAACATTCAAAAATACATATGTCTGTTTCCATTAAATATATTCATTGTTTCTTAAATTATTTATTTACTAATTGAAATACCCGGCGTTGCACGGGAAGAATAGGTTTATATTTCAAAGATATATTTGAGATTAGTTTTCCCAGTAGAATACATATTTGAATCGGAATGAAATAGTACGGATCCATTTCCAGCAGGAGCAAATGAATTAACTTGCCGCTAACGAAGAATAAAAACTTGGGATTTTATGGTATCGGGAGTGTCATTATTCACTTCAGCGACCCCGAAAACTATTGAATAGACACTCATATCTTTCAATTAGGAATTTTTAGGACCTCGAAAACTATGGATTTAACATTAATATCGTTTATTTTCGATTATTTTTACATGTCCCTATGTCTCCCATGATAGAGCTAGAGGTGATATGTGTTTCGATTCCCGGCAGGAGTCATGTGGTTCGGGTTCCACGTTACGTCATAGATGCATATCTTGTATAGAGTCACAGCTGAAAGACTCGCTGAACTCTATATCACCTCACCTCGTGAGATATTCTATTTTTGCATAATTTCTAAACCACTTCTCTTTCTTTGAATCTCCTCCTTCCTCTTAGGACACGCATAGGTTCAAAACCGAATCTTTCTTCACGGTTGGAGGACGCAAGACTACTGTACCATACGCGTACAACCCTTATGAGTTGCGCAGTTTGAGTAGCACGCACGAATAAACCACGCTTACATTTATTATAAATAATTAATAAAATCTCATATTAGGACTAACTTCGCACACCAAACTTTTTAAATTTTGTTCATCTTCTTTATTATTATTATTATTATTATTATTATTATTATTATTATTATTATTATTATTATTATTATTATTATTATTATTATTGCAATAGCTATATGAAGCAATTATCTCGGCCAATATCGTTAATACACACCATTCAGCAACCGGTAGTTGTAGAAATCAGGCTTTTACAACAGCAATTGTTAGCTCAATCGGTAGAGCGCAGACTTATGGATTCAAGGGTTACGAGTTCGAATCTCGCCTAAGTCAAAAGGTTTTTTTCTGATATAATTCTTGAGATGGAAATGTTTCTCTCTTCACCTCTCTTCACAAACATCTCGTAATTCTGAATAGAGATGTTTGAATGTGAAAGAAAAAAGTATACTAGGATATAAGAAAAGAAAGATAAATTACATGATACCTTTTGAAATTTTTAACTATATTTTCACCTATCTAGGACGTTTCTAAAAAGTTCAGACTTCTAGACCTCCTTTTCGCTCTCTTATGTGTCCTTTAACTAATTTCTACAATTACTTATTGAGTCTAATTTACTTATAATTACTTATTGAGTAATTATACAAATATTACAGATGTCTTATCTCTTTCTCTTTTCTCTACATCATGTCTTGAGATGAATGTTTTGACAATAGGTTAAAGACACGATTTTACAAAATAATACGATCTGCGATATCAGTGATACATATTGTGGTGTTTAACTTAACATATAAAACAATAAATAGAAAAACTGAGAATACGAATCTTTTCGTGCACTGATGCTTCAAATCTGTGTCTTTACTCCCTATACCTATGTTAATTCCC
The DNA here is from genome assembly GCF_964235325.1 of Thermobia domestica. Lineage (NCBI taxonomy): Eukaryota > Metazoa > Arthropoda > Insecta > Zygentoma > Lepismatidae > Thermobia > Thermobia domestica. Next base: position 2,877,635 of record NC_137464.1, on the reverse strand, counting down.
TAGTCAAAATAAAAACTCTTCAAAATTAATCAAAAATTCTTATACAACCATCCCTTCCTTGGAGTACTGCGCGGTCACATACCCGTCACTGCGATGTAAAGGCACTTATGGCGACGAGGATACATGTCCCTTTACAGACAAAAGTGAAAGACGTCTTCATTTTAAAAAGATCAAAGGAGAGATTTTTTTCGATTATTTTTTCTCAATATCTCGCACCGTTTGCAAGATTTAAGCCTACTTCCGGTTGGAGTTTCTAATTCATGTATGACCAGTGTTTTCTTTCTTCTTGCATGCAGTATGTAATAACCAAATACATTACATATACAAGTAATTATAATGTCAGTTATATATGGTGTTGATTGGGCAAAACACTCAAAAAATAAAGATTTATCTTAAGACTCGAGAAATGGTTATCCTTCCTTTTTCACTATTATTTGGCCATGGAACAAACGCCTGAGACATATACAACCTCAATATACAACATTGTGGTGTTGGAATGTATAACGCATAGGATATGCTGCTTTAGTTTTTTTTTTTTAATTTTAACGCTTCCAGTATACCCTAAAAAAATGTAATAAAGAAATAATGGCCATGTTTTTTTTAAAATATTCAATTAGAACTGGGCAATCTACGCAAAATTTCCAATCGATCAGTGAAAACGTCACCTTTCTAGAGCCTGTAGTTTCCGAGATCTCATTGTCGAAAGAATTGCCCACAAACATATAAACATACGTAGTTTAAAAGAATTCGGAAGATGGAAGCCCCCTTAACACGACTGATTTCACCTGCGATAAAAGTAATGCATCTCATTGGGAAGCCTAGAACCAACCATATACATAGTTTATAAATGTAACGTAATTTTTAAAATTACCAGATTATTCTAATCCGGCCATTCCTTGCAAACAGAAGTGCCGGATTAGTCGAAGTGCTGTCTTGAAATTTAGTTTAACACATACTGTATATATCATACCTTTACTAAATTTAAAGTTACATACATTATGATAGAAAAAAATAGAAAAACTTAGTCCTTGAGTTGATACATAGAGTACCACTCACTATGTAACATGTCGCAAAATTTTCAGTTGTCACAATGAAGATGCTGGACAGCGGCATAATTTATCAGCCAACAGCTTTACTAACAAAAATGAATGGAAGCCACAAAAATAGTGTATGTACTTTTCCGAAGTTACACTATAAACAAATAAACGTTGACAGAGGCGACGCCATGCGACAGAGGGCTATTCTGGTGCCGTATTACTGAGGGTCAGAGTAACGAGAGTCTAGTGTACTTTTAAGATGGGATTATTGTTTCTAATTTCATTGCCAATATGCCTTTTAAGAAGCGGCCATCTCATTCCCCTATTGTACAATGATTTTAATCTTCTTAAACGATAATTGCAGAGACAGCCAACAGGATTTTTTTTTCAAGAAGGCCAAAAGACTGAAAGAGCAGTCGCGAATATATATATATATTGATGTGCACGTGAACATAATACTTACATGTAAAACAATTATTATTTACGTACATTGCATAAGTTTGTTAGCTACACTAAATTACTCTAGTAATTGCTGCAGAGTACGTGAGCAACTCTAGTATGTGTTGACATGTATTTCGAAACACCTTCGAAAACCTAGGGCCGGGCAATTCTCCCTTTCCGTATCCTGAGAGCGAACATGGATAATTGGGAAAACTCATAAGTTTTAAGAGCTTATCATGGAAAGTGTTTTGTTGTCATAAATATTCAACTTGCAGTCGTGCATTCTGTGCCTTTGATTTACAATTGGTTATCTTATTTGGACAATTGACTACGAAACTTTTTCTATAAGCAACAGTAGGAGAGGTATGTTTCTCAAAGAGCAGAATCGTAAAATGGTAGACAGCGCACAAATATAGGTATGTTAAAAATCGAAAACTGACTTCAAGTTCCTGCTTCATTTTTTCCCACTTCCCACGATTAATGGTGATAATGAGATATGAAATGATGAAAGTGAGAGGAAATGGAAGAACTTCGAAGAAAATGCGAACACTGTGTTTGTCTACACAGAGAAAAATCCGTTCTCCGGACAGCGGTATATTGTACAAATATACGGTATCCTCTTGCTTACTATAGAAATCAGTACTGAGCATACGTTATCCGTATGCTGCATAGACACTGCCCTTAGATGTTACATCATGCCGTTGCAGGATGTCTGACATCTAACAGTTTTCCGTATATCACATGCATATATTTATGTTACCTTCGTCAGCTATATGTTATATACGTCCATTTGTATGTGAGATCCTGACCCCTACTTTGTTTCATACAGAAAGTACGTATAGATGGAACACTTATACAGAAAGTATTATAAAACATGCGTTTTCAGTTATACGTCTGCTGTACGTTAAGTCCAAAAACTACAGGAATTACGCATGTAACCTATCTTTTTAAGTACGCCACCTACAATTTTTTTTCTCAGTGCACCACATTTTGAGGTGTGAATTTTGTGAATACCTCCCGCCAAACTTTCCATTTCACTACTTACATATGCCTTTATCAGTCTGTTTCATTGCCCCTTTCGCTCAACAAGCATCACCGTGGGATACTAAACTTGAAACTGTATATATATATATATATATATATATATATATATATATATATATATATATATATATATATTATACGACGAGGAGACCAGTAGAGATGCATTTCTGAAATTAGTGCGTACAGAGAAGCCGCCCCCCTTCAATAGTCTGTGCGCAAAGACAAACTTCTAGAATACTAACCCTATAGCAGAAAAATGTACTATTAACATTTGGAGAACATACAGTATATGTTGCCCGTTTCGAAAGTGTATCTTCTCCATTTTACTAAACTTTTGGAAAATAGCTTTTTTTGGAGGGGGGAGGGGCTTATCATCTTAATAAAATAAGTATCTGAACAGATTAAATGGGATAAATAAGCTGAAATTAAGTATTAACAAGTCAAAACCATGAAGAAAAAAATTGCAAAAAAAAAAAAAAAAAAAAAAAGAATGAATGAATGAAAGAAAAATGGACGAGAAGATTTAGAATTTGGCGACTCATATAAGTCTAAAAGTTAAGAATTATGATCAAATATAACGAACGAATATTATCTTTAGCATTAGTTACTTCGAAAAATATATAAATACTAAATTTTACTTTACACAAAGCTTTTCTCGACAACTGTGTTTTTCAAGATACCCCCAGTATTGAACCAGAGCAGGGAATTACCCACTAAATCTCCACCCGCTATAGAAGTTCTTGTGACCCAGCAGAATGTCTGACCGAGAAGCCGTAATTTTGTCTTCGGACTTTACTTCATCGGTTTATCTTCGCCGCGAGCAACTGAAGGCAGAGGAATGGTTATGTGTAAAAGTATCTTGTCATGTGTTAACGGTACTTTGCAGGTCTGTGGGACTAAAGGACGCGTAGAAACGGTTGCCGATAGAAATGACTACAACAATGGGTATGTTAATGAGCATTCCGCGATTCTGAAGAGAATAAGGTACGAACCATGATCCTGGGATAAACATGGATATGCTGTAGCTGCTTGACTGGAAGCCTATAATTTACTTTTTTTTTAAAAAAAAAAAAAAAAAAAAAACAGAATTTAAAAGGGGCAAAGGATGTGTAAAACTATGAGGACCAATGTTTTTAACGTTTTAGGTTGTCAATTAATTGTTGCCTTGATATTCTTACATAACAATATCAATCTTTACACCAACTTTTACAAGTAGCGTCTATTTGTTGGTGCAATCAGTGGCGTGATAATGTAATCCACCACTCTTGGAGGTGAGATACTGAAGTGGGGAACGGCCTTTATTGTAGGAGCATGATGATCTGTTTATCGCATTCAAGCTCCAGCCTTAGTTCGAAGCCCACGTCCCGTCTTGTCCTTCATGATCTTAGCGTTGCATAAGGACACAACACAACTCAACCAGCCTGTCCAAACGTGGTCTTATCTTTTTTCCTTGTTCTTCTTCCATGGCACCGACGTCAGAATCTGCCTCCATTTCTTTCGCTTTTCAGTTCTCCACATCCTCTGATACCAGGTCCCACCACGTTTTCCTTCGTCCTTTTCCTTTTCTGAATTGAGTTAAGAAAATTGTCTTCCCTATTCTTTCTCCTCCCATTCACACAATGTGCTCTACCATTGTAAACGGCTAAGCTTTTTGTACTCTATCATGTAAGCAGCTTTGTAGCTATTGTATAGGTCACTGTTATCAGGGACGTACGCAGGGGGGGACCTGGGGGTCCGGACCCCCCCCCCCCGAAATTTCGACTTTTTTAAAAATTTAGCCTAATTTTAGGGGCAATTTTAGGAATTTTAATATAAAATACCTTCATATTTAGTTTGGACCCCCCCCGAAATAAATTCCTGGGTACGCTACTGACTGTTGTATTTGGTTCTGTATACTCGTCTCTTTCCATCTATTTTCACCGCTCTTTCTTTGCCCAGCAGGTTTTTTTTTTTTTTTTTTTTTTTTTTTTTTTTTTTTTTAAAGGTTCAGCACTCCTAGATGCAAACTGGCCCATATTAAGGTTGTATAGAGTTCAGTTTTCCGTGGTTTTGGAGAAAAGATTAGATCTTAGTACGGGAAGTAGTGCAAAGTAGGCTCTGTTTACGTTATAAATTTCATTTTCTATTTACATTATTTCAAAATTATGAAAACTACAATATGTGATGAGTTCAGTAAACACCCATTATTATTATTATTATTTTATTATTATTCAGTGCTGGATATGTTGCTCGCCATCACATTCAAAACTTTTTGCTTATTATTTTAGAAAAGAAATAATTTTACATTCTGGTTGGGACACTGGCCAAGAAGGAACTGTATCATAAGGGACGTGCTAGAGGGTATGGTGGCAGGAAAAAGAAGGACGGGGGAAGGAGACCATGATTACTGGACGATATCAAAATAGTACAGTACATGAAGACGAAGAGGTTAGAGGAAGATCGTAGAGAATGGAAGCTTCTCAGCTGCAGCAAGTGGCCAATAATGGCAGAATACCTATGATGATGATTATAACAACTTTATTTTAAGGTTTGTTGCAGAACTCTCAACCAAAGGTACCCAGATTGGACTAACCTCACTCAACCTTCTCCTCACGGCATCAATCAACACTCACACGCTCACTTGATAAAGCTGAGGTCGGGTGGCTGTGAATTTCGGACTCATAAGTACTAACCTCCTTTCTTGTTGATGAATGAGTGCCCATGCGATAACTTATTTCGTACCGCATTGGCATACTCTCTTCTCCTCTTCTTTATATTTTTCCCTCCGCTTATCGTTCTCATGGTATAACTCTAAACTAGATCACAAGTTTGCCACTGGACAATTTTCTTCTCAAAACTATTCAAATGGGAAAAATCTTTCACCCCGAAAATTTCATTTTGCAAAACGATTATACGCATATTTCCTCTTCGCAGAACATCACGTTAATCCAGATCTTTCTATCACGTCTGAAATTAACGTCAAACTTGTCACAGGTCCCTCGTGGCTGCATGGATAACGTACTTGTCTTCAGCTCGAGATTCTCGGCCGAATCTCACGTTAAGGCCTAGATCCACGATTCATACAGCCTCAGTACTGAAAGAAACGTTAAACTTTAATCCATCCAACCAACGAAAGTCAAAATTATCGCACCAACTACTATGATTTGTGCCAATTAACTAGAAGAAGTGCTATCCTTTGTGTGGCTACTCCACTAACCAAATCACCTTCGATCTAGCTATAAATTTCACTATAGTCTGTAATCCTCCCCACACAACACAGTGAAAATTTTGTACAAAGATTATATTTATCAAGAACTTTTTAGTGTAAGACTTTAAAATTTGAATTATTTTCCAAACGAATTATTAGTCATTAATAATGTGTTTATTTTTCAAAATGACGTCCTGTTATTTGCGATTCTATATAACAATGTCAAGGGACCGTCGTGGCTCAGTGGTAGATCATTCACCTCTGGCGCATGGGGTCCTTGGTTCGATCCCAGCTCTGTGGTGGGCAAACACCGTGTGCGTCGGTTTTCTCGGGGTTCTCCGGTTTCCTCCCACTTTCTTCATTCCACCACTTCACCGTCTCCTTTAGCCTAGCCGGCATAACCGTCGGACGTAAAACTTAAGGATTTGATTTCGTTTTCTAAGAATGTCAAGAGTTCCTTCCTGGCTAAGCAGTTAGCATACGCGCCTTTGGCGTGGGAGACCCAGGTTCGATTCCCGGCGGGGGCTTATGTAGTTCGGATTCCACGTTAATCAGTTGGGCCTGTCTTATATAGCCTCGCTGCTGAAAGGGACGTTAAAACTCAAAATCAAATCAAAATCTAACAATGTCAAACGTTTATTTCACCAGTGAGAAAACTTTTTCGAAGACTCTTTAACTCAGACTTGTAAAGACAAATTATGTTTTAACGGAGTCCGTCATGCAGCTGCCCAATTCGACGCACATAAGCAGTGAAGAATGTCAACTTTGTTTGGAACATCCATGGATAAAATTATATGTAATGATTGCCGCGAAAACCGTCTATTGGTGTTCACTCTCAACATGCTGCACGGTGTGTGTTTTGAAAGAGAGAGTGTGCGTTTTTCTTTGTGAATGCATTTCGTGGATGGATGCACCCGATGCACTTCCAACACTGTAAAATGTGTAGAAACGATTGCCTCTGATCCTGTGGGTCAACATGTGGAGAACGACTGCAATGGCAGCCTGCGATTTCACCATCGCCTTCCTTCCTTCCTTTCACTTACTGCTTCCAGTTCCAGTCGCCTCGCCTCGCCTTCTCAGGTTCTTCGCATAGATATCGTCCTATCTCAAAGCATGGATGGACTCCTACGGAACAAACATCGAAGGTAAATACACTGTAACTCCATATCTATTGCTATTGTTTTTAATATTTGTTCTTGTATGCTTTGCGATGATATTATCAGGTGTAAGAGCAGGTGGGATGGCGCTGTTCTTTAGCATTGGCTTTGCACTTCACCCGCTGCCAATCCAAGGTTTCACTTTCGTGAAAGTCCATCGAGGTCTCGCTCTGACGATGGCTGGCTTTTGCTTCGCTTTCAAGCTTACATGCGCGGTGGCATTTCAATGACTGCATTAGAAATATCAAATATGGTAATGCTATTCTTACATGTATCATACAATTCAACCAATTTATACGTCGTACAAGCCATTCAGGCACTTATCATCCTCTAAATAATGTCAAAGAAGGAAAAAAATATTCAGGGGCGTGGCAACAGCTGTCGTAAGTGCACAAATGTTTATTTAGTTCACTTTGGTGTGTTTTATCCCGAATTATATCTTGAGTTCTGACCGTATTTCGTGATACAAAGGGTTCCGGACGTAAAGTATTAAGACATCGTCTCGAAACTGTATTTCCCTACATAATGAATATCATATTCCCCTTCATTGGCGTCAGCAGCATATAAACTTCGGGGAACAGACTACGGGGGTACTGGGGTGTATGGAATCCCAGGAAAGCAGGGGCTCTGGGGGTCCTTCCTCATTTTTTTAAAAAAATATCCCTCAATTAAAAAAAATAGTCTTCGTACACTGCATTTTAAAGCATTTTTCTTTTACTTACAAAGCAAACAAAAACTTTTTTTTGTGTTTTTACCTCTGATAGTCTAGTTTTTTTTTTTTTTTTTTTTTAACTAAAAGCACGCAGAGTTTTCAGTTTGCTTATTCAAACAGTAAAATTCAACCTTGTTTTACAATATTAGTTAAACTTAAATGATACAAAGTGTACGTCAAAAACAAACAATAATAAAAGGTAGTGTGAAGTGAATACTCAAAGTTTGAAAAGAGGTTTTAGGCCTATAAGCCTACAGCTATTGTAAATGAGGTTCAACAACGTATACTAGTTAAAAAATTAGTTATTTTTTTTAAAGCTAAACTAAACTCGCTTTGCTGCTGGCTATCTAAGCAAAAACAGTTCGTTCATTTACAGTTTACTCCACCTTCACCTTCACAAGGCCAAAAACTGCCTTCCTTTTCACACAATTGGAAACAAACTTTTATGCTACTTTTTTTTTTTTTTTTTTCATATCAACTTTATCATTGTTTTGTGAACATAGCAAACTACTGTAGGTTAAGCCTCTTTTGAGTCATAGTTGACCTAAGATACTTGAAATATTGGGAGAGACGAAAACCGTTTTACAAATATTGAGAGGGACACGTCCCCGGTGAGATTGACGCCCTTGTTTTCCTTTGTAATGCACTACTTGTGTCTGACTTATCCTTTATAATGCACCACTTATGTCTGACCCATCCTGTATAATGCACTACTTGTGTCTGACTCATTTTGTAAATGGTTGATATTCTTCAACGGCCAACTCAGCAAAGAGCTGTGCATCCGAATGTCTAATGCATAGTTTCTGTTTTGGATTCACCGATCGAACTTTAATATCGCTCTGGTGCAATGATTGAGCAGAAGCTTGAATTTCGATCTCGAATTTTGGCCTCTACAAAGTCAAGAAACAGAAGCAATGGAAATCAGTTTGCGCATCACAAAGCAACAATTAACAATTGAGGAAAGCATCTCCAATCGAACCCGAGATCACCCGACAATCTGACCTGATTTTTTATTATATATATTTACTACATCAGGGTGTCTACTGAGTTTCATTTTCAAAATTCCAGTACATTTCCAGTACATTCAGTATATCAGCAAAATTCCAGTACCTATTACAATGATATTTTAAAAGTTCTTTAAGACTAATCACACTCTTGATGATTTCAGGTTTGTAATTGTTTTACCATCAAAAGCATATTTTATTTTCAATAAATGTAGTTAGCCTTGATTTTTTGAAATACAAATATTTTTTAAAAACATTTTTTAAAGGACCTCCCAACTTCCCTCACAGCCCTTCACTCCACCTATTGTTTTAAATGTCTAATTACAAAATGTATACAACTCATGCTTTGGAAAAAAATTTACAATCTGAATGAATACAAAAATGTTTCTAAGACTATTAAAACAATTTTTAAAAAAGTATTGTTGACAAATTATCAGTTTCATGATTTTTTCAGCATGTGGACCAAAATTGCAGTATATTTCCAGTATCAAAATTAAATTCCAGTATAATTCGAATATTTCCAGTATTTTCAGTATCAGTAGACACCCTGTACATATACTGTCTTTGCAACTAAGAAAACAGGCGATCGTGATGGATTAGCAAATATCTACAATATATTGGTAGTAAAGCACGGAACTATGTCGTTCGATGTTCGATGCCAACTGTGATCATTCGGCGCCTAGTATGGGCTATGAAAGCCAAAGAAGTTACTGGTTCCAATGGGAATTATAATATCATTCATCACTCGTTTACAAGATATACATTTAAAAACATGTATATCTCACACACCGAACAGTTTTCACACGATAAATTAATCACTTTTCTACTTTATACGATCAGAATTTTGTATATACTGGCACAGAAGAAACTCAAGCAGTGGCTTTGACAATTCAGTTATAGGAACAGGCATTGCATTGTAACAACTGGAACACGTACAAGCCCTAGGAACTAGCCTAATGCAACTTGTAGGAAATGGAAACCTATAAAAATCCTTACGCTTTCATACAATGCATTTTAATGTGAGATTGCAAACTTTTCGTAATGGCAAGTACTACGAACTGAACGACAGAAAAGCCTAGCGTAGCTTATACTGTAAGAAGCAGAAAGCCTTCTAACACTGAATTAACAGTTATTACTTTCATTTGAATATATTATTATAGAACGGGTTGGCAATAGGCTGCGGTGTCATGCGTGCGATGACGAGCTATTTGTCTTTGTCTTCAGAACAATTACCTCGGAAAAACACAATTGTAATAAAAATTTCATCTTACTGTTAGTTGAATACATTAGAACAGTGCTTATGAGAGAGATTTGCTATTATGTAACCTCCGGTAAAGGAACTTGGTTTCATTTCCATTTCTATCTGTTTCTGGCTCTCTAACATGTCTCAAGTAAATGACAGCAGCACGCTGGGTCAGTAGTACCCTGTAAGTGGCATATTTACCCTATAAAATGCCCAGATAACACAGGTAACTTTTTACTTATCTCAAACTGAAATATAACAAACAAGTAGTGTAAAATAAGGCACTAATAAAAGTGGAACCACGTGACTCACTGAACAAGGTAATTAATACGAGTGTGTGTCTCGGGTGGATATAACTGTATCAGTATTTTATTTGTTGTTATAGAGTCACATTATTTTGTCACGTTGTCCCGGCTTCATTCCCGGTGAAAGAGCACTGAAATTTGAAACGGTTCTTTGGATTCCACTTTAAAAATCAAAATGAAAATGAAACCTCTGAGTTTAACGTCCCACGTTTATGCCGTTTAGGCTACGGGAGACGATGATTAAAACAAATGAATGGTGATGGAAGAATTTGTGGAATGAGAAAGTGGGAGGAAACTGGAGTGAAGATACGAGGGCGATGTTGTTCACCACAAACTTACTTGGCGGGGATCGAACCAGGGACCCAACGCATCAGAAATAAGCGTTCTACTACTGAGTTACTGTGCCCCCGATTCCACTTATAGTATAGGTCCACGTCTCATATGGCCTCGCTGTGAAAAATAGGTCGGTAACTTTGGTATACAAACAAATCAAGTTATTTTGTAGGTGTTACTAATTTCTTTAGGCTTTTTTACTCCAGCAGAGAGGACGAAACAACCCAAAGTGCATAGTATTCCCATGATTTTTTTAAAAAAAGTTTCAGTTTCCGTTGTGTACACATGAGACTTGGAGTGAGAATGTCGTTCTGACCGGCTATCATCAGTGACGACGCTTAAAGGGACAAGAAGACGGGCGTCCCGTGGTGAGACTTGTATTGTAATGTAGGTCAACAAATATAAAAATCTAAATTTTGGTAAATAAAATAAGAAATGGCTCTTGCCCCACGGATTGCGCCCTCCCGAGAAATTAAAGCTGGCGTTGTCACTGGTTACCACTGAACAAGGGCGCCCATTAGGTGGGGCAAGGTGGGGCGCTCGCCTCCTAAAAAAATTGTACTTTGGAATATCGAAAACTCAATTGAATTTTTAGAATAGTTACAACAAAATTTGAAACTATATTTGAAATGTCGCTTATACTTGCCCCCTTGGAAACCACAACATGGACGCCCTTGCCACTGGATCTAAAAGACCTGTAATAAAATAACAGCTTTGTAATCCAGCTTGCCACAATGAGACCACCCTCAGCAACCAATGCTCGTGTCTTCCATTGATTGATTGATTGTAGTTTACCGGTTACTTAAAAGTTACTCATCTATTCCATCCCCATTTTTTTTCATCCCCCACAAATCAAACAACATAATTTCTTTGCGTAGTAACTCAATGGTTAACTACAAACAAATTATAAGTAAACTAACCAATATGTTTGAGATTAGAGGTAAAGGCCTATCCGGTTTGCCATAAGGACCAAACTGTGTCACGTGATCAAGTCAAAAGTCACGTTGCGTGCTAAATCGAGTCTGAAGATTCCAAATCCAGATGTGAGATATTTCAAGCACGTAACTTCCGCGTAGGGTGCCCTGGGTAATTTACAGAAGGTGCATATACTTTATGATTATTATCGATTTTACTCAAACAACTTGACTTTTGACAATGTCCTATCCACATTTACGTTACGTGCTATAACCTACATCGTTTTTAAGCTCTTCATTATTTATGTCTTTGCAATAAGCTTTCAATTAGCCATTTCCTTATTATAGATATTGAGATATATGGACGATTTCATTTTTTCATTGATTTTCCATTGACTCGTGATTTTTAATGTTCCATCCATTTTAGGGCAATTTGCATTTGAAATATAGCATCTACATAGTGTGTTCTATATTTAAGCTGAATTTCAGCCATCTCCCTTTTTAAGCTTTTGGTACTACTTTCATCCTCCGTTTATTACGGTTCTCCCAAGTGAAATCTGGAATAACTGTTTGGGACTATTTTCATCCTTGCTCAATTCGTCTAGACCAGCTCAACGGGCGCCACGGTATGCTTTCCTGGCCTCCTCAGAAATCAAACTTAACTTTGTCGACATTATTTATACTTCAAAACAAACACATTTTTTCAATTTCAAAGTTAAATGATTTTCCAATCATTCAGTTGTCGTTCCACTGTTATGCCGTGTTGTAAAAAGGAGACGGTGATGATGTGGATGAATGAAATAGTGAGATAAAGAAAGTGAGAGGAAACAGAAGAACCCCAGAAAACCCACGCACACGGTGGTTGTCCACCACAAGGCCTAGTTGGCGCGAGCTGGAATCGAACCAGGGACCCCATACACCAGAAGTGGGTGCTCTACCATTGATCCACTGCGGCTCCCTTCTTTACGTCAAGTATGGACATTCTAGTCGCTTCATTTCGTTAAGCAACAATGCTTCTGTGTAATAAAGCAAAACTCATCTGGAAACTTCAAATTCTTCCTGCACAAAATACTCATTTCTGTGAATTTGATTCAAATACAAATTCTCTCTCACAACTGGGTAAAATATAGGCCTACATTTCTTGCTGATAATGATTGATGATACGAACAAGTCATTACACTATTATCATTATTATTAACTGTAATAGCAGTAGTTATTGTTGTTGTGGTAGCGATGGAGTCGTCAAATGGTGCATTCATCAGTCACGCGTGCCCGATCATGGAGGAATGTTGAAGAGCACTGACCTAGGCTATGACGTCAAAATCGAGTTAAAGACATATTCTTTGAGATTGGAGCATATCAACAACAAAATTGATTTCTCTAAACAAGATTTTCTACGTACTGCATAATTTCGCCGAAAAATTTTAGGATTATTTTGAAAAATGTGTCAAAGTGCCGGTCATGATTCATGGGTACCCTTGAAGTGAAAGCCGACAAGTTATTTTGACTTTTATGAGTTAAGTGACCCCAGACTCGATTCCCGGTGGGGATACTCGGTCGAAAAGATATAACAGCTTTTACAGGCCATTTCCTCATTCATACCAGGCAAATACCGGGATGGTACCTAACATTAAAGTCCCAAGCCGTTTCCTTCCTTCCCCAATCCTTTCTTCCTGTCCAATTCTCCGGGCGGTGTAATCGCCAAAGGACGTCATTCCTCACGTGTGTGATGGACTAACACGGCTATAGATGCCGAAAGCCCAGAAATCTCCTAATTCTATAAGAGGTAAGTATGTGAATTGGGATCAAACCCGGGATCGAGTGAACTGAAAGTATGCACAGTCAAATAGTGTTTCAACATTAAATACTCCAACTTTGAGCTTGCACCTCTGAATGCGATTCTCAAATTTCTGCTAGCACTCCTATATAAATCATTTGGTTGGTTGGTTCGGTCAGTACCAAGTCTATATGAGATGTGGACCTACAGCGTAACGTGGGATCCGGAAAACATGCGTTTCCATGGGGCCAAACCCGGGTCTCCCGCGCCAAACGACCGGGTTGCGTACTCTAACCATATAGTCACGAATGGACTCCATAAAGCAATTGGCTGAAAAACAATATGGCATTTGCCAGTCTAGTCTTAACAAGGAATATATTTTAAGTATTATAGACAAAAACACGAACCGTTCCATGAAACAATGCAAATATGCAGGAAGCTGTTCAACAGCTAGACTTTCTTGATCGGCCTTGAACAGTCATTCTTAGAAACACAAATACATGTACATAAACAACTGAACAATAGTTTCTTCGACTTTTTGTTTTTGTTAACCTTAAACCACAGATCAATTACCATACAGATAATAGCTGTGCAATGTTAATTAATCCTTCATTTGTATTATTTATATGGCAAAGCTTCATAACTCAATTGAAACAATAAGTTCATGAGCTCGTTGTGATTCTATTTACCTAATTCTTTGTGGTCAACAACACAATGGATCATTTGCTAAGCCACTGATTACAATGAATATCAGTTCCTTCACCCTTCCCTTGTCTTACGAGAATAATAGACTGCATCTTCTATTTTATCTTATCATCATGACGACAACCGAGTGAAAGCTTTATAACCAATTCAAAACTAACAGTATATACACACGTGAGCCAATTCCTGTCCGTAGCACTTCTTTTACTAAATGCAACCACTGCATAGGCTACATATAAATGTTTCACAGAATTTCTCAACAGTCAGTGACGTAACTACGGGGGGCAAACGGGGCTTGTACCCCGGGCGCCGAATTGGGAGGGCGCAAAATTGGGCAAATATTTGGGGGAGCGTTTTGGTTTGGTTACTCAGGGGGGTGCTAAGGCGATACAACTAGCGAAGTTGTATCGCTACAAGAAACTACTTCCAGAATACGTTCTTTTTAATATATGAAATTTTAAAAAAATGAAATCTTTGAAGTTTACGTCCCATGGTTATGCAGGCTAGGCTAAAGGAGACGGCGATGATGAAAAATTAATGAAATGGTGAAATAAAGAAAGTGGGAGGAAACGGGAGAGCTCCGAGGAAACCCACGCATACGGTGTTTGTCCATCACAAAGTTCATTTGGGGAGAGCTGGGATTGAACCAGGGACTCCATGCACAAGGTGAACGCACTACAACTGAGCCACTGCACCCCCTTTTTTTTAAAAAAAAAATATACGTCATCGAACACTTTTAAATAAAGATTTTTTTAAAATGTTCTAAAGGTAAAGAAAACACTGCAAAAATGTTTAAAATCAAAATAGATTTTCTTTCATACTTCCGACCTGAAACAGAACATCGCCACATTAAAAAAAAAAAAAAAAAACTTCCAGTTTGTTAGAGATTCTAAAAACTTATCATGGAACACCAGTTAATATTTTTTTTTAAAGAATTACGTTCCTTAACTTTACAAAGGGTAAAAGAGTCATTATAGTAATGGATATATGTCATTATTAACAACTCACTTGTCGCAACCGAAAAGCGTCTATGCACAACGCTCTTCAGCTAACCTCTTCGTCTTTGCATGATTTTTTTTTTGTTTTAATACGCTCCATCCACTGTTGCCTCTTCCCCTCACTCTTTTTCCTGCCACCATACCCTCTAGCACGTTCTTCATGATACAGTTCCTTCTCAGCCAATATCCCAACCAATTTCTCTTCATCTTTTCAGTTACACCTAAAATTATTTTCTCCCCTACAATTTCTAACACCTTTTCACTTGTTTACAGTTCGACCCAGATAATTATCGCCACTCTTTTCTACACTCACATTTCGAAACCTTCCATTAAAAAAAAAAAAAACGCTTTCGCGTAATGCCCATGTTTCTGCCTCATATAGTACAATACTCCACACGAAGCATTTTGTGAGTTTATTTTCTACACTCCTTGTTCGTCGTAATAAATCTATTACACTTTAATTATAATCAGTCTTACTGTTAGTGCGAAGTCTTTTTCTTCATTTTTATAAATTTGAAAGATTTTTTGAAACTTCTGATTTTCTTGCAAATTTGGATAAAAAAAAATACCACTTTCAATTTTAAAAAAATCAAATTCCGTTCTAGACATGCGACTTCAAGTATGTTTTGGAAGTTCTAAACACCAACATTATGTTTGGCAGACGTCATCTGTTTGTTTTAAGACTATGTGCAACACAAGCTGAGTTAAACCCTGCTACGAATGAATAACCTCTCTCACTGAATATAACCTCGAGGATCCCAGCACGTTCCTAGGCAGCAGTGGAAAGAATAAGGACAGACGACAGACCCACATAGTCCTACAGATACCCGACATAGTTCTTAACGGCACGCGCACTAGAAGCCCCGACAAAACTCGTATGGGCTGAAAGCAAATCAGCATTCCTTACATCAGTGATGAGACTTCTACTACTTAACCAGAGCGCCATCAACTCAATGATGACGTAGCTTTAATTTCTTGAGGCATGCAAGCGGAGGGGCAAATATTATTATTTTGTGTACGGAAAATAACACTTTTGTACTACTTGGTCTATACTATCATACAGAATGTCTGAGCGGCAGTCGAGGCCACCGAGGAAGGAAGATGCCTCCTTGTCCCCTCTGGCGTTGTCACTGTTCCAGGCATATAAAAGGTCGAGCCATTTACCTAATGAGTGTTCAGGGTTCAATAAATATGTGCAACTTTGTGAGCAACAACTGTAGTACGAGTATCTAGGCCTTCCCCATTTGTCTACGGGCTAGCCCGCGCGGCTTTAATGCTCCGGGATTTGATTCCCGGAGAGAGAATATTGAAATCTGAACGCATTACGGTGGTTCGGATTCCACCTTAAGAGTCTTAATCCCGGCGAAATTAAAGTACCGCTAATTTTACAGTAATTATGTGATATCTTCAAATAGATAAAAGATAATTGAAATATGGAACAAGAGCGCCCTAGACAATATTGTTTTGCGTGAAGTACCGTTATTACAAGTCACCTAGTAGCTTTCCGTTTTAAGCTGTTTAGAAACGCGAAAATAAATGCCGATTTTCAAAATGGCTCGAAATCGAAAGCAGATAAGTGAGTCGTGATAACGGTTTCTCATGTAAAATAATATTGTCTAGGGCGTTCTTGTTCCACATTTCAATTATCTTTTATCTATTTGAAGATATCACATAATTACTGTAAAATTAGCGGTATTTTAATTTCGCCGGGATGAAGACTCTTAAACTGTAGATTCACGTCTGATATAGCCTCGGAGCTGAAGGGGACTTCGATCCAACCAACGAAAGATGAAATGAAATTTTTTAAGTTTTACGTCCAACGGTTACGCCGGCTAGGCTAAAGGAGACGTGAAAATAAGAAATGGGTGAAATGGTGGAATGAAGAAAGTGGGAGGAAACGGGAGAACACCGAGGAAGTCCACGAACGCGGTGTTTGTCCACCACAAGGTTAACTTGGCACTAGATGGGATCGAACCAGGGACCCCACACACCAGAGGTGAACGCTCTATCACTGAGCCACCACGGCCCCCTCCAACCAACGAATATTCAGCGCAAAATGACAGGGAAGTAAATATAACCCCCGAAGATTTATTGAGAAGCACTTCTTAACTTTTTGCGTAATTAAGAGAAAGGTTCTCATAATAAAATATAAAATAATTACAATTAGGCCTATATGTGCTTTAAAATTTGGTAACGAATCGAACCCGGGATCACGCGCACTAAAAGCATGTGCCTTAGCCACTTTGCCACGCAAGTGCACTGCCATTTTCGGATAAAAAACATTGCTATCTGGTTTAGAAGGAAGGTCAATATAGGCAGTATTAGATGGTTCCGCTTCCTACGTTGACACCCTGACATATATTTTCTTAAATCTGAACAGATATAGATCACAAGAAGATAAGTGCTCAGGTAGAGCTATTCTTGCACCAAATACGTAATTCCTTATGAGGAGAGCCATTGTGCAGACTTAGCACAAACATGGGCTACACAAACTGCAATTAACACAATTCTTTGGATTAACTACTTTTAGCATCAATCAGGTATCTAATAATATCACTCAGTACCTGCCCACACACGATTTTTTTTCTTTCATTTTCAGATGATTTCATCTTCCCCTTTTGGACTCTTCCCGATCTCGCTGCAGTATTCCGAGTTGGGAACGTAATGCGCAAAGCTAGCCGTATTGACACATTCACTTGGCACGCCTTGCGTCTGTCAACTGTTACACAACCGCCATCTGAATTCAGAAGCACAACACAACATGGCAGCCAGGGAAGTGATCTGTTGAAGTCGGTCGATAATTTTTGTGACGTATTATAATAGCTACAACGATGTCGAATCTCTATTCTAAAATTGCTCCTAAACCTGTTAAGAGATTTCAGGAAAACATACCAGTTTCACAAACCAACGCTTGGGTAAACGGTAAGCATTTGTCAAAGAAGAAGAAACACCAGCCAAGCCAACTCAACTATAAACAGTGAAAGTTTAACATTGTAATTCTGTGCTTGACCCGTTTTAATTAGTTCATTCCGAGCAAGTTCTAGCCTTTGTAATTTTTCTTTCTCTTTCTGTGTAGGTGAAGCGGAAACTTGAATTTATAATACTGCCATATACAAAGTAATACAATATATATGAAAAATCGATATATGCCAAGAATTGTTTGTGTCTATTTTTCCTTGAACATGTAGATTTAAATCAGTTATCAAATATTTTATAATGTCCAATAATTTTGCGCATTATATTCCATTTATATTGTTAGTAATGACTTCATGATGGAAATTGTGGAATCCTGAGAAGGCAGGCGAGTAACAAAAGAACAGAAGCAGGTGTTATTTGAAGTAGAATGAATTCTCGAAAGTACTTTATTCTAGTATTTATACTGTGTGCAGTGCTCCTCTCGGACGACACTGTTTACAGATCCTTAGATTTGTAAAATTTACAGAAGTAGTATCTATATTTCCGAAGAGGCACGTATACGTAATCAAACTATTTAAAGATGTTACCTTTGACATGCCTAATTATTTACAAATACGTACCGCTACTGCACAATACATATTTTAATTACACGTTGCCCATAAGAAAGTCATGATGAATTGTTTTGTGAAGGCAATATTTCAGTGCAAGTTAAGTTCGTAATTTCTTATGATAGCTTTTTTAAAATATACCGATAAAATATGTGTTTTTTTTTATAACATCTTAGTGTACGCGCATTATTACCGTCGCTCACACCCTAGTCCTTCCGGACACGCTTCCGCGCGCGGGTTCACCAGCTTCGCCCCATGCTGAATCGATTGAATATACTTATTGCTTTTAGTGACCACTTAGCACAGGTTGCTTTGTTTTTCACACTAGTTTATATGGCATATGTCCGCACGCTATATTCTATGCATATCGGTTAACCTCTCCTAAAGTGAATCTCGACCCAGGAATGCAACTTCACCCAGTCTTAAGGTACTGGAAGTCCTGATGAATTCATTTACACATGCAGAAACTGCACCCTCCTGTTATGGTAGATTACATAGTGATGCAGTTTGTTTTTTTTTAATTTTATTATTTTAATTAAAGAGTATGTTGACTGTACAGATCAATTCCTTAGATATGCCTCTTCCTTTGTCAGGTTATTTACTTTACGTAATATTTCCATTTTTATGCAGGTCTAATATAATTTAGAACCGAAAAAATGCGTTATTACGATGTAATCATCCGCACAACATACGTACACTGCAATACATTATATTCAAGTGATATGTATAAAGTCATAAGCTCTGAAAATTAATAAAGGAGAGAGTAAATATTGCACAATCAAGAAAACATGTCCATGCAAGGTTTATTACCAGGAGCGTCATTTAGGGGGATCAGGAAGGAGGAAAACATATTTTAATCGAGTGTACTAATATACTAGTACAAAACGTGATAGTCTTATGTTTGTGGTGCTCTTGCTTCCCTTAAGCAAAGTCTGAAATGACGCTCCTGTTTATTACTAGGGACGAAATTCTTCGTTAATGCGATATGTGTTAAAAAAAAAACGCAAACCTCAAACATTTCGTTTCAGGGCCAGAAACCACGTTAATGTTACCGTAAATTTTTGAGAAATTTTTCCATTACTTGCGATAAATGCGAATGAAAAAGAAAAACTGGAATTATTGCTAATAATAGCTAAAAAGCGCGTTTCCAATATTAACAGGGTGTCTATCGGTCACGAAATTTAGCTTTTGGGTCACAATTATTATTATTATATTTTTTATCTGTACAAATACAAGTGCAGATTGAAAATTTTGTTCTATAAAACTTCAAACTTCACCACAAAAAATGTCTATGGTCGGCTTTAGACGTTACCAAATCGCAACCAAAGCACGCTTCTATCACATGGATGAAAATTCGGCCAAATTCGCTCTTGAGAATGCTA
Organism: Thermobia domestica; assembly: GCF_964235325.1. Lineage (NCBI taxonomy): Eukaryota > Metazoa > Arthropoda > Insecta > Zygentoma > Lepismatidae > Thermobia > Thermobia domestica. The sequence continues at coordinate 2,857,875 of NC_137464.1, read as the reverse complement.
CGAAATGTTATGATTTGGTAAAGAAAATTTTAGTAGACACCCTGTTTAACGTAAAATTCGATGTATTTTACCGAAAACTTGCACAGCGCTAAATTATGTTCTCCATAAAATCCGTAAGCTTGCTTGAAGAGTTTAAAAATGAAGGCTTATATACTGACGATTCAAATTTTTTGCTTTCAATATGGTTGCCAGTCTCAAATGTTGATGCCGAGAGATTCTTTTCCAAATGTAATATAATTGTTAGTGACAGGAGAATAAATTGAAAAGAGTTGGTAATGTCTTGCTGCATGTTATCCTTTAACTAAGGATAAAGTTAGAGGAAGTGTTTACATTTTTACATTAATTTCTATATTTCAGTAAATACATTAGTTAGAATGTGCACCTAATCAAGGTATATCCTCATTTTTGTATTAGATACGCCTTACTGTCAAAAACATACTGAATACAAGTACTATATTTTTGCTTTTGAAAAATCTTGGGGTATATTTAAAAAAGGTAAATGCAAAATTGTGAAAATTAGTGCTATAAAATAGCAAAACTTTTGCGAAAAAGTTTTGTCTGTATTTATTACTATAACATTTCGTCGTTTCATATATAGAGCAGATCTCCGTGGTTGGGGTGTGGTCCTGTAATGCAACTCTCGCGGAGAAGAACAACTTAGACTGTGAGGGTTTATCTTGCATGATTGTCTGTGGAACCGCCAACGACTCTTGAATTCAAGCTCGGTCCGTGATTCAGAGGCCATGTTAATAGGTCCCCTCCTTTATGATCTTGCTGTTGCACAAGAACGCGAACACGCGCGCGCACGCAAATCCCTTGAGTGTACACGTAGATTTTATTAATTCCATGCCAGACTTCGAAAGCGTCTTCGGCGTCCTAATCATCGGTTCACCTCCTTTCTTCGTCAGGCTCCTACATTCCCCAGTCTGTTAGAAAATATATTCCATTGTACAAGCACTCCAGTCAAAATAGAAAGCATTAATAGAGAACAGAGTAAGAGTTTTTAATGCATTAGTACGTGCAATTGTGTACAAGATAGCTAGCTACTTTATTTATAGTCACTTTTTATACGCCGCTGCTAATTTGTGAGGTTGATGCAGTTTTTCAAGATATTCTAAATCATAGTAGATTAATGCGTCTCCGGTGTACTAACTCTGTATTACTCACTCGCTTAGATTCCTATACTTACTGGTGGTTTCCAAAACGAATTCTTCGTCTAAAAGTAAAGATTAAAATTCAGCGCAGCTTAGGAGTCAATATAATGGGAAAGACTACATTTATGTCACATTTTTTGACCCAGGCGATACTCTTCAGCAGGTGCGAAATCCTGAAGGGGTTGGGGGATTTCCACTACTTAATATTTTTGGAAGAAAATTCCCCCACTAATAATTACATTGGGGCGGATAAAGTCACACTACTGTCAGAAATCTGCAAACTAGTTACAGTGATCCATATGTAATTACCTGTAATTCATACCGAACTAGGGTTAGCGGTGTCCCTAGTCTTTCTTAGTTTAATAATTATAGATGTTCCAATGTATGAACTTAATATGTGAAAAGTTTTATTTACATAAGTCTGTCTACCCCTCACTTTGAGTGTTATGATTTCGCACCTTACGCGGTGATACATAAAAGGATGCGCGAATGCATGAATTAATTTTCTATATCCTAAGTAAACAAGGAATGGTGATTTTAACGACGGAAATTGGCGCATGTTAAATAATTAGATAAAAATCTCACCAGTGACTCCGTCTTGTTTAAATTGACGTATACAATTTCCACACGTTTTCCTGTCTTTTTCGATATGTCGTAGTTATTGCGAAATTTTTAACATCATCATGTATGATTAGCAATTAGGGTTGCCAACTTTTGGAAAGTATACTCTTAAGATTCTGACATCATCGCTCGTCAAAAGTGTAAACAACCTGAAAGTCGTTACTCGTATTTCACATAAAATTGAGCGAATCGGAGTTTCAATAATTTTAGTTGCTTCTGAAGCATTTACTAAACTTGCTTATTCCAGTTTTCGATGAATCGGCACATGTAATTTTTGTAGTCTACCATCAATAATACATCGTATTTAAAACAGGAAAGCATATATAATTGGCAATGTATATATTACGGCATGCACAAAATATACATCAAAGATAAGTCTTGCCAGTTTCGCTGGGGCTGGTAATGTCTCATAATGCCTACTTTACTAAATCTGGATGCATTATTCAATTTGAAGATGTACCTGAGGATTGAAGCAGTGCTAGACGCGCTCTTGAAAATGTATCATACTTCTGTTGACTTTAACAGTTTTAATAAGTTCAGTAAATCTCTGCCTTCAACTCTTCAGCCAATTCCGCGCATGACAGGTCGATATCAAAGCGAATTATAAGCTCTGCTTTAACCATGTTCATCGACAAACGATTCCTTTCATCACTCCAAAATACTCTGAATAGAACAGAGCATAGACCTAGTAAGAGGAAAAGTCACCGGACATTTAACGTTCGGTTTTCAGGTCGTAGGGGACGCCGGACAAGGATGCCAAAAACCGAACTGTATGGTAAATTACCGGATGGCTGGCAACCATGCTGTAAATATACCACATTGACTTGAACCTAGTCTTCCGTTGCAAGCGCTGCTATCGGCTGAAGGAATTCCACTCTCTTTTTCTCGCTTAGCCACAGCTGAACCCTTATTGGCTCAACGCGTGAGGGTGTGAGCTTTAGTTCGCATTTTTGCCACGGCTCAAGACATTTTGGCAGCACAATAGCAATCTTTATTGCTCAATTTTTGGTGGAAAACGTTTAGATAACACACAGGCGAAAGTCTCAAGAACCTCTTCATATAGTTTAATTTTCAATTTGAAACGTGACCGTTCTTGTTTATTTCTTATTCCTCTAAGGCTAGGGAGTCGCAGGCCATTGAAAAATTGTACTGTGTATGCTAAAGGAGAGATTCAGTGCATCCCAGTCTAAAATCAATAATACTACATGAAGTAGAGGGACACAGCGTACCAACCCAGTAACCAGATGCTGCTGTCACTCTTGATTATTTTGCTTAACCCCTACCTCTTCAGCTTTGATAATTATTGCAGTGTACTGTACCGTGCGTAGCCTGATAAGGTTGGTTGATCAGCACCAAGGCTACATGAGACGTGGACCTACATCTTAACGTGGAATCCAAGCCACATGAGCTGTCACCGGGAATCGAACCTAGGTCTTACACACCGAATACGCGTATGCAAAATATATAACCACAAGGAAGTGGTAGGCGGGTGACAGGATAGTTCACATAGTTTTTGTCTGTCTAACGTTTCACGATTATGCTTCGACACTAAATGAAACGGCGATGACAAAAGAGAAATTGAACAAAGAAAGCAGAAGAATCTCGAGAAAACCCACGCACACGGTATTTGTCAACCACAAAGCCTAGTTGATTAGGACTGGAAATTCACATAGCAGTCGGCTATAAGGACGCTTTTAGCATGTTAGTGCGATAACCTTCAAAACATTTAAAATAAGTTTTTCATTAATATTGGCAGTTACAGAGATGTTGCGAGGAATCGAAAGTTATTTATTCTGGGAAAATTAGTTTTTCTCTATTTGGGCCGTGGAGGATACGAAACTTGTTGCCGTTTTCTTCTTTGCATTTCTGTTTGATTACATTTACACGATAATAGCATCAGTTACGTTAATAAATTAAGAAAAAATAGTAATATATTCCGTTAGTCAGTCACTTTTTACTATTACTAAAGCGCTCTTTCATATTGGTCATTTTTGGTGATTTTTATATATCCCGCTCCCCTCCTCATGTTGTGGGGTACTGCATCAGAAGTATTATCGTTTATCTCAGCGACCCCCGAAAACTATACATTCGACACTGATATTGGTCATTTCGATCATTTTTATATATCTCCCCTAAGTTGCGGGGCTGAATTTGGATTTAAACGGCATCAAAAGTGTCACTGTTCATCTCAGCGACCCCAAAAACTATAGATTCGACACTAATATCGGTCGAATGAAAATAAATAAAACTCTTAAACCACGGACCGATCTCGATCAAATTTTCAACCTAATTGAAGTTCGAATCTGAGATGGTTTTTGTCATATCATTTTGACGGTGTAACTTAAGGGAGGAAGAATGTCTCAGATTCGAACTTCAATTAGGTTGAAAATTTGATCGAGATCGGTCGGGTGGTTCAAGAGATTGAATCACAAACAGTCACTTTCAATTTTATAATATAGATAAGAGAAAAAAGGTTCAATTAAAAAAAAAAAAAAGTTTATCACCTAATATGTAGTTATAAAAGTACCGACTAGATAATTTTATAATCGGTTCCGTGAGCTCGATTTCGAGTGGTAAAGTTTGCGTCTGAAATATGGTAACGGTAACAGTCAAGAGTAGTAGTAGGAAAAGCCTGATCTGTGTGAGATCTCCGTGACTATGCCGGGATTCAAGTCCCGATTTGGTTTGGGGCTTACATCCTTCATAACCCTGTTCTTGCATAAGAACAAGATACCAATGATTTCGCTCCAGGCTTTTCTAATACATTATACGGTGAGCCATTTCAGACTGAGCTAACTTCTCATGCTGTGTAACACTGGATTTGTTACTGAACTACGGTACTACCGGACTTAAACGAACTATTTCTGGATTATTCTTATAAATTTTGTAGTTCTTAAATAACTCGAAAGATAACTCGAAATAGTACATAAAATCATTCCCCATTTCAATTCCATATCAACTGTGATGAAGATGCTTAATTTTTTTGCAGGAAATAATCACCACCATCAATAATCTAAAGGGCAACGGGTTATACCATTGGAGCAGTGATCATAACGTACCAACAACACATGCGTATGCATAATTTATATCAAGGTTTGAACTTTTTTTTTTCAATTGTATGTGGGCAAACTGTTGTTAGTGCCGCTTAATTAAAACTCTCGCTTCTTGGCCGCCAGCATCAACATATGCAATAGTAAAGAGAATAACAGTATGCACATTGCTAACTTCATATGGCCTATTGAAGTCAAGTAAACTTTGTATATTTATATTCTGTTCTGTGAAAATTTAATGCCTTAGATTTAATTTCACCATAAAAGAAATTCTGTCAAGAGAAAATAATATTTTAAACTTCTACCGATTGCAAAAATCAACAGTGAAGCTGATCACAGCTGAAAAGTGCTCAAACACTGAAACACATCTACTTCTTTTTCTGTGGATATTCCGGAATAAATTTGCATTTTTTTGAAGTTTCTGAAAAAATATTCTTTCTTACACTAGGAATGACCAACGCACAGCATATGCAGTAACACCACAAACTGCGATTCTAAATTGCCCCATACATTTTATTTTCGGAAAATAGTAATAACTAAAAGGGGTAGAATAAAACCGATTTCCCCAACTAAACGTTTGCTTTTCAAATAAAAATGGTTTTCTTATCCCACCCCATTTTTATTAGCTGGTGGATGGTGCAGTAAATTAACGGAAACTACAATCCAAAAGTCTTACGTTTACAAGGATAACTTTCTAAGGCTGAGGTAGCACATCCAAGGTTCTGGATATAAAACTAAAATATAGTGTACCCGGTTGAAGATTTTAAAATAACTTCTCTTAACTATTGGGAACAGGAAGAGGAAACTTATTAAAATAAAAAGAATATCTAATCAGCAATTTTCCTTATTGGTATTCTCTTCTAAATGCACGTTCTTTCTATTTTATCAAAAGAGGTTGTCTTTAAAGAAAGAACCCCACAGTACGTAGTATTAAATCACTTTTGAAAGAATGAGAAACTCAACCGAATGCAAAATAATATTTCTGTTAGTGTCTATTGACGTGAACATATACTATACTTCTTTTAAATACTGTTTCCTTATTTTAGCAATACGATATAAAATTAATAATAATAATAAAAACTAGATCTACAGCAACCTTCTCATAAGAGATGAGAGAAAATTCACTCGGTCGCTTAAAATCCAATTATGAAGTCTTTTAAATGTCTCTAGATGTATATGAAATGCTTGTTTAAAATAAACTTTGGTATTTTCTTGCTCAATGCTGTCCCTGAAACAAATTTTGAATTACAAAATATAGACGCTAAAACACATAAATATTTTCAGATTTCCTCCCCAGCCAAGTCAATCTGTGGTGGACAACATCGTATCCAAGGGTTTTTCTCGGGGTGTCCCACATTCTCATTCCACCAATTCTTCCGTCATCATTCACTTGCCTTAATTATATTCTCCCTTAACCTAAAGGGCGTTACGTGAGACGTTAACAACTGAAAGATTTTTCATGTTTTCTTAAACTAATGGAAGGACTTAGAGCTTTATTGGCAGCAACTAACCGAAAACTGTAGTCAACTTAGTACATTTTCCCGAGGTTATTGACAAGATACGTAAAGAGAGGTATGCACATTCTCTGGGGGACTATACACATTTATAATTAAACTTTCGGATGGGTAAATTGCACGTGCACTACATCATTTCCATTACAGAACATGGCACCACTTTGTCTGACCTAAGTGTAATACACTTACATGTTTCGTTAAGAAATGCTATAAAAATTAAAGTCTGTGCATCTATTATTACTAACAGAACGCTTTTGTTTTTCCTGTACGGCTTAACTACAATGACTTTTACGCTTTGCAAATATTACCTTTCAAATTCTGTATAGCTAAAAACCTTTTTCTGTTTAACATTTCCAGAATATATACTGGCAGAAAATGAAATCCCAACACGAAAAGAGAAAAAGAAAAAAAGTTACGCATGAACGAAAACCCTGTTTATGATATGATATTAAAACAAGTTCCTAGGCCACCGATACACAGAATCCAACGCTACGGATCATATACAAACCATATATCCTAGACATACGTGTGGGGCTGTTAAAATCATAAGCGTGACTGACACTACGAGAGGTTGATTTGCTTGTACTAAGAATGCAGATTGCCTCAAAGGCCAAAACAGTATAGGCATTAATCCAATTGTAAGAAATCCGTATAGTAGGCTTCGAAAAAGATGGCTTCTTCCATAGAGAAAAACTGCTGTAGAACAGGTCGAGACGTCTCCTTAATGTGTTAATATCTAGAAAGAACTTCCAGAAGGATCGTGATCTGGACAAAGGACCCAGTTCTACTGAGACACGAAAATGGGCTTGTCTAGCTGGGGAAGAATCTGATACATTAATGCCGCGGAGATCAAAGCCACTGTCCGACCTGACAGCACAATGTAATTGGTCTTGTGACGAATAACCTTAACTCTAGGCATCCTGTGATATGTTTTCGATTCACTCCTCAACATTGGCAAACACATCTAGTCAGTGATCTTATTGAAGGCCAGAACTGAACTCTCATATTCACAGACGTGAGCTGTTTCATTCTGGGTACTAGTGATGGACATACCGTTCTGTCTTAGGTGCTAAGGTATAAAGAGGTTTCTCCTGACGGCAAGGTTCCCTCGTTCTTATCTCGAACACCATGATGCGGAACATATGCTTTCTGTACGCACGGTCTGTTCTATTCTCGATGGGGTTACCTGCCTCGGATACAATCTCGAGTAGTGGTTCGACAATATGCCCTGTCTCATACAGCTTTGGTGCTGAAAGAACGTTTACATAAGACGAGTAATCAGGAAGGCCTGTTTCAAGAACGTGCTCTTCTTAACATACACGTATGATGCAGACCATCTGAAACCTGTATGAGTATACATTTAACGTGACGATGACTATGGTGGTAACTGATGAAGACAACATTAAACTTTATGTGCTCATGCATCCATGTGACTCGTTACCTGTATCAATGTAAGAAATAATAATGGACGAATACAATACTTTATTTTCATTTACTTGGCGTAACTGCCTTTTTGGTGTTGGGGTTTAATATTCAGTCAGTTATATATAGAGAAACAAAGAATTTCATCTCTAGAATTGTTTGATGTTTGTTAAATACATGCACGCTGCATTACTCTACGTATGTAGTTTGTGAATGTGCCTTGAAAATAAGATTATTTTTTCTTTTGACGACCAAATATATATTTTAAATATTTTGATAATACGAGCATTTTATTACGATACAAAGGTGTTATATTTATATTTATTATATGACGCAAAACAGACAGAATATTCTTTACAATGACTTACACAAAGTTAATTCTTAGCATACTAATAATAAATTTCCAAACTTAGCCGTACAATTTAACAGAAGTTAAGTTTTTATTAAGGACGGGTAATTGTAAATAGATTAAATTGAATTTACTCGAAAATTTAATTCTTGGAAACTAAAAATTATTATTTTTTTTTTCTATCAGTATAGTCTTGGAAACAAGGGAAGTTGTATTTACGTATTCAGTTTGTAACAAATAAATTTTCGTGTAAATTCTGTATTCATCTCTTCCCAAAAATAAACCAGATCGAAAATGAATCATTACTAAAAAACTTGAGGAAAGCTGTTAACATGAAGAAAAAAAAATCACGGGTAAATTATGAAAAACTGTAAAAGATATTTTAAGTATTATATCTGTACTTAGTACAATGTTAGTTACTCTTAGAATTAGTGGAATCTGCTTGAAGTTTCACATTAATTCTTATATCCATGCATGCATTTTATTATTTCTCTCATGTTAAGCAAATAAGACCGCTTTAACATTTAAATTGCTGTAAATAATCGTCCCACATTTCAAATCTGGTATACACAGTCTTCGGGGGCTGTATCAATGTGAAACACATATGTACCGATATTTTACCACCCTTGATAGAACGGTTCCGAGAGATGATGAAATCTTTATGCAAAATAAAGACTCCATGCCCAGGGTTGGCTGGTTTAAACCAGCTGGTTTTTTAAACAAAACAAAAACACACACACACACACACACAAAAGCTTTAAATCGTGTGAACTTAATGGTGACGTTTCCACATATCAAACCATCCGCATTACGTTTATCTGCTTTTTACAAACCATCCGCATTACGTTTATCTACTTTTTATCTTTTAATCAAGGGGTCCCGTGTTCAATTCTCGGTCGAACCACAACCCCGAGGTGTGCCTTTAAGCGAAAGTCTTCTCCGTGATAACCTTGGTATTTCATAAGGATGTTAAGCCTAAATATACGAAATGAAACCAAATTATCTATTTCTACTTGAATGATTGTTTTATAAAGAAGCCAAGTTTGCCTCTTGATAGAAATTGGAAAAAATTATCAGCTGCCTACGTAGCTTCCAACATCAACTTGGATTTGACTTTGTTTTAATTTTATTGAATGATATCTACATACCAAATTTGTAATGTAATACCTCAGTTTTAGCGTAGTGATTATGATATGTTGACCTTAAAATTTTACATACAAACACATTTAAAGTAACAACAGGATTCCAATGGCTAAGGCGAGAGTTTCCCGATTTATATATAATTCTACTTGTGTAACCGTTTATCTTTTTGTCCTTTTGAAATGACTCTTGACAATTATATTAACAAGTGCGCCTATGTAAAGATCAGTACAACGTATTTTTATCAGGAGTCCTTCGTGAGTGAGTCGGCAATCGCATTTGTGACCAATTAGTCCCGGTTTCGTGTCCAAATGGACAATTTCTCTTGGATGTAAGTCGAGAAGCAGTTTGGATTCCGCTTTAAGCTTATGTGACCCCTTCCAGCATAACCTTGTTGTTGCATAATAACACCAAGGCGAAACAAACTAATTTCTGTCCATATCTAATATAAATACATAGAGTAAATAATTTAAACCAAAAAAAAAAAATGTTTTTTTGTTTTTTTCAATAAAAACCCTGGGTTTTGCCAACCCTGTCCATGCCACATAGTGAAAATTTGGTGTCGTGTCTCAGTGAAAGTAATGTGTTTGAACGAAACGAAGTCTCCGACTTAATCATACTGGGGTGCTAACCACTATGCTACCCAGTTTGTTCCCTCACCAGCCATAAATTTTCATTTGGACATGTGGACTGGCAAGCAGTTTGTCAGTGATCATTCCTCTGAGTTCTTTACTCTAAAACGTAGCAGTGGATCGCCACTATTGTCAGCCATTTAGTTATAAATGAATAATGATATGCTCAGCTTAATCATTTGTCTGTTTTAAGCGTAAAACGTGCGTGAGGGGACAAATGGCCACGCTCCCAATGTCCTAATTCTTCCTCCTAAACAAATGAATCAACTTTTCATTTTATTACTAAGAATTATATTTTTCGCGTACGTATTATATCAATAATTTACTAACGACGACCAATTTCAGTAGGTTTTAATAGGATGGTTACAGAGAATTATTATCTTTGTACGTGATATCCAAATTCATCCATTAATTACGATTTAACAAAGAAAACGCATAAGGAAATATATGCAGTTTACTAGCAAGTGTTCAATTAAGCTTTGATCCTACACTTGAAACATCATACCTTCAATTATGCTTATATATTTCAAAGAAATTTGACATTGGTTGGAAAGTTCAATGACATTTTATTGAGATAACTAAGAACAGTTACGCGTTTAAGTACATATAAATATTTACAACTTATTTAACAAACTAAAGTTTCAGCCTTTTATGTATGTACTAACGAGGACAAATATTTATTTTTTATCTGGTCAGTTACAATGCAGCTACACAATAATTTTCAAATAAAGTACACTTCTTGCTAAATTTAAAAGGGTCTTGATCATTAAGACGCGCGGTGCAAAAGAAAATTGCTAAGCTTGGTAAGAGTCGAAAGATGCTAATTTTGATTGTTAACGTCTCAATAAACAGTAAATGATGTGTTAATGCTTCATAAATAATCTTTTGTTTTTGTAGCTGAAACTCTCAACAATGGAGGTTTATCGCTGTCCCCGCCCCACAGCATATCTCAGCGAGAAACGATCCAGATCACACAGCCAGCTAGTGCTCCCACATCTCCTCTTGCTTCACCGAATTTGGGAACATCTTTCAATTTGTTGTCAGGAGGACAGTCGACACTAGACCCAAACTGGCAAGCATCCAAGCCCACAATACGGGAACGCAATGCTGCCATGTTCAATAATGAGCTGATGGCTGACGTCCACTTCATTGTAGGAAGTCCAGGTATGTAATGCGTTATTTTATTTCAAGAGAACATCTTCAGTTAATAAGTGTTGTTTCTCGTAAGACGGTCCCTAAGATATTATTTCTCCAGTCAATGTGTAATTGGACAGCATGTTCTCTACACACAACATTACTAGCTGCTAGAAAGTCTGCATTTTAAAAACAAATAAAACAAAGTCCACAGCCATGGTCTGTGCTGTTATCTAGTAAATGCTGTCTCTAGCATACATTATTATCCTCTAGATAAATTTAATTTCGGCTTATTTATCGACAGAGCACGTTTACAAACGAAATTGCAGATACAACCAGTGGTACAGATTTCTGTTTCTCAAATATTCTATCGATGTACACCCAGAGAATTACAAGAGTTAAAAGAACTACATTCTGACGTAGGGAGTTCTGTCATTAATTGTAATGCAGTTGGCTAGGTTAGGATGCTGGTACGAATTCAAATTTCCTGTCTGCAGCGTATAATGATATACGGCTTTAATTATTTACTGGTATGACGCGAAACATTTGAATACATTCATATTCCGACTGCATTTTTTTTCAGTATTTTCGTTCAGGAAGGGAAACATGGCGAAATAATCTACGTTTGGCGATACATATCACGTTTATAACACGACCTTCCTATCGCCGAATGGTTATAGCTTTCACCTTCGATACGTACTGTGTTGGGATGAATTCGTAACGAACGTATTATCTTCATTTATTAATAAAAATTATCAATAAGCATTTAACTAGAACAAAGCAAATTCTTGTAGTCTGAAATATTCGGTTTTAGTTTTCTGTTTAAAGTTCTATCGTTGATTGATAACATTCCGTTAGTTATTATTCAAAACTACTTACTCGCGAGAAAAGATGTGCGCACGTTTGGCGTGGGAGATCCGGGTTCAATTCCCGGCGGGAGCTCACGTGGTTCGGATTCCACGTTAATCAGTAGGTCCACGTCTCATATAGCCACGCTGCTGAAAGGGACGTTAAAACTCCGAATCAACTCAACTCAACTCAAATATTCTATCATAATCGACTTTGCAGTGGCCGCTGTGAAAATTTCATGCTACCTAATTGACAGGCAGAAAGTGTAAAATGCGACACTGAGAACCAGGTAAATTGTACAGTTTTTCAAAATTCTACGGACAAATTACAAGTGACATCACTTTTGACAAGTTTTTATTATTACAAGAATTTATTAAATAATAATAATACATTGTCGTTTGTAGATTTTATAGGCATTTGTAGTTGTCTTTTGTGAGGTGTGCCTCAGAGAGCAAGAAGTGTCTGAAATGGAAGGAGAGGTCTTCTCAGGTGTGAAGTTAGTAAATAAATAATAAAGTAAAATGCTATTAAAGAGACATTTGATTGGAAGAAATACATTCAAGAAAGAAAAATTTGTTTTCACTAGTCACTCCTCCAAAATAAGGGAGAATCAAGAACTTCGCAGTGGTCTAGTGGTCAGTGTCTTTTGACATAATTCTTACCACTGAAAAATTTGAATCGTGAATTATGTAGTACTATCAAGTTACATGACAGTAAACAGATGTGAGATATAACTAATTTTATGTAATAGCAGTAGTATTAGATCGTACAAAGCTCAGGTTTTGATGGCGTCCTATGTTTCTCGTTATATTTAAAGTTCAAAAGGAATTCGGCGTTGACCATACAAACTTTTTCGAATACCCTGTCCTCATCCTTTAGATGACGATATCGAATATAGTATTAGGGAGATGCCATTAATCCATCCTATTTCTATTATATTAGTTTATGGTCCGAGTATAAAAAGACAATGAGTTTCGCTGTGGAAATACAAGATTTGTTTGATGGTTAAAAACAAGGAAAAAATATAATTCAGAGTTAAATGAGTTTAAATGAGCTTATTTTACCTGCCAAGTATATGTGAGAAAGGTAATGCAAACTAGAATTTAATTGGTAATTAACAAATAGATCATAGCTAAAATTTTAAATTCCAAAAATTTGGAAATTCAACAACGATATCAGAATTTTATCCTTCTTATAGGTCATACTCAGTGTATCCCAGCTCACAAGTATGTCCTTGCAACAGGAAGTTCAGTGTTTTATGCAATGTTCTATGGCGGCTTAGCGGAAAACAAACAAGAGATAGATGTCCCTGATGTTGAACCATCAGCTTTCCTTACTCTTCTCAAGTAAGTAGATCCATTACTTTTCAACTGTACATCCTAATGTACACCTATTCACAAAACCTATGTAACTAGATGATCATTTAGTAGTAGGTGAAATCAGAAGTACCCCGGAGGAAATTATCTTTGTTTGTCATCAAGCCCACTTCACTTCATATAATATATACTTCATAAATTTCCATCAGATTATTCGAAATTTTGTAGAAAACCACAGATCATAAGGTGTTCTTAAAACTTTATTCTGTTTGCTTTACTGCTGTAGGTAGTCATTCGTATGCAAAATAGATGCTCTCGTAGTAAATAATTTGTATCCTTTCATTATTTTCAGATACTTATACTGTGATGAGATACAGTTGGAAGCCGATACAGTTCTAGCTACTTTGTATGTAGCTAAAAAGTATATAGTACCTCATCTTGCCAAGGCTTGTGTCAATTATCTAGAAACTAGTTTGACTGCTAAAAATGCTTGCTTGCTTCTAAGTCAATCGAGACTCTTCGAAGAACCGGAGCTTATGCAGAGATGCTGGGAGGTGATAGATGCTCAGGTACGATCAGATTTTGTTTTTCTTGAACATTGAAATATTCCCGTCTTACTTCAGAATCAAGTAAGGGAAAATACTAATGGCGTTTATATTTGTCAGGAGTTCCTCTGAGAACATCAAACTATTCAGAATTCCATAGTTTGAGGCGCCTACTTTCAAAGTAGCATTTGTCCAAAGAAAAAGAGAAACCTACAAAAGTTGTCGGACTCTAATCTTAAGAGTAATTTTTTGTCTTTGTAGAATATACATGCTTGTGTGATAAGATGTATCAAGTATTTTTTTTTTTTTTTTTTAATAGGCCCTTCTCTTAATATTTCATAAAAATTACCATTACCTTCTTTTGTTGACTTATGAAAAGTAGCTGGTATATTTCACGAACTATGCGTATTCATCAACAAAAGCAAAACTCTTGAGTGAAAGTGCTTATGGTACAATGGTAAAAGTGATAAAAGAAGTTAAGCCTGATAAAATTATTTCATGCAAGATGTGATTTTTGTATAAATATTGATAAAGCAGAAACTCTTGTAAGTATTCTGTACTTAGTCATAATGATAATAATTTGATACATGGAAGGATAATAGTTTTTAAGTAGATGGAAGAAATTTATTTATAACTACAGTTATACGTATATACAGGAAGAGTACCAGCTTCTTCGTATATATAGAGCGTTTGAACGAAATGTATGATTTTATGTAGAAAGAAATATACCACGTTAATACTTAGTAGGAATTCCAATAGATGAATTCGAAAATCTGAGGTTATATTTATATGCATAAAACGAGGGATTAAGGAAGCACGCTTAAGAGACTGTAATGCTGTATTATGATTAAATTATTGGTACTTTTTTTTTTTTTAAAAAAAATGACAGAATATCTATCTAATTACATTGCAGTAATTTCGCTCTCTTGAATGTTTTCTTCCTTGGTTATAGCAGTCACATTTCTGTGACAAGAAACTTTCCTAATGATTAACGTGTGCACATCCTTTAATAAATTACGCTGTGACTTATTATTATTGTAGTACAACTAATGTAATAACACCTACCTAAATATTACAAACAGTATAACAGTTCCGGTAATTGGTAAGTTTTGATTGTGGAATGATAAAGTAATTATTTGAATCAAGTAAAGGTGACTCCTCTTCAACATTAAATCAATTACCTTAACCGAAAGTAATTTCTTAACCACCTTTGTCTCTGAATGTTGCATACTGATATCGTTTCTGGAACTGTCTACTTAACTCATTAACAATGCTATGAGTAAGCAAGTGTTACTCAATTGTAAATTTAGATCGAAATATTGTGTAATGCAACTGAGTGACTAAATCTTTCTTTGGACAGAAAGAAGGATGCAACATGTTCAGCTGATGACTCACTTTTTCAAAGTACTTGCAGTCCTAGACTTCTTTCACCTCATCATTCTTTCTGACCTTTTCAAGATGTGAGTAACTTTATCTCAAAGAAAAACCTTCAAATATTTGTAGTTTCTTTTTCCTGAATGTGCATTACATGTGATGTATTAATTCCAATGCCAAGGCATGTACTTGGAGAGTAATTCTTGTCACAGCACTGTGAAATAAATATTTATTCAGTAAATAGTTTTTAATAATTTTGGTTCTGAACAGCTATGCTTGTTTTGAGTCACTTCTTATCAGTTCAGTGAGGGACATAATGTACCATATATAATTAAATATTTTATTTGTATCCCGAATAGTAGTCTGTATTACTATGCCTTTAAATAGGGAAATTTGGTGTATATCTGCTTAGTTCTGCCAAATATTTTAGGTTTTTGCTTCTTCACAAACGACGATTTCCTTCGTGCTTAATTACATGAGATGTTCTGTGCTTGGGAGTATAATGTTAATGTCCGAGAAATATTTTCAACTTAAAAGTATGCATGGCTTGCTAGGTAGCTAAATCAAACGTTTCTTTCCGCCAGACACATTAATCGGTTAATCTTTAATCTTAAAAAGAAAGAAAGAATTCAAATGTTATGTATATCTTTGAAGTTGTAATTATTTCTCGGACTTACTTTCTCTTTTTCCTTACTGCAGGAGTAACTAAACAAATTTCGGGATACAGTGTGAGCTGTTTAGCTTTATTTTATTTTGTTTTGTTTATCACGTTTTCTGCCTCTGCATGAAGTAGTCGACTATTTTCTGAAAGGTGAATTGCCGTTGCATGCTTGCATTTATGAATATGTATTATAATGACAAAACATTGATTAGTAGTTGTTTTTATTGATATTTGTAAATAGACGTTATGTAAAACCACTTTAAAAAAAGGCGAGTAGGAAGCTGTCTTAAAGTATAATTTCCTTAAGTGTGTAATAATTTGTGTAGATCTTGATAATGCATTGGTGCAATAATTGAGTGTATCATTGATTTAATTCTGAATATAACGTTGCTGCATCTTTAAAACCGTAATACCATGAAATTACTTATAGATTTAAAATCATGTCTACAATTTATATTACAATAAGGAAATAAAGAATGGAAAAAATTCTATATTTAATTCAACACAAAATGTTGAATGTTCGTATACAAAAATCATAATACATTAAATGATTATTTTTAGGCTGAAATGGCTCTTCGATCGGAAGGCTTCGTGGATATCGATAGTAATACACTGGAATCTGTTCTCGCTCGAGAAACTTTAAACTGTAAAGAAACCCACCTATTTGAAGCAGCTCTGAATTGGGCAGCAGCCGAATGTGTCCGACGGGATCTTGAGGTAACTGCTCAAAACAAAAGGACTGTCCTTGGAAACGCATTATATCTTATACGTATTCCTACGATGACTTTGGAAGAATTTGCTAATGGGCCAGCTCAACTGGGTATCCTTACACTACAAGAAACCAATGATATATTTCTACATTTTACGGCAAGAAATAAACCTTTGCTTAATTACCCAACCAAAGCACGGACAGGACTAAAACCACAGGTAAAGTTTAAGTCTAATACAATTCTTTTTGGGGCAGATATATCATATTTGGTTATTAGTTTTGTAAAATAAATTTCTGGATGTTTACCTCACGGATCCATGTATATTTAATTTTCTTTTAAAAGTGAGTTCACTTTGTTGAGTAAACAACGTAAGTCTTATTGGTATCTGCGAAAATCGGGAGACCATCTTCGTAGGAAACGGTTACATGTTCTAACTATTATATAAAAATAAAAGTAATATTGTTTGTGATCGAATCAGGAAAACTGCTGAAGCGGTTAAAATCATTTTTTGGGGTAGTTATCACTTATCTCAAACTGGGTTTTTATCGTATCAGTTTGATTATAAACCATATCCTAAGGGAAGTAGGATAATAAGTTATGCGAAAAATTTGATATCTCACGAAACCTTCAAGCTAGGGACATGAAATTATGGAAAAGTTACTCTGTATAAATTCCTCATTAAAAATAAACGGACACGGATAAGAGGTATTTTATATTTATGTATGTACGTGTTCCAGCATAACTCTGGAACGTCGTCTTAAACTTGATACATTATTTACAATCTGAAAGAAAGAAAAAAAACTGTGGGGTAAGACCCCTATTGGAAGAAGGGGTGACATGTAAATATTTAAAAACGACCACTATTAGTGTCGAATCAATACTTTTCGGGATCACTAAGCTAATGAGCCGGTCTCGATAAGATTTTAATATAAGTTTAGTTGAGGTGATAGTGTCAAATCCATAGTTTTCGGGATTGTTGACATGAGTAGTGACACTATCAGTGCCATTCCAAGTTCCCCCATCGACATGGAGATGAGAAAGTGTGAAAAATAAAAAGTGATCGAATTTATAACTGATCAAGGAGCGGACTCGGTAGCATAGTGGTTAACGCATCAACACGATAAGCTGATCTGGGTTCAATTCTCGGTGGAGTCTTATATTTTTTTACGCTGTGTATATATCATTGAATTCATATTAAAGAGGAATCGATATAAATAGGTTATTTCGTTCATTTGTCATATTAAGTGTATACATATATATACGATTTATTTTATTGTAAAATACTCCACAGAAGTTGTTAGAAGTAGTTTCATGTAGCCCGACAACGATGACTTCATACAGTGTGTTTGATGTGATGACACTGAAGTTTCAGGAAGTTACAAACTAACGCAACATTGTTACTTACAAGCGTTGATCGAGGATTATCATCTTTAGCTATCTACTTCCGTATTTGATTATGCAACGGTTTGTTACGATATATTTAGCTATAATTCGAACTCAGCCAGCGAATTGGAATTATAGCTAAATATAGCGTAAATGAAGTAATTCTTGTCGGGTTATATTCACGAGACTTTGTTATAAAATCAAATACGTTAGTTTTACGGTAAGACTTAGTGAACTTTATTTTACTTTACAGGTGTGCCATCGCTTTCAGTCTTGTGCCTATCGAAGTAACCAATGGCGATATAGAGGAAGATGCGACAGTATTCAATTCAGCGTTGACAAACGTATATTTGTTGTTGGTTTTGGACTTTATGGATCGTCCAATGGAGCTGCTGATTATAGTGTTAAAATAGAGCTTAAGCGTCTAGGACGAGTACTTGCAGAAAATAACACGAAATTCTTTTCAGATGGTTCAAGTAACACGTTTCATGTGTATTTTGAACATCCTATACAAATAGAACCGGAGTCATTTTATACCGCTTCAGCGATCTTGGATGGTGGAGAACTGAGTTACTTTGGTCAGGAAGGAATGAGTGAGGTAACAGTTGGTTGTGTAACTTTTCAGTTTCAGTGCTCTTCAGAAAGCACAAATGGAACAGGTGTACAAGGGGGGCAAATCCCTGAACTCATATTTTACGGCCCTTCACCTGTATCCGATGATCATTAATGTAGGTAGGCAATTGTACATATTGTACAAAAGTGCGCCTCTCGCACGTTAAATTTATTGTTTTGTGTGATAGCGGGGGGTTCTTCCTTTCCGAGATTGTATTGTGAAGTTGTGAAGTGACAAAACCATAATTAGCTGCCTTCTTCACATTCCAGCAATAATTATCTTGTGAGTATCTTTACTAGAATTAAAGTAACTTATACGTACAAGTGCGCAGATAATGACATTATTAGTACGGCGTAATTTATTCGATCCTTCTGAACCGATTTGCAGTTACAATTATTTGTCCACGTAGGTATTTATGCTAGTGAATATAATACTATGCAAGACATTCAAGTAGTTTGCAGTGTAGCTCTTGAATTACATCAAGGAGGAAGCTCATCACGTCAATGGACATATTGGAACTATAAGTCAACTGTGTCATGAGCATTACTATTTTCTTAATCTTAACTTGTAATCATATGTAAACAGTATTTCTAGTTATCAATGTGATTAAACAGTTACTAATTCCAAATATAGTTCTCTTGTTTCATTTTATTATATTAGCGTTGAAGTGGAACAGAAAATATATAAGGTCCAATAAGCTAAGAGCAACGTGTGACTCTTTCCTGGTTATAACAAAGCCCTTCAACGAGAACGACTCCTTATGTAGTCTGAACAGAGACATTATATATACTTCAATAAAGAAGACTGTATTTGAAGTTCCTTTTGTTTGTTTGAATACTGTACACTTAGTGTAATTAATGGTTAGTGGGGGTGATTCCCAGTGGAAATACAATGACTCAAAGAAAAGTATTCGTACCGTTCTTACTTTTAAAGAATGGACTCGTGTTTACGATTATTTAATAAGCAAAGTAAGCTGATCTAGGTCACATGAACGAACACTAGGCATTACATCTACACTATCTTGCACTATTAGTTCAAAAGTTGCGTCGCTTATTCATTGTTGGTTTCTGGATTCTCGCCTTATCGTCGTTGAAAAAATATTCATACACCGTAATTTTGTTTATACTAAACTTAACAGCCAAGCACCATTGTTAGTTTGATCTCAGTTACGGAGTGCGTAAAAAGATCGCTGGTAGAGAAATCAAGTACCGTACTTCGATCTCAACTGATCACACACGTTCAGTAAAAGGCAACATGGGGCGTAAACGGAAAGATATAAGGAAGAATCAAAGAAAAATTATCAAGCATTACAATTACACAAAAGCGTTGTGCGAAATATCGAAAATCACGGGACGAGCTCGTCAACAGTCCAATCGATAATAGATGCTGTGTTACGAATTCAGTTAAAAACAAACGTAAAGGTGGTCGCTTATGAGTACCATAAAAGAAAGACAAGAACATTATTAATACGTACTACCAAAATGAACCCTAAAACAACTGCAAAGAAAAGATGTCAGTGGATACAGTGGCGTATGTGCTGTAAACAGAAGGCTATCATGGTCGTGTCTTAAGAACCTTTTGGATGAATGACAAGAATTGCAAGAACTACCTAGAATTCGCTCTGAAGCACGTAAATAAGCCTAGTGACTTTTGGAATAAAGTGATTTTCATCTATGAGAAGAACTTATTTGGTTCAGATGGAAAAACTGTGTGGAAATACATAGTAAAACAGAGGTATCTGGACTTGTTTGGGGACATTAAGTGATGCTGGTGTCGAGAATTTAGGTTTCGTGAAGGGAACAATAAACCAAAGGAGCTATATCTCAATATTCTGACAAACTGTTCTGAAAATGGGTCTTAATAATAATTCCATATTTATGGATGATAACGATCCATAATACCTACATGTGGCTGCTAGTGAATAAACTCTCACAACTTCACACACACACATGTAATTAGCAGACATCAATTTTATAGAACGCTTATGGGAAGTACTTGACCAATAGACTTATCTCCAAAATGCTCTATTGGAAGAATGGAGCATTTCACCTGTAATTACAACTGCTAAAGGGAACCCCACGAAATTTAATTGACCATTTTAGACCCTCGGTGTGAACGTCATCATTGAAATTATATAAAACCCACTGTTTCTCGCCGATGTTATTTAATATTATCAACAAAAGATAGCGAAAAAGAGCCTCATAAAATGCTTCGTGTGGAGTACTATACTGCATGGGGCAGAAACATGGACATGACACAAAAACGATTTAAGACGACTGGAAACTTTCGAAATGTGAGTATGAAGAAGAATGAAGGGAATTTCCTGGGGCAAACGGAAAACGAATGAGTGAGTGTTAGAAATGGTGGGGAAGAAAATTTTTAGATGTAATTGAAAAGAGGACAGAAACTAGTTGAGAGCAAGCTGTATTATGAGAAACGTGCCAGAGCAGTGGTCTTGAACTCATGGCCCGCTCAAATAATGATTAATAATTAGAAGAACACGGACCATTGAAAGACACTAAGATGTGGCAACACTGCATAGTAGCAAGTGTCGAGTCTTCGTGCTGACTGACTTTTCTCCCCCATTCGCAGTCCTCCCCTATTAATTCACCTCTGCCCAGTTCGCTTGAGTTCTTGGAAGTCGTGAGATTGTGGTCGGCGAGTTAGGGACCAAAGACTATGTAGCGCAATCAGTTGGATCAAATGCAAGAGTAGCCACCAGGTAGAAGCAGAATAGGTCAATGTTCGTCGTGAAGCCCAAGCAAAACTCTCTCGTGGAGGGACGCCAGATCTTCGAGCAGTTAACATCTGTCAGCAACCAGTATTGAGTACAAGAACATGGAAACAGTGAGGACGAGCGGACCTGAGCATTACAGAGGAAGGTGAATGGAACCTTGGAGTAAACTACAGCAACCGGAATTGTTATTGGCCAGTATAACGAACTTTTTTTTCTTTCTTCAATAACAAACTGAGTCCTCAGCTCTTTGTGATTTTTCAAATTGTAAAAAATATTCTTGGTATTATTTCATACAAATCATTCCGAATGGGATAATTCCCAACTTTACTCCATTGAAACCTGTATTTATTATAGTACACGTACAGAGAGCAGGTTACCATTCAAAGTATAGCCCCTCGTGTTCGATTATCTGCAGCCACCTTCCTGCCAGTTCATCGATAGAAGCAAAGAAGGCAGTCACTGCTCCTTGGTGAAGCATTGGGATTTAAGGAAGTGCACCACGGACCAAAACAGGTAGTAATTCGATGGGATAAGGTAAGGACTATATGCCGCGTGTAGCGTCAGTTCAATGACATTACGTTCTCGAATTTCGTTTGTGTTATCCTGTTGTAGCAGGGCATACATTCGGTTCACTAATACAGGTCATTTTTGGCATAGTGCAACATACATAAGCTCCAACTGTTCAGAATAAAGGTTGCATCATTGATGGTACGATCGTCAGGAGCTAAATCGAAGTGAATTACCTTCTTCTAGTTCCACTATACAGTAGAGACCTGCACGGGCCGAATTTTTCGGCCCGCACGTACCTAGGCCCGGCCCAGCCCGGGCCCGAAAAGTTTTGGAGATTTTCGGCCCGGCCCGATAAGTTTTTTAAAATTCTTGGCCCAAGCTCGGCCCGGGCCCGATAAATTTTAAAAGTTTTTGGCCTGACAATTTTTTTAAAAAATTAGCTCGAGCCCCAATCTTTCTCAAAATTTAATACTAAATTTGACATAACCCTCAGAAACATTTTCTAAACTCTGGTTCACAACCTGACGCTTGCCTCCCGAATGGTACCATTGCCTCCTAGAACTGTACCTGTCATCGAGAGAACAAAAGCCATATTCCCTGTAACAAAAATCTAACTTAATTGATTTTTAGCATAAAGTGAAGATGGCAATATTGTTTAGCGACAGGCAAAACATTCCCACCCCTTCCTTTTATATTTTGAGTTCAGTGAAGGTCAAGGTCAGAGCTCAATTTACCGCATAATGCCTGCAATCCTCTATAGTGAAAGTGGAGCCGCTAAGCAACACAAACTGTAAATAGCTATTGCATTCTTTGTAATATTTTTCACGGACACACTTCTTCAACGTTTGATTTTATTCCAATTATCGTTTAACGAAAGTCAATAATTATTAAAGAATTGCAATTGATCGGCCCCAGCCTGGTCCGACCTGAAGAGAAATCAGTGTCGGCCAGCCCGGCCCGGCCCAAAGAAATAACAGTGTCGGCCCGCCCGGCCCGGCCCAAAGAAATAGCAGAGTCGGCCCGCCCAAGCCCGGCCCGTGCAGGTCTCTACTATACAGCATGACATTATACTCGAAACGGCCCTGGACCAATTCTGGAAGTCGGCCCTTGTTCAGTCACTGTTTTTGCACATTCGGATTTCAGAAGAACATCCATTTTTCGTCGCATGTGACGATTCATTTCAGAACAGTAGCATCACCCGGACCTTGCAGCAGTTGTCGGCGTACATCATCTCTCCTCTGGGCCTCAGCTGAGCTCAACTCATGTGGCACAATGCTGCAGCTCCTAATGGATTTTCCGAGTTCGTGAAAGTGACGCACTACAGTGGATTGGAACAAGCCGCGTTATTTTGACAATCGTCGCATGTTGAATGGATATTTCTCAGAGGCACGTGCTATGTTATGTCCTCAAAACTTGTTAACTTGGAGCGGCTAGACCTTGGCTAATCTTCGAAATTTGTGCAACCTGCACGAAATTTTTGGAACCAGTAAGTTGCTATGCTGTGGTTCACTGCACCTTTCCGTTTCACACAACAACTGTTTTGGGTTGCTGCTGAAGAATTACGCCTGACTTCGAACTCACAGTAACAGTTTACATATCAAACGTTCTTGAGCACTCATCGTCGCTGCCACTAAAAACTGACTGAAGATATAGAGTGGCGATAGCCGTGGTAAGAAGGCCGCTTACCACACTTGTACTTATTGGACGCCGTCTACACCCACCTGCTGTTTGAATTGTGGAAATATTATTCACCCTTGTATAATGAAAGACTTTTTAAGACTGTGAACTTCGGAAGATCCTGACGCCTGAATCACTTACGGATCTCAGTACTGCATAACGTTTTAGGCACACACACTACCACTATGTATACTCGTGCAAGCAAGCACTTTCAATAGCTTGTACTGCTACGCTCATACTGTATACATGCCGCAAACGACGAAAGTACACGACGCCATGTATTTCTCTTTCCTAACAGATTTAATCAGTACAGTGAGAACATTTGCCATAAGTTAATGGTCGTTCACTTTTCTTTTCAATAAACAACCAGTTGAGAATGACAGAACGAACTTGATTTTTTTTTCTTTTTCAATAACAATATTAGTTGCTGATTCAATAATTAAGGTCAATAACTCATGACTCATATTTATTGAATCAATAACTGGTATTAAACAGTGTGTCAAGTTAGCCAAGAGGATAAGATAGGATAACTTCGCTCGGAAGTCGGGCAGAGTGACGGTAAGAGTTTACCAGGAGTCAAGCTCGGAGATCTGGATCTTAAGATATTGCGGACTCCGTCAAGATAGGAGGGATCCAACAGTAAGGAGAATGTCCAGTTGGGTCAGTCGTGCCTAGGCAATTGTGTACTCCCACCATTCGCACTTCATCCAAGAGTGACCCCTTGGGCGCAAAGTGCTGATAGAGCCCAAAACAGCAGTTTCTAAAGGGCTCGGAAAGGTTTGTCCTTCGAAACAATTCTAATTGACCGGGGAAACCTAACGGGCGCAAAAGTTACACCAGCTCTTAAGGATTGGGCATGCGTAGTATCAAAAAAAAAAAAAAAAATCCTGAGAAAAAACGAAATAGTTGTTACCGACCTGAAAAGGAAGTTGATTGGTAACCAAAGACGTTGGGAATATTTGGGGAATGGTCGCCAGTTGGACAGTAGCCACCGGTTGCTACAGTATGCAGCAAAAGAAACAGTACTGAAATGACGTTGTTGACATTTATGTATTTATTTGTTGTAGAACATAATAAAACATGAAATGTCAAATGGATGTCAACTCAGTGTTACTCAATACATATTGTAAATCTAAAAAGAATCGCACCTGTACATCATATGCTCAAAATGTTAACCAGTACGTCGCAGAGATTCTGCATAGTGGTCCTGTAGATCAATGAACATATTAGTGGACACGAGTTGCTGGAAGGACAAAACAAATGACCAAATCTTCTCTCTTAACTCCGGTATAGTGGTAGGAAGTTATCTCTTCGGAAAATTGCTTCCATCAGCATACCCCATATGTAGGCATCTGGAGCCATGAGTTCAGGGGAATGGCAAGGATATGGAAAATCGGTTCCACCGGAAATCCATCGATGTCCAAACTTTCGTGGGCAGAAGGGCAAGTGACTTACCTGCAGTGTGAACAGTAGCTCCGTCTTGCTGCACCCATTGTTGTAACGACAAATATTTGGTGCAGCAAAAATAGCGAAAATCATGCAAGAATGGGTCAATAATCAACTGTCGATTGATGTAGCGATCAAGGTACACATGGCTTTCATCACAAATTCATATGTTGCTGATGAAATTTTCATCTTCATACGCCATAACTCCAGAGCAATACAGTAGACGTGTGCGCTCATCTCCTGTAGTGAGCTGCTACCCCACACCGTATGAGCAGAAATAGTGCTCGACAATATACGCACCTTCTCTTCTGTTGTGAGAAACATTATCTTCGCGCCAACTGCACACTACGCTAGTCCACACACAAACTAAGCACACATGTGGCGCTTACAGCTCATACCACATTGCACCTGCGCGCAATCCGTACGCGAATTTCAGTACTTTTTGTTTTGTCGCATACTGTATTTGGTACCAAAATGTTCACCATCCTCTTAGGTACTGATCAACTTAATATGATCTCTCTATTACTTACGGTTCCCGAGATATGGTCCTTAAATCTCCCGAAATTGGAGGGTTTTTTTTCCAATATCTAGGGAACAATAAGAGTGGCGCGAAAAATTCATCACGTTTTTCAGATAGTTTTTGATGCTCTATCGAATGGAGGGCCCAACATTGAAAATTTCGCAAATAACACACACGCACAGGGTTGGCTGGTTTAAACCATGGTCTAACTCCCCTCTCCACAAAAAGAAATGTTTTAAATCGTGTGAACTTCATGGTGACGTTACCACATATCAAACCATCTGTATTAGTTTTATCTCCTTTTCAGATTTAAAACAAGGTGTTCCATGTTCAATTCTCGGTCGAACGACAACCCTTATTTTAAGTGTAAACCAAGTAGCCGTTCGGATCTCACTTTAAGCGAAAGTCTTCTTCTTGATAACCTCGGTATTACATAAAGATGTTTAACCTAAACATACGAAACGATACCAAATTGTATATTTCTGCTTGCCTAAATGCCTGTTGTTTTATAAAGAAGCAAAGGTTGCTTAAATATATTGATGAACATTGGCAAAATTTATCGAATGCCTACGTCGCTTCCAACATTAGCTTGGATCGGACTATGTTTTAATTTTATTGAATGATATCTACTTACTAAATTTGTAATTTAATACCTCCATTTTACTGATTATGATATGGTGACCTTTAAATTTTACATGTGAAGCCATAACGGGATTTGCTTTGCATTTAAAGTAATAACAGGATTCTCTCAATGGCTAAGGCGGGAGTTTTCCGATTTATATACAATTCTGTATAATGGTTTCACTTGTGCAACTGTTTTCGTCCTTCTGAAATGACTCTTGACAATTATATTAACAAGTATGTAAAGATCAGCACAACGTATT
The DNA here is from genome assembly GCF_964235325.1 of Thermobia domestica. Classification (NCBI taxonomy): domain Eukaryota; kingdom Metazoa; phylum Arthropoda; class Insecta; order Zygentoma; family Lepismatidae; genus Thermobia; species Thermobia domestica. The sequence continues at coordinate 2,831,634 of NC_137464.1, read as the reverse complement.
TTTTATCAGGAGTCCTTCGTAAGTGAGTTGGCACACTCATCGCATTTGTGGCCAATTAGTCCCGGTTTCGAGATCAAAGGGAGGACATTTCTCTCGGATGTAAGCAGGAAAGCAGTTTGAATTCCAGTTTAAGCTTATGTGACCCCTTCCAGCATAACACCAAGGCAAAACAAACTTATTTCTGTCCATATGTAATATAAATACATTTTTTAAAAAAATGGTTTAAACAAAAAAACTTTAACTTTCAAAAAAACATGGTTTTTGCCAACCCTACACACACAGACACACACACACAGAGAGAGAGAGACTCACGAATTATTTACAAAGATTTGATTAATGAGGTTCACCATTCGATTTGCACAATTTTATATTATTAGCGTTTAACGAAGAAAAAAAAATATCTAAAGATGAGATGACGTCGAGCTGAAAGGAAAGTAGGATGTTTAAGGAGAAATTCTCATGAGTAATTTTCGAAATGAAATCTTCCCACGTTTATGCTTTGTGGGTTAAAAGAGACGATCATGATGAGAAATGAATGAAATAGTGAAATGAAGAAAGTGGGAGGAAACGGGAGAACCCTGAGAAAACCCACGTACACAGTGTCTGTCCATCACAAGGGCAGTTCGCATGAGCTGGGATCGAACCAGGGACCTCATGCACCTGCATAATTTTCGAGAAAAAATATTCTGTATTACACAATAATTTTCATTATCTCCACTATCGATCCAAATTTCCAGTATTTGAAGTATCAGCAGACCTACTGCTCATAGTAATTAGATTCACATGTGAGGGACAAGAACAGTTGAAACTGCACAGGTTTAAAATAAATACTTAAATATTTGGAACTTGATATAAATGGCAAGGATATTTTATATATATATATATATAGGAGGATAAACTAAGCTTGGATTATTCTCTAAAATTGGAACTGCTTTTGTTTTTCCAAATCTACGTTGTTTCATTACCTTCGCAAATGGTCTCCAGTGCTTTTCTTTACAGATGTAAGAAAGAAAAAAAGTACTTTTGCGCATAATAGGTACAGACGAAACTTTTTCGTTAATACAATGTGTGTGAAACGTTACATAAATGCGTATATGTTTCATGAAACCTCAAACTTGGCGTTTCAGAGGCGGAAATCACGTTTATATTTCCGTGAAGTTTTGCGTAATTCGGCATTACTTGCTATAAATGCGAATGAAAATGAAAAAGTGGGATTCTTGCTAATAATAACTAAAAAGCGTATTTCCAATATTATTTAACTTAAAAATTATTGCATTTTACCGAAAACGTGCACGACACTAAATTAAGTTCTCCATAAAATCCGTAAGCTTGCATAGCGTGATGACACTTTCTGGGATTTGACATTGTTTAAGGAAGCTGACATTGTATCATTGTTAAACAGTTTAAAAGTTAATCACAGGTATTTTACTGTCAGCTCGTTACGTTCAATATGGTTGCCAGTCTCGAGTGTTGATGCCGACATTAATTCTTTTCCAAGTATAATATTATTGCTACTCACAGGAGAGCAAACTTAAAAGAAGCACTGGTAATGTCTTGCTGCATGTCATCCTTTAACTAGTGATGAGGTTAGAGGAAGTATTTAAATTTTTGCATTAATCTCTATATTTCAGTAAATACATTAGCTAGAATGTGCACCTAATCAAGATATATCCTCATTTTTGTATCAGATACACCTTACTATCAAAAGTATACTGTTTACAAGCACTGTATTATAACATCTGCTATATCTAAAAATATACATGCGAAATTACGATAATTAATGCTACAAAATATCAAAATTGTTGCGAAAAAGTTTCGTCTCTAATTATAGGTCTAAAGAAAAAAGATTACTTTCTGTTGAAACATATCGCCGATGCTCCAGTCATTAGTTCTCTGAAGAAATACAAAGATTAGCTTATTGTACATACTGTAGGTTTCATTCTTGCCTGTCTGAAAACTTATAAGAGTTACCCTTGATTTTTTTCTTAAAGTTCTTTCATACTGCCTTACATGTTAAAGGATGTTATGGTCTCGTAATTCTAATATTACTTTTTAAGGAATACGACGCTAATATAAGTTACTAAAGAAAACCACTGAAAAACTTGCCGCTGGTGAGACCAGAAAACGGCAACTGGCAAACTATGCTTCAGCGTGCAAAAAGAATTAAACGGTGCATGTTTATGACGATACATTTAAACTCTTGAATTCGTCTAAATATTTATTAATGTCGAATTTGCAATAGGAACAGTAATATTTGTTTATGTAATAAAAAGAATAATAATAAAAACGATGGCAAAGGTGGGATTCCAGTTAAAAATTTAAGCAATAAAAATTTACATGCATTTAAAACTTTAAGTTGCAAGACGCTGATTTTACTTCAAATGACCTTTAGGTTGTCTTTTAACATAGGCCTTTTAAGAAACTTTTACTATTCCAATGTTAATGTGTACCAATAATAATAATAATAATAATAATAATAATAATAACTATACACTAATTCATACACAAGAATATTTCATCCAGCCTTTATTAGATTGAAAATTAAAAAAAAAAAAAAAATGAAATTTCGGGATTGATACAATTACAAAACTTTTCAAAGACAGATGGGTGGTGAAAGCAGTTCACACATACTAAAGTATTAAAGTGTAGCGCACAGCTTGATTTAACACCCAAAAATTCAGAGGATGCACACCATTTAAAGATATAAAGAAAATCACATATATACATATACTAAAACAAAAATCCGATATCAAAGCATTTTGTTGTTGTTAACATGGAGAATATTACAAGCACAGTGAAACTCTGTTAAAACGCTTTCTGTCTGTCCCTCAACGTCTCATACATTATAAAAATAACAATATACTCAAATTTATTACTCTTATATTCTGGATAATGTTTCCTTTACCATTATAAAATTATGTAGTTATTTTTCTCACGTACACACGTAGCTGTCACAAACCTGAAAAACACTGATCACATTATCCGCGCGTTTAACCTTTCTTCATATAATACATTCGCCTTATGCGTTGTTTTAAGCTTTCCCGGCGCGAGTTTAACATTTCTCTCTATGGTTTTTACGTAATATATCATTCCAAACTGATGATCTTACTGCCAGCCTCTTCAGGGTAGGTATGGAGGAGACTAACAATACGATCAACGAGACGATAGTTGGTTTAGAATTTTCAAAAAAATCTTCGCTCGCTGGTGAGATTCCAGAGAACATTAACCTAGTGAAGAGGTTGTAAGTACAATCGACACAAATAGTATGCACTGTTTTTTGTTTCTTTGGGTGGAGAGGATAATATGTTCCACTGAAACATATGTACTGTATTATAGTCCTCTCGATTGTACGCTGCATCAAGGGCTCGTGTCAACGTGTTGATATGGTTATGCTTTTTTTTTTAATGAATAAAAAAAAACATCGTTTGTTTTGTATCATTATTTCTTCCTAATAACGGTGACGCGGGTCACTACGATACACGAGCTTTTACATTATAACAAACAAAGCTTTCCAATTGACTCGCTGGACTTGTCTTTAAGTTCTCAAATCAAATCTTTCAGTGTATTCAATCAATGAGAATATCACCAAATTACTTTCTTTTTTGTTTTACATACAAAGGAAATTATTACAAAGCTTAAAAGCACTACAAATAAAGGGAAAGAGCTTCCCGTATTAGATAAACTAGAAATCCTACCAAAATACTAGTCTTTAAACGAAAATTTGACGATTATGATTTTCTGAAGGAATCCGGAATAGAATAGAAAACCAACGCGAATTCTTTGATTTAAGGTAGAAGAGTACGTTTTCATCGTGGTTTCGTGGGATTTCTACTTTACGTAATACAAGAAACGTTTTCCATTTACTTGTAGTGTTTTAAGTTCTGTAATAATATCCCTACTACTGTGTAAAACAAAAAAGAATGCAACAATTTAATAATATTTTCGTAGGTTTTTATATTTTAAAAAAATCTATTGTTATCTTGCATCTTGGACATAAAAAACACAACAAATTGTTTCAAGGCTTCTATGGCCTTTTTCTTTCCTTTTATTTATCTTCTTTCGTTATAGTATTCACTAAAAGATGGTTATAGATTCTGTTTATCCGTATGAACCCATGTTTCAGTAGAAAACCTTTGCAAAGGAAAATTATGTTAAGTTTAGTCCACACTTTCTGAATACTATAGTTAAAGCTGTGCGCCTACGTTTCGAAGAATAATTTAAATTTTAAAATCCGTAGCCACTCAAAATACAGGAAAGAAACGGGGGCACTTTCTCAAATTATAATTTTGTGGCTTGGACCTAAAAGGGCCAATATCACTTTTTGGCAAAACTAAGTTATTCTTCAATTTTAACGTCTATAAATGGATGTTTTCTTGTGCAAGAAGAGCAAATGTTAACACGAAATAGTTTGGAATATATACCATTCATATTAACATTTACATTTCTTCCACAAGAAAATATCCTTTTTATAGGCCAGGGTTGGCTAGTTTAAACCAAAAAACGAAAAATGTTCGTAAAAGTGTAAGTGTTTGTAAAACCTTGATGAACACACATTTGTGGATTATTACGTTTCACTCCCGTATATTATTCGTATTACATTCAGACCTAAATTCTTCAATCATTACTCAAGAATATTATACTACAAAAGCAACTTTTTTTTATAAGTTTATAAATGTTTGTTTCGTGATTTTTTTTTGTAGTTGTTATTATTGTTATGTAATTGCAATCAAAGAAAAATTCTAAATATTGTTTCGTTTCAATGTTTACTATTGATAAAATACATCGAAATGCCGTACTTTGTGTGTGGAGGGGGGGTCATACAGACCCCACGAGAGGCATTTAGTGAAATGAGAAGTATCTTTGGTATCTATTTATGTATAAATGAGTCTGAGCCAAAGTGGACTCAAATAATTCGTATCTTTAATCACTTTTCTTACTGATATGCAAATTAAGTCGTTGTATTTCTTTAATTTGGACCAATAAAAGTCGTTGTTAACTAACTTGAACTAAATTACTTCTTTTGTACTCCGTAGTACTTTGAAATTGTCCATATGTAATTCTGTATAATGGTTTCACTTGTGCAACTGTTTATCTTTTTGTCCTTCTGAAATGACTCTTGACAGTTATATTAAGAAGCATGTAAAGATCAGTACAGCGTATTTTTATCAGGATTCCTTCGTGAGTGAGTCGGCAGACGTATCGCATTTGTGGCCAATTAGTCCTAGTTCCGAGTTCAAATGAAGGACAATTTCTCTCGGATGTAACTCGAGAAGCAGTTTTTATTCCGCTTTAACCTTATGTGACCCTTCCAGCATAACCCGGCTGTTGCATAATAACATCAAGGTGAAACAAACTTATTTCTGTCCATATATGATATGAATATATAGAGCAAATTATTTAAACCAAATAAACCTGGTTTAAACCAAAAAAAGAAAAAAAAACAGGTTTTTCTGGTTTTTCAATAAAAACCATGGTTTTTGCCAACCCTGTTATAGGCGTTAAAATTGACCAATAATAAAAGGTAAAACATGTCAGTATGCACGTCACGGTATCCTGGAGTGATATGTAACCTCAATTAAGAGATTTGTAATGTTGGTTGTAGAAATATAAAGGGCAGAATGAGAATTCCTTATAATAAACGGCAAATGACTCTGTGTATTACGCTAATTTCTAATAGATGTCGCTACGTGCGCTATCACTTGCCTGCCTGACGGTAACAGATGTCGCTACCTGTTGTGCAACGAAGTTCTTCAACAACTGCATAAAAAATATAGAATGAAATTCGGGTTAATTGCTGGGAAAGAGAGAGAGAAAAATGTAAATAATGAGAACTTTCAATGAGGTATGACTTTGATGTACAATGTACACTGGGCCGAAGGTTTGGACAGATCAATTAGTATTTTTAAACATAGTTCAAAAGTTTCGTTACTTATCATCGTTCATGTCAATGCGTGCTACTTTTCCGACATTTTACAATTAACACCATTTCAGAAAAAAATACTTCCTTTACTTAAAGATATGAAACACTTTATTGCCTTATAATGGCTTTGCATGTCATTCAGTTGTTACGCCTTGAACTAAGGTATTCATTAAACCTGCATATTTTTTCTTTGCAAATGTCTATTGGAGCAAGGGATTTTACAAATGAATAAAACCTACAACTATGTTTTAGTGAGTAGTGTAACAGAAGTAGATTGAAAAAGATCCGTCCGAAACAGTTCGTTATTATTTTCATGTCCAGGATGCTAGGAGAGAACAGTTTCTTTTAATATTAATATGCATCCAATATCTTCCACAAGTAAATACAGGATGTCTCAAAAGTCCCCTGACAGGGTAACTCTGTTATTATCAGAGTGATAAAAAAAAATAAGAGGAAAAACTGTCTCCAAATATGATGTTTAAATCTAAAGTGAAGGATTTTTTTAAAATGCACCGCTGCCATTTACCGGGATATGGATAACTTTTGTAAGAGTGAATGTTTTAAAATGGGTGCTGGCATCGATACGTTGGCGTAAAAGACAGTAATTTCATTCACTTATGTTATCGGTCCTGATAAATGGCAACGTTGCATTTTCATTTAACATTCGGCGCACAAAGAGTGTACAACCCAAACGGCTCGTCCATTTTTTTTTTAATCCTTCATTTTAGATTGGAAACATCATATTTGGAGACGGTTTCCCCTCTTACATTTTGTTGTAACTCTGATAATAACATATTTACCCTATGTAAGGGGACTTTTGAGACACCCTGTATAATACTAGAGTACCTTATCAGTTTATTTACGACAGCTAATGTATGATGTGGAAATAATGAATAGATTGTGAATCCGTTACTTAGGATTCTCTTGCTTAATATTCATTCTGTTTAGTACACGCTTTTCACACCGTTCATTGAGAAGCGTTTTATCAGAGGTTCACTATGTTAATAAAAAAAACTGTACTTACCCATTGCTGGAATGTTGATGCACAATGCTTGAGAGAGTCTTAAATACGTCCGTCCCAACTCGTACACACAAATTTGCAGAACGTCGCTAAAGTCGATAAGCATATCTGGCACAAAGTTAAGGCTTCTTTTTTCTAACATGAATTGTTACATGAAACACAATGATATAAGAAGATATACATATATATATGATAAGCTCCAATTGATAGCGGAATGAAGGAATGTTGTCCCCAATAATTCGAACTGCTTAAAGCGGGAGTCATTTCAATAGCTACTACCCGTGTGTAAAGCGTGATCTTTAATTTACATAGGGGGCGCGGTGACTCAGTGGTAGAGCGTTCACCTCCGGTGCTTGGGGTCCCTGGTTCGATCCCAGCTCGCGCCGTGTGGACTTTATGGTGGACAAACACCGTGCTCGTGGGTTTTCTCGGGGTTCTCCCGTTTCCTCCCACATTCTTCATTCCACCATTTCATTCATCTCTCATCATCATCGTCTTATTCAGCCTAACCGGCATAACCGTGGGACGTAAAACTAAAAGATTTCATTTCATTTTAATTTATATATTACTTTTCATTAAATTAAAATTTAAAAAAAAAAGTTTTGAAATAACTATGTATAAAATTATGAAAGCGGAAAATAGCCATGGTCTCCCTCACTGGTAAAATTCTGAGATGTTTTAGAATTTTATTCAAAAAACAATACGAAAAGTACTGTGTAAATTTAGGACCAAACATTACACAACAAAGATAGGATTGTGCAAAAAATTGACTTAAAATTCTGGGATTCCAATTGACTTCTGAGGTGAACCTGTAGATGACTGCTAGGATGCCAAAATAATTATTACGATAACTAACTGGATTTATTTCAGTTTAGCATCCCTTTCAGCAGAAAGCCTATACGAGATGTGGACCTACAGCTTAACGTGGGATCCGAACCACACAAGTCCCTACCGGAATTCGAACCCGGGTTTCCCATGCGAAAGGCGCGTATGCTAATAATATAGCCACAAGGGATCTCGCCCCCGATAATTAAACCACTGCGCAAATACGTAAGCAATTGCCTTGGTCTTTTGTTTATTAAAGAAGCGCACTGCACGAATTTTAACTCAAGTCTGACATGATACTTACACTCAAATAATAACAAGAATAAGTATATGAATTCAGAAGGTAAATATGATAAAACTTATCAAGTATTTGTACATCATTGTTTTAGATATTTCGAAACTATTCAAAACTCAAAGTTTTCTTTATAAGATTCCCAGTTTTCTTTCATAAAATATTTTGTATAAAATAACCAGTAACCAGTCTTTCGACTTCTAAGTTATAAAATACTGCAATTTTCACAATTACATACACGGTTGTAAAAAAGCAAGTATAACTTCAAATCCAAAAATCGAATTCATTGCTGTAATATTTCGAGTATACAAAGGTTTAGATGCTGTAATAACAAAGCACTACTGACACGGGCGTCTCTGGCGGGGAGGAGGGGACGTGTCCCCCGCCAATATTTTGTTGAGGAGATGAAATTGACCAATGCTGATCTATATGAAACGAGTGCAGAGAGGTAGAACAAATGAATCCATATGTGTTGTTAAATATTAGATTGGTGTGATTGAACTGTTCATTCTTGGTTAATCGAAGTAGTCTCGGCTTCAGTCACACACTGTTGTCACTGCTTAACCAGCAACTATTGGATTTCGTAACGAACGAAAACCAGAAAAGGCACAAATGTATAGAAAGTTGACCTGGGTATTAAAAAAACAAATCTACAAAGACAGAGGAATATACAATGGAAGTAAAGATGACAAGAGAAATTAAAAAGGATAGAGAAATTTTAATAATGTATATGAAGGTATTTTTCATGGAAATAGAAGGCAGCAAAGGAAAACTACAATGACATTATAGAAACCAATGATAAAAATGAACTTTTAATGAGAGAATTACAGCTTGAGAAAGATGGAAAGAGTACATTGAGGAACCAGATGATAGCAAGAATAAATTTTATATCTTAGGTATTAAAACGGAAAACAAAGTAAATGAGGATGACAAAGGAATTGGGATGCTAAGGGACAAGTTGACGAACATATAGGGAAATTAAGGATGAAAAGGTAGACAACACACACCATTTCATTAAGAATACAGAAGAAGAAGGAAAAGAAATATTAGAAATGTGTAACCAAATCAAGAATGTCATCATAAGACTTCTTTTAGAGAGTCAAGATTTTGTATGATGACTATAGAACTACACTGCTGCAAATGTGCTTAAGAACACTGGCTCAAAGTTGCACACAAGAAGAAAGTGATTCTGGATGGTACTCTTCCCAACATAGCATCGATGAGATATCCCGAACATGTACAGACTGTCAAAAAACGTACAACAGCTGCCTTAATACCACATATAACTACTGTGAACAGCCACGCAAAGAACAGCTCAGATGCTGTATGTCTCTCGAGGAAATGGTCATTGTGAGATCGACTGGCGGTAAGATGTTATCCCATAATGTCCTAAAGTGCCCAATAAGGCTTAAATCCGGAGATTTAGCAGGCCAGGGAAGAGGTATTCCGGGTAGAGGGTGAAGGGTTCACTTGTCAGTACGGAAACGCGCGTTGTTCTAATGAAGACAAGTGTCCAGATAAACTTTGAGGATAGCATTGGCAATACTACGAAGGTACAACATACTAGTGATATTCCCCTTAAGAAAGGCGCATATTGAGCTTATTTATCGCCTCCCTCTTACTGAGTTCAAACCCTGCTCCCGCCAAGTGAACTTTGTGGTGAACAAACACAGTGTGCGTGGGTTTTCTCGGGGTTCTCCCGTTTCCTCCCACTTTCTTCATTCCACCATTTCATTCATTTCTCATAATCACCGTCTCCTTTAGCCTAACCGGCATAACCGCGGGACGTAAAACTCAAAGATTTCATTTTTCCCTCTTACTGATTACCAGAAAGTGGATACACGCTGATTTTTCCGTTCGCCTGCAAGTTCACATACAAGCACAGATCCATCACTGTGTTCAAAACTGCTCTCATCATTGAATATGTTTCATTTGTCTTGCGACTGAAGTCTTTCCCGATATAAATAACAGAACATAGAATTCCAGCAAGTGACTCGAATACAGGTCTTAAAGAAACTTAGGACAAAAGATAAAAAATTTGAAAAAAAAAAACTTACATATGAACCAAGTATTTAAAATTGTAATACTGCAAATGATATAAGATGACGAAATGGGATAAAAATATTGATAAAAATTTCATCTCCTAGTAACATGATTTGAGTATTATCTAGAAGAGTATCGAATAAGAGTTTGATTGGGAAACATATTGATTATAGGAGGTAGAAGGACGACTAACGACGAAATGGTCGTTACCGCAGAATCTGAATCCAAAATTAATATGATGCTACAACGATAATGCATATTTTGTATGTACTTCTAAGTATTGTTTCTATTTACGGCCAAAGCGCAATTTAAAAGAGCACAAGCGGTTAAGACAGGGGTGCTCACAAGGGGGGGGGGGCTATGACGCAAAGTGCGTCATTGAAGTATTTGGGGGGGGGGTAAAAAATCTGTTTGAGGGAGTGTAAAAATTAATCGAAAAGAAGACAATTGAGGGGAGTGCGTCATGGACATAAGGGGGGTGGGCATCACTGGTTAAGAAGAAGAATATATAAAGAAATAATTTGAAATATTTTGTGTCATATCGATATATTTGTTGTTTTCGTTGCTATGACAACTTGTTTATTTTGTTGTTAAGGTAACTAAAAAGAGATCTGCTTAATCTGTCGATTGTATTGGTAAGGGTAGTATGAGGATCTAGTTAATTCATAATTCAAACAAATTCCCATTTACTCATAATTTTGACGTAAATTCAGTTGGAGTCTAGAAGCATTCTAGGCGTCCCCGCCCCCTCCCCTAATTTTAACTTAGAGACGGCCATGATTGCTGATGTTAGACTTCAGTGCGTAAAAAAGAAAAATAGTCTGTATTTGTTTGTTCAGAATTCAATCAAAAATAGTAGTTGAATTGGAGTTTAATTTCTAATCTATGAATTTATTTTCTTTTAGTTCTACAGTAAAACCTGTCAACTTGGCCACCTGCTCATTTTAGCCTGGTTCGTCTTGACATTTTTCCGTAAGACATTTGTTACTTATTACTCTGCAAGTTGGCCACCTGTCTTATCTTGGAAGTTGGCCGCATTGAAGCAATGTTTATCCTATGATAATAATGATAAATTTGCCTGCATATGTTGTTGTGACTGGAGACAAAGAAGCATGGATTCCCATGATTTGTTCTTGGAGGTCAATGGTCTGAACACTACCCTGATAAAGGGGTGGTGAAGGAAGACGTGAATAAGAAAAAGCACGTACAGAAATTTAGGAAATGGTTGGACCTATTTGTTTACCTGTCTGTTTTGGTAAACCAGACCGGAGCTTTAGTAATACCGGAAAATTTTCAAGGTTAAAGCTAACTATCTCAACTGTCAACTATTGGCACCTGACGGCTTGTCGAAAGGAAGCGGAGGTTTTGAGATATGAATTTCCTTAAGATTTTCACAAAATATCTTTTGCTCCGAGGGAGACACTTGTTGCTCATTAACAAGAGGTAGTTAACTGGGTATATTGTTATGATTACTCTGTATACGTTATTTAAGAGTACCTGTCGTGCCATTGCTTATCAAAATTTTACAATCAAATAATACTAGAAATTCTATTTTAAAAATACACCAATCAGACTTATTTTATGTAAGTTCGCCGCCTACGTTGGCCACTTTTCAATGGAACCGATGGTGGCCAACAGAGACAGGTTTCACTGTATTTGGTGCTGTATGAAAGACAGACTTCTTTGAGGTTCATTATAAATAAGGAATTGTCACTCACTCAAATGTCATGACACAGTACCATTTAAACAAAATTAATTAAAAAATAAAACAATAAGTAAATATATCTAAATTCCCCTTTCCTTAAAAACGTTTTGTGTCTAAAATCTTTTCAAGCACAGGCTTTGAAATAAACATTCATAAGAACAATATGCATATCTACCTAAGTCCAATGTCCATCATGCATAATGCACACAGGGACATGTTGTGCACATACGTTAGTTAAATTAAGGCAATCCTCTCCCTCCTCTCCCGAACACAATTTTTTCCCGTTTCCATACATCCTACATTTACCATTTTTCATTATTTACATAATCCTATCCAGTGCGTGGTCAAATTTCGACATCAAGTATTCATCTATGAGAAATACATTATTTAAGATATAAGACAATGCATTAAGGCTCAGTTCTACTATTTTCTGTTAAAGTTTTGAATAGGCTTAAGAGGTCCCATCACGGCGAAATCAAAATACCGCTAATTCTACAGTAATTATGTAATATCTTCAAATAGATAAAAGATAATCGAAATGCGAAACAAGACCAAGCTAGAAAATATTATTTTACATGAGATACCGTTATCACGACTCACTTATCTGCTCTCGATTTCCAGCCATTTAAAAAATCGGCATTTATTTTCGCGTTTATAAATGGTTGCAAACGGAAAGCTACTAGGTGACTCGTGATATTGGTACCTCGTGCAAAATAATACTGTCTAGGGCGCTCTTGTTCCACATTTCGATTATCTTTTATCTATTTGAAGATACCACATAATTACTGTAAAATTAGCAGTATTTTAATTTCGTCGTGATGGGGCCTCTTAATGAATAAGTTCTGGATATGCGGTCTACCACTATCTGGTAGTACTAGCTTAACTGTAAGTTAATAAACTGACTGTCCATCAGAAGATAGTAGAATAGGACCTAAATGTTAGGTGATATAGAATTATCTAGGATTTTTTTCTTTTAATGCAAAGAATATATAAAAAGGATACGTGGCGTTCCCTCTGTTCTGCATGTGATGTACACACATGCTGCAATAACATGAGTGTTTTTTCGACCTCGTGTTAAATGGCGAGTAAGGGCCATCTTGAAGAAATTAAAAGCAGTGTCGATGCAGTGGGTATTTAACCTGCAAAAAATAAGATGATGAAACATTAATTAGCATTTCTAAAAGCTTTCCTTTGTAATTAGTATGTACCTTCGAGAAATCTAGAATTTTGTATGTGTATACTATGATTTTTTTCTAGAAGATCTGATTCCTTAATGCTTAAGTGAGTGAGATTGCCTTATATCGGAGGAACATTAATTGACGTAACAATTTAAGAAACTAAACTGATGCATGATTATGATATTAACTTGTACCAATCTTGGTATACGTCTGTCAATTATAACTACCGAAATATCAAATGGAAACCTTCATCTTCTTCAGTAGCTCTTCCTTAAAACATTAACAGAAAAACTTATCAATTTTATTTTGTACCTCAACGACGGATCCAAGTCATGTGATAATTTTTTTGTTAATATTATAAGAAACAACAGCTACGAAAGCTGGGAGTCCCAGCTTGAAAATTACTATTGGGTAGACATATATCAAGAGTAGTCCAAGTTAATATTAATTGGCGTATAACGAAGCTGCAACCCATATATCTTGTATAAGGGTGTTTCTTTTTCCCTTAAGTTAAGGCTATAAGTTTAGGGTGCGCGCCTTTGAAACAAAGGACCTTGGTTCAATTCCCAATGGGACCTGATATGGTTTGAATGCAAGGTTAAGCTATAGATTCATGCTTCATATAGACTTGGAACTGAAAGGAATGTTACAATCTAAACAATAATAAGGTCAGTGAGGGTAATTACGACACAGACTTCACAACTTTTCCGCGTTACTCAGCCTACATTAGTTTTGAAAGCAGTTAACCTAGACAGCAGTTTATGGTGCCAATAGAGTAACAATTTGCTGCCAAGAAATTTTCTGTCATCTCATGTCATTTTCTGTTGATGAGTAAATGTAAAATTTGTGTTGTATCATAATTTCCCTCTAAAAGCGTAATTATGAGACACATCTTGTTCCTAGCTTTCTGTATGTGATATTGAAGTATGAAGGTGTCCAATTGTGAGACAAAGAAGTCTTTGTTATTTTGTGTTTATTACATAAAGATATACAAATATTTGGCTGAGTTACAAGAAAATAACTAAGGAAGAAAGTGTATAAACAGCTACTGATGTTATTCTAACATTTTTGTGAGTTGATTATAATAGGCCTATAATGCTAATAGCCTATATTAGATAGTTTCAGGTTACAAAACAGGCTTATGAAACAAATTTAGACCAAGTTCTAGGCTATTCACTAAAAAACAACTTAGGATACTTCTATTTCTTTATGTTTTAGTATATTGATATGCAGCCTAGGCTATTTTCAACAAAATAATGTAGGTCTACAATTTTGAAAGTTACTAAAAAACAAGATTATAGAACTACATAATACAGCTTTTTTTGAAACTTAACATACTAGGATACAGAGACAAATTCCAGTTATTTCTCAAATACATTAATCTAGCATGCGTCTCATAATTACCCTCCATATAAGCAAAATGAATGAATGAATGAATGAATGAAAAAAAAAAAAACTGAAACGAAAGCCCAAGGGACAAATTCAACTTAACCTATAACTGGTGACCTACCAGGCTTTCACCAACACTCATTGGTTTTTGCAGTGCAGTATCTATTCGTGCAGTGATATTACTGCACGAGTAGATCTAAAAGTTAATGACAGGATTTTAAATTGCAAAACTTTTTTTTTTTTTTTTTGAATGAGTTTATTAAAAAAATTGGTATATCCAAACTTTTGAAAACCGAAACTTAAAAATGTAGACAGAACATTGTGAAGGATGTTACTAAATGCCTGTGCTCTAACTTGTATTTACCTACAGTGGTTGAAAATTAGTGAGGGGTGTCTCATAATTACCCTCACTGACCCTATATTACAATTCTAGATGTCCAATTCTTGCATTGTATTAACATTGTGATTCCTCAACAAATGGGGACCTGTAATTGGGTGCTGGGCATTGCTTCTCATAAACATTCTATTTTCTGTCACGGAAAGGTAGCAGTAACTCTCAGTGTCTGATGAAGACTTTAGGATTTAAGAATTAAATTTCTGGGCTTTCGATAGTATCGCCATGTTAGCCCGTCATATACGAGGGAAGACGTCCCTCGGCGATCACACTATTCTAGAAAAGGGAAGGAAGGAAGCGGCCTGGGACCTAGGTTAGGTACCACCCCGGCATTTGCCTAGTGTGAATGAGGAAAATCACTCAGGATGGCTGGCCTGAAAAAGCTTTTACACTTTTTTGACCGAGTGCCCCCCTCGCGAATCGAACCCGGGACCGCTCGCACCGAAGAAGAGCGTTAGCGACTACGCTGATGAAGGAGTTGTCATATGACGAAATTGTAATAATGTACTTGTTTAGCTATACTGCTTTTTAAGTTTTATCTATCAGAATAAGAATTCACGCAAAGCTAAAATATGAAATACCTCAAATTACTCACCTAGTAATGGTCGTCGTCAATTATTTTCTCCAATATTTCGAGTGAGAACTTCAGTCACTCCTCTTCAGAGATACGCAATGGCTAAGTCCTTTATAACACAACACAATCTTCACAATGTTAGTTATTTATCAATACTGCGTAAAATTTAATCGGCACTGATAGTCCCCTCCCTTTCTAGATAGTTATAGGTTGTTCTTATTATTTTCCTATGTAACAATATGTATGTATGTAGCCCTAATGGTAGTGCACTACTTACTTTTCCAGTAATCTTTTTTATTGGTGATAGGGTTTCTTTCCAATGGATTTTTCTTAATCACAATGTTGCCCTGATCACCCAACGAACAATTAATTTGTAGTACCTATTAATCTATCACACACTGACTCGGTCTTAAACTCCTTTATAGCGATAGTTAGATTTAGAATTCCCAAGTTACGTGACCACACGACAAGAAATAATGTCTTTAATGAACTTATATACCCCCAGTGGCGAAGAGTGATAGTTTCAAGAGGATAGACCCAATGTTCTTCTTCTTCTTCTACTACTACTACTACTACTACTACTACTACTACTACTACTACTACTACTACTACTACTACTAATAATAATAATAATAATAATAATAATAATAATAATAATAAAATGAAACAGATTAGACATAAATATTTTACTACACAAACACAAGAAGACAAATTCACATAAATTTAACGTAATTGTAGTCCATCGACAACACTTATTCGATCCGGATCTCAATTTTCATAATGAAATGCACGTATATGACTCTCAGTTGATCTTAATTCGCCGTTGGCGTGGGACACCCGGGTTCGATTCCCGGCGGGAGCTCATGTGGTTCGGATTCCACGTTAATCAGTAGGTCCACGTCTCATATAGCCTCGCTGCTGAAAGGGAGGCTAAACTAAAATCAACTCAACTCAATTAATTCGCCGTAACGAAGTTTAATTGTTTTAATTGGGCGTGATCGGGTGGGGAAGATGGATTATCACATTATCTGGAAGATGGATTATCACATTATCTGCGCTTTACAAGAAACATATGCCGCCTTATGCAGAGTCGTTTTGACATATGATTAGCATCATACTAAAGGCCTGACTACTGCAGGATACATGTTAGTCGATCTCTTTAGTAATGGCACTAATTACGCGTCAAACGACTCTACAATAAGGCCCATGTTGTTTAGTCTACCTGTACTGAAACAAACTCTGCTTGTAAAATTTCGTCTTTAATTATATTGTTCAAAACACATGACAAGCATTCAATCAAGTTAATTTGTGTGTCACTTAATTCTCCTTTAAAAGCAGAATCATACTTAATTTTTTTAATACGCTGCTCTTTATATGTCAACAACCCCAAATAATTTTTTGTACCAATGCATGCAGAATTCTCTTGCACTCTGCTCTATTTTCAACACAGGCGTTGGTCTTCGTTCCTTAATAACATTTTAATTTTCAAAAGACTACAGATATAAAAGATTCTTTAATAGGAACAACGTAACGGAATAAAGGGGCATTAGTTTGCGATAATATGCGTAGCACCTTTAGAATTGCTTGTCCCAGCTTTTGCGTTACGTTAGAGTCCGCAAAATTAAGCAAAGTTGGTACGGAATCGAGCCCTACGTTCACTTGCTCTTTATTTGTTCGACATATCGAATCGAGATCGAAGGTCTCGACAGAAACGCTTTATGTAAAAACGAAAGTCGATAAGCGCTGAGGCCGGTCTCTTTTGCAGGTAATAACCAACACGTTCTCTCGCGGGATTTTCATAGTAGCTTGGCTGTAGTTCTACTGCCGCCTGAGACACTGCTCAGTGAGCCTCCCAGCAGTGGTGCTAACCACGATTTCTTTATCAAACAATATTTGTTTTTTCAACTTAGAAAACTATCATACATTCTGTGCAAGAAAAATGAATTAATTAAAAATTATAATTTCTGAAAGTAAATGGGTAGGCCGGGCCTCAAGGCCTCTTATGACCCTTCGCCACTCTATACCCCACGCAAACGACGCTGAACTGCAGACCTACTTTTTATCTATATAAGATTATCAATGGTAAAATTGATTCTGAATTTTTACTATCACAGACGAACTTTCGACTTCCTCCATGGCGAACTGGGTCTCTTAATTTGCTAGCTTATGATATACCTAAGTTATCAATTAGACTAGCATATGATTGCAATGCATTGCTAAGAGAATGTAATATTTTTACTTCTGAACGTAACTTTAGAACGCAGCTAAAGAGAACATTGCAAATTTAGAGGTGAACCTTTTATGTTCGAATTATTATTAGTTATTGTTATCTTGTTCAGTTTCAGTCAATAGGCTTAGTGCTGCAGTGGCGGATCCAGGGGGGCGATCGGGGCAATTGCCCCCCCCCCTAGAAGAGGAAACTTTCTTATTTTATATATAAATAAAACCCATCCCAGAGTTTGGAGCTCTTAACAGTAGCTCTAAGTAGCAGTATTACAACCCGCCGTCCCCCCCCCCAGAAGTCCGTCCTGGATCCGCCCCTGTAGGGCTGTATGAAACTGTGAATAAATGAATGAACAATGTACCAAGTCAAATTATTTCCTTCCCGGTTTTTCTACATATACCGTTCAAACTACAGAAAATAGAGAAAAAACATGACTTGAACGTTATTTTTTGCAGAAAAATATTTTACGCAGCATCTGTGTAATTTCTTGTACACGTGATGCTACCAATAGAGAAATGACATAAGAAAATATTAGCACTGTGCTAAAAGAACGCATTAGAATGTCCCGAGGGACCACAGAAAGCATATCAGGTTTATCCAAGCATCTACAAATCACCAAACATTCGGTACAGAATTTGAAAGTTTAACTCCGTCCTACCCCAAATATTGAAGGAAATATATTCGAAGCACATTTCATAAAAATAAAAAATCCAAAGCTAAAGACCGATAAAGGAAATCCTGATAGGAATTGGGACGGTATTGTTACCAATTATATCAATAAAACGAAACAAAAGAATCAGCAAATCTTTAATACATATTTATTGGTAGTATCGATGAAATTTTACTCAATATTCCTGTTGAGGCACAAATCAATGTGAAGATCGTTTCTAAAAAAGGACTTACGCCATTGTACACTCCTGAAGAAGAGTGGCTGAGGGTTTCTCTCGAAATATTGGACAAACATTACTAAGTAATTTGAGGTATTACAATGTGTTCTATACGTTCGTAGTCATACTGGGAACAAGTAAGAGCTCTTCGTAGTCATACTAGTAGCATTACCACCTTCAAATTTGATTGATTTTGTTTCAATTTGTTTCGGCATTATAAAATGGATGATGGCATTCACCTGACTCCCGTTCATAGGACATATCCTACGTTTCGTCAATTAACAATGCGATGAAGGAATGTTTCACGTTCATTTTCGTAACATTTCACGTAAATGCCTACACATTTACATTCCTGCACGTAAGTTAAACTGATGTGGCATACATTTCGCTGATCTTTGCATATGCCCAGAGACTTGTGAACTCTAATACACAGCTGATGGTGAAATATTCAATGCAATATCAAGTTTTTTACATCTAGAGAAAGTTGTTCAGTTTATATTGTACAGAATTAGAAACGCTACTGATATCTAGGAATGATACTAGAACGTTTGTATCTAGGAATGATATTAGAACGACGTCTGTATTTAGGAATGATACTAGAACGACGTATGTATCTAGGAATGATACTAGAACGACGTCTGTATCTAGGAATATTAGAACGACGTCTGTATCTAGGAATGATACTAGAACGACGTCTGTATCTAGGAATGATACTAGAACGACGTATGTATCTAGGAATGATACTAGAACGACGTCTGTATCTAGGAATGATACTAGAACGACGTCTGTGTATTTGAAGTTGTAGGTGAGTGTCTAAATTAAAATGTTCCTGGGGAGAGTATGTCGCAGCTCTTTTATATCCTCATTTTTCCTACATACAGGTGTATATATAGTGGAACAAAGTCGGGCGAATGGACTCACACTCGGAACGATTACTGCGAAAGCTTTGCGGCCCGTTACACAAGTCAAGAGCCAGTGACGAGAATATCAGGAAGAGAACAAGGCTCCAAGGAAAAACACCCGCAATGTTGTAGGATTTAATGATTGGTCCAACACGCGATGGGCTAGGGATTCAATTTGGTACTTTCAATTGTGAAAATAGTCGTTCCTAAGCCGCTTCGGCTGAGGCCGATCCACAAGACCACCTGCTCCCGCGTCACATTGCAAAACAAAAAAGGGATTTCAGAAAACTGTATGAAAACACCTTGCAGGGTCCAAATGGCAGTCGTCACAATGCATGAACTATGTATTTATCACACCTCTGGATGTCGCATTTGATCACAGAGATCCCGTAACAACGACACCGTTGCTATATTGTTCGCCACTACTGGCAAACTTTCCTGCTGGATTTATGGTTCTTACTGGATTCAGTTATGCGGGGAAGTTGCGGATATGCAAAGTTGATAAGAACATGAAAGTGACTCCAATGTACGCCCAAGAACCCATTATGACATCTATCTTCTGGATCGACATCCTAGAATTGCACGCCCCCTTCCTCCCCCTTAAAAAAAAAAAGATGTCTGGCTTTGATCTATTGAAACGATGTAGGTTTACGCACCCTCGCTGGTCTCTGCAAAACTTGCACAGAGAAGTGAGACCGAATTCCCTTTCCCGTATTTCGCCAGAGTTCGCTTGAATGTAAATTTTGATATTCAGCGAAATTTCACGGTGCTGGAAACTCAATAGAACGCCTCAGTGGCCGGGTGGTTTCTCATACGGTGAGTACTCTTCAAAATCTGTCCGATATAAACCGAACAACCTACAACGAGACTGTATATCTAATCTATAAATTACTTCCATTTTCTTGTAGTTATTTTGGGCAACGGCGCTTAAAAGTGCACAATTTGTTGATAAGAAGAAGAAAAAAAAAAAAAAAAGTAGAATGAATATATGTTGATTTTATATAGATAATCATGTAATGTCAGTTGTTGAAAAAAAGATAGGTATTTGTCTGTTGCTGCTATGGCAACAAAATAATTCATTCATAAAATAAGAAGAATAAAAGTCAGTTGTGTCAAACATTTAACGTGCTTGATTTTCAAGATATTTAATAAATATTGCAATTACAGGTAACAATTAAGGTGTTTAATCGCGTTTACCAATTTAGTGATTCGAATTGTGGGTAATAAATGTAACAAGTTAAAATATAATATAACGTTACAAACCTGCGCAGTCATCTTACAGCAATGTGGATCTGTTGCGGTATGAAGAAAACCTCCGCCGTGTTCTTTAGCGGCTGATTCACGGCTACCTTGAAATGTCCTTGCCTATCTCGTAATGGGTGCAGTGCGACTGAGTCATCACAAGCCTCCCGCAATCCTACAGAGCCTTTGTTTGATTCCGTGTAGATAGAGAATTCGGTGCTGAACCAGTATTGCGAAGCAGTGGGGACGTACTTAAATTTAGAGGTAGCAAATTTCAGTCTAGAACCCTATAAGTACTGGGGTTGGGAAGCGATAACTGATTATGCTTCGGTCAATTGATCGTGTGAACAGAACCAAATCAAATACAACTCAGAGAGAGAATCCAGAAGATAAAGGAAAGACATTTAGTGAAAAACGAAAGATAGATTCACCAGCTGAGAAGGAAAAGAGTGGAAAAGGGAAAAAAGAAGTTTCACCAACCAAACTCAATGTCAGCATGAGTTTAAATGAGCAAGAGGGAAATATCTCTGGAGATGAGGTCGAAGGAGAAAAGGATCAAGAAGAAGACAACGATGTTGAAATTAGTAAGGACTACGAAACGGCCATGGATTTTGTTGACCAAGCAGTGAGAAAAAGCAAAGCCAGTTCAACGATAGCTAAAAGCATCAAGAAGTATTTAGCCAAATGGTTAATGAAACAATCAAAAACAGAAGGTGTCAACCAATACCTAAGGACCGAAATAAATAAGCTCAGAGAGGAAAATGAAAAATTAAAGATCGAAATCACCAAATTACAAATCGACAAGGGAAAACCACAGAAGAGAGGCCACTGTATTTCGCAATCCTAACAGGATCAAAGGAACAAGTACAAACAAGTAAAAGAACTCAGGAAATTGAACAAGCACGAACGAAACAAAAGCCAACCATCTTTCTAAAAGCGAATGGGAATGAGGAAATAAAGGAGGTAAAGAGAAAATTGTTTCAAGCTGTCAATCCAGCTAAAGAGAAAATCAAAATTTCATCGGTTAAAACAATGAAAAATGCAATCATTGTAGAAACAGCCACTGAAAAAGACATGAGAAGCTTAGTAAATAACAAGAAACTAAACGAAACCATTGTAGTAGAAAAACCGAAGAAGAAGAAACCATTATTGATTATATACAACATCCCAGCTGATTTTAAAGATGAAGAGATCGTCGAAACTTTAGTGGAGCAAAACTTTGACGAGCAAGAAATGACAGAAGCAATCAAAGAAATTAAACCTAGATTTAGAACCGGACCAAAAAACCAAAATAAATGTCATCTAGTTATTGAAGCAACTTCCCAAATTAGAAGAAAACTTTTGAAAGAAGGACGAGTATATCTAATGTTTGAAGCTCATGGAATAAAAGACTTTATTACTGTCTCAAAATGCAATATTTGTCTTGATTATGGTCACATCAGTAAACACTGCAAAGAAGAGAAAGTTTGTTTTTTCTATGGACAGGGGGGGGGGGGGCACGATAAGTCGGGATGTATGAATAAAGACAAAGCCAAGGTTTGTATCCCATGCACCAAGAGAAAGAAAAAGCTAGAAAGAAATGCTAAAACCGAACAAGAGTGTGCAACATATAAAATGCTATGCATTATATATAGCATGTCTTCGTTATACACATTGGGAACCCAAAACCGATAGTCTTATCTCACTATATCTTCTGTATGTGAGGAATGTATTCAATATTTCGGCTGAAAATGTCAGTTTTGATCACGGACTTAGGATGAGGCAGGCGGACCCCACAACATCTAAAACTTTATAGTAGGATACAATTGTTTTAAATTTAATTAACTTCAAAATAACAGATACACAGGACGATACAATGCTGAAAAGACGAAATAATATTCTGGCAGTGATTTGCCAAAATTGTAGAAATGATAAAATATCCCTGATGCTAAATTCTTTCATAGTGTCAAATTTATTTGATACTTTGGCCAAACAGGTTTACATGACTTCTTTTTGTAGGGGCCGCGGTGGCTCAGTGTTTACCTCTGATGCATGGGGTCCTTGGTTCGATCCCAGCTCGCGCCAAGTGTTTTGTGGTGGATAAACACCGTGTGCCTGGGTTTTCTCGGGGCTCTCCCGTTTCCCCCACTTCATATTCCACCATCTTACTCATTTCTCATCATCACTGTCTCCTTTAGCCTAGCCGGCATAAACGTGGGACGTAAAACTTACGATATTTCGTTTTTTATGACTTCTTTTTTTTTCATCTACTCTGTACCTCTATTTATGATTATTATCGACTTATTTTATCGCAACAAATACGTAGCAATCTTTCTTTACTTAAGCAATGTACACTTACCGTAACTGCTGAGCTAATGCCACAATCCCTTTCTTTGCATTCCGAAGGGTGATCTCCCTGGATTCTTTACCTAAACCTGCATGGAAGCCTGCAAGAAAACAAAATGACAGTCAATATAGAAAAACGACTCATCATGTAAATACTAACGCATTATTCAATGTGCGGATTGCAACTCATGCACCTCGCTAAATGATTAACAACTGCCTGTAACATTTTTTATTGTAATCCCATTGCCGTATGAAATATTTCTAGACATATAATGGTTTAATATACAAGGCGCTTTCGGAAAGTAACCTCCGATTGTTCACTGTGCGTAAAGTGGTACAGGCAGCGCTAACATCTTTGCACAGGCGTGTGCGGTGGAGCAGTCTACATCCAGCCGTGGTAGAGTGAAGGTTGTCTGATCACTAGTTCCACTTTTGTAGCATCTCAAAATGTGTGCTGCAATAGAAAACCGCGCCAAGTGCGAGGTGCAAGCTGTTATACGTTTCCTTACGGCAAAACAGTATTCGGCAGTAGCTATTCATCGGAAACTTTGTGCCGTGTATGGACAAAGTGTGATGAGTGAAGGGAGTTGTTCGTGAATGGGTTCGTCCATTTAAAAATAGATGAACAAACACTGATGAAGAGAGGAGTGGCAGGCCATCAGTGATCACTGATGAACTTGAACTCCTTCAGAAAATTGATGGAAAATTTCATGATATTCGACGTTTCACAATGTCGGAGCTTTCCGATGAATTTCCACAAATTTCCAGGATCTCAGCGCTTTGGTACTGATGGGGTGCTGAAAGATGCGGTCACAGGCTGGAGATTTTTATGTTGATGGAGTTTCCAAGCTAGTGCAGAGATATGATAAGTGCGTGAATGCTTATGGAAAATATGTTGAAAAAATAGAACAAACAACTAGTTTTGAAATGTATATAATAAATTGTTTTTATTTACTCTGGTGTTTCTTTTTTAACCAATCGGAGGTTACTTTCTAACGGCTCTCGTTTATAATTTATTTCAAATCATCTACGTATTCTCATTACACAACATTTTAAGATACATAATTATATCGGGCGTGTATTGCAGGTTACCATTCTTGCTTTGCAATTGAGAGGTCCTGGGTTTAAATCCGGTGGTCAGCTATCCTTATTGAGGTTATTTCAGGATTTTTATCACTTCTCCCTCGCGAATGCCGGGACGGTGTATTTGAAAGTGGGCCTGGCGCCTTTACATTAACATTGTTATTGGTTGTTGCTGATCGTAGTGTCATTTGGCCTCACAAAACATAAAATCACCTTTGGGTCACGATGGCTCGCTGATAGAACGCTTACATTCAGTCAATGGGGTTCTTGATTCGATCCAAGCTTGAGCCAAATGGGTTTTGGGGTAGGTTTTCTCCGACTTTCTTCATTCCATTATTTCATTCGTTATCGTCATCGTCTTTAGCTTCGATGCATAACTGTGGGACATTAAGCTAAAGAATATATATATAAACCGAAAGTCTGCTCCTTAAGAATGATCATATGTTTATTAAGTGATATCAAACTTTTTGCACAAAAAGTCAA
Organism: Thermobia domestica; assembly: GCF_964235325.1. Taxonomy (NCBI): domain Eukaryota; kingdom Metazoa; phylum Arthropoda; class Insecta; order Zygentoma; family Lepismatidae; genus Thermobia; species Thermobia domestica. The sequence goes on along the minus strand of NC_137464.1, from coordinate 2,807,147 downwards.
TGGTGAGACGTGACATTTTCGTTTAGTCATAGCAAAATTTTCCAAATATCAGAGTCGGTCTTTCAATGGAGGAAAAGAAGGTTGTAATATTTCTCGACGGTAAGTGACAAAATCATTGCCCTTTCAACTTTAAAAGCCATAAATGATAAGACCATACCATAAATGATTAGATGACAAGACCAATTGATTGATTGATGAGGAGTTGTAATATTTCTCGACGGTAAGTGACAAAATCATTGCCCTTTCAACTTTAAAAGCGATAAATGATAAGACCATACCATAAATGATTAGATGACAAGACCAATTGATTAATTGGTGAGAAGTTAATGTGGGTGTCAGCATTATGGCTACTGCCCAATGATTAATAAAATGAAAGTTCGTGGTAATTTATGTAGTAGCTGTTGTATTAAATAATATTGAACTTAAAGGGAAATAGTATTCCAACCTGTCAGAACTAAAACATCTATGGATAAGAGGAAACATCTATTCTTTTCTCTGTGGAAATTAAGTAAAAGAACCGTTTGGCCTCTGAATGCATAAATTACTATTTATTAATATAAGAAAACTACATCTTTATAAAAGGAAAGTAATTACACTATCAATAGCTTCTCAAAACTTGTTCGGAAAGAAACCAAAACAAAAAGATCAAACTTCAAGAAACTCTCAACCCAAGTTTTTTTTTCTGATGTGCATGGCTAAATATTATATCAATAGATTCGGCTATTCCCTCCGTCTGAAACTGTTGGTGGTCACCAAGACCAATGTTGTCCCCCCTCCCCCCCCCAAATTCCAGGTTCCTCTTTTTATTACAAATTTTTACTTATTAATTTTCAATCAGATGCTAAACTATGAGTTTATAGCAATTAAAAGTGCCATTAGCTTACATGTCACCTTTTTCCTTCAGGATAGGTCATTTTCGGAAAGTAAACATATTAACTGTTCATTAAGATTACAGTTTCAAGGTTCTTTCTTTCCATTCATAAAATCTCTGCCCTCATTACACCAATACGATGAAAATCAGTACATCTGATTAATTTGTATTCATTCTATAACTAAGTATAACAACATGATATTCGCTGACAGATATATATAAGATACATTTTATTATTATTATTATTATTATTATTATTATTATTATTATTATTATTATTATTATCTTAATAAAGGCATTTTACTCAAACCTCCTTTCGTTAATTCTAACACAAATGGTTTCAAGACTTCTCTGGCCCCTTCCTCAGTGAGTAAAGGTCAGGGAGGTCAGGGAAGTCAGAGGAAAAGACTGGAAATCAGGGAAAGTCAGAAAACATATATTATAAAATTTCCATAATATTAATTGTATACCAATTTCACCTTAGCCAGCCATGATAATGGACGTTGTTCAGATTTTTATGAAAGGTAAGTGGAATATACCTATGAGCAATTGATTATTATTTGTCTCTATAGAGTAAATCTTCTTATATATAAATATTCACCGTTATTTATTCCTTATTTGTATGTCAACGTCATCCGATACGGGGAAGTCATGAAAGTCGGAGAATTTCCTGCCAAAGGTCAGAGAAATATATTTCTCCATATCAGTAAGAACCGTGGAGTACTAATCGGCTACGCTGTCAAACTAGTAAAATGATTAATGGATTTTTCACTTTTGACAATCTCATTACTCGAATAGAATGGGAAATTCCACAGTTCAAAGTTATGTAGAACAAAATTGATGAATTGTTTCTCTTGAGAAACCGTTATTACACAGAGATAGTATTTAACTGCTGTTAGATGACCTGGAAATAGGCACCAAATATACTTGTTATTATTAAAAGTCTAAATTGGAGAAAAGACCAGTCTCACACATTGACTAAAAAAAAAAAAAAAAAAAAAAAAATTACAAATGTAAATGTGAAAATCATATCACTAACACTGACTCATTTCTTGCGGAACTTATTTTGAAAATAACACAAGAACGTTTAACTAAGATATCTTTGCCTTTTTAAATTCTCCAATGCTATTACCGTAATAATAATAATAATAATAATAATAATAATAATAATAATAATAATAAAGAAAAAGTCCAAATATGAGACAGAGACAAATAGATGGATCTCATTGAGAAAAAATGAGATGAAATCTTTGAGTTTTACGTCCCACAGTTATGCCGGTTAGGCTAAAGGAGACGGTGATGATGAGTAATGAATGAAATGGTGGAATGAAGAAAGTGGGAGAAAACGGGAGAACCCCGAGAAAACCCACGCACACGGTGTTTGTCCATCACAAAGTTCACTTGGCGGGGGCTGGGATCGAACCCGACCCCAAGCACTAGAGATGAACGCTCTACCACTGAGCCACCGCGGCCCGGATCTCACTGAGCTGAATAGCATGATCTATGGGTGAATGTGAATCATCATACAAGTTGTCCAGAAAATACACAAAAATCTGATTCCTTCTGCAAATCTCAAGTTAATCTGAAGTTGACATCCACGCCACCTGTTAAGTTCAAACTGATATCGAAGCCTACTTTTTATTATGACACTATTAACAGGACAATATACAGGGTGTTCCATAAACGTACCACAATATTTTGGGTACAGATTCCTCATATCAAAATAAGAAAGAAAAAGTTCATATGGACCTGTGCTCAAAAGTGAATAGTTTCGGAGTTATAGGGTGCCGAAAACGTGAAATTAAGTTAATTTTAAAGGTCCATAGTTCCACTACTATAGGACTGATCATAATCGGATCGAGACATAACTCAGGAACTGGTATGTGAACTATTCAAATATCCATCTTTTAGAACCTCCAGTACTTGTGCAATCATTTTTAGAGAGACTGTTTGGGAGTACTTGACTACTCTCCACCTACCTCTCTAAAAATGGTTTAAGTACTGAAACATTCTTAAACATGGATATTTGGATAGTTCACATACCAGTTCCTCAGTAATGTCTTGACCTGACTACGATAGGTCCCATAGTAGTGGAGCTATGAGCTTTTGAAGTTCACTTGTTTCACGTTTTCGGCACCCTATAACTCAGAAACTATAAAATATTGTGATACATTTACGTAACTCTCTGTATACTATGGTTAATGATTAACTACTTAAAATTAAATTTCTGTTTAACCATAATACTGTCGAAAGATATGCATCACCCGATAGATCACATTAAAAGATCAAATTTTTAACCGAAAATGCAATCGGAAGATCTAGGCGCAAATCGGAGAATAATATTAAGATGGATCTCGCAGAAATAGGAATATAAAGAAGAAACTGCATCCTGTTGGCTATAGACAGAAGTCAATGAAGAGCTTTTGTGAACGCGGCATTTAACCTCCGGCTTTCATAGGCCATAGAGTTAAGTTAGTTAGTTTTGAGTCCAGTTCATTTTCAGTTTAAAATCCCTTTCAGCAGCGAGGCTATATGAGACGGAACTTACTGATTAACGTGGAATCTGAACCACATCAGCTCCTGCCGGGAATCGAACCCGGGTCTCTCACACCAAAGGCGCGTATGCTAACCGCTTAGCCGCGAAGGAGCTCTTAGTTAATTTTTGAATTCGTAAGTGTGCAAAATCTGAACTTAAATAACCGATAAACATAGATTTTACGCTTGAATTTACAATATTACTTACCTTTCTTATACTTTTGTATTTAAACATTTATCTCATAAACAGCATAGTTTATACCCCTTATAAATATGAATCCCTTTTGTAAAATTAAACGGGTAAATAGTGTTTTATTTTTCTTTTCTTCGACCCGGAATCGGTATCACGTGGAAGAGACATATTCAACAGAAGATTGAAGTTTTCTGTCTTGATTCTTTAAATGTAACAGGACTTGTAGATAACAGAACGAGAGAAACGCTCTTATAGTTTACAATGTTCTCCTAATACAGGATACAGCGGCGGCGTTAAAGGCGGGCAGAGGCGACCTCCACCTCAACATTTTTTCTCGCCCCCATTTGTACCCCCATTTTTCTATGTACAACTGGTGAACTCATAATCACGAACTACTGCTGTAAAATTTGCCACTGAAATCTGTACGACATTGAAATCTTTGTTGTTGATTGACATGTTTACATATATAAGTTACTTTTGTTTATTAACGCATTCTTTAATGCTGGTTATAATCCCTAATTAACTAAGCTCTTCTGAGTATGGCTAACCACTGAATATTTCCGTTTTTTCCATGTTTTACGTTGAACATTTTATAATCTCTTTATACTTCCGTCTATTGATAACTATTGATAAACTGCAACCACGCGAGTGTTATAAAGTTAAATAACATAAACACAACACCCTTTATATTTCTGCAAATAGCAGAATTTTATAATTGTTTTATGAATAGCAAAATAAATCATGAAAATACTGCTGATCGTGTTAGAAAACTCTCCAATAAGTTTACAACCTTTATTACGGAGCCGAGAAGCAGTGAAAGGACAAAAGTGTACTGACTACGATCTGAAAACAATTATTTATTTCCCCATATTAGAATTATAAATGAACTAAAAGCAAGGCTCACTGATAATGGTTCGATTCTGAAAGGAGTAAGTGCTTTCAATCCCGATAGTTATAATGACTATTTTTTAAAACCTATAATCCTTTTGCCGTTAGCAGGGCACTATAAATGCGACATAGAGACTTTGGAAACGGAGGTCAAATTGCTTCCAAAAGTAATCGAAAAGTATGAAAAAGAAAACCGAATCAAAGTTTCCACCTTGTCGAGACTACTGCTTTTGCTGGAATCCTATAAGTTCGCCTTCAGTGGAATTCATGAACTGTGCATAATCGCAATGTGCATTTCTCTATCAATAGAAGGGTGCGAAAGGAGTTTCTCTTTTCTAAGAATCCTGAAGTCATATTTGAGACACACGATTGGTGGTATTAAGCTAAACTGTCTTGCTGTTCTTTCAACTAAAAAACGAATTTCTAAAGTTCTGGATTTGCAAAAAGTTGTAAAAGAATTCGTTGCTGTACATAAAAACAGGAGAATTTTGTTGTAGCTAAGATCCATTCCAGTTTTGTAAGATATGTTGTGAGTTTTTACTTTTTATATTTGCCATTACAATGAACAGAACAACATACAAAAACTGAAAAACTCTGACAGTAGTGGACATTAATGTTTCTTTACATGTAGTAGCTTTCGTAATACTATTACACGTCTTTTATAAAAAATAATATAGACTATGTTACTTGTTTCAAGTACAGTCATGTTCTAAATGCTGTCGCATACCTAGAACTGTCTTGTTGTGGGAATATAACTTGATAATGATTTTGCAGGATACTTTTAATACTGTTACTGTGTGTAAATCGGAAAATGTATATTTGTGGGAAATTTCATAGGAAAAGAATTATAAATACGAAATGAGTAAAACAAAATGTTGCTAAGTGGACAAAAAAGATTTTTTCGTTATTTGTGCTTATTTGCTGCTCTTTTGACATGAAATTTGCCACATACATGTCTTTGTCGATTATACACATACTGACATTATAAGAAATACCGGGCGAAATCGTTATCAAATTATACTCCTACAACAATTATACTCCTAATTATAGAAATGCGACAATCATTTTGGACATGTCTGTGCATTTTTATAGCATGTAGGCTGTAGGCATACGTGCTTCTAAACATTTACAATTCACTTTACTGTATTTGTGTGATATGCTTCTTTCAATATTTGTTGTACGTTTATGTTCCTGTGTTGTGCTTACATTAAAGTCTGTCCAGAAACAAGCCGATGTTCATTTGCTATCCACAAGCATAAAGCTGTGCAGCAAAAAATAAATTGGGTTGATGGCTCAAAATTAAATAATAATAATAATAGCAAAACAAATGTGGTTGCCTTGTCCCCCAAAATTTTTCTTGCCTCCCATCTTTCCCCATGTTGTTATAAACCTAGCGCCGCCACTGACAGGATATCACCTTTTTAAAAGATCCAAAGCCTCTATGTAACGTAGACATGAATGAAATCTCTTGTTTACCAAGGTAGCCTGTTATATCAATAAAATTGTTTAAGATTTTTTTTTTTTTTTTTTTTTTAATGTTTTGATTGTGTAAAATGTTGTGACTATTTAGTGTGTTATGTACGCCCTGTTACTGACGTCAGATGAGCCGAAATTGAGGATGATGTACGTGGAACTAAGTAATTTTGACAAATTTCTATTAAGATGGCCGAAAATGAAGAAGTTTTGTGAATGAAAGTTTTATAAATGAATTAAAATTTGAAAAAAATTGCAGGAGAGTTTTTAAAATGATATGGGATAGGAAAGTCGTTATACTGATGAAAATGACAAGAAATCTGTTAAAATCTTGAAGAAATATAAGAAATTAAGGCAGAAAATAGACAAAACATACACAATAAATACAAAATAAATCGTAAGCCTATTTTAAGCACTTCCTAATCTAATCCTCATACCTAACATGACAAAAATAAGTCTCGATATTACCCCACTACAACTTTCACATCTTGTCTGACATTGTTATAAGATAAGATTCCCTAACATGATAACTCCATGTTATCAGCCCTCATCCATTTTCCAAAGCAGTGCAAGTCTACAACGCATTAAAGATAACTTGCTGATTTTTTAAAAAATAATTTTTAATGAGTTTTGACTGTTTTCGTATTTTATATTACATAATACAGCACAATCCAAATAGTTTTAGTAATGCCTCTTGAAAATAAGGTGAACAAATCTGTTTTGATAAACATTTAATTCTACAAAACTACTTGTGAAATTCATTAGAAACCGTAAAAAAACTGCTCTGTATATATATATATATATATATATATATATATATATATACAGGGGTTGGACAAAAAATCTAAAACGTTTGTAAAAGTGTGAAAATCATACCTAGTATGGTGTGGGGCCTCCTTTTGCGTCCCAAACAGCTTGGATCCGACGTGGAATGGACGTATACAGCTCCTGAATCGTGGTGTGTAGGATTTTGTACCATGGTTCCTCCAAAACATGCTCCAGTTCCTTAAGGGATGCTGGTGAAGGGTAATGAGACCGAACACGCCTTTCTAACTCAGACCACAATGATTCAATGATGTTCAAATCTGGTGATTGTGGGACCCAGGGGAGGTGTGGCAGCTCCTGGTCATGCTTCTCAGACCATGATTTCACCGTTTTTGCAGCGTGACAGGGTGCCAAATCATGTTGATAGATGCCATCACCATCAGGGAACAATATTTGAGCCATGGGTAGAACCTGGTCCCCCAAAATGGCCTCATACGCCTTAGCATTCATCATTCCATGCAGGGCTATGATGGGACCTGCAGAAAACCACGATATCGCTGCCCACACTGTAACAGAACTACCCCCATTCTTTATAGTTGGGAGCAGACAGTCTGTATCATAGGCATGCGACGGTGTTCTCCATACTTAAATACGACCGGTTGTTGGAAACAAGGTGAAGGTCGATTCATCGGACCACATTACGTGTTTCCACTGCTCATGAGTCCACGCCTTGTGGTCCTTGCACCACTGGATACGCCTCTTCGCATTTACTGCTGTGACCAGGGGTTTGGAGATAGCGGCCCTGCTATGAATTTTCATTTTATGAAGTTCCCGTCGCACTGTTTTCGATGAAACCGGGTTCTCTAGGCCGGAATTGAGTTCAGACGTAATTTTCATTGCAGTGGTCTTCTTTTTAGCTTCTACAATACGTTTTAATGCCCTCCGGTCCCTATCTGACAGGATTGTCTTTCGACCACTGTTGTGCTTTGCAGACGTCGTTTGCCCATGAATTGTGTATGCTCTCGTGACATTGGACACAGTGCCTTTGGATACCTCCACAATGTTCGCCACTATTGCCACTGAAGCTCCAACCAGACGGGAATCAAAGATCATGCCTCTTTGGAAGTCTGTCAGGTCGCCCATTTTACCGCACCACTTTTACAACACGACACTCTCAGGTGAACGGATTACTGCTGACGGAAGAGGAAGATCCACATGACACATTGAAAACAAAAAAACTATCGACAACCGTAACACGTGTTGTACAGTTGAGGGTCAAACTTACGTGTTCTGTATGAAGTGTATTTAGATTTTTTGTCTACCCCTATATATATATAGGATTTACTTCTTTCAGTAACTTTTCCTGTCAAACTTGGTAACGGAGAGCAGAATTGACAACTCTGAACTGTCATAAATTTTTCTTCAGATGTAAGTGAACCACAGTGGTTTTTATTCTCCTGAACCACGTTACCTAGTTCCAAAAAAGAATGAAATAAAATGAGATCTTTGAGTTTAATGCCCCACGATTATGCTTTTTAGGTTAAGGAAGAAATGATTAAAGCAAGTGAATGATGATGAAAGAATTGGTGGAATGAGAAAGTGGGAGGAAACGGAAGCACCACAAAGAAAACCCAAGAACACGAAGTTGTCCACTACAAACTTACTTGGCCCGTGATCGAACCAGGGACGCCGCGCACCAGAGGTAAGCGCTCTATCACTGAGCCACCGTCATCTTAGGTTAGGTTAGGTTAGGTTACGATAGCCTTCCATCGTAATAATATTTATTACAGTTAACGACATGTATTTGATATTTGGATTGTAACACAAATAGCTACAGTCAAATGTGGAAACATTCACGAAAATAACTAACCGGTAAGCAAGATTGAAACGTCAATCAAATCCTTGTGCACTACACTATCCCTTTTGCGTTTAAGGTCGTGTTTCACATGGCGTATAGCCGGACGCTACCGAATAGAGCCAAGTGTTTACTAGACTCTGAAATGACTTGGTTCGAGAGTACACGCAGTGTGTTAATGGGTTCTTATTTCGCTACAATGAACTTAGTGATTTTTGGGGGTAGATCTTACTGTCTCTTGGCTAATTTTACACAAATATCTGTGCATTTTGATTGTTTCTTCAATTCCTCTCAAAAAACCTTTTCAACACTTTCAACATCTTATTTTGTCATCGCTTTATCTCCCAATGACCAGCGGCTTTGTCACAGGAATCAGTCTGTCAAATAGATTACGAATATTTAGTAAAATATTGTAACACATTACAATGAAACCAATTATTTGTGGACCTTTTAATCAGATATGAAGCTAGAAAAACTAGAAGTTATCTTACCACCACCAAAGCTGCCGCCTCCTTTAGACTCTGCAGAGACGAATTGACCAAGGGCTGAGCTCCCGCCATGTGCATTCTCTTCAAATTGTATTTCCGATACAATAATATTGTCTTCCAACACAGAGCCACAGTTCGTACATACTGCATCTCCTCGAGCTGGGTCGACGTCAATTTCTTTACAGCCACAGTTCTGGCACTTGTTGTTTGACATGTTACTCATGATCTAAAACAAAACAGCAGCAGTTGGAAAACATTATATCGAATAATTACACTACTAAGCAATATTAAAATAAAATAAAAAATACAATAATCACGTCTAATCCTGTCAATTTAATAAAACAATGCATAACACAATTCCAGGAAATCTATACCCAACTTCAGAGAAAGAGAAAGGCAACTTATGCTTTTTTTTTCTTTTTCTTTTTTTCTTTTTTTTTTTTTTTAAAGTAAGGTCCGTCTCTGAATACATTTGAAATTTCGTGTACCCTTGAGAATGAAGGCATGCAGTCTCCCGGCATCCCTTGCGTACAACTAGAAGCCATTTGCATTCATGGTGTCAGTCTGTATGCTTCGTAGTGGGAGGTTAAAATATTAATTTAAAAAAATCGAACTCCCCATCAACTGTGAAATACAGTCAGTCATCCAGTTTTTAACGCCAAGAAACGTGATTGGTTTTGCAAGCATACACGCCAAAAACTCAGTTGAACTGCCACTAAATACCTATCACTAAACTGTTGCTAACAGATTGCCAATGGTAGATTAAGGGTAAAATTTGAAATGTTTACTTAAAGTTTTTTTTTTTTTTTTTTTTTTTTTTTTTTTTTTTTTTATAGTTACATGTTACGTATCAGGTTGAAATTTCAAAAGTTAAAGAAAATAAGTGTTATCTTGGGTCATACTAAATATAAGCGATGAAAATTTGAATGACAAAGAAAAGTAAACGTTACGTTGACTAATGTCGATTTTTTTTTTTTTTTTTTTTTTTTTTTTCCAGTTTTGAACATTTGGGTTTATCAGAATGTTTTAATGTAAGTGTTGTATCTTTGAAACAAAGCAAAAGTTATATTTTTTCTTAACAATCCCAACTTAGTGTTGTCAAAAAGTTGACTCTAAAGTAATATTTCATTTTATGTTTTTCAGAGTGTGATTTAAGATTTACAAATGTGTTTACAAAGGGTTCTGCTAACAGATAATAGAGAAAAACGAATTTAGCTATATAATACTATTTTAATTTGTAAAAGATGCACTCTTACTACATTGAAAAAACACACTTTTACATTCCCCAAATTTTGCACCTTTCGTCGGTATATTTATCAAATGAATTTTCGTAGTCATTACTCGTTTACTCACACTATCGGCAGAAACTGAAATTATTCTTATTATGTTTAGTTGGTTAATGATGATTATTAATTATTTTGTAAATTTTTAAATATTTCATGTGCAGAATTGTATGGTATAAATTTATTGAGAAAGATTGAACCATTATACTGAAACCTAATAGGTTAACTAAACCAATGATTCATGCAATATCGAAGACAATAAGAAATTTAAAAAAAAGAATAAAACGCTTATGATGGCCTTATAACTTAAAAACTAAAATTAGAAAATTAATACAACGTATAGCCTATTATATGCATATTTATTTATATGTATACAGGGTGAATTAACTGTTTAGATAATTAAAAAAAAAGTTGTGATGAAATGAGTCGGGCTAAATAAATAGAGCATCGCGTTTTGGTACACAGGAAATGAATTATGGGCAATGATTCCACACTATACAGTGTATATACAGTAAACCCCCAATGTATCAGTGCTTATACAGTGAAGTCCCAATACAACGCACTTTAATATATAGTGTGTTATAATATTCAGTGATTTTTTAAAGTAATATTTTGATTTTTAATCCTTCACGGCCAGGATTTTTGTCGAAACTTGTTTTTGACAAATTTTTAGATCCTTGCACCCCCCCCCCCAAAAAAAAAAAATTTGGGGAGCTCAGAATTTTAATTATATTCCTCAAACTGCAATTCTTAGTGGACAGAGCATTCAGTTTTTCGTTCTAACATTTTCAGTACCAGATTTCCGTCGACATGATAGCTGACAATTTGAAATCTACGCATTTAGAAACAAACAAACAAACAAACAAACAAAAAAAAACAGTTTGTTTCATAAGTACCATTTACCAAAAGCTTTCGTCCTCATATGACTTCAGTCTTTGTCTATGAACTTTCGTGGGAATGGATCACAACCATTGGTTGATTTTCTGGGACAGTGTCGTTCACATATATCAAACAACCAATCACGAAGAAGGATTCTCCTCCGTGAGCGCCGTCTGAGCTTTGTTCCATCAATCCGTATCGGACCTTATTCACGTCAAGTACGTAAAACTCGTTTTAGCGGTCGCCACCGCCGCCCTACGACTTACCCTATTCGAGCCTAGTGCCTAGTGCCAGTCTTTTTTGAGCTGCGAACTCAAATTTACAATGTAGATACTGTTTTATTATTATTATAAATATACTAGCCCCTTCACTGGGTAAAAAAACGAAATATTAGTAATATGTTCTGTTAGTGACTAAAGCGCTCTCTGATATCAGTAATTTTCGATCATTTTTACAACTCTCCCCCTCTCCTTCTCCATCTAGGGTCAAAATTTGATCCAGATCGGTCGGGTGGTTTGAATTATTAAATTATAACCGCCACCAGGTTATAGAAGTACTTTTTGTGGACGCCCTGTATATTTCGTAAAGACAGTGATTATTCTTTTCGAATTGTACTTTATTCTAAGACGCATATAAGTTCTTTCTTCGGTGGGAATTGCTTCTTTCCCACACAATTGGACAAAGAAGTCTTTCATCGCTTTTTCATATATATATTTAAAACATTGCTTTTGGTGAGAACATTTCAGTTAGTGACAAACCATTTCAGTGTTTCCCCCTGACTTATTATATGCAAAGTATATATTCTATAGTTATTGGGAACTGAATTGTTTTCTTTAATCGCTTATGAAACATTGCAATAGATTAGAGCAGACTAGACCAGAACAAGTATTCAAGTGACCATAGTGGCACCAATTGCGTTGCTTTGCAGTCCCTTATCTGTACTTTCTCATGCCCGAGTTATCGCAGTGTCTCGTGCATTATGGGCAGTTGACTACAATTAACATAAATTATTTTCCGTATTCTGCTTGCATGTGCATACAGGTGCTTTGACTGAGTGGTTTTTGGAATGAACTTGCCAACCTTCTTCGGTCGACCATTGCAGCCCGTACCTTGAGCTTTGGTGCTCAGAGAGTTTGACTCCGGTACTGTATGCAGCCACCACGCACGTTGCGTTGGGAATCAAGTAATAATTTGTGTTAAGGGGCACAAGCTATTAGCCGGTGAAGGACGTTTTCTTACGGCTAGCCCCAACTAGTGAAGTCCTAGGTTCACAAACCTTGTGCGCTTAAAAAGTTATACACGCGCCCTCCAACATCAGCATTCTACTTTGGAGGCTCTCTTTTTTAATTTGCTGAAGACTCATCTTTACGCTTCACGATTGTTTGGCGCAGCAACTGGATTCATACGTGAGATTGTCCCGACAACTTTTCCCCATTGCTAATCCCCCAAGTGCGTCAATGGTGTGAGAGAAGCATTCGCAGTGAAATCTGAATTATAATCATATATATAAAGGGCTACAGCGCATTAGAATGGCAAAGTGTGATTTTAGTGATGAAAATTATTATACATATTCTGTGTTCAGTGTTGTGTTACTTCCTCTTCATTATTTCTTTTAACATAATAGTATTCTAATAAATAAGTATAGTGTTATTTAATCCAGTGTGTTTTCGTTGTTTGTATGAGTGATGTTTGTGTGCGTTATGGTCTGGATGACCGTCTGATCGTCCGTGAGGTTTTCGAGACGAGACACCCGAACCTCTCGGCGCCTAATGCTCATCTCATCATTGAGACCGACGAGCGATTTGGAAACAATTTGTAACCTCTTCTTGGAGAGGTCCTTCGTCCTGTCCAGGTAAGTTCCAGTCTCAGGAGAATACTTATTGGTAGGACCACGAACCACGAACAGCGACCACATTACACGGATTGGTTACAAATAAATGTCCGCCCGAAAAGAGACCTCGAATTGAAATGGTTACAAAATCACGTAGTTACTTTTACATCTTACATAATAGATTGCAATTCACAGTATATGCACGAAACCAGACTGCAATGGGGACAAAACTTCGTGATCGCGTAACGATGACAGTCATTTTTTTTTTTTTTTTTTTTTTTTTTTTTTTTTTTTTTTAGCAAGAATAATAGTGAAAGTTGTAACAAATAAATAAATAAATAATGGCGTTCAGCAAGCAGAAATTTCAAGTCAGAAGGTTAGCGCAATTACATAACAGAAGGGCACGATTTGGGGGTAAATAAGTACAATTTAATGCTACCCAAAGAGAGACTGCTGATATACAAGGAACTCATTTAAGGAGACAACATACTTCTAATTAAGGTAGATAAATAACTATCGTTACAATGTAACGCTTCAAAGAGAAATATTGCACAAATCTAAACACTTCTCCAGGAAGTCACATTTAGACATTTCTCCACGATATTAAAAGGGTAATGATTTACAATCATGGTCTAGTGTTTTGAAACTTTACAAGTAAAATGTATTTTATCACAACGGAAAAACACTGCATAAGTATTTAAGGCATTTATTCCCAAGTTGGTCGTCCGCTTGGTTTTCGACAAAAAGCGTAATAACAACTATCAAAATTTAAAAATCATCAATTTTTAGGATTGCTTTAAAAGGATATAACATAGTAGAATTGAGTTGAGTTGATGTTAGTTTAGTATCCCTTTCAGCAGCGAGGTTATATGAGACGTGATCTACTGATTAACGTGGAATCCGAACCACATGAGCTCCCTGCGGGAATCGAACCCGGGTCTCCCACGCCAAAGGCGCGTACGATAACCGCTTAGCCACGTAGGGTACGGTAGAGTAGAGTAAGGAAGAGATAAATAGATTAAGATAGGGTCAGGTTAGCTTAATGTTAGGGAAGTTTGAACACATTTTGTTAAAATTAATAGAGTGTACGATCTCGTCCGTGCGTAAGGATATCAACTGGAATGTCTGTACACCTGCAGCCATGTACAAATGCTCGTTACTTATCTATAATCCAATCATACCATAACCCTGCGAGAAGTAGTTCCCTCCGCTGACATAATAGTTCCATGATTATACCTGCTTAAAAAGAAAAATAAACACAAATTCCGCTCTCCTTACATGTTATCAAACACACAAACGAGCATTATCCATTTCTTCCTGGTAAAATTTCAAAATTTTGCTACAAACGGACGATCAACTTTGGAAATTAACACATATTTAATTTATGAGGTGACCATGACATACATATACGGTATGTAATAATGATTTGTTTAAAATAAAGGAACTGCAATTTTCCACAAGAAAAGAATTGTGCATTATTTATCTTTGCACATTTTTTTCTGTTGCAGTTTCTCAGGCTCAACCAGCTTCGCCCCGCCCTGAACGAGATAGATGAAATCTTGATTGAAATGACTACCTAGCACTGGTTGGTATGTGCTTTTCACAAAACGTTATATTTATAGCCATAACGGTTAAGCTCTTCTAAAGTTAACCTGCATTAAGAAATACGTCACCATTAAGAGGTTAATTCTGCATTCGGGGGTCCAAGCTAAGTAAAAACCAGAAGTCATTGCCGATCTATATAAACCGTGAAGGTAAGTAAAGTATTAAGTTAAATTTCCGGGGAAACAAAATCCGGCTCTATTAAGTATAAAACTATAATTTTTCAAAAAAAAAAAAAGTCTGGCTCTCCAAAAGCAGAATTTATCCCCAATAAGGCAGAATTATGAAACACTAAACAGTCGGCTATGTACGAAAGGCAGAGTATACGTAATTAATTTCGGCGATTGTGCCACAGAGTAAGTTTACTTTAGTTAGCTTACGGTAAGGTAGGATACGGTACATTAGTTTGGATTAATGCAGAAGAGGGTCGCCACTTTTACGACATAGAAGGGAGATTAATTTAGGATATGATAGGTTAACTCCTCCCGTGGAACCTGAAATCCCTGTAACGAGATGCTGATTTACAATATGAGTCCTAAAACAAATTAAATGTCAAGTACGGTACCGCAAAATAGGTTCATGCATATGGATTAGGATTTAGTATTTAGATTTCTGGGCTTTCGGCATCTACAGGGTGTCTACTAAAATTCCAAAATGAAATTTCGTGACTTTTTCGTGACCTTTTCTTTACCAAATCATAAAATTTCCTAACATTTTCAAGAGCGAATTTGAGTACGAATTAGGCCGAATTTTTATCCATGCCATAGAAACGCACTTTGCTTGCGATTTGGTAGCGTCTAAAGCCGACTATAGACATTTTTGGTGGTGAATTTTGACGTTTTATAGAACAAAATTTTCCAATCTGTATTTACATTTGTACAGTTTAAAAAAAATCGTGACCCAAAAGCTAAATTTCGTTACTTTTTTTTACTTTCATGACCGTTTTCTGATTTCGTGATTTTTTCGTGACTTTCGTGACCGATAGACACATTGATCTAAGGCCATTTAGCCCTTCACGATTCGAGGAATGATGTCCCTCGACAAGCACACAATCCGGGGAAAGCGAAGGAAGGAAGCGGCCTGGGACCTATAAGTTAGGTACCACCCCGGCATTTGCCTGGTGTGGATGAGGAAAACCCAGGAAATGCTCAGTCAGGGTGGCTGGCCTGAAAAGCGTGTTACACTTTTTCGACAGAGTGATCCCACCGGGAATCAAACCCAGGACCGCTCGCACCGAAGGCGAGAGCGTTAGCGACTATGCTACGCGGGGCCACTCCATGCATATGGAATGTAACTTCGGTCATTTCATTCATTTTATTCAATTCATTGATTTGGATCTTTTGATTTCGGCTTTGGGAACGTATCTGTTCTTCTAGATTCGTTGCCTATATCGAGTTATGTGATGACTTACTGTTTTTGGTTACATTATGTTCAGTTAAGTGAGATAAGGAACTGGTTTCTAGTTATATTTAATGAATTGTTCCGAGGAATTAGTTCCCTCCGAATCGATTAATTGAACGATTCATTGAATGAAATGACCACAGTAAAAACTTTGCGCTAACTGAAACTAAACTAACCCAAACTTGAACTCAACTAACGCAACCAAGTTAAACTAAACCAACGTGCCGTGCCCTATCCTACTCTAAGCTGACGTAATTCTTAAAATACTGGCCCTACTTTGCAGCACAAAAAACAAATTGAGAAGTTGATAATAAAAACACGATTTTGTAAAGCAACAAAAGTCGATTTGTTGAAAAAAAAAAAAAAAAAGCAATTGTACTCATCAGTAATGTCTTCAATCTTGTTTGATTTAATTGAAAGATTATTTGTAGTGAACTACCAATTCTTAGTAAACATTTTTAGTTTCTTATTGGTTCTTTGCACAATACAATTTTGGAAGTCTAAAGAAAAATATATAAGTTTACCGGAAAATGTTTACTTCTTTCCTTCAATCAATTTGCGCAACAGATTCTTCAAACTCATTCAAAACATGTACAAAATCACAGAAAGTCTATCTATCAGAGAACCATCTCTATTCACATAATATATAACAACCATTCACTGAGGTGATAAACATTAATATTGATATTTAAGAATCACTCTGTCATTCTTCTCGTGCACATGAACACTTTTTCCCATCTCGCGAACTTTTTCGCTTTTCGTATGTGTCTGTACACGGTCGATCCAGTCGAAGACGTAATAATCGATATATTCTCAAACAATTACAGAACATTCGGTACATAAGTCGAATATGAGTTTTCGTATTTATTTTTAAACCGAAAAAGTAGCTTAATGAGTGGTGTGCCTATAATGTACATCTTTAATGCATAGCTAATATGTATATAAACTAAACTAAACTTGAAATTTCCTGTGTCAATGGTACACTATCTCAAATAATATATTTGTATATTGAATATTATGAACGCATTGCAAATATTAGAGCTTTTAGCCCCAAAGGGGTATAACATTTAAAATTTCATTCATTTTATTTTGGGAGTATGTATTAATACTTATTGCATATTTGTCGTTGAGTTCCACAAATTTTGCAATGACCATTATAGACACAGTAGCCATCTGCAAATATAATAATCGATCTATCTTAGTGATCGACATTATCTCAATGGTGATCGACTACATGATCGACTGGTGAAGGCAGCAGGAACACAAACACATGATGTGGTGGGCTTTAAATGTTTTTCGATATTGTAACTATGAAGTTATAAAATATAATGAAACCTCTAAGTAGACAAACTCCACACACATTGAGGAAGAAAGTAAGATAACGTTGATAAAAATGGTGTGGAGGCCACCAAAATTTGTAGTTGTATTAAGTGCTGTCGGGACCGTGTTTGGCGGCGGAATTCTATTGAAGTAGGTGTTTTTTTTCTTTCTTTTCGAAATAGCTATTTATCTAGATCTAAGTTTTCATTTAATGTTTAAGTATATGTAACAAATGCACAAACTAGTAGGTTACAAAGCTTTCCAAAAAAAAAAAATCCAATTTCGAAGTACAAGGCTGATTACTGTACAGGTACAAGAGGAAGTGGGAGCAAATTTTAAAATTTTACAAATGAAATGCAGTGCTTCAAAGGAGATTACGCTTCTTCGTGGAAATCTTTGAATAATTTCTATACTTTCTTTCTTGGTGCCTGCCTACCAACTGTGTGTAGATTTATAAGACATTACTCGAGCAGACGGTTCTACTAAATTTTCACACATTTCTTATATTTTCAGGTTAGGTTAGAGCTTTGTATTTCTATCAGGTGATCGTGCATTAAATTAGGAGGTCCATTGCTACTTGCTAATTTATTTCAGGAGGGCTCAGTATAAATACAGTGTGGACGTATGGCATAAACATTACAGCGCATAAAACACGAAGGACTAACTTTGGGACTGGGGGACCACAATCAAGTGTAAAACCATGTTTACAGGAGAAATGAGTTGATGTCACGTAAGGGTAATTACTAAGTACTAACATAGCCTAGCCTAGCCAAAACCATCAAAAACACAGAAAATATACGGAGAAAGTACGAATTTTAAGCAAAGAATTCTGCCCCCACCCCCAGAGCCCATAATCGTCATCTAAACCAACCTAAACCATCAAGAAATACAGCAAATATAGCAAGAAAGTACGAATTTTAAGCAAAACGTTCTGGCCCCCTAATTCCAAAAATATGCCAACATGAACCAATCTGTGGTAAATGGCCACTAAAAGTCATGAATGCCATCTAACAGGAAGGTTCTAGAACACAGGTCTTCCCATATATGATAGTAGCCAGGTTGTTTCCTTTCTGTACCAATGTTTAATATGTAATTCACATAGTATTGCCGAGCGAGGGCACGTGGTTTCCTATCTTTATTACAGCTAAATGCGAAAGGGGACCTATGTTCTAGAACCTTGCCCCGTCTAACCGAGTCAGCGACAGGAGTAGGCTGTATACATAAACAAGGCTAGTAGACGAGCACACTTACACATTCAATAGGCACTTTCACTATCACTGAAAACTCATTTCAATATGCTGTGCACTGACAGTATCCTACTTATATTCACGCTCTCATTCCTTCACGAAAAATAAGTTCCTTCATGGCTAAGCGGTTAGCGTACGCGCTTTTGAGGCATTCTAGGTCAAATCACAATTTGAGAACAAAATTTACCTCACCATCTCAGATTATCATGAAATTTTGCACGGGGTTACTATTCATATAGACTAAGAAAAATACCAAATTTCAACTGTATATATCGAATGGTATTAAAGATAGAGCTAAGTAGAGTTTGGAAAAAATTACCAAAATATGTTCAATTTATTTTGAAATTGGAATTTCAGCTCTCCTAATTAAGGTAGAGAGCTGGTTGAGGTGTCATTTTACAGCATTTTTCATGCCCTTTCCTGTGGTATACAACATCATATAGGCTAAGACAAATTTTTATTTTCAAAGTCAAAATCAACATTTTTCAAAAAGTACACATTTTAAAATTTTGAAATTAATTCCATAAATAGATAGTATTGCTGTAAAGACCTGGAAAACATGAATTTGGGATGATAATGGGTTCATTGTTAAAAACAATTAAAACACTGTAGTTTTCATTAATACCCTGTACCTAGGTGAAAAATACACGAATTCATTTATTTATAACTTGTGGGAATAAATCTGAACACTAACATCAAGGGTACAGTAATAGGTCTAAAACGTATCATACCTACTTGTAATCTGCTCGCTATACTTATTACCTCATAACTAACTAAACTAACTCTATGGCCTATGGAACCCGGAGGTTCAATGCCGCGTTCACAAAAGCTCTCCACTGACTTCTATCCTTAGCCAATTCAATCCAGTTTCTACTTTGTATTCTTATCTGTGCGAAATCCATCTTAATATTGTCCTCCCATCTGCGCCTAGGTCTTCCTAATGGTCGTTTTCCGATTGGTCTTCCAGTCAAGACTTTGAAAGCGTTTCTACTTTCTTCCATTCTAGCTACATGACCCGCCCACCTAAGCCTCCTAGACTTAACGATCCTAACAACGTTGGGTAAACCATATAAAATAATGTAATTCCTCGTTATGAAGTTTCCGCCATTCCCGTTCCACTTAGGTCCGAATATTCGTCTCAGGATCTTGTTCTCAAATACTTTCAGTCTATGTTCTTCCCTCAGAGTAAGTGACCATGTTTCGCAGCCATACAGAACAACAGGCATGATTATCGTTTTGTATATTTTAAGCTTCAAATTCCTCGACAGAATTCGCGACGACAAGAGATTTTGAACCGAATAATAACACGAATTCCCTGCTTTTAGTCGACATTTAATTTCTCCGTGAATATAATTTTCCTCTGTTAATATTGATCCTAGGTATTTGAAAGTATCCACTTTATCAAAAGTATTGTTTAGTATTTTAACGCATCCGTAATTTGCTGTATTCCGGTCCCGACGCACTTCCATGTATTACTCATACTCATACACTTATTACCTCATACTTTAAAAACTAACTTAAAGCAAGTTAAAGTGCTGATACTTCTGAACTTTAAAATAATATTAATACAAGTTTCACAATTAAAAATGTTACTGTAAATAAACGTGGTTTGTAAAAAGCATACATATATCACTGGTACAACAGCAGGGTTGGCTGGTTTAAACAATTTTTTTTTTATTTTTATAGAAAAAAACAATTGGTGTAAAAAAAAAATGCAGAAATGTCACAAATCGTAATCACAGATGCCACGTGGATTTCATAGTAACGTTTTCACATATCACATCGAATCATCTGTGTTAGTTGAATCTAATATTCCCCTCGTAATTAAGGAGTCCCGATGAGCTCTCAAAATTTCTCCCAGGTGGCAACGAAGTAGTGGTTCAGATGCCACTTCAAGTAATATGTCCAATCCTTCATAACCTCGCTTTTCCACAAGGAGTTAAGCGTAAACAAACCAAACGAATTGAAGCAAGCTTAGCGAGTAGGCATGAGTTCATTGCCAAGCAACAGGGAGCCTTCCTTAACTACACAAAAGAAAATCTTAAAGAATTAGAATTTGCTGTCATCTGTGATTTTTCTGAAAATTGTAGCACAGAGCTACCACTCGACAAGCTAACAGGACACAATCCATCCTTTTGTTTCATATTTCAAACCGAAATGGAATCCGGGACCGCTCGCACCAAAGACAAGAGTGATAGCACCTACGCTACTCGGAGGCGCTGTGAAAAGTTAAGAATATAACACTTAAGTAGCAAAGCAATTACTGAAAGTGGAAATGGTGCAGTGTTTTACCCAATGATAAAAACATTGCATTAGCCTGTACTATATTCATTTTCCTATATATATATATATATTATATACATATATGTGCGACTTAACAGTGCACTATTTAAGTATATATATATATATATATATATATATATATATATATATATATATATATATATATATATATATATATATACACACTAGTATTGTATTTTTAGGTTGTTTTTACACGTCTTCTGGCTAATCTTAAAGAATTCATTAAACAATGCGTTCACTTCTTCCACACCAATATCCAGGGTGGAAAAAAAAATCATAATATGGTAATTTTTTTTAAATTTAAATCATATCTTTCTCCCCGTATATGAAGAAAAAAACATTAGTAATTACCATAGTATTAAATGTTAATAATGCCATTTAAGTGAAAGTATTGGGATTCAATTTTTGAATTAATCCCCAATTGTTAACCTATTTTATCGGAAACAATGTTTCTTAAGGATACGGAAAAAGTACTGCAACATTTATCAACATGACACTTTTTTCACAAAAGTTACTGATATTTAGCAGGGACATATTTTTAAGAAATCGGAACTAGCTCGCGGCACGAAATACATATAAAATACATAAATTTCGTCTAAAGTTATAAAATCTAAAAAAAAAAAAAAAAAAAAAAAAAAGTTTCGTAGAGGGGATTGGACCCCTCTAGATACGCCCTTATTATCTGAGAACAAACAAACAGACGTCCAGACAAAAGAATTTTCGTCTTAAATGCCCATGGTGATTTCCCCGTTGGAATAGTTAACGATTTAGAAACAATATGGAACGAAGAGAAGAAAGCAGGATTTCCCCGTCACCCGTTCAAAATGAGATTTCCCTAATCATCCTCTGCATGACACCGGTTTTCATATTGTGCTGTACATACATTTGAGTCTCATTGTAGAAAGGGTGTTCAAAAAGTTTTGCACAGTGGTCTCTAATTTTTTTATTAGTTGCAGGAGGAGAATAAAATTTTTTGTGAACATACTTGGAACATTTAGCTATAAATTGGTGTATAAAAGTATTTTCTTTTATTTACAGGTGAGCCATAATGGACCGTGAAGTAGATGTCAGGTTGCGACAACGGTCGGTGATGGAGTTCCTCTTCAAGACCAGTGATGACTCTGACACATCAATTGACAGCAAGTTGCTGCCTGCTTATAGGGAGGGCACATTGGATCGCAGCAGTATCCAGCGGTGGTTGCAGAGGTTAAAGAATGTGATTTCTCTCTACTGGACAATCCACGATGCGGTAGATCATCGACGGTAGTAAGTGATGTGAATAAGGAGACCATTAATCAAATCATCCAAAATGACAGATGTGTGACGACACGACAGCTTGCTGAAATGACTGGTTTGTCATTGGGTAGTGTGATATCAGTGGTACAGTCACTAGGGTACAGAAAAATTTGTGCACGTTGGGTGCTTAGATTATTGACAAGAGATATGAAAAAGATGAGGAAGGATGTGTGCGAGGGTCTTATGACGACCTTTACTGAAAAGTGGAAACAGTGTTTTGACGCGTCATTACCCAGGATGAAACATGGTTGTTTTTGTCCGAACCTGAGAGCAAAACACGTCTGAAGAGCCAACTGTGCGTTAAAAACATTTGATAGTGAGAAAGACCTTTTCCTGTGTCAAGCGATGGTGTAAAAGTCAATCCCCAGAATTTTACCAAAGTGAATTTACATCATGGAAAGAACGTTGGACCAGATGCGTCACAGCTGATGGAGGCTACATTGAGTAGGCTCAGTGTATAGCTAAATGTTCCAAGTATGTTCACAAAAAAAATCATTCTCCTCCTACAACAAATAAAAAAAAAAAAAAATAGAGACCACTGTGCAAAACTTTTTGAACACCCTTTCTATTATGGTTATTATGTTTCATAATCAAAGTAACAGAACAGAAACGGATTTTACTTAATTTTACTTTCAATTAATCTACTTCGGAATTTGATTTAAATCAATCCACCCTGCCAATATCGTAGAAAATTCTACGTTTAATTTTGAAATCTTAAAATTAAATGTGTCTTTTATGACAGGGTGGTACGATACTGTTATAAGTGGAGATATTTGTAAAAATACGATCATGGCAATTTAGACTTAAGATTATGCATTTAGCACTTACCTGATATGAAGACTGATGCTGTTTTTCAGACGCCAGCGTCACATTTTTTTTTCCATGGATTCTTATTTATGGTAATGAAGGGACTGACAACATTGAAAAAGGTTTCAACAGTTGTATGAAGAGCTGCCGATTCACAGAACAAATTGTCTTTACAAACTTTTATCTTTTTCTTCATATTGCGCTACAACCTCAGATTAACATTATTTGGAATATCGTCACTTTTATCAAACTAGTTCACAATGTTCAATATTAAGTGACCACTTGACGTAACAACCCATCTTGAGAACCTGAGCCGCACCAACGCCATCAGTCATCGACGTCCAACGTAGCGACGACCACTTGGTCACCTCGCTGTGTCGCCGGCGTACCAGGAGCTTTCTAGACCTAGTGGCCGTCACGTGTTTTATTCAAGTGACTCCCCAGTTTGCCTCACGACACTATGTAGACGCCGGATATTGGGAAACACCGACCGGCAATCGAACCCGGGACCACGTGGACGTGAGCTCAATGCTCTAATGACTAGGCTACGTTGTTCCCATGCTATTACGTAACCGCTTTAGCAAAATATTTGATCGATTCTTGTTTTGATAATGTGTCATCAGATAACGATATTACAGATATCTCTTTGGTATGTTTTTCACTAAGGAAGTTCTTTGCTATTACATTTCTTGCAAGCAAAATTAAATCTTCCCCAGTTGTATTACGTTCATTTCTAGCGATCAGAAGGACGAATTCGTTAGAGGGCAAGAACATAGTTCTCATTTTTTGTTCAACATACCGTACAATGTACTTAACTAAATTCTGTGAACCATGAAGTTGCGGAGTTTTTTCTTTTGTTTTTTGTTTCGAAAATATTTTACTGGTTTATCAACAGATTTGTTATGTTTTGTTTCAAGATGGCGTCTCAATGTCGACAATTTCTTAGATTTAGTCGGTAACACTTCAGAACAACTCAGTGGCGGAGCGTTCACCTCTGGTGCATAGGGACTGGTTCGATCCCAGCTCGCGCCAAGTGAGCTTGGTGCTGGACAAACACCGTGGCGTAGGTTTTCTCGGGGTTCTCCCACTTTCTTCATTCCACCATTGCATTCATTTCTCGTCATCACCGTCTCCTTTAGCCTGTCACGCATAATCGTGGGACGTAAAACTTAAAGATTTCATTTCATTTCATTTCATTACAAACAACACGTTGTAGTCTGTTTCCACCGTCTTTATTCAGAACGGAAAAACCCATTTGTAAAGAGGGTGAATAATATTTGCATGATTTCTTCTGTGAATGAACTTTATTTACACTACTAATATTTTCGACAACGCTATATTCACTAGAATTATCGTTTAACGATCCATACTTTATAAGATCGTGAACGAATTATCATAAGTTTTGTTGTGAACTCAGTTATTTCATCAAAAGCCGAAAAACTCAGTTAATTGTATACTATTATAAAGTTGCACTGCAAAAGTAAACTCAAAAAACATAGGATGTTTATTCTCTCACTAAAATTGAATAAAAGACCGAACTTCACTCAAAGCAAAGGGGGATGGATTTGGTGGGGAAAGTGAAAGAGGGTACCAAAGACAATGGTTCACCTTGACGAAAGATTTTCATAGATTTTAATTTTGTCATATAGTTTCATTTTCATATAACGAGCCAAAATATAGTGTACGTGAAAGAAACTGAAAAAATAAAATTGACCACTTTTCAGTCTTGGCTCCTGATGATCCGTGGACCACAGTTGGGAAATACTGGTATATTATATGTTCGTATATTGAAAGCCAAATAGTTTTTCCGAATTGCCCTCGTGTTTGTCAACAACTATATGAAATATGTGAATGTCTTTGGCGAAAGTGTTGAGTAGGAAATATTTTTATGTACTACATAGTGAGTTGTATTTTGTTTGTAGGGAATACACAAGTGGGAAGAAGTACACTGGAACTAACAGAGTAGATGGGAAAGTAGCGATAGTGACGGGTGCTAATACAGGCATCGGAAAAGAAACGGTGAGAGAATTGGCAAGGCGAGGGGCGAAGGTCATCATGGCGTGCAGAGACATGACGAAATGTGAAGAGGTAATTTTAGTTTGAGTAAGTGGACAATCATCATAATTTTGTTTAAATATTATGATGATAACATTGATAAATATTTATATGTTGATATGGACAACTGTCCGTAACGTATGATATCATTTTATTCTATAGCCAGACCTGAACATTTAACTTGTTAAGTTTTGTGTCCAGACATGTATAAACATATCTTTTCTAGACAGTTCTGATATAATACGTAAAGAAGCCATTAATAGTGTATGTATTCTCAATTATAAAGAAGGTATTTTGTAAAAAAAAAAAAAAAAAAAAAAAAAAAAGTAAATGCAGAAAATGTTAGGAAAACACATCAGTTAAAATATATTTTATCTTGAGTGTTGTTATTGAAAAGTTAGTGAGAAAACTACGTTTTAATTAGTTCCAGAAATTCTATTATAACGAACTTAGCGCTAATGTATAGATATTATAAGATTAATAATTGTAACTTGCATCTCTAAACCTTGCTTTGTAAATCTTAATGTTATATGTTTTATAGTGTCTAATTGTATTTGAATAGTACATTATAGTCGAGAATATATATACCTAGGTATAGATTCCTTATGCAGAAATAAAATCATGTCTCACATTTCACCAAATGCATAAGAAACTACTGTTTGTATATCGCGTTTATTTTAGTTGTTCATTGTCTTTCTAGGCTCGCCAAGAAATTGTACTGGAGACTAGGAACAAATATGTGTATTGCAGAAAGTGCGATTTAGCTTCCCAAGAATCAGTTAGGAAATTTGTTCAGAGGTTTAAAGAAGGTAACTATCAAGAGTTTAAACTAGCTTTGTCTTCAGTGAAATTAAACGCAAGATATTCTAATCACTATCAAATTAAGAAATTCCAAAGTGCAAGTTCCAATTTCACGACTTTTCAGAACCAATCGTTCTCTCTGTGTAGAACCCGATGTAGTCTGCGACACAGCCCTGTCTTTAAAAGCATATGTACGTAGATTAGCGGACTAAGATAAATATTTCATTTGCAGGGGCACGGCCACTCAGTGGTAGAGCGCTTACCAGTGTTGCCAATTTGGAGAAAAAGTCGCTAAATCTGGGGGATTCGACCTCCACGATAGCGACAAAAAGTAATTTTTCCGATTGGCGACTTTTTTGGTGATTTTTAAACGACGATTTAGCTACTTACTTACAAATTTAGCGACTTTTTGCTGCAAACAACCTGTTCATCTGTAGATAGCATTATTAGTTCAAAACTGTTTTTATGTTCTTTTCTTTCTCTTTGTTTTAACCAGCGCAAGTAATGAAGAATTTAAGAATACAGCGTACTCCTCCCCTATTCCTGCATTTTTATCTGTTATCCTTGCCCTTTAACTGAGGGTCCTTTAGTTCGCAGAGCTTCCGTTGAGAGACAAGTAATACAGCATTACCGATAGCAATGAGATTAGCTATAGATGCATGAATAAAAGCGAAGTGGGTATTCGTTATATTTGTCCTTTGGGATCTTTTAATTATCCTTCACTTTTTCTATAAAAAATACATAGCGTAAGTACTGTAGTGTTAATTATTTCGGAACTATTATGACTCCAAAATATGAACAAAAGTACCCGAAACAATGTGAAATGATCCCTGAATTCAAGAATTGGTTGTGCCCTGTTGACAAAGATGTGAGTAGAATATATTGTATGTTTCACATCTACAACTTCAAAACAATGCTTATAGACAACGGATTTCACGATTATTTTTTTATTATATATATAGCGACTTTTCACCTAAAATTGGAGTCATTTCACCTCTCGTTTAGCGACTTTTTGTGTCAACATTTTGGCAATACTGGCGCTTACCTCTGGTGTGTAGGGTCCCTGGTTCAATCCCCGGACAAATAAGTTTGTTGTGGACAGCATCGTGTCCCTGGGTTTTCTCTGGATACTCCAATTTCCTCCTGCTTTCTCATTCTACCAATTCTTCCATCATGCGTCTCTCTTAACCTAAAGGACGTTAAAATGAAATAGTTCATTTTCAAGTATTTGTTTTTGTCAATATTTTAATCTCTCTTTCAATCCTTCCACCTGATGATAGAGCCGGATTTGTTCTGAAACGTTTGTTTTGTCTTTTTTGGTCTAATTAATGCGAGAGAACATTGAAATTAACATTTTCTATTCCTCTCGTTTATTCACAAGTTATGGGTTTTGTTCGTCGACTCCCTAGCTATGTTTACTCGTTAGAAACGTAAAGATATAATGTAAATATTAGATATTCTGAAAAGTCAATTATTACCTGCCTTTCCCAACCTTGTTTATGCAACTTAATATTAGTGTTTCGATTAACTTATTTAAATTGAACTTTCCTGAACTTTCCTTTGAGTGAAATAATACAATAACTATCCTGCAGTATGCTATAATATTTAATATTAAGAATACATTGTTACAAAAAGACAGATAAGAAGGTGAACTTTTCGACTCTTCTTTCATCATCCATTAATATCGGACGACGCTGGCGTCTCTGGCATATAAAATTTGGGGGGAACATCAAAGAAAGTGATTTAAATGGTAGTACCAAGCCCAACTTGCTTATCTTCGATTCCATTTGTTACCTTTCTGCTTACTTTTGCAGACCCCCTGAAACATGTCAAGTCGTTTCACAGCCTGAATATTATATTCTAAATAAATATAATTATTATTATTTATATCATATTCTGTCGTTAGTAAATAAATTAAATTAGAATATCGAATATTTTGTACTTCAAACTATTGGGGGGACGCGTCCCTCTCGTCCCCCCCCCCCCCGCCAGAGACGCCCATGGCGGAAGAAGTGTCCTTGAGTGCTTTCGAGATTTCTTCTTGTCTGTTACAGGTTAGTTATTGCATTACGTTTAAGAAAAATGTATGATACATTTTCGTTATTACATAATAAGTGTTAGCTTCTGAAGTAACTCATTTAATTTAAGAGATCACCCAATTTAAGAGTTATTACATGAATCCCAATGAAAAATTGGGTATTACGAAATAAAATGCAGCTGCCAAGAGAGTTATATAGGCAAAACAAAAAGAAATTTAAAAGTTCGAGCAAAGGAACATAGAGATTCAAAAGTGGAAAATTGGGTGTCAGGTTTATTGAAACATTTAAAAAAAAAAATGCAACGCAGGGGAGAAGATTAAAAACATTTTATTTGAAGCTAGAAATGAAGTAGAGAAACTGGTTTTTGAAAATTTATTTATTCATTAAAAAAAAAAATCTATACAAGGGATGGCTGAGTGATGAATGGGAGGCGGTAATTACAAAATTTTCACAGCATTGGCATGAAATAAAAACAACATGAATTGGCAACCTTCCAACAAAAAACAGGAAAGGCGCACAAGTTGACTCCGCCATATTTTAGTTTGCTTCAACATCATCTGTAGATCTCTGACGCACTTGACAACGTGTTTTTTGTACAACATAGCTCTTCCCCTTGGTAAGTCCGTTCCATTTTCATTCCTTGATGTTTCTATTCTTTTTCTTCCTGTTTCTAACCTCCGTGACCAAGACTCCAGGAGAGAGTCGAAAGCCTGGAACTATAAAAATTCAGGTATTACAGAAATCTGTAAGTGCAATAACTTATTTAAGTTACAAAGTATTTGTAGGACGATGCATATAGGTTCAAAGACTATCCTTTTCGGTACAGTTTAATTTCTAATAGCAGAGCCGAAAGGTTTCTCTAGTGCTGCATTCTTTATTGTAACAAAGATAGATTGTCATTAATGATAGAGTATCTTACGTACAAGTGTGACCTTAGAGTTAGAATTAAATTATTTTCTCCTTTATAGAGGAAAGTCAGCTCCACATTCTAATCAACAATGCAGGGATTATGAGATGTCCTCACAGCCTGACGAAGGAAGGAATAGAAATGCAGTTTGGTGTTAATCATATTGGACATTTTCTTCTTACAAATCTTCTTCTGGATGTGCTCAAAGTAAGCTTCCAAGGAAACATTTTTCATTATATGTAAGACCGCGTTACCATTTTACATGAATCTTGTAGCTGTCATAAAAAAAAAAAAAAAAAAAAATCTTAAAACCCTATAATATTTCTCCATGTAAACATAGTCTTGAAAAGGACATACATTTTTTCCATCTTGCAAGGAATTAAACCATGTACAACTTTCTGGGTCGTCTTGCTTGCTATCTGCTATCGCCCTCCCGCTAACATAAAGAAAAAAAAAAAACAGTTTCGCCGCTTCCGAAACAACGGATTCTTTTGGACGGGGAGGGGAAGCGCGTCAAAATACATGTGATAATGAGGAGGTTCACTATTTGTCCACTAGAGTGCAGTGCTGAATGGATGAAGATATCCGCAGCTTTCGGAAAGTTGTAATGTGTAAACAGTAAATAGAAAGATCGGGTTGCAAAGTTTTCTTACAACAGCTACAAGAATAATGTAAAATGACAACGTGGTCTAAGATAATTATTATAAGAATGTGTATTTGTATTTAGAATGAAAATAGCTATACTTCTAATACGCCGAGTATACTGAACAAAGTTAGTCACCCCTTCAAGAACTAACATTGGTCCATTCATATTGTTCTAGAGCATTTCACTGGTAACATGTGACTAATCCATCATCGCAGATGCATGACCATTGCGGCTAACTGGAATGAAAAGGTAAGATAATATTTTTAGCGTCGTAGTGAATAAATTTGTCGATGTGTTGGTGTATTAAGGCAGACTGTCGAACATGCCTACAAGGAACACTGTAACACACATGTGAACCCAAAAGAGCGTTAGGATTCTGGCTGGAAAAGGATCCTAACCGAAAGGGATTACCGATTATCATATTTGCGCGAATATAGGCTGCACTTTTTTCTTAAATTTTGGCTTGAAAAATCATAGTGCGGCCTATAATCGAGATTTTTCTCCTCAGATAATAAATCGTTAATTTCAAAATGACATGTACACGTATCTTCTGGGTTGAAATTAATACAATTATAAGTTACTACAGTTACTTTTGTAAACCAGTAATGACTTAAGAAGGAAATAGCAGAAACACTTCCACCTTATTCGCAAAAAAAATGCCACCTTCATTGGGTACCGGTAACACCTTACATTGGCACAATAAACACTTGTATACTTAATACTTTTATTAACAGAAATACGTATCTTCGTTATACAGTATATATATAATATATGCGGTATATTTATGTACTGTCGCTGTTCTTGAAAAAAGAAGAAGAAGAAGAAGAAGAAGAAGCAACTTCGTTTAGCAAAACTGCGTCTGATTCTTCACCCTCGCTAGACGATCTAGAATGCTGCTCAGAGTCATTATCACAAAGAAGGTAATCTTCAGTTTCATCAACATTATTAAAAATTCCAGTCTTTTTCAAACTTTTTATGACAGGTTCTTCCGATATTGACCGCCAAGCAGCCAAAATCCAACGGCACAATTCTGACACAGATGCACGTTGCAAACTGCCTGCTGGCGTCGAAGTTGTTTTGTTCATGATGTAATTTCTATAGAATAGTCTTACACTAGCTGTGAATGGATGACTGATACTCACATACAAAACTGCAATACTCAACTTTCTCTTGTGAATTTAGTAGTGCGGCTTATATTCGCAAGCGGCCTATATTCGCGCAGATACGATAATTTCATGTCTGCTCAGCCAAACTTGATAGGAATTGCTTCAATCCATGAATGTAAGCTGATGGCAATAAATTTCAGAAGAAAACTTGATGCAGTGGATGTTTGTAATTGAGTGGGATCAAAAAGGCCACTTCTCATTATGTTATAAAGTAGCACGCCTTCAATGGGCTTAACAACACAAACACTGTCCTTAACGAACTGGATATATATAGTGTAGTTAGATGAGTGGTTCAAGCTGGAATAATAGTTTATGTGATGATGAGGCAATGTTTCGTACCATAACTTGGGCCCATCTATTCATACTGATGAGCGTGAACCGAACTATGGGTTAAGGTATATAAGGATTTTATTATTTATTTTCATAAAGTTGCGTAAATATCTATACTTTAACTTATTATGAACGAACCTGTTTATTTGGACATTTTTAGTGACTAAATATTGCCTTTTCTCCAATCTCACGATGCAATAGACACTCCTGTCTTCATAGGTGACAACTGCCGTGTTTACAGTGCTTAAAAAGTCTGTACACGGTTTGAGGAATATTCAGGTAACCTGTAGTAGCTGTTTGGCCTGCAAAGTCCTCAGATTTAAATCCAGTTGAGACTCTGTGGGACTAATTGTAGCTGTGGCAGAAACGAGAAAATAATCATCTCGTATTTTACTAAAACTACGGGATCTACTGATGAGCAAGTGAGTTATCTGCAACTTCGTAAAGTCACTTCCAAAGAAAATGCACTCCAGAGACGGTGTTCCTAGTATTAGATAAATTCTGCGGAAGTTATCTAATTTCTTGTGTGGTCTGCTTAATATTCTAGAAAAAAGGAACTTTTTAAAAAATTTTAAA
Organism: Thermobia domestica; assembly: GCF_964235325.1. Taxonomy (NCBI): domain Eukaryota; kingdom Metazoa; phylum Arthropoda; class Insecta; order Zygentoma; family Lepismatidae; genus Thermobia; species Thermobia domestica. The sequence goes on along the minus strand of NC_137464.1, from coordinate 2,775,589 downwards.
CTAGTTCAGAAAGTGTAGGGACGTAATTACTAATTGATAAAATGGGATGCATATATGTTAGTAAGTAAAATCCAATATCTTAACATCCAAAGGCACGCATTCTGTGAGCGGTTTCTAGGCGTTTTTCATCCCTTCCTAACGCATCTGAAGAAAACTTGTTACATAAAATATATCATTATGAAATATTCTACTAATCCGTAGGATAAAAGTGATCCTTGCTATCATAAATTACGTAGATCATACATAAGGTCACAAAAAACAGTCAACTGGTGATCTTGAACTCATTGAACTTAGAAGTACACACTTAAGACATTTCGTTACCCATAAATTAGGAAGACAAGAAAATCTTGCTATCGAAGTACGAATTTATCATATCATTTTTATTCTACAGAATGGACAAGCAGAGAATTTCATACTTCATGTCTTTTATTGTATATAGTACGTTTTCTTTACATGCGCTGGAGAAAAGGTGACGAGTCCTTGTATCTGTTCGCTGATTATGTGCTTTTCGGATGTTTTAATACACAAGTTTTAGGTAGTGATGAAATTTTAGAGGAACAAGACGCTTTTGTTACTGTATGTACTCTACCATTACTACAGATCACATGAGCCAAGTTGAGAATCTTTGGTAAATCACGTCCTCAGCTAACCTTTGTCTTGACGTGAAAGTTATCAGTTGTATTTTTTTTTTTTTTTTCCTATCGTTATACCCGTAGTATGTCCTTTGAATAATGTTTCTTGTCAGTCATCTGCTGACCGGTTTCTGTTTCTCTTTCCCAACGCGTCGCTTTTTTGTAGTGTCCACGCTTTCGCTTCTATTCTATAACAAATGAGTATCGTTTCACAGGGTGAAACGAAGACTTCCAAACTATGTGAATTCAATATTCAAACTTGAAGTACGAGTAGTACATCTATAGCTATTGTAATAGAGTAATAAGATGAAAGATAGAACCTGTGTCTCGGACGCTGAATCCGTATCAAAACCCCGTTACTCGTTATCTCTTACTGTTTTCGTTCTATGGTGATAAAGGTTGAAACCAAAAATCGTTTATTTCAACCATTTCCGGTTTGAGTAGAGGGCAAAGGGAGGAGATTATCCTTGAAACACTGAATCGATTGTAAAAACTTTCTTCTTGATATCTTGTGCCGTTTTTGCTCTACGGAAATAAATATAATAATAGTAATAATAGTAACTTTGAACCACTTTTGGTTTTGGTAGAGTTTTCTGGATTGTCTTGATATGTTGTCTTGAAACGCTGAGTCGTTTACAGAAAACATCTTCTCACTGTTACCGTTTTCGTTCTATTGGGATAAACGTTGAAACCAGAAGTAACTGTAAATTTAAACCACTTTCGTTTTCAGTAGAGTGTTGTGGACAATAATCTTGAGACGCTCAATCGTTTGCAATAAACCACTTCTTCTATCTGTTGCCGTTTTCGTTCTATGGCGATAAACGGTGAAACTGAAAATGGTTGATTTCAAGCACTGCTGGTTTCAATTGAAGATTAACGCAACAGATGGAACCTATTCTTGGAACACTGAATCGATTACAAACAAACGCATTTTGATAGCGTTTACCATTTTTGCTCTACTTGGGTGTCTATCATTAATACGTTAAGGGGGACTCGTGCTGGTTGCACGACCCGAGCTCCCACTATTTTTGGCTATTAAGGGACGCCTGGGCGTCGTTAAATGTCGGCATCTCTACCATTAATACGTTAATGATATGTCAGGGTGCCTGGCGTCGTCAAAGAGCCGGCGCCCATTGTTAAAGTATGGGACTTTGGGGGGAATTAGGGAAAGAATTCACTATATAAGGGACTGCAACTTTAATATAAGGTGGGAGTTTACTAAGAACTACTAAGGTTCGGAATCTTCACCAGCCTACCAATTCAGGGAACTCTTAATCAGTCTCAATAGTCCCAGAAGCCTAGATCTAAGGTCCAAGAAACGATACTGGGGGTACGTCACATATATACTTGCTCTCCTGTTCCTTACCGACATTGCTATGTCATTGCTTTCCTATATTGGATTTTAGTTATAATATTCAATCAAGATATTTCTCCACCACATTATTGGGGCCACGGTGGCTCAGTGGTAGAGCGTTCACCTCTGGTGCTTGGGGTCCTGGGTTCGATCCCAGGCCCCGCCAAGAGAACTTTGTGGTGGACAAGCACCGTGTGCGTGGGTTTTATCGGGGTTCTCCCGTTTCCTCCCACTTTCTTCATCCCACCATTTCATTCATTCCTTATCATCACCGTCTCCTTTAGCCTAACCGGCATAGCCGCGGGACGTAAAACTTAAAGATTTCATTTTTTTCCACCACATTATTATACTCTTCGGTGCTGTATTCGGATTCGGACTGACTTAAATTTTCTTGAAATTAACTTCGGACACAAAAGACAGATATTGAAAGTTGTATTATAAGATTTCTCAATTCCTTGACATATATTTATAACGCCGAATAGAAAGGTTAACTTTTCTCAACGTGATTTGCTTACTCGGTTTCAAGTTAAAGTGAAAAAACAAAAATTAAATGATCAAATCAGCGTTAGTTTCTGTCCAATTGATTTTTAGTTCCAAGTGAAAAATTTCTGTTCAGGAACACTTTGTCTCGTTATATCTTAAGTTCAGATTACTATATGTGATACGATATGATATGGCAAACAAAATTGCAACTTGATTAAAATCAAGAATTGAAAAAAAATTCAAAGTTCCAAGTAGCAATGGTGAAGTGGTTGTGCATTCATCTTGCTTAAAGTTCAGTTTGAATCTATTCTGTATAAATGCAATAATGCTAGGACCAGTCTCGCCTTGGTTGGCGGCTCCGGCTTGCTCCATTGCCAATTGTGGCTCCAGATTCTAAGTCCGTTTGCTTACGGCTTGTCGCTGATTGCGAATGTTTACCGAAGCCTGACAATACTACATAGTGGAAAGCAAAGCTATACATCGACCGAGCATTATGATGGAGCGTCTCCCCTATCTGCTACCGCGAGTAAAAAATTCTTTTTCTCTCTCTCTCTCTCTCTCTCTCTCTCTCTCTCTGTGTGTGTGTGTGTGTGTGTGAACTGTGACGGGAGATTTTGTTTCATGATACCACAACACACACTTCCTTTCTGCTGTGCTGACACCACTTTTAAAGAAATGACTGTCGCGCTGTGGTCAGCTGCAGTAGATGGCAGCATAGTCTGTAGCATAATCTTGAAGTATCATACAAGCAATGTTTTCAGACCGCATGCTTGAAGCATTGTTTTCTTGTTATTAATATTTGTTATCAGGGAAGTCATATGTTCACCCTGTACTTTATAACGGTCTTTCCATGCTTTGTCTTTGTAATTTGTCAAACATTTTGTCTTCTGTTGCTATAGGCGTCTGCTCCCAGCAGGATTATTAATGTTTCGAGCGTTGCTCATACCAGAGGGAAAATCAACAAAGAAGATTTGAATAGTGAGAAACAATATGATGCTGGAGAAGCCTATAACCAGAGCAAATTAGCTAATGTCCTCTTCACAAGAGAATTGGCTCAAAGATTAGAAGGTAAGTTGTTCGTAGACACAGTAATAAATTAACTGAATTGAAATCGCATTGGGTAGCGTAATCGTAATAAACACGGTGAGATTGTGCTTTTTCATTTCCCTCTTATGTTCATGTTTTGAACCGTGTTTTTGTTGATCATTAATAGACTTAAGAACTGTCCATCCACAAGCGCTGAATAGATAGAAATTATGTTAAAATTATTTCGTTTTCCAAAAGTATTAGAATTTAACTATCAAAAAAGTAGCAAAACTAAAATTAAGAGATAAAAATAAAATCTAAAGGAGGAAAGCAGAATACGATTGATTAGCTCAAAAGCGAAAACCTTCCCTTTCATTACAACTATTTTTGGCCAATAGCAGGATAGATCTGCAGAGAGTTTTTATTCTATTAAGTGTACGCAGTTTCATATTTTTAAATCAATCTTTGTATATCCTAGCGTACCTGGTTGCTTCCCGTTCTATTCATTTTTCAGTTCATATATATAGGTTGTACCATATATATATCTTGAAACCCCGTAACTTTTAAACTGCTAGTATAGATACATATATATATAAAGCTATAAAGTATGAACGACAGTTTTTTGGAGATAATTTCGAAATTCAAGCAAGTAAATGTTTTATTTCCATTCTGTGTATCGAAAAGACCAATATACTGAATTTTGTGTCTGTATACTGAAAGGAAAGGTTCAAAAAAAAAAAAAAAAAAAAACTTCCCTCCTTTCCATTGCATGTGCACATTGAATTCACTCCACTTTCCCCTGACTCCTTCGGGATGGAGTTTCCAAAATGTATTTGGAAGTTCTCATATATGAAGTCTTTTCATAAACAAAAGAAAGGAATAAAATAATATCAGTATGATTCAAAGATGAGTGATTCTCACACGCTCTACTCCACTTTCTTCTGAACTACATTTTTTTAAATGTATTTTATTTTATGAGGAAAAGCGGAAAGACTATTACTTACCGCAAAAAAATATGTAGCAGAATTTTCTTGTACATGCAACAGATAGCGCTTACGGAAGATGCAACTTCCTTCATCAGCCTGTGGTAGACTTCAAAAAGGATAAAAACATGAAGGATGGTTTAAAAATGTTTAAAAGGTTAGGATATGTAAAACACACGGGAATAGAAACTCACTGACATTGTGGTATTTTATTTTATTTTATTTATTTTCATGGAGCTACACCGGAATTTTTAGAGAAGTTAGTGTTTCATTGTGAGTAAATGTGTTTTTGTTCATCCTTTATTTTTTTTAAAGGTACTGGTGTAACTGTGAACGCAGTCCATCCAGGCTTAGTAGATACTGAGATAGTAAGACATATGAGCTTCTTCAATAGTTCCTTCTCTGCTATTTTCTTACGACCTCTGATATGGCCTTTCATCAAAAGTCCAAAGAATGGAGCGCAAACAACGTTGTACGCAGCATTAGATCCAGAACTTGAAAAAGTTACCGGAAAGTATTTTAGGTAAGATGTTCTTTTAAAAATATTGTAAGAGTACTTTCCCTCTCAACTAATTGATTCGTAATGCCTCTGAGTTTACCTTTAGTCTGTTGTAAGTACTTCTCTTTTTTTTTTTTTTTTTTTTTTTTCCAAATTATAAAAATAAGACATGAAATTATTCTAAGTCAGTGGGCGGATAGAAGCCTGTTGTTTTTACTTAAAAATAGTGTTTTTAAATCGTTTATTGGCGACTTTTGTTTTCCTTGTATATTTGAGTCGGAACAGGAAAAAGAAAAGGATTAGGATTTAGATTTCTGGGCTTTCGGCATCTATGGCCATGTTACTGTCACTAGGATTAGGATTAGGAATTATATTTCTGGGCTTTCGGCATCTATGGCTATGTTACTCTGTCACTAGGATTAGGATTAGGAATTCGATTTCTGGGCTTTCGGCATCTATGCCCATGTTAGCTCGTCACTAGGATTAGAATTAGGAATTCGATTTCTGGGCTTTAGGCATCTATGGCATGTTAGCCCGTCACTAGGATTAGGAATTCGATTTCTGGGCTTTCGGCATCTATGCCCATGTTAGCCCGTCACTAGGATTAGGAATTCGATTTCTGGGCTTTCGGCATCTATGCCCATGTTAGCCCGTCACGTATGGGAGATGATGTCCCTCGGCGAGTAGATTGTATGGGGAAGGAAGAAAGCGGCCTGGGACCTGTATGTGAGGTACCATTCCGGCATTTGCGTGGTGTGAATGAGGAAAACAGGAAAATCTCACTCACTCAGGATGGCTGGCCTAAAAAACGTTTTTAGACTTCTTCGACCGAGTGGCCCCATCGGGAATCGAACCCGGGACCGTTCGCACATGAAGAAGAAAACAACTGACAGTATCAAAAGTATTCATATAATATGCTAGAGATGTCTAGCGTTGTCAACTGACGACTATATTACCAGCAAAGCAGGAAATAATGTTGCTCTCCTGAATAAGGCCGGTGGCCGGTACAGCCTTCTTGTTGGCCATGTATATGACCGGTATTGTAATGTTTATTAGATACTATCAAATATAAATTAAAATCCAGTGCAGCAATTGAATTCACCAAATCGGAATGCTGCCTTGTCAGTTTTTTTAAGTCTGTTATAAACAATCAATTTCTGAGGTTACTTGTAAAACCAGAGACGTCTAAATACTCCCACTAGGAAATTGCATTTAGTTTACTTTACAGAGGCATAGCAAGTAAGATGATCATAAGTAGGAAGTAGTATATTGATAGTTCAATTCAATGTACGAGTCATATGTCAAAAAAAGCCGATTTTTTTTTAAACCAAGTAAATGGTTGACGAAATTTATTGTGATTCATATACAAGTACATAGCTTGGCTAGTTCTTGACGTAGTCACCATGAACCTCCAGACAGACATTTCTGGTAGCATATACCCTCTGTTTAAAAATCTGCTACCTGCAAGTGCACCCAGTCCAGAACTAACGTCTTAAGTACTTCACTGGCATTAAAATGCTTTGATGCAAGTCAGTTTTTCACATGAAGAAAAAGAGAGAAATCGCTGGGTGCACTGTCGGGGCTGTATGGGGGATGGCTGAATAGTTCCCATTGAAATCTTTGAATTGTCTCAACAGTACGAGCAGCTGTGTGCGGGCGAGTATTGTCGTAGATCAGAATTTCAGAGCGTAGCATTCGTCTACGCTTATTTTGGATAGCACATCGCAGATTATTCAATGTTTGGCAATACATATCCGCTGTAATTGTTCATACTGGTTTCACAGGGTGTCTACAGGTCAAGAATGTTAAGAAAAGTCAAGAAATTGCACGGTTGGTCAAGAATTCGTGTTTTATATACCATTGATTTTCTGCGGATCAGCTTCTAGTTGCAGAGCTTGAGTTTCTTCAGTCAGTTGCACTTGAGTTGAGCCTTTTCTTGTCAGATTTCAGTCTGATGATTCACTTCTACCGTTCATGTACAGGAAACTGTATAGTATTGCAACCAGATTCATTCGCAAATTGATCACTCTGTTCAAGAAACTGGTTGGAAAGTGCCCATTGGCTTGCAGAATTGTTAAAGGGGTCTCTTTGTTTTCCACTAGTGAATTGCTCATTACGAGTGTCTCGTATGACCCTTGGCCTTGAATAGTTTGTATCTAAGAAGCATTTATCTCCATCGATGGCCGATTGTGTGAAATGGAATTACCTTCAACTTTGCGATTCCCCTTGTTTTAAGAAAGCAGTTAAATCATTTGATTGGAAGACAGATAAACTGAATGTGTTTCTTTCTAACGTTCTCCGTGACAAAGGTGTGAATAGTGTTTCACCAGCTTCTGACCTTGTTTCACGGCAATGCTGCTGTAGAAAGAGATTTCTCACTTAATAAAGAGTGTTTGGTAGAAATCTTGACAGAAGAGTCACTTGTTGCTCAGCAAGCAGTGTACGGACCAGTTACAGCTGCAGAAATGATTTCTAACGTTGAGATAAGTAAAGCAATGATTTCGGTGGTAAGAAATGCGTCATCTAGAAGACAGGAAGCTATAACGAATAAGAAGAGCAAAAAGAAGGAAGTGATTAACAGTAAGAGAAAGGCTGCGCAAGAATTAAGTTTGTTGGAGATGAAGAAGAAGAGACTTATGCAGCAGAAACACGAAGTTGATTCTTTGGACAGAGAAATTACAAATCTAACAAAAGAAAATGAGTATGTAAGTGTGCTTAGTCTAACATAGATGTTCTGTTAAAAAGTATTTGTTACTGCTTACATTTTTGCTTAGTATATGTATTTTTCATTACTTAAAAAGCTGTTTATGAGATGAGTGAAGATAAACGTTTTATGCAAGTACAAATGTGCAAGTTCCCATAAGTGTTGTGGTGACTGACATTTTTGTCACGGTAGTGAGTATTTGTACTTATGTATTAGAATGTCATAAATCACTGTAATCCCTGTCATTTAGTAGAAGTATATTCACAGAGAAAGAGTTAACAACAATAAGTAAAGCCCCATTCCCCATCGAGGATGAAAGTGTATTCTAAGAGGTAACACTGAGATGATAAAATTGGGTAAATTAGATGTATAGTCTCTATTAATTACAAGTTGCTAAGACAAAAGTGTAAAATACTTTTAGCTTTCATCGTAACCAGCCATTGGTAGGGAACTTTAATAAAGAAAGAAAAAAAAACTGAAGTACTTGGTTAAGAAAATTTGTAATATCGTCAAGAAAAGGTCAAGAAATTTGGATTCTCAAAACTTGTAAACACCCTGTTTCAATAAATCCACAAGAATAACACCCTTTTCGTCCGAAAACACGGTTGCCACGATTTTGTACACTGATGGTGTTTATTTGAATTTCTTCACTTTAGGAGAACCAGTGACGCCAGTGCATTGACTGCTGCTTCAACTCTCTAGTAGCGTACGATATCCAGGTTCCACTATATGAAAAAAGAGGTCATCCTCATCTTCCCACAGCGGACCAAAAAATTACGTGCAGCTGTCCTTCTTTGTTCTTTGTGAGCGTCTGTCAGCATTTTTGGCACCCACCTCGCATTAGTTTATGATAACCCAGCTTAACAGTTGCAATTTGATGCTGCAGATTCTTTGGCGAGTTCAGTTATTGTGACCCGGCGATTGAATCGCCCTTTCTCGTTAACGCGTTCTACCAAACTGTCCATCTGAACTGTTTTTCCGCTACGCTCATCATCATGAACATTTGAACACCCTTCCCGAAACTCTCTGCACCATTCCTTGACCTTTCTTTCACTCATTACTGTCGGTCTGTAAATGGCACACAATTCTCGATGGATGTCAACTGCAATCTGTCCTTTAGTGCTCAGAAATCTATGACAGATATCACTTCACATTTGACGGGATTTTGTATTACGGTTGCCATTTCATCTTACTACTGTTCGTACGTACGCAACACCACTCGGACGATTCTACCTATGTTGCAAGCACAGAATACTAGGGCATGGTCCTGTTCATGCTGAACTTAATCAGTGTTGCCAACCCATTGTAAAAAAAAATATATCGACCTTGTTTTCTTACATGTACTTCGTATATACCAGGATTTTTCAGAATAACTTACCATATTAGTTTAATTTAATTCTTAAGGATTTGGTTGATCAAAGTTAGGCCTCTACATGTTACATACAGTAGTGTGACTTTGCAAATGTCGCAGTTTGTAACGAAATTTGTTAATCTGGAATTTTACATCCCTTTCCAATACTGTGGCTATATAAGACATGTATCTACAGCTTACTGTTGATTCCAAATCAGAAGCTCTCGCACCGAGTAAAACCTGTACTCCTGTACCAGAGGCAAAAACGCTAGGCATACCTATTGACTACAACTATGCCACGAAGAGGTCCATTCTAGCCTTTAATTCAAGCCTGCTATTGTGGGGACTATTTATGGCATACATTAATAAAAGCAATTCATGGACTATTGCATCAAACGTAAAGAGTATCAGCACTTTCAAGCGTGTAAAATCATTCTATGAAACAGTAAGTTGCGATTTTCGACTAATGACTGTTGGAAACTCTATGTTCAAAATCGGTGTAAATAATGTAAGATTTTAAAGAAAATATATGGTTGTCAAGAAGAAAGGTCGTAGCATTATATTGATTAAAAGAAATTGTAAGAATTATTAAAATATATTTCATACCCTTTAAAATTGTTGATTTATATAAAGTTCCTAGAATTCTGTACTCTCAGGTTTTACCTCAGAAAGGAAAAACTTCAAACTGATACAGTGATAGCTTCTGGATGTCGATACAATATTTTGCACTATGTGGACAAGGATCTCTTTCTAATAATACATTATATAGTAGCTAATTTTGATATATTGAGATCGCAGCGAGTGTAAACAGTAGATTTCAGATTTATGCTGTAGGTTCATACATTATCTCAATATTACTAAGAGGAATTGAACTCCAAATGAAATAAGCATGTTAGACCGAAAGATCTAAAACATTGATATTAAGTTATTATAAGAAGAAGAAACTATAAGTGGATATTTTCGTAATAAAGATTTCAGTGATTGTAAATTGAATTCTAACTAATAAGTAAGGTTTACATGTCTGCAGGTTGCGAAACTTAACGCTGTGCTACTGTCTACAATCCTCCTCTTCGTTTACAGCACGTGAAGCTGATAAACGTCAGCTTCCTTTAACACTTGCCTGACTAGCCCGAATAAACTCGGATTTTAAAAACATTCACGATATTATTATCCCGAGTTAACTCGGAAAGTTTTGGAATAAATACGTCATTTTTGTACTTGCTCGTATAGTCTCGGCCTAATTAGTTTCACGTTGTATGTGGTAAATGGAGTTCGTACAGAGAGATTCGTATGTTAAGTTACATTGTTTTCGCCGATAGATGTCTCTATAGTACAAATTTTAATTTATGTATAGAGCAACAAATGAAACGAAGACGTACACTTGTTGTGGACTACAATAACACTATGGATTGGGTCGATCGCGTTGACCAACATCTTGCAGATTATACGACGCCCAGGAAGCGCGGCAGGAAATACTACAAGAAAGTCTTCTTTCATCTCCTTGATCTAGCCGTATGGAGCTCATATGTACTGTATAAAAAATGCGGTGGCACCAAAACTCATCTGGAATACCGGTTAAAGATTGTAAATGACATAATAAAGCTGTATCATATCCCATCAATGTCACAGAAATTTGGACGACCAAGTACACATCCAGCTCCACTACGACTTTCACGTCGTCATTTTCTAGAGTTTTTTTGCCACCCATAGACAGGAAGTCAAATCTTACAAGGCAGTGCAATGTATGTTCCAGAGTTCGTGACGCCCGTGGCAAGAAAATCAGGAGGGAATCCCGTTATTATTATCCTGACTAGAATATGGCTTTATATGTTGCATCATGTTTCGGCGTGTACCATACAGCACCTAATATTTGAAATGTAGAAATATGCATAGCAGATGCATATGGTGGATGATAAAGTGTTTGCTCCGAGTTAATTCGGTCTAGTAACTAAATACTCGATCTATGCCAGTAACATTGGATTATTTTTGACTCTTTTTCCCAAAATTAGGTCACATATAATACAATTGTTGGATAACCTAATAAGGTTTATAATCGGAAGAAAGTTACACAATTTGGTGCGTATAATATTGCTCCGAATAAACTGGGGCTAATAAAAGACACTTTTTTTTTTTTTTTTTAACTGCAATATCTTGGTTATGTTAAGTTGTGGAACCAAAATTGATTCATTGTAAGCTTTATCATTTAACGTAGTTTTAAAATAAATAATTAAAAAGACTGTATTTTTGGACTCCATTTGGGAAAAAAGTAGTAAGGCAAGTGGTTAACCACACAATACGTTGTATATTGGTTGCAAACCATCTCACTCTAGGACTAATGTTTTACTGGAAGAACCACGTGCTGTAGCCAGGTATGGTTCTGCAATAAAAATATCCGCTGACTTTTATAATTCTTTCGTTAGTGTTTTTCTCAGTTCCCAGCGCCCTAATTGTTTGGTTTTGTTTTCGTTTCAGCAATTGCTCAGAGCAGCCAGCAGCGCCACAAGCTCAAGACGAAAACATGGCTAAGTGGTTGTGGATAGTTAGTGAAAAATGGAGTAGATTACAAACGTAATTTATATTTTATTGTGTAGAATTTATAATTGTACATGAATTTTTATTAGTAAATACTTTATTATGTAGTACATTGTTTTCATTTATATTGTTTTTTTTCTTTCTGATTATGTTTACGTTACTATTACGAGGCGCATCCAGAAAGTAAGTTACGAGAGTGCCCCAAAATGGCACGAGTGGTTAGAGCGGGACGCGCGCAAGCAGGAATGAACACCGACAGGGCCGGATTTAGCATTTTGGCGCCCCTAGGCCCATAATTTTTTCCGCCCCCTAGTCCGGGTAAAGTTATTTTATTAAACTTTTATTAAAAATTATATCAGGCCTATATGTTAATTGCTTAAACACCACTCCACGATGCAATTTTATCATTGCAAGTTTTTTGAGGGATTTACTTGGTTCTGGGCTTAACAAAATACCGTTAAAACAAAATGCTAACAATAATGTATTAACAAAAGATTGGTGAACTTTACCAACAATTATTTGTTCCAATGAACTTCAAAATCAGAATGCTTAATTAGCCTGATTTTTTTTAATCAATTCAAAAAAATATTTATTTATTTAGAAAACAACACAACAGGCTTAAGAGTCTTCATCCCGGCGAAATTAAAATACCGCTAATTTTACATTAATTATGTGATATCTTCAAATAGATAAAAGATAATCGAAATGTGGAACAAGAGCGCCCTAGACAATATCATTTTACATGAGAAACCGTAATCACGACTCACTTATCTGCTTTCGATTTCGAGCCATTTTGAAAATCGGCATTTATTTTCGCGTTTCTAAACAGCTGAAAACATAAACCCACTAGGTGACTTGTGATAATGGTACCTCACGCAAAATAATATTGTCTAGGACGCTCTTGTTCCATATTTCAATTATCTTTTATCTATTTGAAGATATCACATAATTACTGTAAAATTAGCGGTATTTTAATTTCGCCGGGATGAAGACTCTTAATGCCTAATTATAGTGTTGTATAATACATACATAGACATATATACATTTACCCGTACAATTAATCAATTCACTTCGAGTGTCAGGTACTCGGTAATAATCCTGTTTCTAAATACATATTCTGACATACTGAATATATCTAATACATCAGTTTTATGACTTAATTCATTGTAGGAGTCACACATTCACCACAGCGGAGATTTACTGAGAATATTTGTTCGTGCCCTTTCACAGAAAAATATACCAGTATTCCCTGGTCTTGTTCTGCCTGTTGGAACGCTCAGATATATTTTCGTGTGTAGCTCTGGACAGTCAATTTTATTATTTAATACTTTATATAAAAATAGTAAATCAAACATCTTTCGTCAATTCGTCAACGTTAGGAAATTCAAACTCCTTACTAAGTCCACGTAGGGAATCTGTTTGGGATAGAAAGCTGTTTTCTTGTACGTAAGCATTTTTAGAAATTTAAATTGTATGTTTTCTATTGCTTGTAAATATTTATTTACATTCGGTGTCCAAATAACACACGCATATTCTAATCGGGACCTTACGTACAAATTATAAAGTTTAATGAATGTTGACTCGTTTCTAAACTCTTTAGCCATTCTATAGATAAAACCGAGGTTTCTGAATGCAGCGTTAGAGATTGCATCGATGTGGTGAGAAGGTTAATTTTGAATCAAAAATTGCTCCTAAATCTTTAACTGAATTTGGTTTACACAGAGATATGCCATTAATTATATACAGATGATTGATGGGATTTTCTTTCCTTGAGAACGATAAAGACTTGCATTTAGAGATATTCAATGAAAGTTTGTTTTTGGCACACCATTGCCCAATACTCTGTAAATCCTGCTTGAGTTGTGTGCAGTCATCTATCTTGCTTATTTTAGAATATAATTTGAGATCATCGGCAAACAACAGAAAGTGAGAGTTTTTAACATAGGTTGAACATTAATTACAAGAAGAAATATGTTATGGCTATTTATTTTTATTTCTAGATAATTTTTAATTTTTTTTTTCTCTCGGCCGTGCGCCCCCTGGGAGATTGCGCCCATAGGCCCGGGCCTATTGGGAAATCCGGCCCTGAACACCGAGGAACATAGCCGTAACCTAGTTCGAGCACAGATGTATAAAGTTAAAGGTGCAGTAAACATGGTTGCATTTATAGTGTCTCCCACTGAGTACGAGGAATCCTTGCTAATGAGGTTTTTACACGCTAAGAAGCTGTCGGAGTCATAGATCTGTGTGGATCGGATGCCATTATTGAAGAAAGTATGGTCAGAGAACGGTGCACGACGAACACCTTAGTGACTCGACCATTCATGAGTACACCTGAATTGGTGGAAAGTGTGCAGCAACCAATTCTGCAGAATCAGCGTTTCACGAAGTTGTATGCCTCTTTGACTTTCATTCTGCGTTATCACCAAGAAGGTGATCAGTTCCTTGACCACACTCTCACCGGGTACGAAACTTGGATGGCATTACCTACGGCCCCGCTTGGCACCCAGCGACTTTTATGTGTTCCTCTACATAATGCGATTTCGGCCAGACAACGTTTCGACAAGCGCACTGACTTCGACGGGTGTGACATCCTGTGGTTCCAGTCGCTAATGGCTGAATTCTTTGACGCAGGTATTGAAAAGATGCGCCGCATTATGATAAATGTCTGAACAAGGATGAGCATATGTTGAAAAATAGATTTCATATCACAAACTCCACAGTAATAAAATCTGATATTCATCTGTAATTTTAGTCTTTGGAACCTACTTTGTGGATGCACTTCGTACCTAAAGAAAGCATTCCAAACCCAAAAACACATATCTTAACAACGTACAATAAAGTTGATTGTATGTTACCTTTGAAAATAATCAACTTTTAAATGTATCAACTCTCCAACACCTAACACGTGGTATTTACTCGTGAATCTATGTAGTATCTAGGCTTGATTTTAACAATTTTGAAGTACAAAAAAAGACATATCACGACACCGGTGAAGCTAGACGTACTATACTTTATCTCAACTCCCTTTCCTGTCGACAATCCCACTATGCTTCCAGACTTCTCATCTTGATCCTGACACTGCCCGTGGTCTGTACGTTCGCCACTGTCTTTACTTCAAACAATAAATGTGCGTGCCGTATTAACTTTAAGGTTAATGGAATTCAGCAATTAATTTTGAACATAGCTTTATGAAAATGCATAATTTCCTAAATAAAAATAAAATCTGACCAAGGCAAACAACTCTTAGGACAACGCTAGAAGGCCCTTATAAGATTGTATGTTAGTACGTACGCCCGTCCTTTACTCCTCACGGTAACGAACAAAATCAACTTTTAATTTTTTTTTTCTTTTTGCAATAGATAGAACGATTATCTAGGCCGAGTCAATCCGTTAACTTTGCAAGTGCTGGTGGTTATCCATATCCGATTCATTCATTAACAATGTAAGGTTTTTTAACGCTAATATATAATCGGCAAAAAACTTGAGAGTTACAGGTTGCATAAACATCTAGACGAAAAAATATTTAGATATCCTTGTTATAAAAGCAAGCTCATCCATTCATAAATGTCCCATACCGCAAATATCGCTACCATCTAATGGCCCACTTGCCAGTAAATGTCGATCGCCGATATAGCGACGCGTCGAAGGACTGCCGCTAGTGTGCCACTGGTGGTAGGCTTTCGTCGAGTCGAAATAGATATCTAGAGTCGGGTTGTCGAAGTGACTAACGCGTAGCAGCGAAGACTTCATTTTGGTCCGCGCTCCTTCGATTCGTCGCGGAGAATCTTGAAGGGAGAAACAGGAACTATCAGAACTGTTATTATTTTTATATATTATTTTTTCCTGACAAATTGTTCCTAAAGTGAGCTCCGAAGATCAAGAGTAACCCCTGCCTCTACATCAGGAAGTGAACAATCGATATGAGTGTGTATAATTGTATGAATTTAGATGGCAACTGTCGCCGATCATTAGAAAATGAATATGGGAGAACTATGAAATAAAGTAAATAGACTCCCGTCATTTAAATGCATTTTATCTAATCCCAAACGGTTACCGTCAAATATACACAGTTAAAAGAGCACTGATTGACCAAATTCAAATGACATCAACGATTTATCTCTCTATAAGTGAGATTTCCTTCATCACCTCCGTGGCTAAGTCGGAAGAACACGCGTTTAGTAATCCTAAGGTTGGTGGTTCGCGCCCTTTCCGGGAAATTTTTAAAGTGTTTTTGACTCACCTTAATGTTAGCAAATCACGCATATAAGCAATTTAACATATCTTAGGGGAGTAATTGTGTGGTTCATTGACGTTTCGTCGCGTCTCTGTCGCTGGTGGTATAATTTTCAAAATGGAAGTTGGATCGTCGCTGCGGGGTCGCCAATTTTTGGCGAGATGTCGCTAGTTGCCATCGGTAGTCCACCGACGCTTACGGCATGGGAGAAGGATCAAGCTGAGTAAATGAAACGGAACGCTTTTCTTGATCTTCTGTATTGTCTTTGGCAGTCTGTATTATTACTAATGCATATTACAGTTTCGGGAATTATCATTTCTGTTCTCAGACATACTATCAGAGAATGTGTTTGATAAAGGCAACTATATATTACCGAAACTATAGCAAAGGTTAGTAATGATAAGTGTTACCTTTGGTCAGGTTTTATTTTTAAGGTGGAACACCATTTAGAATAAAGATATGCGTAATGGACGGTCTTCTCTCTAAAATACCAATCATCTATTCTATATAATTCTCTTGAATACAAGTCATTATTTTAAAAGCGCCATGTGCATATATTTTATGCACATTTGGTCTGTTCCTGGGTGCCATTGCATATATCTTATGCACACTTTTGTTTTCTCCTGGAGGCCAATGCATAAATTTCATTTTTTTTTTCTGTTTCGGGTCTCTTTTTCATTCTTTATTTGTTTAAAAAAAATATTAATTTTTTGTGGTTCTATACATTTGATTATATTTTATGATAATTTTTGCGAAAATAAGAGTGTGCAGAAATTATATATACATGGTCCCTGGGATAAAATTGAGAAGTAAATTTTCATGTTATTGAAATTTACAATAAATTTATTTCAAAAGTTTGGCTAAATAAGTTCTTATACTGCTCGAAATTACAAAGTATTTGGAGATAACAATTCAAACGTACACTTTTCTTATTTTTTTCTAAATATTCATTCTTAGCTTTTATAAACCAAGAGATAACAAAGATTTTCTGATAAGAAAATATAAGAACAAATCTCAGTTTATCTCAAGAGTTAGCAGGGAATATCACCTTTTTTTTTCAGTTTTTCAAACTTACAATGTGTTTTTCAAAAAAGCAATCTTGGGAAATCGCTTTGTCCTGTGGACACACAGTTAAAACTTAGAGTGTTTCGCTGCATGTGCTCTTCCAAAGCTCTGAGACAGCTTGGTATAGCATTCTGTACAAAGACGCGTTTTCTTATCTGATGTTTGGAGAATGTGTTTTCTTGGAGAAGGTTGCCCATCGGGATGAACTGTGTCTTCTTTTTTTCTTACGAAACATCAAAGCAAGGGAAAGCTTTACACGAAAGTCAGTAATTTGGTAAGTTTCGCCCGTCAGCTTTTTGAAAATTGCGTGCGAATTAATTACAGCCGTGTTAGTAATTAGTTCTATTGCCACTTTTCGGTACCATTTCACTCGCTCCCGTGTTTTTGTTGCATAAGAAGCCATCTGGTCGGATACATCAATATACGACTTTGCTTCATTGTATTCCAAAATCGTGGAAGGTTTTTTTGTTGTGCTTGTATGTAACTTCTGTCATGGTTGGCACATCTTTGGTGGAAAGAAATAAAACATCACGCTTATCCCTCCACTTCCCAACAATCACATTGGTATTGCTTTGCAGAGAGATCATTTCACCTTTTTGGAGTTTCGCTGAAACTACAGGTTTTGGATTTCCTATCCGTTTTTTCCTCAAAGTTCCTATCAAATGTGTTTGCTTGTTGTTGAGTTCGTGAGCCAAAGCAACACTGATATAAAAATTGTCTGTGAACAACGTTCTACCGGCATTTAATAATGGACTCATCATTTCCATCACTATCTTCGTTGACACAGCTTGCTTTGTTGATTTGGCGTCCTTTCCTCCGTAGAGTTTTACGTACCAAGTGTATCCACCCTTGATACAAAGCTTGAATAATTTCAGTCCGTATTTGTGTCTCTTACCTGGGATGTACTGCTTGAAACTAAGTCTTCCTCGAAACGGTACCATTTTCTCATCAATACATACAATTTGTTCGGGTATGTACACAGTCTTGAATTTTTCATTCAGCATGGCAATAAGAGGATTGATCTTATGCATTCGGTTAGATTTGTTTTCCACTGATTCTTTATCAGAGAAATGAAACATACTAAGAAGTAGTTCAAACCGGTTTCGAGGCCTACACTTACTAATATTGTTTTCATATAGAGAGCTTTTAGACCAGTATTTCCTAATATTTGGTTTTTTATCCAACCCCATCCATAAAATCAAACCTAAGAACTGGAGTAATTCATTCTTATCTGTATCATACCACATGGACAATCGTGCATGATCAGTTGACATTTCGTTTTCAATATGAGAAATAATACATTGCTCTGCGTATCTGTTCGTTTCAGTTACAATTAAGTCCAATACTGTGTCATCAACTAATAGCTCATAGTACTTTAGAACGTATTTTGTACCTTGCAAAATGTCAATAACCTCGCCCGTCACACCATTATCGAAATCGCATTCGAACTCGTTCAAGATTCCAGACCACACAATTTCTTTTGTGGAACTAGTCCCAGATTCGGTTCCCTTTGGGTCTGTTTCGGAATCACTCAGTTGATGGCCACTAAATATTGATTCACCATTTTCTGATCTACGTCTTCTTTTCCGGCATGGCTTAAGGATATCTACATATTCTTCACTGCTAGAAGAATCCCTGACAAGTCTTGGGTGGTGAAAAAGGAGGATCATCAGAATTAGTAATGTTACTAAATAAATCTTCACTCAAGTCACTCATATCACTATCCATTCCTTGCAAAATATCTCTTATTGCATCCTCGTTTGCCATATTGAGGTGAAAAAGAATTATTACACGGAGCAGGTGCTTCTCACAATAGCGTAATGTTGACTGAAATGCACTACAATTTAGCTTCTAACAACAATGAACTTTGACTGCCTGCAATGGTACCAACTTTTGAGTAAATAACGGCCTATCGCTATATGCTGTTCCCAGGGGACAGTACTAAATATTTGTAAATTTGTTTCAACGATAATTGTATAGAAAATCTCTACACAAGCCTTTAATCACTACACTGAATCATGCAGAAAATATATGCACATGGCCCACAGGTAAAAACTTTTTGTGCATACAATTTATGCACATGGCCAAATAAGGGAAAATAGAAAATATGTAGTTGGTCCCAAGAGGAAAATTCTTATTTTGACCCTTGGCGCTTAAAGTGTTAAATTATAATTCTCTTGTATACCAAACATATATTTATAATTATAATTCTCTTGAATACCAGTCATCTATTATAATTCTCTTGAATACCAATCATCCATTTCTAAATTATAATTCTCTTGAATACCAGTCATCTATTATAATTCTTTTGAATACCAATCATCCATTTCTAAATTATAATTCTCTTGAATACCAGTTACCTATTCTAAATTATAATTCTCTTGAATACAGTCATCTATTCTAAATTATAATTTTCTTGAATACCAGTCATCTATTCTAAATTACAATTATCTTGAATAACGTCATCTATTCTAAATTATAATTCTCTTGAATACGTCATCTATTCTAAAAATTGTAATTCCCTTGAATACTAGTCATCTATTGTAAATGATAATTCTCTTGAATACCTGTCATCTATTCTAAATTATAATTCTCTTGAATACCAGCCATCTATTCTAAATTATAATTCTCTTGTATACCAGTCATCTATTTCAATTTATAATTCTCTTGAATTCCAGCCATCTAAATTATAATTATCTTGAATAACGTCATCTATTCTAAATTATAATTCTCTTGAATACCAGTCATCTATTCTAAAAATTGTAATTTCCTTGAATACTAGTCATCTGTTGTAAATGATAATTCTCTTGAATACCAGTCATCTATTCTAAATTATAATTCTCTTGAATACCAGTCATCTATTTCAATGTATAATTCTCTTGAATACCAGTCATTTAAATTATAATTCTCTTGAATACCAGTCATCTAAATTATAATTCTCTTGAATACCAGTCATCTAAATTATAATTCTCTTGAATACCAGTCATCTATTCTAAATTATAATTCTCTTGAATATCAGTCATCTATTCTAAATTATAATTCTCTAGAACACCAGTCATCTATTCTACATTAAAATTCTCTTGAATATCAGTTATCTATTTTAAATTCTCTTGAATTCCAGTTATCTATTCTCTTGAACACCAGTCATCTAAATTATAATTCTCTTGAATACCAGCCATCTATTCTAAATTATAATTCCCTTGAATACCAGTCATCTATTCTAAAAATTATAATACTCTTGAATACCAGTCGTCTACTCTAAATTATAATTTTCTTGAATACAGTCATATGTTTTAAAAATACCGCAGTAAACGGGAAATCAATGTTCTCTCTTAATCTACTGACCACAGATGACACCGGGGTTAATCATTACCAAATATATAAAGCGTGTCTAATAAAATTAAGTCAGTGTTACCCTAAACATTATAGAACTCGAAAAGTGCTACCCAAAACTCTCATCAGAATTCTATTTCATTTCAAAATAAGAGAGTTCTCTGAACTTGTTCACGGTCGGATCGCGAGTGGCCCATGAATTGTCGATTTAATAGTCCAGTCAAATTAGGCACTTTTGGAACCAAACCCAGACATTTAAAATAACAAAACGAAACTTGCTGGGATATGTAGTACTAGTTGTACTTCTAGCAAAAAAAAATCCCTTAGAATCCCGGGATCGGTTTTGGAGCTATGACGTCATCAATATGGCTGCCGTCAAAATTCATAGTGAAATCTTTGAATGCATATAACTTTACACATAATAAAGCCGAGACGTTCATTTTTGCGACAAACTGAAGAGAACTGATTGGAAAATTTGTAGATTAATTTACAGTAGTTAAATCGAAGGTTTCCTTTAAAATATTTCCACATAAACTACAAAAATTCACTTTTTTGAATACTTGTTTTGAAGTTTACACGTAAATATCTCCCTGACTATAGACTACTAATACATGTTTTTTGCATGATGTTGTAGGCCATTTCATTAGCTTTTAACTGACACCAATTTTATTTCTCTATCACAAGAAGTTAGGGAGCTACGTGAATTTATGTTGTGGAGCATGCGATCCGCAACGTGTGCTGGATGAGCATAAAGTCTAATTCTATTTACAGATTCATAGCAAATGGCCAGAGGTATTGTAGATTTCTTTTACCAGCTATTTGCTTAGAGTGGATAGAGAAGCTATGTACCAGTTATGACAACTATTTCTATTATGCAAAGAGTGCACATGTTTATCTTCAAAAAATGCTTAGTCTGGAGCAGCAAATGAATCAGGATGAATATCAAAAAAAATTCTGCATGCGGTTTCCTTACAATTCGTGGATCAAGCAAATTTTGGGTTGGTGTTTGAACTGATGTAACCATAGAGTAGATATTGGTGCATTCAATGAAGAGCGTAGAGGCTTGACTCATGGTCGTTGTATGTCCGCATCTACACTTGCAAAATGGGCGCACACAATGCCAATAAGATCTAGCGTACCAGAGGCTATTGAAGAAGTCGCCGGAGTGCATAGCACCTCTTCAGAACAACACATCGATCTAAAATTGTCAAGGTACGAGCGAGACATAACAGATACAAACAAGTTGCTAGAGTGGCTTCGTTCCCACCACCCTTTCAAGAAAGCTTCAA
The DNA here is from genome assembly GCF_964235325.1 of Thermobia domestica. Taxonomy (NCBI): domain Eukaryota; kingdom Metazoa; phylum Arthropoda; class Insecta; order Zygentoma; family Lepismatidae; genus Thermobia; species Thermobia domestica. The sequence goes on along the minus strand of NC_137464.1, from coordinate 2,754,101 downwards.
CTGAACTTGTGTCCCTTTCCAATGGAATTGTTGGAGACAACTGCGTAAATTGCGATCGAGTTAACGAAATTGGACTTGCTTCTCTCAAGAATAATGTTGGTAAGATCTTCAATGAAGTTCATTTCCCGCGGAAGAATATGATCAGATCGTTGGCTACAGTGAACAAGATTGTCCAAATAAACAACGAAGATATTGTAGTTAACTCAAATCAGCTTTTTCACAGAATGTTGTGCATTGGGTGTAGTAAAAAAAGATCTGGAAAACTTTTGTCTTATGAATTGGCAGCACTACCACCACCACCACTGTTTGATTATATCTCGATGAGTAAAGGCATTAAATCATTTCTCCTTCAAATTGTTAATACGATGTCTAACGATTTTTCTATCCCAAGCAATGCAACGTATACAGTTGATAGTGGTTATTTGTTGCACAGAGTTATTTGGCAGCGCCCAGCAACTTACAGAAATATCTGCACGCAATATGTGATATACCTTATGGAGCATTACGAAAGTTGCCACATAGCGTTTGATGGCTATGAAGGAGACCCAGGATAAAAGATGTGACCCATTCATGAAGAACAGAGTTACGTACTTTTGTTAAGGTGAATGTCGAAGATTATGTTGAGATTTCAATGTCTCAAGAGGATTTCCTCTCAAATCACATCAACAAAGCAAGGTTCATAAATATTTTAAAGCGCCATCTGACAGCCGCTGGATGCCATATGTATCAAGCAGTTGCTGACGCACATACACTTATTGTAGCAAAATACATGGAAGTAGCTGTTACTGGTCCACTGGTACTTGTTGGAGGAGGTACAGATCTCCTTGTACTGTTAATCGCACATGTGACAGATCAAATATTTATGGTAATGTCCGGAAGGACTAGAAAGGAAGATCGCACAAACAACACTCAATAGATACAGATCCAATTAGTTCCAATGAAAGAATATATGCTTTTTCTTCATGCATTCACCGGATGTGATTCTACTTCTGCTTCTTTCAGAAAAGGGAAAAAGGGAGGAGCTTCAGGATCACATGTATGTCTTCAATTCTCCTTCATGTTCCCCAGATTCGATTAGTGTTGTGGGTGAAAAATTCTTCCTAGCTATGTATGGGCAAAGAAAGAAACGAACCTTGGTACAGCAAGATATCATATTTATTTGAAGACTGTTGCCAAGAAGAAAATCGATGCGGACTTCAACCTCTCTCCGACCTCAGGTGCAGCACATCAGCATTCCTTGCATGTTTATTTACAAGTGCAACAGTGGAAACATGTTGAACTACTTCCTACAGAATGGGGTTGGAAAGTACGAAACTACAAACTTGTACCAGGAACACTTGAACCAACTGTTCCTGAAAGCCATCTGAAGCTAGTTATGTGCAACTGTAAAATTTCATGTGAAAGAAATTGTGAGTGTGAAAGCAATAGACTAGACTTTTCATCTATGTGCGGTCAGTGCGGGTTATAGTTGTAGTAATAGTCAAATGGCGATTGAGGAATGTAAGGATGACGAGACAAACATAATAAATTCAACACGCACTAATGAAAATGGCATTGAGGTTAGCAACGAGTTAAGTTCTCCACCAGCACAACGTAAGCGTCCGAACTAAATGTGAAACAACAGATGTTGTATGTACTGTAATCTTCTATATATTTAGAATATTACCTTATCTACGCTAATTTATATTATCATCATTTTGAAGTGCTTTTTATTATTAAACACTGTTTCATTCACTTTAGCTCTACATATTGTTGTATAAGTGTTGATATAAGGATTTTAATCTCCAATAGTATTTTGTACGTTATTCATAACGTTGGTTTAAATATTTAAGTAGTGCAAAAGCTTGTTTCAACAATTTATTGAAATCCCAAATGATAGAATTCCAAATAGCTGTCATAGCAGGTCCATAACTTCAATATCCACTCTAAGCAAATAGCTGGTAAAAGAAATCTAAAATACCTCTGACCACTTGCTATGAATCTGTAAATAGAATTAGACTTTATGCTCATCCAGTACACGTTGCGGATCGCATGCTCCACAACATAAATTCACGTAGCTCCCTTACTTTTTGTGATAGAGAAATAAAATTGGTGTCAGTTAAAAGCTAATGAAATGGCCTACAACATGTATTAGTAGTCTATAGTCAGGGAGATATTTACGTGCAAACTTCAAAACAAGAATTCAAAGAAGTGAATTTTTGTAGTTTATGTGGAAATATTTTAAAGGAAACCTTCGATTTAACTACTATAAATTAATCTACAAATTTTCCAATCAGTTCTCTTCAGTTTGTTGCAAAAATGAACGTCTTGGCTTTATTACGTGAAAAGTTATATGCATTCAAAGATTTCACTATGAATTTTGACGGCAGCCATATTGATGACATCATAGCTCCAAAACCCGATTCTAAGGGATATTTTGCCAAAAGTACATCATAACTAGTACTACATATTCCAGCAAGTTTCGTTTTGTTATTTTAAATGTCTGAGTTAAAACCTAATTTGACTGGGCTATATGACCGCCCTTTTCACTGAGTAAAACATTCTATACGCGTATCCTTCGCTGTAACTTCACAAACTTCTACCAAATCTAGATTATTTGTTTCATTTCCTCTTTCTGGTTTTCTAATTTCCCTCTATTAACATTTTATGTACATACCATGTTCCTATCTTAAACCTTTTGCTCTTTCGTGTCTTCCTTTCCCTATTTTCCCAACATTGTTACTTTTTCGTCCAATAGTCCTTTCCAAGCCGTGCCCCTCTCGGAGGTCCGAATGAAGGGATATTTTACCTCCAGAACTATATATTGACTTGCGTAAAACAATTCTTCATATGATCTCTTTCTACTGTCAGCAAACTAGGGAAAAATAGTGTGATGGTTTCCCGTTGCCTTCCACCCCGCAACCGTTAAAGTCACTCTGACCACGTCTGGAACTAATATCTAAGTTGCCGTACCAATCACTGTGATTTCCGCCAACTTGGCTACTGGAGAACTGCTGCATTCTCCCAGAACGCTCTTCGTCTCGCTACTCCATTTGGGCCAATTCGGAAGGGGTGGCTTTTCTGGTAGTGAACTGTCGCCGACATAGCTCTAAATTTCACTGCAGCACTCAATCGTTCCTACCTGACTCATAAGTGTCTTCATAAAAGTATAAGAGTGTTAAACTATACAATAAGGAATCAATTGACGATGATCCCATTAAATTCGAAATCTGAGATGTTAAAAAGAGTTACAAAATGTTATAATTTAAACTTACCACCAACCATGTATTTCAAACACTTTACAGAGTATTTGTCACGTAGACTAATGATTATATTAAATTTATGACAAGAGCTACCTTCCAATCGTAAAAAGAAATATTTATCTCAGCATCAGGGTGCGAAATCATTTGAAAATGGTGGGGGGGAAGAAGTTCAGTTATCCACACTAATGCTTCGTGGAGCCTCCAAAAAATTGAAATATTAATGGATTATATAATAATAATAATAATAATAATAATAATAATAATAATAATAATAATAATAATAATAATAATAATAATAATAATAATAAATGCTCAAACTTGTCGTCATTGTTATTTAAAAATACTTTAATCTTATTTATTCATTTAACCAAAATTGGTAACTTATCTACTGCATTTAATATACACTTCGGTGCGTATGGTCCAGGGTTAGACTCTCATGGGAGCACAGTACCCTTGTGTTTACCATCATATTGAAGACCGCATTCACGAAAATAGTGGTAGAGATCTATAAGTCAGAAATAATTGTCCCTGAGAACCGATGTCCTAACCAAGCATTAGAACTACTAACTTGACGCGCTCTACCTGGCCAGCCATAGATCCCCATGAGCTGCAGAGTCAGAGTATAGCTTTATTATTATTTATGAAATTCTCATTTTTTCGCTAAGTACGTAGTGTTTCAGTTTGGTCGTTCAGATATCCGGTCACCTTTGTAAGTCTAAATACATGTATCTATATTGTATTATTAGCAAGAATATATTATTATAAATAACATATGATTTCAATACAAATACTTGATAGACAACAAAAAGCCGTATCGCCTCAGTGGTAGAGCTCACCTCAGGTGCGTGGAATCATTGGCTGGATCCTAGCTAGCGCCAAATTCTGCTTGTGGTATACAAACAATTGTGTGGGAGGTTTCTCGGGATCCTCCCGCTTCCTTTTACTATCTTAATCCACCATTATAATTCATCTCATCATGACCGTCTTCCTTAGCCTTGGTGAATATTCGTAGGACGTTAAACTTTAGAAAATAAAAGCACAAACGCTATAATACGATTGATTTGCTGATTTAAGTTTAATTACCCTTTTCAGCAGCAAGGCTATGAGATGTGGACTTGCAGTTTAAGGTGGAATCATAACCTCGGTAATCGTTCAAATTTTTGTAAGACGCTCCCACTGGGAATCGAACCCAGGACCCCGTGCACCGAAGATGGTGCGCACGTGCTAGCCACTAGACCACCGAAGAGAGCCACAATAATACGAGTATTGAATGATTGTGTACTATATTTATAGACCTAAAATATAGTTTGTAATAACGTATCTTACTTTAGAGAAAAATTTTAAGATTAAACTTCAATTTCTTTCCGTGTGTAACGAGAGTTGAACATGTGATGGCCAGAAGAAACCCACGTATGAGCAGCAGTAACGGCATCCCATAATTTTAAAGGAAATCCTCTGAGTTTAATTATCAATAAAGATTGCAAGGTACTCGCCAACATACGGTTTCTTTCGGAACTTTTAATATGAACAACACTGAATCCACGTTCACAGGCAGCAGTTGATAATGACACAGAACGAACTTCCCGCGTTAAGGCTTTAAGAACTTGAAAATCATTTACCAACTTAGAACTTAACTTGTACTCTCTCCATTCTGACACTGTAGAACCCCCGCTTGGTCTAGTGGGTAGTACGCTTGACTTCGGTTAGCGTGGTCGCTGGTTCGATTCCCGGTGGGGTACAATTGAACGACCAAAGTGGTTCGGGTTCCATTATAATCAGTAGGTCCACATCTCCTTTAGCCTAACAGGTATAATCGTGGGACGTTAAACTAAATTAAACCAAATCATTCTGACACTGCAGTATCAAGATCCAATCCAAATAATTGAGCTGCTTTATATACATCTACATTACCGTATAAACCACTCATGCTATTACTATCTTTATTTTCAAACACTGAAAAGCACTTCAGCACATCATTAGAAGGAAACCTTCTTTCTACTTCGTCTACTAAACCCTGGATTACCTGCCCCCTTATTTGATCAAACTCACTATCATCACTCCCTGTACCTGATGCTTGTCTGCAGTGCATTAAATACTTATCTTTACAAAGACTTTGGTAGACATCATCTTTCATACGCATTTCTCTCAGAGCTTGTAGATTCAATTTTATCTCTATTTCATTGTACGAATCTGCTTCCTTTTGCATCGTTTTACTAATATTAGACAGAATGGACGCAATATCCAGAAGAAAACCGAGCAATAGAATGTTCTTTTTCCCCGACTTTTTTTTTTTTTTTGGTAAATACCATTCAGTTTAAAACTGTCTCTGTTGAAATGGTCAGTATTTTCACACTTCAAAACTAGGAATTGCATTATACAAGAAAAATATGTAAAGACTGCCAATAATGCATCCTTCTCATTTGAAATCCAACGTTGTGAAACAATCTTTTGATTTTCAGCAGTGTCGCGATACTTTTAAGTTTTGCAGCTGTAGCTGACTTACTGAACACTTTGTAAACTTCGCCTAATAAACATTCAAAGTTGTGAACAGCATTCACAACACCAAAAACTCTTTCAGAAACAAGATCTATTCGATGTGCCATGCAGTGTACGTTAATTAGGCACAGGTTGACATTTCTTCTAATTTGAGCAGCAACACTTTCGTTTCTCCCAGTAAACACTGCATCCCCGTCCAAACTAGATCCAACAAGTTTTACTTTAAAATTAAAAATATCTATGCCATCTTCGGAAAATGCTTGAATAATTTTGTCTTCAAGAGATTTTGCATCGGCATTTTTTACAGGCACTAATTTATAAAAACGACAACAAGGTTCTTCGTCCACATATGTTACATATAACAGCAAGTGCTTATCCGCAAACCTGTTTGTAGATTCGTCAACAGAAATTGAAAAACAATCTGTTTGTTTGAGAATTTTTTACCAATTTTGCATGCAACTGGTACGCTAGAGAATAAAGATCTTCATCTCATCAACAACCGAACAACCGAAAAAGTTAAACACCTGATCCTTTTACAAATAAACTACGTTTTTTAAAATTATTGTTTGTCTGAAAATTTTCATTATAGACCTACTTATATTTTCCTATTAAGGTGTTCCCCTCTTACAGATTTTGGTGAGGGGGAAACGCAAGTGTAAAATTTTTGGTGGGGGGGGAATCCCTCCCGTCCCCCCCCCGGGATTTCGCACCCTGCTCAGCATACTTTAACAGCAGAATATGATAACGGAAGTTACATTTTAGATTGAACCTATGAAAATTTAAAAAGAAATACTAACATATTTTAATTTTCACTACTTTGTTTAAAAATATTTTTAGTACATTGACCATTTCTTGTTAGATCTTGATTTTCAAAAAAATCAATTAAAGATTTTATGTATTTTTACTTTCTGACAAGGGTCCTACCTAAGCTGCTAATTTTACAATCTATATTATAAAATTGAAAATCATTATGTTTGACTCCAAATCTGTTGAACCGGTTTCAATCAAATTTTCAGCATAGATGAGGCTCGGATCTGGGATGATTTTTGTCATTTCACTTTGACGGTTCATCTTAGGGGAGGGTGAGGGGAGGAGGAGATACATATAAAAATAATCGAAAATGATCAGGGTCGGATTAAGGGAGCTTACGGGGCTGTTGCCCCGGGCCTCCAGGTGAACAGGGGGCCTCCACTCTGATCAAAATCTCAACTGGCTATCTAAAAAGAATCATGAAGATACAATCATCATCATAAAATAAAAGATGATCAAAAATATGAAAGATATTCCCTAAACTTTCCTACTGTACTGTCACAGAAATATATTAAGTGAAATCAGTAGGGGCCACATATTTTTTCTAGCCCCGGGGCTCCGAATGGGTTCTTAATCCGGTCCTGAAAATGCCCAATATTAGTGTTGAATCTATAGTTTTCGGGGTCGCTGAGAACAGATGGTGACACTTCCGATGCTGTTTAAATTCAAACTCAGCCCACAACATCGGAAGGGGGATATATAATAAATGATCGAGAATTATCGATATTATTACTGAATCCATAGTTTTCATGGTCGTTGAGATAGTGACACTTCCAATGCCGTTTAAATTCATGAAAATAAAAACCCAAACAGCATATTTCAGCGATATCAAACACACGAGATAAAGAGCTGTACATTTAATTGTTTCTAAAAAATTTTAATCCAATTTAGCGGGTAATCGATGCTAGTTTACTTATAATTCATTATAATTATTATTTTACTTGTAGCCTATTGTCAGGTGATATATGTAGGCTACTATGTAATATTTTTAAAAGTGCTTGCGAACTGTTCGCAGCACTCAAAGGTATTATTATTATTATTATTATTATTATTATTATTATTATTATTATTATTATTATTATTATTATTATTATTATTATTATTATTACAGTATTATAATGCAGGCCCGCAACGAGAGAGGGGATAAGGGGGCCCGGCCCCCTAAACTTTTATTGGCACCTCCAGAGCTCAATACAAAATGCTATTATTAATACAAAAAACAATTTGTAGGAGAATTTTTAATGACTTGGGCCCCCTAACATATCCATACCCCGCCCCCAATCCTCTGTGGCTGGTTTCGGGCCTGTTGTTATGTGGAGTTTTAAATAATACGTATTGAAAATAAATTGTGCATTAAATACGACGAATAATGTCGTATATTTAGTAATATTATTTACCCAGTTCTAACCCAACTAACATGTGTTGTAATATTGTGCTGCCATCTTTTGAGGGAAAGTTTGAGCTAAGACAAGTTTAAGGAAACTACACAGAGGATGACACAGTAGTATGCATAATATAACAAGTGCAAGATTAATCGGAGCATTCCTTCTATATGATAAAATTATGAATGAGTTGATTATATAATGTTCGTGACATTTGTTGAACTTATTTTTACTTATCATATCAAACTGTTATGTTTCATTTCACTTCAAAGGATTATCTTTACTTATTTCGCTCCTGGATACCAGCGTTGCCAGACTCATAAAGCGTAAAAACCGTGCGCAAAATAAGAACGGATTGTTTTATCCTCAAGAAAACCGTAAAATGAAATTTCTTGTGAAAGCATCTTACGTTTTAAATATACATGACTTGTTATTTTTTTTTTTTTTTACTATATCCAAACGTGTTTATTGTTTTGCCTTGAAATTACGCACAATAAAATATTAGAACATTATTACAATTATTTTAAAATGATTTTTTGATAGTTTGCAGCATGAAAAATTAGTAATTATATTTCTGGTCTTTCGGGAACTATGGCAATTTTAGTTCATCACTATGAGGGTCGACATCCTATGGCGGTCACACAGTAGCGTAGCCAGGATATGTGTTTGGGGGGGGGTCCCAAGTGCTGTTATAGGTACATATAGAGAAATTACAAACAAAAATATATATATAAACATAAAAATATATAAAAAATTACAAACATCAAAGTACCAAAGTACATTGTCGGACCTCTTTGGTGGGGGCGGCCCCTCTGGGCCACTTCTTCCCTACGCCACTGCGGTCACATTACGCGTGGAAGTGGGAAAGAAAGTGACATAGGATATTTTGTATTAGGTATCGTCCCGGCATTTACCTGGCGTGAATGAGAAAAACAGGAAAAAACTCAGTAAGATTAGCTTCAGCCTGAAAAGACTTTTTGCTCTTTTCCGACCGAGTGTCCCAACCGGGAATCGACCTTGGGACCGATCGCACCAAAGGTAAGAGAGTTAGCGACTACAATACACGGGACAACAGCACCAAATATATATATTCGATTTATCAATTATAAAAACTAAAGTTGGCTTTCTATCATTTTAATCCTCCAGAAGGTTTTTTTTATTATTATTATTAAAGGCGACTTTATTTGAACCATAGAGAAGACAATTTGTCATGCAGTATTTTGCTATGTTGTGGAAATGTCATATGTATAAATCCAGTATGTCGCACCGATGACTGGCTGAATCACGTGAATTTAATGTCGAGGTAATACGTTTATTGTGGTTTTCCACTATTATAATATTTATTTTACTCAAATGAAATGAAATCGAACTTTCATTTTAACGTCCCACGCCTATGCCATTTAGGCTAAGGGAGATGGATGATGAAGGCAAGTAAATGATGGTGGAATAATAATGTAGGAGGAAACGGGAGTAGCCGAGAAAACCCATGAACACGATATTGTCTACCACAAACTTATTTGGTCGGGGATCAAACCAGGGACCCCAAGCACCAGAGATAAATGCTCTATTACTTTCGTTAAAGTAACTGATTTTTACCTAGTTACTATGTTTTTACTACATTTTACTCGTCTTTCCAGTAACCGATAAGGACAGGAACACGAACACACAAACATGAAGGATAGTTAAAATTCCAAAGGCTCTCCCACTGGGAATCGAACCCGGGACTCCTTACACCAATGCGCACGTGCTGGCCAGTAGACTAGCGGTTAGGACCGGCACTGAGCCACCGTGCTCCCTTATTTTACTGAAGACGAAAGGAGAAATAACTCAATGGGGCCTAGCGCAGTAGTCATTAGGAGATAAACAATTATTGATAGGCCTACAAAACAAAACATTTTTTGCCCAAAATACAGAAAAAGAAAAAAAATATATTGATACAAAACATTTTTTTTGCTTAAAATACAAAAAATATTGGTACAAAACATATTTTTTTTTTCTTATAATACAAACAAAAAGGTGATACGAAACTTCATTAGCACATTACGGTCAAGACGGACAGTTCACCGTTCGAGAAAGGAAAATTATTATAATCGTGTGGTAAAAAACGGATGTCTGGCAACTCTGTTTAGACTCAATTTAAGTTTACGAGAGGTTTGAAGGGATAGCCATCCTTGAAACACAAACTAAACTTATTTTAAAGACAGAAACTTTCATTACTTCAAGATAAAGAAAGATAGCATATTTGGTAATTTATTAATACAATGTGAAAAAAATTCTAAATTTGTTCAGAAACATAATAAAAGGTTTATAAGAATGTAAACCAGCCAGGTCCTCCACTACATCTCATGTCGTGTTCACTGCCTTTTACGGCGATTGCCGAATGAGAGAGCGAAGTTTCATTTTTTTAAGAGCATTTTTTTTTTCTTGTTGAGAGTTTCTGTTGTATTATCTGTATCCGTAAATCTGAGGAAGTGTGGAATGGCTGGATTAATTTGATCAACGCGTGCTGTTATGAAACATGGCGAATATGTGGTTAAGTTGATAGTGACATGAGGCTAAACACTGAACTTTAGTACGCGAAGAAAACCTCGTAGCTCTAGCAAACGCTGCTAAAGGCAGACTCACAGAGGGGGCGTTGCGCCGAGTGGGCAGGCATGGTTTTGGCTCTCGGCCGAGAAGGCGCGCACCAGCCGAGTTTCTTTACATTTGTCTGCAGAACATCGTGACGTAAAGTGTGTGCAAGTTGGTCTTCCAAACAATTTTTTTTTAAAAATTGTCAGTGGTGTTCCTTTACTTTTGATTTGTGTACAAACATTAAAATTTAATCATTGTGGAGCGAATAATAATTTATGCAGTGTATATTGCATCATAAAACATTATGATGGTTGCCGTGAAAAAATAAAATTTCACGCTTCAAAAGTTTGCATAGCGTTTATTTGAAGTGAATAAAAGTGAAAAAATACGTGTTTATGGTACACTAATCTCTGACATCCTGCCTTTCTGAGTTGTGTTTTCTTTGTTGAAGCAATTTAATTAATTGTCCCGCCAAGATGATGGCCGACGGGTATTTGGTTGGTGATGGGTCGTGGAATTTAAAAGTTTTCGTGACTGATTTGCAGGTGGAGAGAACTCTACGCGTAAAAGGTGATTTACACATAGGAGGTGTCATGCTGAAACTAGTGGAAGATTTAGGTAAGTAGCCTACTCAATTTATAGGCCGTAGTTAAAATGTAAACATTATGTTTGGAGTTAAATTGAAATGAATTGATTTGTTCCGTATTGACCTTTAAACTATATAAAGGTATCATCCCAATATTTAAAAGGCCTTCCCACTCGGTCCAGTGATCGAATGCAGTATCTTACCCTATCAGTTGCATAGTAAGTAATCTGTTGCTTGATCCATCCAGATGAGTTGATTTAAGTACGAGGAAGCATGCTATTGGCGGAACATATGGTTCAGCCGTAATTTATTAGGTAAATCGTTCTAATGGAAGATGGAGAGAATATCTTAGCTGTTTCGTACACTCGTGTCATATAAACATAAGTTAAGGAAGTGCTTCCATAATTTGTCAGCGATCTTTTTTGTACTGTGGATTACTTTTATGAGCGAATGTTCTACGGGCCATGACCCTTTTGTCCCATTTGAGGAATTACTTTACTGGTGTTTTAACAATTAAAATTACCCTGATTTTATTGAGGATATTGGATATAATATACATGAAGCTGCATCAGTTCCCGAAGGAGCAGGACGCTCATACTTTTTGTTTGGGATTATTCATTGAGTATGTACGAACTTACAAAATGGGTAACAAAGCGACTTTGATTTACTTATCGACTGATACGAAAATAAAAAAGAACGTACCTGTACTTTATATCTGCATGTGTAATGCCCTTGTACTTTATCTATGACTATGTGTGGGGGGGAGGGGATTTATCGCATATCTTGTGCACATGGATACTTCTTACTATTGCACTACGTAGAAAACTTGTTGTATATCATGTACAAGTGGTAATAGGACACAGAAGACAGACAGATAAGGGGTCCTCATATATACTATTACCACTAAGCATTTGTATATTTTTTTTACCTCTGGCTCAGTGCGCTTACCTCTAGTGCGTGGGGTCCCTCGTTCGATCCTCGGCCAAATTTGTGGTGGACAACATCGTGTTTGTGTGTGTTCTCGGGGTAGGCTACTCTCGTTTTCTCCTACTTTCTCATTCCACCAATTCTTCCATTATCGTCGTCTCTCTTAACCTAAAGGGCATAATCGTGGGGCATTAGACAATATACGTTTGTTATTTGTATAACCCACATCTGTTCAGATTCTGAATTATCCTATATGTGTGACATGCACGTCAATTGTTTTTTATTTATTGTTGTCCTTTTTCTTTGGTCTAATTTTTGATCCAAAAGGACCGAAAGGGTAAAGCTCAATGACGAGGACCACAGTTTGAGAACCATTGATGTATGGTATTAGTCCATGCATTAGGTTCAGAGCTGACTTTAGCTTATATGAGGCTTTAATCTATTTAAGGTAATGGGGCCCTTTCAGCGCCATAACTTGAAATTTTTCCTTGGGGACAAGGATTATGGTTTGGGATTCCTAGGTATAAAATATGAATTCGGTCCCCTATCTAATTTGTCCTGTCCCGTACAATTTCAAACTAATAAACATTTTTGTTACTGTAACAGACCCTAGCTGTTTGTTTTACTGAAGTAATATCCAGATTGCATTTGTTTCATTTGGAAGATTTGGTGGAATGATAATGTGGGAGGAAACGGGATACCCAAGAAAACCCAGGTACACGATGTTATCCACCACAAACCAGGGTTCGAACCAGGGACCCTACGCACCAGATGTAAGCGCTCTACCCCTACGGCCCCTCAAAAACGATGATACATAGCGAGAAGAGTATTTTTTTAAAACAGTCTAGTGTTCAAAGAGTAGGTACAATCTTGTCTTTGAACTCTCTATGGAAACCGGAAGTCCGAGATCTACCGGTTTCCGGTTTTAACGTTGATCGCCATAGAGTAAAAGCGGTGGTAGATAGCGAAGAGCGGTTTTCTGCAGTCTGCTAAGCGTCCCATGAATCAATTTAAAACAGAAAGTGGTTGACATCTGCTGTCACTTCCGGTTTCATTCTTAGTTGATGAAACATGAGAAAAATGACGTCATACAAACCAAAGTCCTTGACGTGATGTACACGTGACGCTTTATTTACTTATTTGCGTGTGACAGAGAAAAATCACTCAAATATATATATATTTACCTTGCAATGGAAATATGATTCTTGCACTTGAAACATTTTGAAGATCACACTGGCTTGATTATAGTACACTCCCAGATTGCATTCCTGGTATTAGTAGTTGCCTTCCTTGGAAACAACCCCGGGTGTTTTGATCTTACTTTAACTAGTAGGTTCTGTTTCGTGTAGTCTCGGTGGTGAAAAGGAACTCCAGTCAAACAATCATCCTGGAATTTATGATCGGGAATTTGTTTTTGTTTATGATTTCTGTATGCACTTCACTTGCGAACTCCGTAGTGATGATCTAGTTACCTTATGCCCCTTTGCGACGGTAGACCCGGGTTCTATTCAGGGTGGGAGCCCTTGTTGCTCACATCCTATGTTAAGCTGTCCAACCACGTGTAAGTAGCGTAAATTCTGAAAAGGAGGCAATGTACGGATTGAATATTTTTCCCAGGGAGAGGGGGACGAATTTCACCCCTGTACATACTCAGTCCTCTCAAATTATATGTTGAAGTAATTGCACGTGAAACTCAGTACGATTATGCATCATGAAACAAGATTTGTTTATAGTAATGATAGTTTTGCTTACAAAGTAAAAGTTATTCTCTTACTATTCTCATCTCCATTCGGACCTATTCTAGGGAAAAAGGGAAGTTATCCCTGCCAGGGATGAAAGTTTTGTTTTCCAAGTGGAAGATCTCTGGATCCGGGTCAATTCGCACACTGTCCAAATCAGTCAAGAATTTACGTACGTACTTTGGTTTGCTCATCGTAATTTTAGGTTTGTCTCCTTATGCTCCGTGTCTAAAGAAAACGGTGATGATAATATGAATGAAGTGTTGATAAAAAATGAACTTCGGGCGAAGAGAAGAAAATTAACTGCGTAACAAATGTAACAATCAGTGAACTCTTGAAGAGGGAAGTCACGTTGCAAGTGGCGGAGAGGCCAACTTTGTCCCCTTTCTCCCTAGCTTTGGCCTTGAATATTTTTTTTCACTTTGAGGGTATTCCTTAAATTCTAATGTGAGGCACAAATATTGAAGGAAAAATGACAGCGAACTTGCCATTGCATAATACATTCAATAATATGATTTACAGGGCTGCGGTGGCTCAGTGATTCACCTCTGGTCCTTGGGGGTCCCTGGTTTGATCCAAGCTCGCGCCAAGTGGACTTTGTGGTGGGCAAACACCGTGTGTAGAGGTTTCCTCGAGATTCTCCCGTTTCCTCTCACTTTCTTCATTCCACTATTTCATTCATTCTTATCACCGTCTCCTTTAGCCTAACCAGCATAACCGTGGGACCTAAAACTCAAAGATTTCATTTTGAGCTCTCAGTGCGTTGTCTGTAATTCAATTACAAAGATTACTGGTGTACAGAAACGAAAATAGAAAGAAAAAAGTGCAATAGACCAATGTTGCCGCATGTTCCTTTTCAGAATTGGTAATTTTGTTTGTGTATTTGTTTAGAGGTAGAAAGTGAAATGTGTTTGATTGTTGATCCATCAGTTGATAAATGGCCCGTGAGCAAAGTGACGCATCTTCTGTTGACGAGGAAAGAAACGATCAATAATTCAACGGCCTTGATATCAGCGACCTCCTTATCGCATCAAAAGTCAAACGCGCTTCAAACGGAGGTCTCTTTCCAACCGATTACTCCAGGCACATGTATTTGGTTTACACAGTTAAAAAAACTAAGTGAAAATAATTTGTTACATTTTCAGCCTTTGCTCGAAGTTTCATGATATTACTTAATTCCCTAGGATCTAAGCGTGGTGATAAGTAATATCTACATTCCTGTGAAAACATTGGTGTACTATCTCCTCCCCACTTTCCAACTTTCGAAAATATTGCCAAAATGAAGAACAATATAACAGGAATTTCTCTTGTTAGTCAACGAATTACTGCGTTTCATGTGGTGTTCATTCTTACTTCTATTTATGAAGTTAGTTTGTTCTTACATGAAGTCGAAACTGTAACCCTATTATATATTAAAAGTGATTTCCATTGATTAGATTTCACTTTTATTTAGGCACCACAGTTCCAAACCTAGAATGATTTTGATTGGTTACCAGGATCAGAGTGGAAAGCCTCGAAATGGAATACAGATATGGAAATTTGTCTTATCGCAGTACCATACCATTGTCGACTCAAGCATTCGTGGACTGTAACACTAGATAGAAACAGAGTCGGTAGGGTGTAGAGACCTGCACGGGCCGGGCCGGGCTTGGGCGGGCCGACACTGATTTCTCTTCAGGTCGGGCCGGGCTGGGGCCGATTAATTGCAATTCTTTGATAATTATTGACATTCGTTAAACGATAATTAGAATAAAGCCAAACGGTGAAGAAGTGTGCCCGTGAAAAATGTTACAAAATGAAACTTCTAAAATTTATTGGGCTTGGGCCAAGAATTTTAAAAACTTATCGGGCCGAAAATCTCAATCTCCGGGCCTACGTACATTCGGGCTGGATTGGGCTCGGGCCGAAAAATTCGGCCCGTCCAGGTCTCTAGTAGGGTGCACGCAAATTACTTCTGGTTTCGTTTAACGAAATGAAAAATGTGAAACTGATACCTTAATCAAAGTTCCATCTTAATTTTCTCCTATAAGTTATGCAACCAACCCAAACTAAATGCATGTCAAATTGTATATTTTAAGATATGTGTTAGCTACGTAGTTTGATTTGCACATACCGTGTAATGGCGTAACTAAAGCATTGTGACCCCACGTAGCGTAGTCGCTAACGCTCTCGCCTTCGGTGCGAGCGGTCCAAGTTCGATTCCAGGAGGACGCACTCGGTCGAAAAAGTATAGAAAGCTTTTTTCAGGTCAGCCATCCTAAACGAGGTTTCCCTCATTCACACCAGGCTAATGCTGGGGTTGTACCTAATTTGTAGGTCCTGGGCCGTTTCCACATTTCTTTCTTCCTTCCCTTTCCCTGGATAGTGTGATCGCCGAGAGACGTCATCCCTCATACGTGACCCGTGGGTCAAATGGGCCATAGATGCCAAAAGCCCAGAAATCCTAAATCCTAAAGAACTCTAGTTTTGTTGTATAGGCGTTTTCAAAGTAGACTATCTTCCGCTGGCGCCAGTACCAAAGAGGCAACCAAGCCGTCGATAGGACAGTGGGTGTTTAGATATTCCTAGCCGCATTAGGAAAAAGGTGAAGAATGCGGTTTTTGTACAACGATAAATAATTTCTGTAGAGATAAAAAGACATCTAGCAGTCTTGTCTTTGTTAGCTAGGATTGCCTACAACACATGAGTTAACGATTTTTCGTCTCTGAAAGCTATTTCTATTGGAAGAGATGTTCAATCTCGTACACACCCTGTTGCCAGCTAGGGTCTCTTGGTCTTTCTGTTTCCTCGGTGTTGGGAGGTAATAAAGCCTTGCTTTAAACTAATTTTAAAGAAAATTGCGTGAAACTCCACCAAAATTAAATCGTCAGTTTCAGTAGACGAATGTCAAGAGGATACCTTAAGTATAGAACCCGGTTGACTCCCTTTCTCGTAATTATGGTTGACGGTTAATGGTTAAGTATAAATTGGTCTTAGGGAGACATAGTAGCGGCTAGTTACATATTAAATACCCATAGATATGCACTGGTCGAAAAGAAGACGAAATGAATTCAATGGTGTAATGAATACAGTGGGGGGAAACGGTAGAACCCCGAGATAACCTACGCATATGGTGTTTGTTTATCACAAAGTCCACTTTGCGCAAACTGGGATCGAACCAGGGACCCCACGCACCAGAGGTGAACGCTCTACCACTGTGCCACCACGGCTCCATACACTAGTCGACTGAGAACCTGCTTTTCGAAGTTGATTAAAAAAACTGTATCACGTGATTAATACCATATAAATAACATTTGACACGGTGAGAAATAGTGTGGTGACATGCTTTTGCTGATTGTTATTAAAAAAAAAAAAAAAAAAATCTGAGACGAGAAGAGGGATTCGGGAAAGGAGGTTGGATATAATTTGTCAACGTATTTTTATTCCCGCCAATTTTGCATGCTATTGGGTGACATATCTCAGAAGATTAGAAAAGTAAATAAAAGAAGTGGAAAAAAACAAGTCGATGAGATTTCGTAAATAATGAAGTGGTTCTTTTAATCTCCACAAAAAATGACTTTGATTTATGGAAGGTTTGTAATGAGGAAGCGCGCAATGAATTCGTTGGAAGATTGTACAGAAAGAAAAAGAAATTAAAAAAAAAACTAAAAAAAGAACATGTCTAAGAAAGGTAATTTATTTCTTTATTTAGCTTTTTTCTGTAGACATTCTTTAAGCATACAAATTAAAACAGCAAAACCTTGCATGTGCAAAATCCCATTCTTCATATTTTTCTTATTTTAAGTTTAGGAATGTAAATAAATTGTGTGAGAACTTGAAAAATTACCTAGGTACATTGCATGATATTTTCTTATTCAAGGCTGATTAAAAATAGTCGGGATGAGTTGTAATAAAACGCTTATTTTGAAATAAGAAGCTTATTTTATTCACTTCTATGGGATTAGGGGATTAGATTCTGGACTCTTCAGCATCTATGGCCATTTAGCCCGTCACGTGTAGGAGAGAGGACGTCCCTCGGCGAGCACACAATTCGATGAAAGGAAGGATTTGGGAAGAAATGAAGCGGCCATTATGTTAGGTGCCATCCCGGCACTTTCCTGGTGTGAATGAGAGAAAATTCAGGAAAAACCTCGCTCAAGATGGCTGGCCTGAAAAAACCGTTACACTTTTTCGACCCCACCGAGAATCAAACCCAGGTTCGTTCACACGAAAGGCGAGAGCGTTATCGTCTTCGGCACGCGGGGCCACTTTATTCATTTTTATACGCTTATAAACAAATATGTTACTGTTCGCAAAAGTGATTATAGAGGAATAAAGTACGTTTAGCGACATTTTGTACTATTATTCTTAAAGTAATGTTGTAATTGGCATGAAAATATCTCCAATTTTCGTAGTGTAAGAATTCAATGTTGTTTAATTATGTTAAAGAAGGGAAAGGTATCCGGTGCCGATCCTAGGGGGTTTGGAGAGAGGGGCCCAGGCAGGGCCGGATTAACCCATATGGAGGCCCGGGGCTATAAATACGTGACCCCTGCTGAATTCGCCTTTCTGTGAAAGTACAGCAGGAGAGTCATGCCATGCGTTAGATGATGATATACCTAATGAAACTTTCCAAATGCTTAAAAAGAAAAGGTGTTCTATTATATAAATGTAATATTACCTTAAAAGTCTCTTCCCCTCGCGTTCGTCCTAGCGAAATCCTCTACCACATCCTGGGAAGTCAAGAGAACTGGTCACCTCATGTTCAGTTGATAATAAGGCGAAAGCGGAAATGCGTTCTTGTCGCATTATAGCTGGTAATTTGTCGTTGATAAAGCGCTAGTTTGCAGAATCCTCTTTTAGCTTCACAATTTGCAGTTGCGAAAAATCCTGTAATCAATCATTACATTTAGAGAACCGGTTGATATTTTGATCAGAGTGGAGGCCACCGTTCAACTGAAGACCCGGTGTACAGCCCCTTTAAGCCCCCTTTAATCCGGCCCCAACCCAGGCCACTCTAAAGTTTGCTTCGGCCCATTTATTTGTATTAAAATTCTCATTGATAACTTGTTAGATGATATCTGATAAACCTGAGTACGCGCAGTTATAGAGAAATCGGCGCAACTGAGTCTTGACACTGACACTAGTTGGTTCGTTAAAGATTTAGGTATGCGAAGAGAAAATACGAGACTTGAACGAATACTGAATAAACATGTTTGATGGATATTTTAAGAAGTTGGATTTGTTTAGCTTGCTTTTCAGCAACCAGAGTGTGAGACATGAACCTAAAGCTTAACATGGAATCTGAACCACATAAGTTTACTCATCGGGAATCGAATATGGGTCTCCTTCACCAAAAGCAAGCATGCTAACCTGGGATGACGAACTGACGATCATCCTTAAGTTGTAAATATATTGAGAGGTTTAACAAAACATTTTATTTCATTGCAAGTTCTTCCGCATAGGATTCAAGGTTGTATGGTTTTGGTGAGTGAAAATGAAACTGAATCGTTAGGCTTCCGTCCCATGCTGTAGCCTGTGGGCTAAAGGAGACAGAGTAAGTGAACTATGGAAGGATTGCAGGAGTGAGAATGTGGAGAATCCGGGGAAAACCCACACAGACCATATGTTGTTTACTACAAATTCTCATGGTCTGTGATTGAACCAGAAACTCTTCACACCAGAGGTGATTGGTTTACAACCTGAGCCACCATATTCCCTTTCACTTTTGTGGGCGAGTCAGCTCGTTATTAAGTTCAATTGGAGTTTAATATTCCTTTTCGACACTGAAGCTACAGTATATGAGGCATGCACGTTCAACTTAACATAAGACGATCCGATCCATATAATCCCAGTTGATAAGAAGCCTCAAGTCTTCTGCGCCAGTTACCTGTATTCTAACCACGTATCCACGGAGAAGCTGGTATGGATGGATCAGCAGCGACGCTATGAAGGACGAGGGACATATCCAAAGACCACTGTAGTGTTCTCTCAGCTATAATTGAATCCAGGACTAGTGGTCTAATGCAGACACGCACCCAGGAGTTTTTGTTGAGTGGGCCTTGGGGGTGGGTCTAATACTACAAACCACTACCTCTATGTAATATTGAACGTATATTATTCTGCATCCGAAAAGACATAAGTAATTGTAAGATACTCCATAAAAAATGATAGAACTAGATTGTTTTTATAAGGGAGAGAGTACAGATTAAGTATAAGACCAAGTTTTCGTGTTACATCAATCATTTCCCTGTTAAACAAGTATAATTTTATTGAAAATGTGCAAATGTGTAAGTTGAAGCTTTCGGGGGTTCCGGATATGGTTCACCTCCATGGGTGCACCCTTGCTCTAATGGTACGTGCTCTAGCTGCTGCAGCACAGATGAGAGTTGGACCTACAGTTTAACGGGAGCTCAATCTACGTTTATTTGCACTGTATAGTTTTAGCAAGAGAATACATGAAAGATTTAGAAGACTAGTGTCAGGTTGATACGGTTCTCATCCTGTTTTTTCTTAAAGGAGTAAGCTTGAAACTAATCCGAACCGTTTCTATATATTAAAATGCTAGGTTTATATGTTTGTGGTTAAGAAAAGTTTATATGTTTGTGGCCAGTTCTTTTAACAACGATATCTCGGAAACCACAAGCTCTAGAAAGATGCTGTTTTCACTGATCGATTGCAAATTTTGTGTAGATTGTTCAGTTCTAATTGAATATTTTTTTAAATTGCCATTATTTCTTTATTACATATTTTGGGTATACTAGAAGAACAGATATTATGTAAAGTAAAGCATCATATCCTACGAGTTATGCATTCCAACATTATACATTTGTATACGGGTTAGTGTATATCTCCAGCGTTTGTTTCATGGCCAAATGATAATGAAAAACGAAGGATAACTATTTCTCCAGTTTAATATAAATCTTTATTGTTTGGAGTGTTTTGAACAATGAACACTATATATCACTGACATTATAATTAATTGTATGTGTAATGTATTTGCTTCATACTGCATGCAAGAAGAAAGAAAACACTGATCATACATGAATTAGAAACTCCAATCGAAAGTACGCTCAAATTTTGCAAATGGTGCGAGATATTGAAAAAAATAATCGAAGAAAATCGACCCTTCATGATACCCCTTGCAAATTTTTATTAAACGTCTTTTACTTGTGTCTGTAAAGGGATGTGTACAGATGTTGAGGAATGACAGAGATTCATGCTCATAATTATATGAATGATGCGCTATGTAGAGAGCACAGGTTCATCTAGTAAATGTTATGCTTTTCTCATCCGCTGTTTCAAACTTCTACGCATTTTCATAAACCTTTTGTACTTATTAAGTTTCCGCTCCGCTATTTCGTTCTTACACAGATGAAGCGCGTGATCAAATACGAAAATTCTTACGTTGAAGAAGTTTATTTACTGACATACATTCCCGTTCTTTTTTGTACACACACAACTGTTAACTGTATGCAATATATTCCATTTTTCCTTCTGCTTTATTATCTTATTCGAGAAGTGGAAAAATAATTTGTTAAATGCGTCCATAAATTAAGAGGATGAACAGAGGAAGGAATTCAGCACACACATGAAAGATAAGATTTAGTTGATTCAATTCCAGTTTGATCACTGTAAACACGCTCTGCAAAACAGATGGCGCTTCTAATCAACATTCCTTTGAAGTCACTTGAAATTGCGACCCGTAAACGTTTGAAATCATTCAAATTTAAAAGTAGCACCAAACAGAAACAACCACATTCTTTCTGTAATTTTATTTATTTCTTTATAACATCCTGTTTGTTCAACTGTTACAAGTCGCTGTCCATTCTTTTGGCTGTGGAATATTACGATGGATCATTTTCAAAGCTTTTTATATACATAGATGCAAAAGTTTGCATTTAGCTGTCGTGTAGGGGGCTACAGTTTCTTGGTTGTAGGGAGCTTACCTTTCGGCCCCTGGTTCGATCCCCGACCAAGTAAGTTTCTGGTTGACAGCATCATTTCCGTGGGTGTTCTCGAGGTACTCCCGTCTCCTACCACATTCTCATTCCAACGATTCTTCCATCATAATCATCATCATCATTCACTTGCCTTAATTAACGTCTTCCTTAGCCTAAAGGACATTATCTTGGGACGTAGAACTGAAAGATTTCAATTTTTTAAACTGTCGTATTTCGTGTAAACCGCTACAAAATCATTCGGCTACAGTGAGGAACGTTATTATTATTATTATTATTATTATTATTATTATTATTATTATTATTATTATTATTATTATTATTATTACAATGCTACGCAGTACCGTTCTTAAAGTTTCATTTCTTAGAAATTACGGGAAAAGTTTATTCAATAGCCGCAGAGTTTCTGTAGCCTGCAAGTGCCTACAATAACAACTTCGTAAATGAAACGAGAGATGAATATATGTCGGTGGACATGAAAAAAAGAAGAAAGAAAAAAAAGTGGAAATACTAGAATAACATGTGAGTACGTGCACATTTTTTCTTTTTATAGAAAGAGGAGCCACGCTGGCTCATTGGTAAAGCGTTCGCCTCTGGTGCCTGGGGTCCCTGGTTCGATTCCTCCCACTATCTTCATTCCACCATTCCATGCGTTTCTCATCACCGTCTCCTTTAACCCAGCTGTCATAACCGTGGGACATAAAACTTAAAAGATTTTTTTTTTTTTTTAAGAAAAAAGCACTGATTATAACTTTCATTTCTCTTGTACAGGAGTAAGTATATAATAATAAGTGGGATATTGAGACGTTATACACAGTACATTTCAAATCAAATGTACTGTTTTCTACATTTTGATGGACTCTCCTGTCAAATAGTTTGCAGCCTATATTGTCCATTGTAAATCTATTATTTTTGGTATTTGTTATTTGCTGTACCTTTTCTTTGTTGTGTGCAACAATGTCGCTTGTTCTTGGTTACCAAAGCTCGTAAGGCTATTGAATGAACTTCTCCCGGTCCATCTGTGGTTAAAGGATTTTCCACTTCCAGCAGTGAAGACAGAAGGAGATCCACAGATGGCCGGAGATTTTCTTCCCCCTTTACAGCTGTTGGAGCCACGGTCGAGGGAAGAAAGGGAATCAGGAAGAGAGACGATTGAGTTTAGGGATAGGATGTGGGGAGATCAGCGTATTATTTTTCGTTGTAACAGTGTGAATATCCTTGGAAGTTAATAACAATGACGTGAGCTTTCGTGCTTTGAGAAATGAGCGATACCCTTAGCCTTCCTGTTTTAAGATTTTTTAAAGATTTAAATCAAAGGCGTAGCGTGGAAGCTGTGCAAGGACAGCTTCTCTTAAGTAATCAGAAGAATGCCATAAACACTACGTTACTTTAAATTATTTTTGCACGGCTGTATCACACGCATGAATTGGAATTATTTGATATCACGCTACTAACGAGGATAAAATACTTCCTTAAATTCTAAGTGTGAGAAATGTGGATTTTTTGCAGGAAGTCTATTAATGGTGTTCTGCTGTTAAACTTGCATGGCCTCTGTTGCAGGCCTACGATATACTTGAATAGTTTAGCCATCATTATATAAGGTAACAATGGATGCAGAGTGCGAAATCAGCAAAATCAAAAGAGGGAATTCCCCTATTCTTCGGGACTTCCTTCCGTGAATGGATACTGGAAAGAAAATTTCAGATGGCAGTTGGTTAGGTTCTGTACCTTAAGGCACGGTGGCTCAGTGGTAGAGTGCTTACCATTGGTGCGTGGGATTCCTACTTCGATCCCCGTCTAAGTAAGTTTGTGGTGGACAACATCGTGTCCGTGGGTTTTCTTGGGGTACTCCCGTTTCCTCCCACGATCCATTGTGTCCACATTTTGGAAAGTCAGGAAAGTAAAAATTTATCCGGGAAAGTCAGGGAAATGGTGGACTGGTCAAGGGAAGTCAGGAAAAAAATTATTTAGGTCCATTCTTCAGTTACTGAATTTATCAAATAGTAAGTGTAATATCTGCCTAATACATAATGTTTGTAAATTTATATCCTTTTGGAGTAAAGAAGCAGAAGTGGAGAGAGAATAAGGCTAGCTGTGGGGGAAGATAAAAACGAGGGTTTCTTTTTTCCTTTTCTTTTCTTTCTTTCTTTTCTTTTCTTTTCTTTTTTTTTAATTATTCAATGGTCAGGGAATGCTGGAACTTTGGTCATGGAATGTCAGGGTCGATCCCATTCCAGCAATTTTTCCATCATCATTCATTTGCCTTAATCATCTTCTCCCTTAGCCTAAAAGGCATAATCGTAGGCCGGTAAACTAATATATATATATATATATATATATATATATATATATATATATATATATATATATATATACACCTTAAGGTACCATCAGAGTATTCACCTGTCGGTAATAGCAACAGGCACGTAGCCAGGATTTCGT
Organism: Thermobia domestica; assembly: GCF_964235325.1. Classification (NCBI taxonomy): domain Eukaryota; kingdom Metazoa; phylum Arthropoda; class Insecta; order Zygentoma; family Lepismatidae; genus Thermobia; species Thermobia domestica. The sequence continues at coordinate 2,729,963 of NC_137464.1, read as the reverse complement.
GAAGGAGGAGGTCCGTGACATGAAATACTGTGGTCATCACACCAGGGGCTCGATCATTCTAAACTATTTTACTGGAACATATACTGGTTCATTTAGCCAGGATTTCGTAAGGGGGGGGGGGGGCGTGATATGAAATTCTGAAGGCCCAAAAGCTCGATCAATCTAAACTATTTTACTGACAACATATACCGGTATTGGTTTGTTAGAACAATAAAATGAGGATATGTTGGTAAGTATTTTAATAACAAACTATGAAGAAATCTCGGGTAAAATAATAAATAAACGTATTGAAAAAGATTATACAATATTTACGTCCTTCCTCTGTTTATTCAAATATAACAATTTTCCTTTCATTATGACCTCAACTATTATAAAAAGTACATATTCACTATTAAAGTACATACTCAATAATGTCTTGTTGAATATTTAACAATATCTGCGTTCCTTTCTCTATTGAATCAAATGTTAACAGAACTTCCTTTCCACATAACTTTTTGTTTTTATTATTCCGTCAACTACTGTCTGTTCCAAATGACAGACTAAAGGAGCAGTAGTGACGAAAAATTATGATAAAAAATATCCACGCTGTTACACAACGGAACTATGCTTTCGGAAGCTTGAAATCTCCCTGAGTAGTAGCAGAAATTCCGAGAATTCCGTAACTTTTCTAGAAATTTCAAATTCCCTGACTCTTCCAGGATATCTCGCTCACCTCGCCACCATGTATTGCAAGTAATACAAATTTCCTCATAAGAAAGAGTAACCAAAAGCTTCCTGTAGTTTATTTTTAACGCTGATCCTTCTTTTTCTCATCTCATTTTGTTTCATCCTTCCTTAATTTTTTTCATACTGGTCTCGAAGGGGGGGGGGGGGGTCCGGACCCCCCCCTCGGCTACGTGCCTGATAGCAAGAAAACTGGTAAGGTTTCAGTCAGTAATATGACCGGCTAATGGATTCGAACTTGGAACTCTGGATTGAGAAACAAAAATTCTATCGTTCAGCTACGCTTAATCAATAAACTTAAGTAGAAAGATGCAATTATTCACTGAATCACGGGCATTATCTCCACATTTGTTTGTCTAATCACAGGAAATTGTTCCATATGGTTCATCTACGCTGCATCCGGGTTATGAGAAAAAAATTGAGAAGTTGTGTGCGGTAGGTGAACTGGTTTATGAGTACGTTCAAGTTAATACAAATACGCTCATCTTTGCTGCGACTGTGGCGGTGGGACGAAACAAATAAAAGAAAAAAACTGTTAGAATAATCAGAGTTCAATAAACATTTTAACAATCATTTATTACGGTTGCGCAATATTTGAACGTTACTTCGTTACACTGTATGTTATTTTTAACATTTTTGCGAGTTGTGAAGCAGGACGTCTTCTCGAGATTTCAACAGACGGAATGTTTCTATGTTGTTTGGAAAAGTCATCTTCTGGTCTGGAGATTGTGAGTTCTAATATTTTGTTGTTCCTCTGCTAAGCGACCGCCATGAGGCCTTGGTCGCCCACGGGCCAACTGCAGTTACGTAAGAGATTGGAGAGAAAAAGGTGAAAGTCGGTCGTAGCTGTTAACAAAACTCCTTGAACACAATACCATTCTTGGTCGTCGCTGTTGGGTGACATCACATATTTTGTCGAGTGCAACATCTGGTTTTATCATTTTGCTCGGCCTTCTGCAACCGCTGCTAATCGACTTTAGTGTTCGCCAACTACTTTTCTTCAATGTGCAAGGACAACATCAGCTTATTCCGTAGCATTGAAATTTTACATTCCATGTTAGGTGTTTTAATAGCCATCATTTGTATGTTTCAAGCAGTGTTATCCAGCTGCGTAGTCGCTAACGCTCTTGCCTTTGGTGCGAGCGGTCTCCGGTTCGATTCCTGGTGGGAACACTCGGTCGGAAAGGAATAAAATCCTTTAAAACTAGCCTTCTTGAGTTAGGTTTCCCTTATTCACACCAGGCAATTGCCGTAATGATGCGTAATACACAGGTTCCATGCCGCTTCCTTCCTTCCCCACTTGTCCGTGTAGCATGATTATCAAGGAATGTCATCCTTCATACATGACGAACTAAAATTTCCATAGATGCCGAAAGCCCAGAAATATTCTTCATAATTCCTAATAGCAAATGCTATTGTTCTGCTATAACATTTGGTAACGGGCTTAAGTTCAGTTTTTAAAAAGAACTAGCTGAACGTGCGCTCACTACACAGCGCATCATTCACATTCAAGCATGAATCTCCTTGTCATTCCTCACAACATCTGTACATGCCCCTTTACAGATGCAAGTGAAAGATGTCTTCATAAAAGTCAACAAGGGGTACCATAAAGGGGAGATTGTTTCGATTATTTTTTTTTTTTTTTTTTTTAATATCTCTCACCGTTTGCAAGATTTGACCCTACTTCCGATTGGAGTTTCTAATTCATGTATGATCAGTGTTTTCTTTCTTCTCGCAATGTGATATATAGTGTTCATATTTCAAAACACTAGAAACTATAAAGATTCATCCTAGACTGGAGAATCGTTATCCTTCGTTTTTCATTATCATTTGGCCATAAAACAAACGCCTGAGAGATATACAACCCCTGTATACAACTATATTTTGTTGAAATATATAACTCTTAGGGTATAATACTTCTTCTTTTTTTATACAATTTCAACACTTCCAGTGTACCCCTTAAAATGTAATAAATAACAGCCACGTTTTTTAAATATTCAATTAGAACTGGAGAATCTACACAAAAATTTGGAATCGACCTGCGAAAACGGCAGGTTTTCTACCCTTGTGGTTTTTCGAGATCTCGTTGTTGAAAGGTTTGGAGACAAACATATAAACGTAGCATTTTAATATAAAAATCGTAAATGTAATTTGCCTTGAAGGTAAAGCAGAACCTGGAATGTTTTGTGATCCAAGGACAATGTAACCCTCGTAGCCAAATAGGAGGCAATAAAATAAAAATACCAATTGCTTTCGACTCCTTCCTCTGAGGAAAGAATTAATATAACCAGAAGTCAATATAACACAGTTAAAGATAAATCACGAACGTTGCTATTTTTAAGTTTTGTTTATTACAGTAATTGGCTCGTGTTGTGATAGCGTGTCAGCCCAACGTTTTCTTCTCCTTTTCTCTTCTAATCGTGGGTGTGGACTTCTTAAAAAAAATAAAGAAAAAGTTCTTCAAGGATTTTACGTGCTTTGCACTTAAACGTATCACGTTTCTAATTAAATATAAATCCTTTCTCACTTAATAAACATCTCTCTACGTCTATTCAGCTTCCAGTTTTAGGTGTGGTTAGTTTAGTTTAATCTGTAAGATAGCGCTCGTGTATGGACAGTCTTAAGGGATGCTAAAGAAAACATCTAGAGCGTTTATATGAAGTATTCTCCCACAACTTATTTAGAGTAAAAACAGGCAAATGAATGACTAAGAACTTTACGATGTCCACCCATTGAGTTGAGTTGATTTTAACGTCCCGTTGAGCAGCGAGGCTATATGAGACGTGGACCTATTGATTGAATATCGTATGGATAATTAGATGCTAAGATTGTCAGAATGCCTTAAGAACTGCATTCAAAATATATTAAGATGTATTGCGGGAAATGCGCGTGCCTTTCAATAATATTACCTAGGAGACGAGACGAGAAATACAATTCCCTAATCTCGTCTCGAAAAGTCACGAATTTTTTTCTAGTTTCAATTCTCGGAAAGGTTTTCTGGTCTCTTCTTGAAAAGTTTCTCGTATGGTTATGTTCATGTATGTTCAAAATTTACGCCGTGATTTTTTCTTTTTAATTTTACCTAGAAGTTATCAGATTTTTTTCGCATCACGAAAAGTCCTCAAACGGTGTGTGATAACATTTAAACTGTATTTATTATTGGAGTACATTGTGTAAAGACATGTATATCTTTAAACGTTGATAAATACTCATTATTAGAGACCGGATGTTTAGGCACTAAAAACCTAGGAAATAGGCCGGCAAATAGGCACTAAAAATTAAAAAATAGGCACTAAAATGTAGCTCGAAATAATGAAGATAAATACTCAATACCATTAAAAAATAGATTCAAGTCATAAATAATGCTCAAAGAATATAGAAACATACTTCTTTGTCAATAGATTCTTTTATTATATATATAAAAACGAAGCTTGCTATGCATTCCATATATACTGGGTGAACCTGGAAGATGTGCACATACTTCGGGAGGTGATTCGTGACATCAAAAGAATACAAAAAGTCCTCTTGCATGTTGTGGAATTCCGCGTCGTATATGACTGACAGGGGGGCCAACTTGGAACCGAAAATCGAATCCTGACAATTGGAGCGAGACATAAAAGTGTGTACATACTTTGGGAGGTGATTCGTGACATTCAAGAGGACTCTGTCTTTTCATGTCAGGAATCACCTCCCAACGTATATGCACATCTATCTGTTTCAGTCCAATTGTCAATATTCGATTTTAGATTCCAAGCTGGTATCATTATCACTCGCACACGACACGGAATTCGACAAACTACAACAAAACTTTTTGCCTTTTGATATCATTAATCACCTCGGAAGTATGTGCACATCTTTGAAGTTCACTCTGTGTATATATTGTAACGTACCACATGCTTGTGTTTACAAACACCTAATATGCGTATATATGTATGTATTATTTATTTTATATAAATTATATATTTTCCCAATGAAGGCTTATTTTGAATAAAATGCATAGAATAGGCAACATTAGGCACTAAAGCAATTATTTAGGCAGTAAAGGTCGAAATAGGCAAAATAAAATTGGCTTAAATCGAAACTATAACCCCCTATATAAACTTTAAAACGTTATTTTTGATCATATCTTTAATATTAAAGAATATACATTTTGCCTAACATCCGGTCTCTACTCATTATGTTCGTATAATCACTTTATCAGCATGAATTGCGTAACGCTAAAATACTCCTTAAAATCTAAGACTTGGGTGAAATTATGTTGCCAACGACACTTCTCAAATGTCTCGTCTCGAAAATGAGACTAGAATTGCCATGTTTCTAATCTCGTCTCGGAAATGAAACTAGAATTGCCATGTTTCTCGTCTCGTCTCGAAAATGAGACTAGAATTGCCATGTTTCTCATCTTGTCTCGAAAATGAGACTAAAATTGTCATGTTTCTCATCTTGTCTCGAAAATGAGACTAAAATTGTCATGTTTCTCATCTTGTCTCGAAAAAGAGACTAGAATTGCCATGTTTCTCATCTTGTCTCGAAAATGAGACTAGAATTGCCATGTTTCTCATCTTGTCTCGAAAATGAGGCCAAAATTGCCATATTTCTTGTCTCGTCTCGGATTTGAAAAAGTACTTCCTGTATCGTGGGCACTATGCATAAGCTTCTGGTGCACGTGGTCCAGAGTTTGATTCTGTTAAGTACTCAATGTTCTATGTTCACAATATCGTAAAGTCATGGAAGGGTCAAGTATAATATATGAATGATACAATGCAAGTAATTTTATACGCATGAAATATAAGTTAACTCTTTTCAGCAGCCGGTTCATGTTAACATTATGTGTAACTTCTCATCTATCCATCTCTCTGTGTTGCATGCACCAAGCGAGAATTCCTGGAATGCATTCCATGGGAAAATGAGCAAGCCTTGGGTGAGAGTTTGAGGGTGTTGTTTGTCGCATTCTACGATGTTATCTGTAAAAGAATTTAAGCGTCCCTATCATTTAACTGTATGGCGTCGCTTGCGTCAGCAAATATATATAAAATGTTCAGTCGGAGAGCAACACCCATTGCAATTCCCAGATCATGGTCTCTTCTTAAAGAGGTTATAATGATCAATAGCCATATTATGCGATTCAATTCATAAGATTCACCAACACTTCGAACAAAATATTATATCTTTCATTTTAACGTCCCACGATTATGCCCTTTAGACTAAGGAAGACGATAATTAAAGCAAGCGAATCACAATGGAAGGATGGGTGGAATGAGAATTTGGGAGGAAACGGGAGAAAACCCACGGACACGATGTCCTCCACCACAAACTTACTTGGCCGGGAATCGAACCAAACACTTCGAATAAACATGTCAGCTTTTAATATATAAATAAATGTTTTATACAAGTAGTTATAAATTTATAATGAAACAAATCACTTTTCTCCAAAATGTTGCAACGGAGAAATCTGTCAAATTACAACCAGATCGACCTATTATTCTGTATTGTATTTTGGGTGGTGCAAGGGAACTCAGTTGTAAATTACTCATCTCTAGTGCAAGAGGTCCCTGGTTCGATCCTTGCCCATGTAAGTTGGTGGTAAACAGAATCGTGTCGGTGGGTCTTCTTGGTGTTTTACTTGATACACAGTTTATTTCTTGTATGACTCGAAAGCAATTGTTCCCAACCTGGGACGTGAAGAATGAGCAAGATGGACGCAAGCACCTGACAGAAATAAACTCCTTTCGTTTGATTTTATTTGATTCGAGCAGCGAGGCTATGTGAGACGTTGATCTACAGCTTAACGTGAGATCTGAAGCATATGAGCTGTCAACGGAAGTCGAACCCCGGCCTTCTACGTCAAAGGTGCGGACGCTAACCCCTTACCAGCAGGTAGCTCTACTAGTTATAGCAAATACTAGTTCTATATGTCTGAATCCAAGATGAGTCCTCATTTTTAAAAGAAGAATTATAAACAATATATCTACAGCACATGCGGGGTATTTATTCAGAACTTACTATAAAGCTACAATAATAATCAAATCAGATACAAACCTCCCTTAGTCTTGCTCACTGGAAGGGTCCACTGAATCTGCGAACGTTTCCGGCCAAAGCAGTAGGCAAGGAAAAGGGTAAAATTAAAAGGTTAATAGAAGCTCGTGATTCTATTCAGTAAGGGAAAACTCCACAAAATATTTTCCCGAAAGCAATACGACCCCCCCATGAGGCTTGAAAAACTCTGTTTTGGATTTAGGAGTATACGGTATTACGAACATTGTAACAAGGAAGAGTTAAATTAAATACCATACAAACACGAAATAACTGTTGATCACAAATTACTAAGTACGTACTTGGTAATATATTATTATTATTATTATTATTATTATTATTATTATTATTATTATTATTATTATTATTATTATTATTATTATTATTATTGAACATTTGAGGATTCAATGTTGTGTCTAAAATCAGATCAAACAAAAGGTCAGATCAACGAGCTGTATGAATGGGTAGGTAAAGTATTGCAGAATTCAGGAAGGCTGCCAGCTAAACAAGATTGGAAACCTTTGTCCTGAAAGGTACGTGGGGAAACTGGAAATTAGTTATCTGGGATGGATGGATAGAAGTGAAAATAGAACACGTACCAACAGCTGACTGGTTAATGAATTACACCTATAAACACCTCCCCCCCCTTACCGTTCAAAAGTTTTCCAACACTCCGGATTTGAGTGAACATCTATTCTGAACCTATTATTTTGGCACGAGAAATTTGGCGCCGGGTACTCCTGTCTAAAGCATAAAATTTGGAGACAGACTGCATTTTAGGGAGCAGGAGAGGCCCCATTACTTACATCATAGAAACACAATGTTGTTGCATGTACACTCATGTCCAAAACGATTGTCGCATATTTATAACTGTCATCTTGTAAGAATATAATTTGATAATGATTTTGCAGGGTACTTTTAATACTGGTACTATGGGTATAATCGGGAAATGTATATTTGTGGTAAATTTCATAGGAAAAGAATTATAAATACGAAAATTAGAATGAGTAAAACAAAATGTTGCTAAATGGACAAGAAAATTTTATTTTCGTTTTATTCTTCTTATTTACTACTCTTTTGACATGAAATTTGCCACATACATGTCTTTGCCGATTATACACATACTAACGTTATAAGAAATACCGGGCGAATTCGTTATCAAATTGTATTCCTACAACAACATATTTATAGAGATGCGACAGTAATTTTGGACATGAGTGTACATATTAGTTTATTTTTTTAAATATTATTTTTAAAGATGTACGTCCAGTTTTTGTATCAATAGATCCAATATATTTCAGGCAAAAAAATTCTTGTAGGCTTTATATCTGGAACTACATATAGTGTAGCCAAACCCAAACTATCACTTAACTCAGTATGATGTACTTATTCCGTAGAAAATATGAAAACTCGATTTAGGGGCCGTTCAAAATTTTTGTGGCTGTGACCCAAAAACAAATTATTTGCCAAGATCGCAATCTTTTGATCCATTTCTAAAATTCTTGTTTCTTTAATTTTAGGGCCCCAAGCTACAGTATATCTTGTTTAGTTTACACGTAAATTCGGCACCGAGCAAATATCTTAGTTAAGCCAATGGGCTGAATAACTACTAAGCATGGCATTGACTTGATGGTGTGAAGGAGTGAGATCCCTAACTTAAGTTATTTATGTGTAGAATATTGCAAATCAAGTGACAAATCATGTAACGCCGACATAAAATAGCACGTAAAAACTTAGGAAAAGGGAAATATTCAAAATACGTGGGATAAACTGGTTTCGCAAATGTTGGATGAGACTGTTTGTTGTATCTGCATGATATCATTTCCCTTCCCACTTGATGGCATACATATGTAATTATGACATCAGCAACAAAGTAGGTACTTCTAATTTGCAAATCTTATTTCCAGGGAGTTAAAAGACGGAAAGAATTAACGGAATCATTTCGCGTGTAAAGAATATTAGCGCAATTGTCATCACTGCGTTTTCTACTCTCAATTATTTTTTTCTTTAAAAGTGCACCTCATGGCAATAGGCTGTATTAGTTACAATTAGTGCAAAGGGAAAATGGAGTAGATAATAACTTCTCCCGGAAATACGACTCATTAGTGTAAATTGTGTTGAACAGCGAGTCTGCCCTTGGCTCTATTAACCCATTTATTAAACTCATCATCATCTGACAAACGAGTGTGTCTGTCTACATTGTATGAAGAGAAGGAAAGCGAAGGGGGAGAACCTGGCAACTGTGAAACGAAGGATATGACTGAATGACTATTATCGTGGAAACTTACATTGTCCACAGTGACGTAACGTGTTCTGGGAGAAGGAGCGGGTGACGTCAGAAGGTCACCAAGGAGACTGCAATTCTCTTCAGCCTCTCTCTCTCTCTCTCTCTCTGTCACTCACTTGCACACACACACACACACTACCAATATTTAATAATCATATTTATGCTACAATATTTGCAGTTCCTCCACTATTATCAAAGATGCATTCCATCGTAAACATACTGTACATACAGATGTAATTGTCATACAAAAAATAAAGTAAATCAGCTGAACATTGTTTACTTTGAGAGTGGGCGATCACTTGAACTTTGGCTTATTTGCCTTTCGTGATACAAGATTTCTTAACTGAATACATTGAGATTATGCCTAGAATTTTATGCTCAGCATCATATTCGCACATGATACCAGTTCTCGTTTCCAAATTTAGTACGGTTCGATTTTAAATAATAATATTAATAATACTAATAATTATAAACAGAATACATTCGGCGAACAAACTCTCTCTCGGGATGCAAAATTGTGAAATACAGCCTCTGTTGTTCAGCCGAGCCTGTCCTTGGCCGAGCTCCGCCACCAAATATAGCAATCTTTATTCCTTAGATGATGGGCTACTTGTCCACCAAATTTCGTTCAGATCCAGACACTTACTGAGAAATAAAGTACTCGTACTTCCTATACATATACGTATACCCTTGGAGTAAAAGTAGAAGCTCCCATATGCTTACACCGGGAGATAATAATAAAAGTTGATTGTATCTAATGCGATGTTCACATTATAAACAAAATAGACCTGTAGAATGTCACTAGTTGGTATGAGTGGAATCCATACATTACGTTTGTCTCAATGAGTTTTGTGCTTTGTCCTTATGCAACGAAGGTCTGAACGACTATCGGGTCTTGAGTCAGATCCAGTTCTCGGGGATGCGTAGACCATCGTGCAAGATCAGCCCTCACAGTATATACCCATTCCCCACCAGCCTATCTCCAAGATGCATTAATTACACGGTCATACCACCTGTCGCGACGTTTGAGTCAGTGTTTGATAGCTGAACAGTTTAAGGTAGAATACGTACGGTTAAACTAGTTATAAGCCAGCAGAAAAAAGCATAGAAGCGGAAAACAAATATCGTTATGTCCTGAGTATTATGCAACACTTTCTTCTTCAATGTGATGTGGGTTGTATAACCCATAATATAAATGGATAAAATTATTGTACTGTCGTAATGAAGAGTATTTGTCAACGTTTGAAGATACACAAGTTATTACACAATATACTCCAATAATAAATATGGTTTGAATGTTATCACACCCTTCGTCGACTTCTCGTGATGCGGAAGGTTTCAGATAACTTCTAGATGAAAATAAGAAAAAAAAAAAAAGGCCATAAATTGTGTACATAAATTTGAGAAACGAAACGAGTGAAATGCGGTACAATTTGCGAAAAGCAGTTTGAGAATCGAGGACTTTTACAAATATTTACGAGGCGAGACGACAAAGCCTTATTTCTTGTCTCGTGGGCAGCACCAGCTCCGAATACATAACCGAGTTATTTCTGTAGTTCGCGCCCTTTTACTGGGATTTTACCGTCTCTCAAGTGTGAAATTACTGGTATGGATTCAAGAACATTCGTAAAAAATAAACAGTTAATGATAGAAACTTTAAGAGTTTTCATCCCGTCGAAATTAAGATATCGTTAATTTTACAGTAATTATGCGATATCTTCAAATAGATAAAAGATAATCGAAATGTGGAACAAGAGCGCCCCAGACAATATTATTTTACATGAGAAACCGTTATCACGACTCACTTATCTGCTTTCGATTTCGAGCTATTTTGAAAATCAGCATTTATTTTCGCGTTTCTAAACAGCTGAAAACGGAAAGCACCTAGGTGACTTGTGATAACGGTACCTCACGCAAAATAATATTGTCTAGGACGCTCTTGTTCCATATTTCAATTATCTTTTATCTATTTGAAGATATCACATAATTACTGTAAAATTAGCGGTATTTTAATTTCGCCGGGATGAAGACTCTTAAGTTGGTTATATGTGTAAATATGGAAATGATTGAAACTAAATTCCCTGGCGATAGAGCCTAGATGTTTATGGCTAGCAAGGTGGCGCATGTTCCACTGGGTAATGCTGGATCAGCACATGTACTTCGAGTATCTAGACAGACGTATATTACTACTTAATAAGATATCTGTCCAGTTGTCTCACAATACTGTCAATACTGAAAAAAATATCCGTGACTGGGATCGAACTGGGACCAGGCGCTCGCCCTTTACATTTGGATAAACTGAATAATTTAAGTAAGAGTGAAGTAGATTTTAATGTACTATTTATTTTGACTAATGTCTGACTTTATTTTAATGTACTATTTCGTACAAAAAGACATGAATATACTAAAGTACTTGGGGTCAATGCTACAGGAAAATGCAGCAATAGATGATGTAAACAGCAGAATTAGCAGCAGTTGAAAAAGTGGAAAGAAGCGAAGGTACCAATAGACTTTAAACGAAAAGCTTACTTATAAAACAGTAGTGAAATTTGCCGTATTATACAGAGCGGAATGTTGGACGGCCAAGAAGGGAGGAAGAGAAGTTGCATGTTGCGGACATGAAGAACGACAAAATTAAGAATGAAATGATGCGAGGAACAGTAAAGGAAGATCAGTGGTAGAAAAGCTGAAAGAAAGTAGACTGAGATGGTTTGGGTAATGTAAGATCTTCGGAATTCGTAGCTCACAGAGTGGATGCTATAGAATTAAATAGAAAACGACTAAAGAAATGATGAGATTGTATAAAGAACAAATATGAAGCACTGGTGACAGGTGGAGAACAACGATCCGAAAAGTTGTCCAGAGCTAATCGGGGAAAAGGTGTAGAAGGCGAGTACATTGAGATTAAACATAAAGCTATTTGCTTTAGAACAGGATATAATTTATTAATCATGATTCAGTCTGAGATTATTAGCGCTTCATATGATGATAGTTTGATTTTTCCGACTTGCTTGTAACTAGGGATGACCTTTTTCGATTTTCGGAAATTGCATTTTTCGTTTTTTCGAAAAAAAATAGTTTTTCGAAAAATTTTTCGTTCTTAATTTTTCGTTTTCAAAAAAATGTGGCCATCCCTACTTGTAACAGTTTTGCTGTATTAAGTTGCTTGTGTGTTTGTAGACTACGTGTGAGTGGTATTTTTTCAACACTAGTATAACAGTCAGTGCGTAACCATTCCTAACTGCAAGAGGTGAAGCCATAGTCTTTCCTCCCTCTAATTGAACGACCGTTCACTGAATGATTCCTAACTTAATAAACGTCGGATGCTAACACGTAACACAACACGTGAACTCTCTTTCATTATCACGTTGCCCTCCCGGCAGGAACTGTCGTGGAGAACGTAACAGACAGCAACAGTCGACCATCTATTACAGTCAGCACTCTAATCTAGATTTAATATAGGCCTATTTATCATATTCACTCGTAGTTATGGATAGGTCAGTCACTCATATTGGTTCGAAGAGTCTCCGCTTCAATTCCGAGCTATGCAAGTTTGTAATGAACCTCATAACCGCGAGTTTTCTCACAACTCCAGTTTGTGTTCTTATCATATCTGAGACGCTGAAACCATTCGAACCTACAAGTTTATCACTTACAAGTATTCACAAAAATCACAACATTTTAGCATAAAATAGTAGATAAGTAAAGTTACTCGTACATTTGTTATTTGTTGGCCAATGATCATTAATATCTGTGGTATTACTAAAAGCATCTGTATGCTGTATTAGGTTTATATGTTTGTGGTCAAGAAAAGTTCATCTGTTTTTGGACGTTTATATGTTTGTAGCCAATTCTTTTGATAATGATATCTCGGAAACCACAAGCTCTAGAAAGATGCCGTTTTCACTGATCGTTTGCAAATTTTGTATAGATTCTAATTGAATATTTTAAAAATAAAGGTGGCCGTTATTTCTTTATTACATTTTTTTAGGGGTACACTGGAAGTATTATTTTTTTAAAGTATCATATCCTACAAGTTATACATTCCAACACCACATATTTGTATAAGGGACTAGTATATCTCTCCGGTGTTTGTTTCATGGGCAAATGATAATGGAAAACGAAGGATAACCATTCCTCCAGTCGAAGATGAATCTTTATTGTTTGGAGTGTTTTGCCCAGTGAACACTATATATCACTGATATTATAATTAAGTGTGTGTGTAATGTATTTTCTTATTACATACCGCATGCAAGAAGAAAGAAATCATCGATCATATATGACTTAGAAACTGCAACTGGCAGTAGGCGCAAATCTTGCAAACGGTGCGAGATATCGATAAAAAAAAAATCTCCCCTTTATGATATTCCTTGCCGATTTCTATCAAGATGTTCTTCACTTATGTCTGTAAAGGGACATGTACAGATGTTGTGAGGAATGGCAAGGAGATTCATGCTCATATGTGAATGATGCGCTTTGAGAGAGCGCAGGTTCAGCTAGTATATATATATAAAAAAAATCTAAAATAAAAATTGAATATTCATTTATTCAGTACCAACTTCAATCATAATTAAATCAACATTTAATTACATAAAATATTACCTACAATCCATGTTTAAAGTCCTTCTGTTTATTAACGTATTAATTTCTGTAAACTGCAGGTAATTGAATAGGATATTAGATAAATTTAGACACCTTCTCGTATGTAAAAATAAGTTATATATCCATTGTTTATTGTAATGAAAATTCAAAATCACTATCTACATGTAATAATCTGAATCTCTTCTGGGAATTGCTCTCCTTTCGTAACAATTCATTCACGCAATATCACTGATGATTACCATTTTTTCTTTCAGACTTAAACATAGCAATTGTTTTTCTGATTTATATTTAATCTATATATACTTTATATAAACGTGAATGCGAGTTTGTGTATTATCTTATCATGCAATAATTACTGAACCAATTAAAATGATACTGGCATGATATTAACTTTAGGCCCTTTGAGGATTTTAGAATGTTCATTGACAGTTTTCAGCATGAGCGGCGAGGAAACTGGGAACTGTGGACGTAAAAATAATCAAAAACGATGGATATTAGTGTCAGGTCCGTAATTTTCGGAGTCATTGTGATGAATAGAGACCGGATGTTAGGCAAAATGCCTATTCATTAATATTAAAGATATGATCAAAAATAACGTTTTAAAGTTTATATGGGGGGGGGGGTTATAGTTTTGATTTAAGCCAATTTTATTTTGCCTATTTCGACCTTTACTGCCTAAATAATTGATTTAGTGCCTAATGTTGCCTATTGTATGCATTTTCTTCAAAATAAACCATCATTGGGAAAATATGTAATTTATATAACATAAATAATACACACATATATACGTATATTAGGTGTTTGTAAACGTAAGCACGTGGTACGTTACAATATATAGTGAACTTCAAAGATGTGCACATACTTCGGGAGGTGATTATTGATATCAAAAGAAGACAAAAAGTCCTCTTGTATTTTGTAGAATTCCCAGTCGTGTACGAGTGACAGGGGTGCCAACTTGGAATCGAAAATCGAATCCTGATGGTATTGAATATTTATCTTCATTATTTCGAGATACATTTTAGTGCTTATTTTACTGCCTATTTTTTAAAATTTTTAATGCCTATTTGCCTGCCTTTTTTCCAGGTTTTTAGTGCCTAAACATCCGGTCTCTAGTGATGAATACTGACACTACCGATGCTGTTTAAAAGTCGAAATTCATCCCTCGATGGGATGAGAGCGAGGGGTCGGGTGAGAAGGAGTGGCATGTCAAAATTGTCGAGAACGACCGATATTAGTATCTAATTTATAGATTCGGGGTCTCGCTCTAGATGAATAGCGATACTCCCGATCCCATTTAAGGGCAAATTCAACCTCCATCGGCATGGCAGTGAGATGGAAAGGGGTGACATTACAGATTTTTATCATTAAACTCCCATTAAAATGCGTAACCTAAGGGGAAGAGGGTTCAGATATTTCCCATAAACCTGTTGTTGCCGCGCGAAGGAGGCATTTCATAGGAGAATATTTTCTAGTCATTGTGTTCTTTGCTTGATATGTGACAGATTTCTATATTTTGTAGCTGCGTTTCCTAATTGTGGAACTGTTTAAGAGTCTTCATCCCGGCGAAATTAAAATACCGCTAATTTTACAGTAATTATGTGATATCTTCAAATAGATAAAAGATAATTGAAATATGGAACAAGAGCGCCCTAGACAATATAATTTTGCGTGAGGTACTGTTATCACAAGTCACCTAGTGGGTTTATGTTTTCAGCTGTTTAGAAACGCGAAAATAAATGCCGATTTTCAAAATGGCTCGAAATCGAAAGCAGATAAGTGAGTCGTGATAACGGTTTCTCGTGTAAAATATTATTGTCTAGGGCGCTCTTGTTCCACATTTCGATTATCTTTTATCTATTTGAAGATATCACATCATTACTGTAAAATTAGCGGTATTTTAATTTCGCCGGGATGAAGACTCTTAAGTAACTACCATTGAGCTCTATCTTTATTCCATCAAGTCATCTATCATGCTTCACTTCTGCTGGTCATCGCTGCCTTTAACCTTTAGGGATAAACTCGTGACGTCAAAATTATTCGTTATTCGCATAACTTTTCTGTTGTTACTCAAATATCCAAATGCTTTGTTTTTAAAATTTCACAAAAATATTCGAATGTCGAATTTTATTAGCATAAATTCTTCATTTACATTTTGTTTCGTGGTTTTCTCTACACGTTTTCAACGATTCTCTTTCACTTCCTCCATGTCCTCTTCGCCGTGATATGTCAGTAATCTATTGTTACAGTCACTCAAAACGATCAGAATAATGTCCAGTGTACTCTGCATTCCTGTGATAATTTGTTTAAAGTCTATAGTTGCACCTATTCTTCGTTAGCGAAGACAAGAATCTAAAGAATTATTTCGTTCAAGTGTCTTCTAATACAGTAGAATTATACTGTACTACAAATGAGAAGTCAGCATAAATAAGAGTCGTTCAGTGATGAGATTTTAACGCTCTCTTTCAGTACCGAGACTATATTTAGACGAGACCTACGGTTTGAAGTGGAATCTATGTCACTACTCCACTGGGAGACTAACTCGAAACCAAGCCTACAAAAAACATGTGAAGGAGATACTTGGCTACCAGTAGCGTACCCAGAAATTTATTTCGGGGGTTCCAAGCTCAATAGGGTGTTTTATATTAAAATTTCCCCTAAATTTAGGCTAAATTCACACAAAAATTTCGGGGGGAGGTCCGGACTCCTAGGACTCACCTCTGCGAAGAGGCACCCAAGCGAGACACCGTCTGATACTCAAAGTACTCAAAATCTTTCAGATATCATAACACTTCATGAGTGCTGATCTTAGGTATCTGAAAAGTTATTGCATCTCGGTTTAAACTGGTTTCAGCTTAATCTGACGGCTATTTCTGACAACTGCAGATTATTTGAATTCTTCTCCAAAGAACTTTCTGACCATATAATAAGTGTCTAGTATTACTGATTTTTGTAGGTTTGTTAGGGGAGGTTTTGCGTTTATTTGATCAATTTGGATCACAGTACTTCTAGGGACAAGTGTAGTTGCTGAGATAATGATTGGTCTTACTTTATTATTATTATTATTAATAATAATAATAATAATAATAATAATAAAGCCAAAGCCATTGCTGCATTAGAATAATACTTATTGTGAGATTAAGGAAGTCAAGTAATGCAGGGTTCTGGTCAGAGTGAAGATGAATGACCGTATTCATCAGATGATGTTGGGATTGTTGTGTCCACTCAGCGTCGTGAGAACAATTGGGTAGCTACTTGAAAAAAGTAGCGAATCCCGGTCTAGATAGCCAGCATTATCGGCTAGGGGGGCAATGTGTCGACCACATATTTCCCCTAAAACACAAGCTACAAACCGGTTACTAGGCCCTGGCCCTCTGAGTGTTGTGCCAAAAACTTAGTTTATTATTATTAGTATATCATGTGATTGAAGTGTGTCCGGAAGCACTCATCAGAATTACTTTTTATGAGTTGAATAATGTCCTACTTTCGGAGAGTGACAGATAACGATATCTAAAGTAGTCGTGTGAAGAGAACTGGCCAGTGTATTGTTTGGATTCAGGAAACTAGAGAAAAGATATCTTGAGAAAGCGGCATCCACAAAGGCCAAAGAACATAAACAAGTTTTCTCATCTGTTACGTAGAAATGTTAGTACGGTGCTTTAACATTTTATTAATTCGGCCTCCTTTTAGTCATTCTATAAATAGAATAATTCAGCTTAAATGTTACAAATGAATTCTTCTGATAGAAATTTAAAAGGAAAACTACATTGTTATATTTAATGTGTGTTGAAGGTCGTGTAGTGTCTTGTACTGCCATATACGGTGAAGATAGAAAGAAGTCAGCTTGTTTTCTTGTAGAAAAAAATGTTTTAATAGGAACTAGACAGACAGGCAGGAAGGCATAGTTGTGACGTAACAGTGTGGCTGGAGCTGCATCCCACATCGCTCGGAAGCTGTTCTAGCTCTTCTCTGGTGTTCAGTGGAGTGGAATGTAGTTCTTTTTGGGTGACCACACCTTGTCTCTGTTTCTTGTTTTCTATGACGACAGATACTATAACAGGTACCAAAAAAGGGGAAATTGATGCAAATGCTATGACGTTGTAAATTACTACCAAACCATGAGTGACAGTAAATACTGTTTCTAGTTGATAGCGAGATTATGCATTTTGAGAGACCTGTCTGAATGGACTCCTTCACGTGCCTGTTGGCTTGTAGTTCTGTGATGTGTGGTCAGCACATTGTCTCGTCACGCAATATTTGGCTTTTTGGGTGGACTGGTTCTCGTGATTAAGTGGTTCTCTCTCTCTTTTGGTGCAAGGGAGCAGGGTTCGAAATTGGCTGGAGCTTCGAGTTACGAAGCGAGAACTTGTACCGTAAATATGAAAAGACTGGAAGCGAGAAGTGAACATTCGTGAAAATTCTTAGGAATATATAAAGATGTTTTCAAGTCCCATTGAAAGTGTCTTGAAATCCGAATTGAGAATCTTTTTTTTTTATGTTTCTTTTTTTAATGTCAAGGCTGTAGGGGACGTGGACCTCAATTTAGGATGGAATCCAGGCCACCATAATGCGTTCAATACTTGCCTGCCGGGGATCGAACCCGAGACAAAGTACACCAAATATGCGCTCTACGACTTGATCATTGGGGACGCCAAACTAAGAGTCGTATGACCGCTCAATGCTAGGCTTCCAACTTTCCTGTTTGGTACAAATTCTTGCAATCGTTTCCGGAACCCGAGGATTGCATTTTGATCGTTTTCATTTGGATTCCAATTTTCTCTTTTGCGTAACGAACAGGCAAAGGTTTTTCTCATACAATTTTGTTTTTACAACTTCCCGTAACCAGAAGTTACAAGGTGTTAAATCTGGATAACATTCGTATCCAATTCATATCTCCGCAAATTATCTGTGAAGATAAACACTCACGAAAAAGTTACGTGGAGGAAGGAAAGATGTATTTTAATAAACAGCACAATGTATGTCCAGTCTGTTTCATTCTTAAGTTAAAAAATGTTCGTAACATTTGTAAGTACGCATTTCCAGTTAAACTCGCCGTCACTAATTTAACCATTTCAATGTTCACTGTAGGTCTGTTATTATGTGGTAAATCAACAACAGTTCCATTTTTGAATGCTTTTGTTAGCTGGAGCTTCCTTTGTAGGAACTTCTTGGACGTGTAAAAGCACTCAGTCTCCTATTCTTTCAGAACAAGTGTGATTATACAGGGTGAATCTGAAAGATATGCACAAACTTCGGGAGGTGATTCGTGACATCATAATCAAAAGAAGACAAAAAGTCCTCTTGCATATAGTCGAGTTCCGTGTCGTGTGCGAGTGGCAGGGGTGCCAATTTGGAATCGACAATCGAATTCTGACAATTGGAACGGAACAGAAAGATGTACACAAACTATCTCTGCCTGTGCAATTGCTTAATACACCATTTTGCTGATGTTCATAGCCACATTTAACTAGTTTTGATGCCACTTCCTGCAGTTTGTGCATATCTTTGTTCCGTTCCAATTGTCAGGATTCGATTGTCAATCCAAGTTGGCACCCTTGTCACTCGTACACGACGCGGAATTCGACAACATGCAAGTGTTTTTTTTTTCTTTCTTTTGATGTCACGAATCATCTCCCGGAGTTTGTGCACATCTTTGAGGTTCACCCTGTATATATATATATAATGTACTAAATGTTTATTTTTCCGTAGTATCCTTCTCAAGGGGGAATTAAACCCCAAAATTTCCTTTGCGTACGCCACTGATGATGGATGTTAAAGATTGTAAGTGGTTTATTCCTTGGAAGGTGATAGTGAGGTTAGTCGTCTTCTTAGGACATCCGTTGATTTACAGATAAATAAATAAATGCTGCTTGTGTTATCCGATTTAACATACTTAAAGAAATAACAACAGTTGGCGTGGAGGGAGTGGCCCTCGGGGAACATAAAAAGCATCCACCAGATAAGCATACGATGTCAAGGTAGATGAATGCAAGGTCGGCCTTCAATTTTTTTTCTTTCTGTATTTTTAATATAAAGGATTTCTTATTCTGATGAACACACACACACACACACACACTTACACTATTAACAGAATCAGGTTTGTTGGATTCTCCTAAAGCTAATCGGGTCAAGGTTAATATCTCTTCGATTCAAAGTATCATCATCCATTTGTTCCATATGTCTCTCTTTTAGTAATGCTTTTTCCGTCATTAAAATATGGCTGCGAGCGACAACACATGTTCAGTACATCTGTTTTGATATAATCAGTACGCTCAGACAAAATCGAATCCACGAGGAAAAAGGATTGCACATTTTACTGGAGACAATTATTTATTTTATATATAGGAGGGGGAGTTATGACTAATTTATGATGTAAACGTACTTGTTAACATACTGAATGTGGCTGATCAATTCTATATCATTAACGTAACTAGCGATAATTGCTTTTTTTAATATTATTATTTCAAATATTGAATTCATGTTCCCCAAGTACGTTATATAAAATTTAGGAAGGCAATCTCAGGAAGTCATCAATAAGCTGATCCCCTGCGTGAGAATGGACTTGAGTAGACTGACATTGTTCAAGTGCAATATGGTTTAAAATCGGCTCCATAAGAAACACAAATGCTTCCCAGTTGTCGTACACGAAGAATTCGGTGCCTCAAGTAGTAATGGCACCTGGAGTCATACGCATTAAAGGTACGTTACGTATGTTAAGAGTCTTCATCCCGACGAAATTAAAGTACCGCTAATTTTACAGTAATTATGTGATATCTTCAAATAGATAAAAGATAATCGAAATGTGGAACAAGAGCGCCCTAGACAATATTATTTTACATGTGAAACCGTTATCACGACTCACTTATCTGCTTTCGATTTCGAGCCATTTTGAAAATCGGCATTTATTTTCGCGTTTGTAAACAGCTGAAAACGGAAAGCCACTAGGCGACTTGTGATAACGGTACCTCACGCAAAATAATATTGTCTAGGGCGCTCTTGTTCCATATTTCAATTATCTTTTATCTATTTGAAGATATCACATAATTACTGTAAAATTAGCGGTATTTTAATTTCGCCGGGATGAAGACTCTTAAGCCCTTCAGCCGATACGTGGCAGCTCTAAAGAGAGCGATGGCTTAGTGATAAACTGCTCACCTCTGGTGCAAGGAATCCTTG
Source organism: Thermobia domestica (assembly GCF_964235325.1). Lineage (NCBI taxonomy): Eukaryota > Metazoa > Arthropoda > Insecta > Zygentoma > Lepismatidae > Thermobia > Thermobia domestica. Next base: position 2,709,145 of record NC_137464.1, on the reverse strand, counting down.
GTGAGAGTTTGTGGTGGACAACATCGTGTTTGTGGGTTTTCTCCTGTCGTCCCACATCCTAATCCCACCAATTCATTGAATAATCATTTTCATTAATTATCCGCCTCAGATACATGATAGAGACATGTGAATGGTACTGTTTGGAAGTCTGTTCTATTCTTAGGAGAATGAGGTACGAGCCATGATCCTAGGATAAATAGGGATTATGCTGTAGCCGGTTGACTGAAAGTTTATAATTTACCCCCCAAAAGCAGTCATTTAAAAGGATTAAATTTAATTTTATGCGAGTTCTAAAACGCCAATAGTAATACCACATTTCGTAGAAGTAAAAGTTGAACTACAGTTAGAAACAGAAAGTGGGCATCACCTACATAATTTAATATTTTTGAAATCATCTTAATGTGTGAGTGGACTTTATTGTAACTAGAGTCTTTCTATTTGAACTGTGCCCCTGCTGGCGCTGCTGTCGATGTGTGTTTTCCCTTATCTCCCTCGCAAGAGGAGGAACAAGTTCCTTCTCTCCGAGATCTTTCAATTGTTGGATGCGGAAGCGTTGCTACAATGAATTATTTCACGAACTTCGCTGTGCTCTGTCTTTTTAGCCAGTCTACGTAGCCTTCAATCTTCAATTGTCACGACCAAACGACTGAATGACAAATTGGCAACACAGCTGAGGTCATTTACTTCTTTTCTCTAAGCAAAGGGAGCGTTTAATCCGCAAGACGGGAGCGGGGGTGTGGCCGAAGTATAGTTCGCATAGTTTCCGAGGGCACAGGTGGAATAGACAGGCTCTAGAAGAAATATTGTGCCTTTAAATTTAAGAGAGATACAGAGTTCTTTAATAGAGGGGTGTTCAACCTATCAGACTGTGCTAGCCACATTAACGATTTCAATGACGTTCGCAGGCCCCTAAGACTGCGTTTAAGGTTGCCCAGAAGAGGAGAGAAAGTTTTTGTGATAATATACGAGACTGGACAGAGCTCTTTGTTTGGGGCGCACATGCTCGCATCAAGTGAGCTTTGTGGTGGACGAACACCGTGTGCGTGGTTTTCCTCAGGGTTCTTCTGTTTCCTCCTACTTTCTTCATTCCGTTCTCATCACCGTGTCCCTTAGTCTCGATGCATAACGTGGGACGTTAAACTATTTCATTTTATTTTTTCGAGTATTCATTCCACGAGCCACCACAAAGTGCTATGGAGGCCAATGCGTTGGAGACCCTTGCTGTAATACGTACTCAAACAGTTGTATATATTTGAAAGTTATTGAAAAAGTCATTTGTATAGGTTTTACACTCTGGCAACTGCTCTTTAATTTGACTGACTGTTGTCGATATCTTTAATCAATCGGAACATTGAAATGAATGTTTAATCTAATTGAATTGTGGAATCGAAATTGTTGTTTTTAATTTACGACGTGAGAAGTGTTGTGTGTAATGAAGAATAATTGACGTCATTATGTTCGTTGAATCGTTCATTTCGCGTGTTTTAATTCTGACAAATCAACAGTCGAGTGTAAAAAAATGAAAGGAATCGAGCGCCCTTTCTTGACCTCGTTGGAATGTGCTGTGGCCACAGAGGTTTTCTTGTCTCTGACGTCGATGCGGTGGAATTAAATTGACAGGTTGATTGGCTCATCCATCTTCCACCAACGACTCACGGCTGACCTCAATGAGTCTCCGACGGCGACGAATACATTGCAGCCAATTTAACTACTTTGAAAACAAACATATTGTTCAATAGTAGAGTGTATGTATTCTTCCAAATATCGTCTCATGCTTATTATTATTTTTCAGTCAATTTACCATGCTTATTTTAAAAAGTATAAAAATTGTCAAACATACTTTTTTTTTTAAAGTATTAATATGCCGTTTGAATTGTACACTTTTCTTGAAGCGTATTCAACACTGTTCATATATATATATATATATATATATATATATATATATATATATATATATATATATATATGTATATGTATATGTATATATATGTATATATATATATATATGTATATGTATATGTATATATATGTATATATATATATATATATGTATATGTATATATATGTATATATATATATATATATATATGTATATGTATATATATGTATATATATATATATATATGTATATGTATATATATATATATATATATATATGTATATATATATATATATATATATATATATATATATATATATATATATATATATATATATATATATATAATATTTAAGCTGGATGAATGTGTGTGGTCAGAAAGTCTCAGACCGTTCATTGTTCCAAGACCATTACCTTTTTTTGGTAGCTTCGGAATTATTCGGTTAAACATGGCATATTATTTACGCCAGTACTTTCGGAATGAATGGGTCAAGCCTGATGTATTTTTTTCCCGTCTTTTGGAATGGATGGATTAAGCATAACGTGTTTTCTCCAGTCTTTCGGAATGGGTGGGTCAAGCACGACATTTCTGCCAGTACTTTCTGAATGGATAGGTCAAGCTTGACGTATTTCCTTCAGTACTTTCTGAATGGATAGGTCAAGCGTGACGTATTTCCTTCAGTACTTTCTGAATGGATAGGTCAAGCTTGACGTATTTCCTTCAGTACTTTCTGAATAGATAGGTAAAACTTGACGTATTTCCTTCAGTACTTTCTGAATAGATAGGTCAAGCTTGACGTATTTCCTTCAGTACTTTCTGAATGGATAGGTCAAGCGTGACGTATTTCCTTCAGTACTTTCTGAATGGATAGGTCAAGCTTGACGTAATTCCTTCAGTACTTTCTGAATGGATAGGTCAAGCTTGACGTATTTCCTTCAGTACTTTCTGAATGGATAGGTCAAGCTTGACGTATTTCCTTCAGTGCTTTCTGAATGGATAGGTCAAGCTTGACGTATTTCCTTCAGTACTTTCTGAATAGATAGGTAAAGCTTGACGTATTTCCTTCAGTACTTTCTGAATAGATAGGTAAAGCTTGACGTATTTCCTTCAGTATTTTCGGAATAGACGGGTCAAGTATGGCGTATTTGCTTCAGCACTTTCGGAGTGAATGTATAATTGTGCAAATTATTTGTACCATTCTTACTTCTTTCCTTCAACACATTAAGTTAACTTTCGCGGTTTTATGGCAGACGAAGATGGCATAATCCGCACTTCGTTATGCCTTGACCTTAAACATACAGGTAGAATAGGTAAGATTCATGGTTGTCGCTTTCCTTCAGTCTTTTCACGACATTACCAAAATAGGGAGAGAAACAACTCAGAAGCCCTCGATTACAACCTTCCAATACAAATCAAATTATTTTATTTTAAAAGTTGCGTCTTTGGTTTATAGTTTTAAAATACAACTTACAAATACAAATGACGGAATAGAAAGAAGTATTGTAAAGTGGGGTACATGATTTGGAAACTACTGTACCTTGATTTGATGACAATGGTTGTTTGGTAAGTCAAATGAAATCTCTCTTGAAATGACGTACTATTTGATGTTATTTGGGAAAACAGGCGTCGCCAGAGTAAACCGCAAATAAGAGTTGTCATAATCATTACTCATTAACCGGAAACCACCCATCCTGTCAAATGTTTCCTGTTAACATCAAACTCCATTATTTTTAACTCTTTTGTTAGTTCTTTTACCCTCAAGAAGTAAGTTCAGATATGATCATATATATATATATATATATATATATATATATATATATATATATAAAATTTAATATCCCTGAAAGTTTCGTGTTAATTTATAATGATTGGAAATGTTATTTACTTTGTTCGTACCATACTTCAATAATCGTTCATTGTAGATAATTTCAATAGGAAAATTTTCTATTTTAATGGCTTTTCCAGGTACAGAGGTCTTCCAATGCTTTCCACTGTTTTTTAACCGATTGTATATCGCAGGCGTAAGTTAGTGGTTAGCATTTCTGTTTAGCAATCGAGATTTCCCACATTTGAATCCGAGTATGGGTTGTCTTACAGTGGCGTAACTAAAGGCTTGGAGCCTCCCCCGGAGACAGCATGCAGTGGGGCCCCTTCCCTACGTCCCACTTCACGATTTGGGTGACCCTGATGGCTTGGGGATCCCCGCAAAGCGGGGTCTGCGGGGCCCTTATTTACGCCCCTGCTGTCTCAACGGTTTTTTCGGGCCTTCTCGCAGTTCCGTCAGGCGAACAGCAAGATGGTACCTTTACATGTGATATATTCTGGTCGATCGTCTTCCATTCCGTTTTCTTCTAGACTGTCGTAATTAACCTCACATGGTACTGTATTATCTATTTGGAACTTTGAAAATAAGGGCAGTAAACGCTATGATTTGTTAAAATTGTTTATTACATGACTCCAAATTGTTAGAGGGACAAACCAAATTGTTAATCTGTGATTGGTAGAATAAAACAATTTATCTGTAAAGCTTGTATCAAGGTTGCTCTGTTATTGGCTAAACGCATATGAGCTGATCCCATTTTTTCTCTATAATTATTTTAAATTATTTAAAGATTTTTTAATATGCTGTTACCATATACATTGACAGCACAAAATTAGTATTAAAATGGCCTACCTTCTAAAACTGCTGTATGATGTCTGTTCCTATCGTCTTCTGTAAATACAGTAGACTTCCGAGTGTCTGGCGTAATGTGACGGAAAAGCAGGCCGGATAGGCCGGAATTCTATGAACTCATTTCTTTATGAACATCAAGCATACCCAAAGAACAGTTTACGAATACAGTATTGTACGTACTGTACAGTTATAATCAGGAATAGCGGCAAGCGTACTGTGTTCGAGTCCGTTACACACTGACGAAACAATGAACAAGGAGCAAAACGCTGCTCTTTTCCTGTCACAACTTGTATTTTGCACACGACATGTAGGAGGTAGAGGTCTGTACGGGCCGTAAATTATTAAATATACATAATATTCCATATTTCTCGGGCCTCGCCTTCTTAATATACTGTACAACGATATATATTGCACCGTTCTTTCTGGAGAACTGTTAAAACACAACTACAAAAATAAACCTCTAATTGCTGTCAATAAAAGCACAATTTTGCGTTGATTATTAAGTTTCTGTAATTCGGGCTTATTTCGGGCTCATTTGATTATCACGCGAGCTCGGGCCAGGCTCGGTCCTAAATGCTAAAACATTTCGGACTCGGGTCGGGCTTCACAGTGTAAATTCACGGGCCAGCCGGGCCGGGCTCGGGCTGAAAATTCCGGCCCCTGCAAAACTCTAGTAGAAGGATCGTATCAGACGCCCGCTTCCAATGCTTTGGCAATTTTGCCAACGCAACGGATTGCCTCCTTAGTTTAATTACGACAAAAGAAAACTAGACCGGATACTCGGGAGTCTACTGTAGTAGCAACCTGACAAGTAGACATGAAACAGTCTTATAATTTTGTCACTCTACTTTTCGTAACTTCTAGAAACTTCAAGACTTTGAAAAATAAGGCGTGCTGTCTTCACTGCTGAAGGTCTCAACATTTTGTAGAGCTCACTCTCTGACGGTTCTTCAATATTTTGTAATTTTCATTATTGTGCGGATGTAAATTTTTGAAGAAAGTCCCTGTTCAGTCAAGAGAATTCTGTTGCCAAGTAAAGATGCAGCAGAGAGTCAAAATACCATTGCTCTAATCTATCGTTGAGCGTAAATAAAGGTAAGACAGGCGCAAAATGCACTGATAAATAAAAAATATACTTTTAAAAAGTAGATATGTTAACGATATTTATTGTGCATTCATGGAAGTGTCACTGAATAAAAAATAAAATTCAGACGACATCGGTTAATAAGGCATCGTCATAGGCGTGGAAGAAAAATAAATATGGTTGTCAGGTGACGGCATTCTTTTCATCCCTTCTATACATTATAATAAGAGGGGACTCGGGAAGATAGGGTAAAACAGGGATGCCTGTTATTTTTCTCCAGCCATGCAATAAATCTTGTTATGTAGACAAGCGTATCTTCTTTTTTCATCTTCTCAGAATCTGAAACGTGCCGCATCGCGTCAAATTGGACCCCGAACCGAAATGTGGGTGGGTGGGGGAGCCATCAGTCTTTGACGCTCTCATTTATATACATGTACATTCACGCACGGCTGGCAAAAATCTTCCATTACTAATGATAAGTCGAATTTGTCAGAGTGACTCAGGTTGCCAGTTACAAGATTTATTTATTTAACAAAATTCCACGCAGAACTACATAATTTTACCCCATAATTATCATAATAGATATTGTGCCATTATTGGTACTGCAGCTGAGAAGCTTTCATGATCCTCAGTCTTCTGCTAACCTCTTCGTCTTCACGTACGATTTTTCTGTTTTTATATCACCCATTAATTGTAGTCTCCTTCGTCCTCTCCCTCTTTTTCCTGCCACCATACCCTCTAGCACGTTCCTCATGATACAGTTCCTTCTTAGCCAATGTCCCAACCAGTTTCTCTTCCTCTTCTTAATAATATCTAAAATTGTTTTTTTCTTTCTCACCATTTCCAACACCCTCTCATTCGTTCTTCGCTCGATCTGATTCTCCCCATTCTTCTCCACATTCACATCTCGAAAGCTCCCACTCCTTTTTCATTTTTGCGTATTATCCATGTTTCTGCCGCATACAATTTTCCGCGTGAAGCATTTTGTTTTATATCATTTTTTTCTCAATTCTTTCTTCAGTCTCACAAAATAGTATTTTTCTTCCTCCTGTAGGCTTCTTTCGCTATTCCGTTCCTTGCTCTTATTTGACATTCACACTTCGTATGGTTCCTAATAATACTAGCCAGGTATCGAAAGCTAGTCACGTGTTCTATTTTCTTCCTTGAATAGGAACTAAATTATAGCCTGTGTTCAAAGTTACGATCCCTCAACCGCTTGCATTCAGAGAAACTAGAAATATTTGTCTTCTGTTAGTAATTTTTCTTTCGTATATATGCGTCTCTGTGTATAAATGTTCTGTCCAAAGCCAAATTCTAATCCACCACTTACTGCGAATTAGATATTCTATACAAGAGCTCAATTGATGTTTTCTATGAACCAAGGTTCTCATACCGAGTAAGGAAACACGACATGCTGCTTGAAGCTGATTGGTTAACATGAAAGCAGCAATTCAAGGTCAAATGTTAATTTGGCTGCCGTGCACAATAGGTGTGTTCATTAAGCCAGTAAACCAGAAGTAGTGGGGTGTGGTTTCTTATCCCTACAATTCATATTGTACAATACTTTAGCAGAAATGTGTCCGTTCTTCGCACGGGGAGAATATTTTCATGGGAAATATTTAAACCCCTTACGATACGGTCTACAACGAAAGTATAATGGTAAAAACCCATAAGCTATTTTATTTTTGATATAAATTTTGAATTCTCCTTCCTCTCTGGGATTTAATCTTTAAACAAAGTAACATAATAAGACCTAGCATGAGGTAGGTTGTAACTGTTCCAAATTAATTTCAACCGACTCAGCTGTTTTACTTTGATGCGATCACAAACAACAACGTAGATTTGAATGTGATGAAAACAGTTCTTGAAATTCACCCACTTTTCTCCTTTAAAACCCGAACTTTCGAAATTGTATGCTACGTCTCCGCTTATCTTTGAAATGTCTAATCACTGCGAAATTAAAGCACCGCTAATTTTACAGTAATTATGTGATATGTTCAAATATATAAAAGATAATCAAAATGTGGAACAAGAACACAATAGACAATATTATTTTGCATGACCTATCGTTATAACGCGTCTCTGAGTAGCTTTCCGTTTCCAGCCATTTATAAACGCGAAAATAAATGCCGATTTTCTAAATGGCTGGAAATCGAAAACAGATAAGTGAGTCATGATAACTGTATCTCATGTGAAATAATATTGTCTAGGAGCTCTTGTCCCCATATTTCGATTATCTTTTATCTATTTGAAGATATCACATAATTACTGTAAAATTAGCGGTATTTCAATTTCGCAGTGATGGGCCCTCTTAATGAGGAATATGCAGAGTTGTATGTTCCTAGGTGTGATATTAAATTTGTAGCATAAAATATGCTAAATCCTTGAGACATGCATTTTAATTTTTCTAAAAAAAGCAAGATGGTAAAAACCCAGTTCGAAGTAGTTGATATAGTTAAAAATGTATTTTTCATTTATTATATTACATTGGAAACTAAAAAGCCGGAGTACAGAGAGAGACATTGAGAATAATGATAGGGAAGAGACATATATAAAAGCTTGAATAATTAATATTCATATTCATAGGTACAATTAAGTTCTCTAATATAAGACATCCTCACTTACTGTAGTCACGAGAAAGTTTCAGAGAGGGTATGTATCTATTTATTAAAATGCTACAATACCAATAAAAACGCTTCAGCTCTAACCTGTAACTTTTGATTTCAAACCATTGCTTTACGGTTATTTGTGATTTCACGTTTAACAGTGAAAAATATTTTAAAGTATAACTTTTAAAAAAATATATTTAAATAGATCATTTTCATAAATTTTATTTCTTTTTAAATTATTGTTCAAAGCCTTTGTATTTTAATAAACCTCCAAAATCAATACAAATGAATTGTGCTGCCACCTTTGGAGTTCTTTTAAATTCTACATTTGTGTTCGTTTATATGTTTGTTGCCAATCCTTTCGACAATGAAATCTTGGAAACTACATGCTGTAGAAAAATGACATAATCGCTGATCGATAGCAAATTTTGCGCAGATTGTCCTGTTCTAATTGAAAATTTAAAAAAACATTGCCATTATTTCTTTATTACATTTTTACAGGTACACTGGAAGTGTTGATTTTTTTTTTAAAAAAAGCATCATATCGTACGCATTATACATTCCAACACAACATTTGTATGCACGGGTTGCATATCTCTCAGGTGTTTGTTTCATGGCCAAATTATAATGAAAAACGAAGGATAACAATTTCTCCAGTCTAAGTTGAAGCTTTATTGTTTGGAATGTTTTGCCCAATGAACACCATATATCATTGACATTTATAATTAATTGGGTATGTAATGTATTTGGTTACATACTGCATGCAAGAAGAAAGAAAATTATCATCCATGTCTTAGAAAAACCAACCGCAAGTAAGTTTTATCTTACAAACGTTGCGAAATATTGAAAAAATAATCAAAAAAATCTGCCCTTCATGGTACGCTTTGCCTATTTTTATCAAGACATCTTTCCCTTGTGTCTAAAGGGACATGTACAGATCTTGTGAGGTGATGACAAGGAGACTCATGCTCATATGTGAGTGATGCGATGTGTAGAGAGCGCAGGTTACGCTAGTGGACACGTTAAAATTAAACTTAATTAAACCCGGAACATTTGTAGTAATTCTTCTCCACATTTGAGATTTTTGGGGCCTAATCGGTGGCTCAGTGATAGAGCGTTCACCTCTGGTGCGTGGGATCCCTGGTTCGATTTCAGCTCGCAACAAGTGAACTTTGTGATGGACAAACGCTGCGTGCATGGATTTTCTTGGGGGTTCTCCCGTTTCCTCCCACTTTATTCATTTTACATTGAATTCATTTCTCATCATCAGTCTTATTAGCCTAACCAGCATAACCGAGGGACGGAAAACAAAAATTCGATTTCATTAACATTTGAGATTTCCAGTGTACTGGTGTAATATTATTTCTTTTAATAAATTGTTAATAATCAAATTCTCTCTTAAATATATAGATAAAAATATTTTGAAGGAGAAACTTCCCTTTTCAGGTCAAAGCTGGATAAGACGTGTATCTACAGTTTAAACAAGGATCTGGACCATGTGGGCCTTTCAAGAATCGAACTCTGATCTTCTGCGTTAGTAACCATATAGCCGTAAGAAAGCGAAGGATGGGGAAATACTTTTAATATCTTTATCAGAGGGAGAGAGGTTGCTAAGTCTTCAGAATTCAATTATCTCTTGTTGAACTTATGCGTAACTCATGGTAAAAATACGATCGAAAGGCATTTCCTTTCTGACAATTTCCTGCTTCGGAATTTTTAGTAGTTTGGAAGAGGAAAATGCAGACCCGCAGTATTGTTGATTTAAGGAATGATAGCTTCTGCAGTGAGGATGAAGAGAAAAGGAAAAACTGTTGAAAGCTGGCAACTGTGGTTCGTTGAAGTAAAAATACATGTGACTCACTTGGACGGGTTGAGCACTTGCAGTAGGAGTGCTGGAGCGTTTTTTTCTGCTTCCTCCATCGTCGTTTTAAGGAAGAGGCAGGGGAGGGCAGAAGAGATACAAAAAGCTTGCCTGGAGCCAAGCCTGTAACCCCCTCCCACTTTGCAGTATCGTATTCAGAAATTTTGGCACATTAGTATGCTGAAGGTTTTCTGTTTGCTTTACAATTGCATTTTATATTCTCTGTTTCCGGTATTTTGATATACGTAATTCTCTTTTACTGCTTCTTAGGAAATCTGTGTCCTGTTTCTTTTTAGAAGCCAGGAACATAATTAATCACATTATGCATGTCCTATAATTGTAAAAGAAAAATCAGTCAGGCTATCCTAGAATGTTATACAACCCTACTTAAGAGATCAGTAATACTGGTTGTAGAAAGATAAGGGGCACAAGGAGAATTCCTTGTAAGAGAATGTCTGAGTGCATCACGCTAGAGACCTGCACGGGCCGAATTTTCCGGCCCGAGCCCAATCCGGCCCGAACGTACCTAGGCCCGGCCCAGCCCGGGCCCGAAAAGTTTTGGAGATTTTCGGCCCGAGCCCGGCCCGGCCCGATAAGTTTTTTAAAATTCTTGGCCCAGGCCCGGCCCGGGCCCGATAAATTTTAAAAGTTTTTGGCCCGACCCCGGCCCGATAATTTTTTTAAAAAATTAGCTCGAGTCCCAATCTTTCTCGAAATTTAGTACTAAATTTGACCTAACCCTCAGAAACAGTTTCTAAACTCTGGTTCACAACCTGACGCTTGCCTCCCGAATGGTACCATTGCCTCCTAGAACTTTACCTGTCACGGAGAGAACAAAAACTCCATTCCCTGTAACAAAAATCTAACTTAATTGATTTTTAGCATAAAGTGAAGATTGCAATATTGTTTAGCGACAGGCAAAACATTCCCACTTCTTCTTGTTATATTTTGAGTTCAGTGAAGGTCAAGGTCAGAGCTCAATTTACCGCATAATTCCTGCAATCCTCTAAAATGAAAGTGAAGCCGCTAAGCAACACAAACTGTAAATAGCTATTGCATTGTTTGTAACATTTTTCACGGACACACTTCTTCAACGTTTGGCTTTATTCCAATTATCGTTTAACGAAAGTCAATAATTATTAAAGAATTGCAATTGATAGCCCCAGCCCGGCCCGACGTGAAAAGAAATCCGTGTCGGCCAGCCCAAGCCCGGCCCGGCCCAAAGAAATAGCAGAGTCGGCCCGCCCAAGCCCGGCCCGCGGGCCGGGCCGGGCTTCGGGCCTCGGGCCAGGCCCGGCCCGTGCAGGTCTCTACATCACGCTAATAAGTGTCGCCTATCAGTTGCCTGCCTGACGCTAACAGACGTTCTTATGTACAGGATTTATGTATAAAGAAGTTATTGAATAATTGCAAAACAATATAGAATGGAGTTTGAGGTGGTTGATGGGGAAAGTAATAATAATAATAATAATAATAATAATAATAATAATAATAATAATAATAAACAAAATAGCGGGTCAAGGACTTGGATACAACATTTTATTATTATTATAATTGAGAACTTAATACAATTTGTCCGAAAGCTAGGAACACCTGTTACCAACTAAATTATCTGGCGTTACAGCCCAGAAAGAAGTATGGCTAGATATTGAATAACACCATTATTGCTAGTTTTCTGCACCGGTGTTTAGAATCACTTAATTTAAGTAGGTCCCTAATCACTGTATAGTATTGGATCAACCGAACGAGTACGTGTTCGTGCGGGGAATCGAACTACGTCTACTAACGACTCAACTACAGGAAGGTGTAATGTAGCTATTATAATATACTGAATGTATTTTATTATTTATAGTGTCGAGTCTATAACTGTGAAACATTTAATTATTTATAAATTATAAGCTAGAGAATTGGTGCTGTCAGCAATATATATAATATATTGCTGACACAGCACCAATATATATACGTAGTTATGGTAAAAACACAGATTAAGTATTCTCGCCTATTGCCAAGTCCTGGGACTATTGAGTTTTTCTTGAAATATTTCTTCCATGTTTCTCGATTTTCAGCCCCCTCTTTTAACTCCCAATATTTTATTCTATTTTTTAAGTCCTAAAAGCACGGTTAACTTTTGTATTATTATAATGCTATATAAGTTATAAATACTTCACTATTTTTGAAGGAATGTCCTATTAAATGCTAAAAATATGCCTAATAGAAAAATAGTTGCATTAATGGTAATTCTTTAGATTTTTGGACAAACATCAATGAAAATTTTTCATGTTGAGATGAGCAGAGATAATCTTTTGTATCTGGGTTCGGTCAGATTCGCGCGGGCGTAGACTCACTATCCTGAAATAAGACTAATGTTCGGACATTATGTTTCAAAGTGTGTTTTCTGGTCGTTATTTGAAAAAAAGTATCTAGTAAATAAGACTAGTTAGGGAGACATTTGTACGAAAAAATAGCAAACTCCAGTCAAGGCAATGTGGAATGGAGGCATATTAAATTTTCAATATACAGCAGAATCCCAATTATGTGTATTAATCACCAGCTAAACGGGTCAAATCACAAGTCCTTAATTTTCCACAACTAGTATAAAATGCAATGAAATGAAATCTTTGAGTTTTACATCTCACGATTATGCCCATTAGGCTAATATTAAGGCAAGTGGAAGTGTTGGTGGGATGAGAATGTGGGAGGAAACGGGAGAACCTCGAGAAAATCCGCGATGTTATCCACCACAAAGTTACTTTGCCGGAGATTGAACCAGTGACCTCACACACCAGAGGTAAGAGCTCTACAGCTAGTATAAGAAACATATTTAGCGTTTATACGATAGTCGTGTTTCGATTGCTGTTGTTTGACACGCTAGCTACAAGTTGTGTAAGCTTGGTTCACACGTATTCGAAATTTCTTGTTTCAGTGTTTTGTATACCTTCTCCAAAGTAAAGTAATATTTATTTATTTATGCACGTAATTCCAGATACAGCTGAACGCCAGTTTCACTGGATTATTAAAATTGGCATGAACAATCCATAAAACGAATAATCGGGGGATGCTGTATATAGAAAATGGTGTTTTGCGTAAGAGCCTATAGTCTGTAATAGTGGTGTTAACATGCCCATGATTTTTTAGGGCTACAGACTACTAAATATTTTCGAAAAACTAATATTTTTTCTTTTGACCGTTTTTGGTAAGTGGAAAGAGGTAATAAAATGTAACTTACCACAATAATAGATAATGTTATTCTACACCCGAAAATATGAATCGGAAGAATTTTCAGTGTTGCCATCAATAGAAATTACAGTGTGACCAGAATTTGAATTACTCAAAAATCAAGGTCTATTAAAATAAACCTTACATAAATTATTACAAAATAAATAAGTTATTACAAAATAAGTAGAAACATTATTTAAAAAGTAGTAAACAAGGAACATAAACAGCATGATAAGTAATCAATTAACGTTGAGTTCATTTTTCTAGTCGCTGCCTTTACCTAGATTTTTGAGTAATTCAAATTCCGGTCACACTTTAATTTCTATTGATGGCAATACTGAAAATTCTTCCGATTCGTATTTTTTGGTGTAGAATAACATTATCTATTACTATGGTAAGTTGCATTTTATTACCTCTTTCCACTTTCGAAAAACGGTCAAAAGAAAAATTATTCGTTTTTCAAAAATATTTAGTAGTCTGCCCCCTTAAGTGTCCCGTTTGTAAAATTTGTCTGAATTGGATTAGGAATTCGATTTCTGGGCTTTCGGCATCTATTGCCATGTTAGCCCGTCACTAGAATTAGGAATTCGATTTCTGGGCTTTCGGCATCTATGCCCATGTTAGCCCGTCACTAGGATTAGGATTAGGAGTTCGATTTCTGGGATTTCGGCATCTATGTCCATGTTAGCCCGTCACTAGGATTAGGATTAGGAATTCGATTTATGGGCTTTCGCCATCTATGTCCATGTTAGCCCGTCATGTATGGGAGATGACGTTCCTCGGAGAGTAGATTGTCTGGGGAAGGAAGAAAGCGGCCTGGGACCTGTATGTTAGGTACCATCCCGGCATTTGCCTGGTGTGAATAAGAAAAAGTCAAGAAAACCTCATTCAGGATGGCTGACCTGATAAAGCTACACTTTTTCGACCGAGTCTCCCACCGGGAATCAAACCCAAACCGCTCACTCTAAAGACAAGAGCGTTAGCGATTACGCTGTGCGGGGCCACTTGGCTGAATGAATCGCAGATCTTAAGAATTAATAAATATCTTAATATCAACGTGAGGCGAGGAACTAAGCAGAAGTCCATCGTGAGTTGCTACACCAGGAACTTCACTCAGTCGAAGTAACAAATCTCGGGCTGTTCGGAGTCCACTCCGTCGCGGATAAATTTGGATTGAACGAAATCCGTGACCTTCTGATGAAAGGGATACTTTGTCTCCGAAAAGAGGGAATAACATAAGAGAATCGTTCCTTGTCTGTAATGCTTTGCTTGTTGTTTAATGAACCCGAATTAACTTTACCCCCCTATTCTACCCTTTCTTTGTGTTTTGAATGTCAAGGCTTGTTATTCACGCCTTCGTTTTCCTTGCGCTCAGTCGCCATGTTTGGGATCAAAGTGCTCAAGGTCGTTCAATGGCTGGATGAGTAAACAATTAAAAGAAAAAAGTGAAAATGCTTGTTCAAAGGTGAAAAGTGAGATGTGGGGAGGGGGAGAGAGAAGAATGCTGTCAGCTGTGGAACTCCGTGCATTGTAAACAGTAGACGGAAAAAAATGGACAACATTCCCGGTGAGAATACTTCTGCAGAGAAATCGATGTGCTTGGAGTTTCGAATTTTTCAGAGACAATGACAAATGGAGCTGTTTTCTTATATTGACCTCATACTTCTGCGACGTTACCTAACACAGTCAACATTGTCTGAGAGGCTGAGTGATTTTGTTTTTGTGTTCTTTGGGGAGGGGTGTTGCTCCGTGACTCAATGGTAGAGCGATTACTTCTTGTACAGAGGGTCCCTGGTTCGATCCCAGCTCGCGCCAAGTGAGTTTTGTGATGGAGAAACATACTGTGCGTGGGATTTCTCGGTTCTCCCGTTTCCTACCTCATTTTTCTCATTCCATATTGCATTCATCCCTCATCATAACAGTCTCCTTTAGCCTAGCCGGCATAACCGTGGAACGTAAAACTTAGATTTCATTTTTGTCTGAAGTTTCCAAGTTTCTACCCATTAATGTAAAATACTCTACACGACACATTTGATCGCTCTCTCTCTACACGACACATTTAATCGAGCTCTCTCTCATCTCTTCGTCGAAAGATCCACGAAGTATAGAGTTTCCTTACTAAAACCTTCTTTTGTCATTCCCATCCTTTCGACTGGACCTAAAATAATCAATTTGTCTAATAAGCTATTTTCCAACAACTGCCCATAAATTGGAGCATAGTTTGAGGTCACCCTGATGCTGCCTGGGTGTGAGTTACCGTTACGTAAGAGATCTAAACGTTCATCTTCTTAAGCGTAAATAAGATGCTGAATGCAGCTGCGTGGCTCAAGTGGTTGCTAGCGTATTTAACTGATTCTTCTTCACTTCCTCAAAGGGCTCTCTTGCAATCCTAACAATTGTCTGTTGTTTGTTTCTAGAGCGCAGTCTGGCAACATTGAGGCAGACGTGACATGGCAATTTGCCTCAATTAACAGTGTTGTTGATTTCTTTCTTCAAGAGATCTCATCTTCTGTGCAGCGTTGCCACTCGGAATGTCAAGTGCCTACTCAATAAAAGCATCCGTGTTATGTTAACCATCGTTGGACCAAATACGACAGCCCTGTTGACATGCTATATAGAGGGTCGTCTGTTTGCCTTTAAAGAGTATCAGGCGTACATTGGTAGCTGCCGATAATTTCTCCGTAGTAAGTAGTTAAGAATCAAGTCAACCGTTCGTATTTCATCAAACTGTAAATGCCCGTGGTTCTGAATTTGCGTTATTGGACCAGCATTGAGAGACGTGTGAGAGTTTCTCTCGAACTCAGTTCTAAATAGCAATAAAAATAATGACTTGGTAAACAAACACACTGTCTATGGATGACTGAGTTGAATGTGCATCATCTCTTCTTGATTTTTAGCGCTAAGTGAGTTGAGTTTAGCAGGGATGCCCACAAAGCAGTTTATGGCACAAAATACATCATTTAGATTCTAAGGTCTCACAGAGAAAACTGAAACATGTAAAGTATTTAGCTTGTCAAATGGTGTACCTATGTAAAATGTGTTATTTGTACAAGAATATTTTAATCAGGGGGAAATCTGGGAAATCAAAATAGCGATGTAAAGCGGCTGCGGTGGCTCAGTGGTAGAGCGTTCACCTCTGGTGCATGGAGTCCTCAGTTCAATCCCAACTCGCGCCAGGTGAGCTTCGTGGTGGACAAATACCGTGTGCGTGGGTTTTCTCGGGGTTCTCCCGTTTCCTCCCACTTTATTCACTTTACTATTGCCTTAATTTCTTATCACCACCGTCTCCTTTAGCTTAGCCTGCATAACCATGGGAGGTAAAACTTAAAAGATTTTTAAAAGAATAGCAATGTAAGTTCTAAAATGAGTATTGTTTTAGGAAGATGGATATATCAGGAGAAAAACGAAATATACTATTTAGCATCCAGCGCTTGTGCTCTGTAGGCTAAAGGAAATGGTTATGAAAGTAAATGAGTATTTAAGAATTGGTAGAATGAAAATGTGGGAGAATGTCGAGAAAACCTACAGACACGACATTGCTCACAACAAACTAATAGTATGGGATCGAACCAAACGCTCGCGCTAGAGGTAGGCTGTGTATCACTTTTTTAAAAAAAACTTCGTGCTCAAGAGATTAAATCTGAGACCTTCTGCTTCGTAGGCAGGTGTCGTAACCAGGTACTCATTAACCTCTGAGTTCAATAGTTTAGATTCTAGTAGTCGATAAATCAAATTACCCACGTTAAACTAGATCAGATTGATGGTTACCACGTTAAACTAGATCAAATTGATGGTTACCACGTTAAACTAGATCAGATCGATGACTACGACGTTAAACTAAATCAGATTTATGGTTACTACGTTAAACCAGATCAGTTCGATGGTTACCACGTTAAACTAGATCAGTTTGATGGTTACCACATTAAACTAGATCAGTTTGATGGTTACCACATTAAACTAGATCAGATTGATGGTTACCACATTAAACTAGATCAGATTGATGGTTACCACATTAAACTAGATCAGATTGATGGTTACCACATTAAACTAGATCAGATTGATGGTTACCACATTAAACTAGATCAGATTGATGGTTTCCACGTTAAACTAGATCAGATTGATGGTTACCACCTTAAACTTGATCAGATTGATGGTTACCACGTTAAACTAGATCAGATTGATAGTTACCACGTTAAACTAGGTCAGATTGATGGTTACCACGTTAAACTAGATCAGATCGATGGTTATCGCGTTAAACTAGATCAGAATTCGACTTGTACCTTTATATAGAGCTAAAAAGTTTGTGCTATAGGATAAGTTTATTCAATTTTCTGTAGAGCTGGTAAACTAAGAATGATTACGATTTGTCAAGTTACTATTTGATTCACATTTTCTGCGCTATTGTCCCTTCATGATAAGCGATAATATTTTAGCATTCACTGTTTTAAATGTACGGCATTCAACTGACGTAAAGTTAAGATGGCATCTGCTGATTAGGCAAGTGTGCTGTAATCTTAATTCGTAGTGGACTTAGTCCCTGCTCATTGGTCCCACGGCTACGAAAGTAGATAAAAGGGGGGAAAATACAGGAAAAGCTCACTTAATAATCTAAAGCACTATTATATCTGGACGATGCTTTTAGCTTGTCAGGAATAAAAATTGAATGCTCCGTTTTTTATATAATGCACTTCCATTTCCTTCCTGGCGTTCATTATCATTTTCACAAAACTCTTTCCACCCTCACTCATCTTCTCTCTAGCGGAAAGACACACCATACAACATTTCTATGGGAAGGGGGAATACGTCTATTCTTTTATTATTTTTAATAGTGTGCCTCTTCGGCTTGTCTCCCCATTCATTTTTTTTTTTCGTGCGTCATTTCTTAACCCTGGAGAAGCAAAGTGTTTGGGAAAGCAATTTCCTGTGAACACGGACGCCCTCATCCGAGAGAGCGATGGCTGCTTCCTTGAGCGACTGCATCTATTTCCGCGACACAGGTATCTCATAAAACTCATGCAGACCGTGAACCATCCGATTAGGTTAGGCTATTTTGAAGCCGGCCTCTAATGAGCCCTTTTCCCTCGGCTCTCAGCTAACAAGGAAATCAAAAGAGTTACAAAAACCGTGAAACACATTACGCCTCTCCGAGATCCATTCGTAAACGCGGACATATATTACTTCTTTCTCCTGGAGTTTTCATCTCAAGAGTTTTGTAGCAAAAACTTTCTTTCTTTCCCCGTAAGATAAATAGTGAAACAGAAGAGAGTCTTGATGGGGAGCCAAAAACGTTCGGAAATAGAATACTTATTATTATTATTATTATTATTATTATTATTATCTAAGATATAGTGTAGCGCTGATAGGCGATCTAGCACTGAAATGGCAAGCATATCTATATTTGATCCGCGTGACACCGAATTTGGTGCAGATGAGAGCAAGTATTGGTGAAACATCGTAGGCTGTTTGGAATAAAATGAAGAGATCACAGCTTTCACCACAGAAACTCGGAACATGATTAAATCCAAAGAACTCTGGTTGTACAGGGTCCGGCAAAAAGACCTTCCGTATTTGGAGAGGGCGCTGTATGAGTTGTGCTGGGGATACGACGGCGAAGGGGGTATCCATCGATAGCGGTATACCGGTATGTTCTATTGTCAGTAGTTGAAATTTCGTGACGCGGTGAGCATCGTGCGTTTGTTGCGGAGGAATATATTCGTAATGGTAGTTCTGTGATTACTTCTCAGCGGGCATTTCGCATTCGATTCGGACTTGGCCGAAATGGTTTTGTTCCGAATAGGAAAAACTATTCAAGTATGGGTATGTAACTTTAGAGCAACAGGTTCTGCAGTGAGAAAAAGAAGTTACTTGGCCAACTTGACGAGCTGAAAAACATGGCACGTGCGAGAACGTCCACCCAGCAATCTCCAAACAGTTCAGCACTTAAAACGTCGGCCAGGGCGACGATTTTTTTTTTCTCAGTGTAGAACCTGTTGCTTCAAACTTTGATACCTAAACTTGAATAGTGTTTCTATCCAAAACAGACTTGTGTCGACCAAGTCCGAACCGAATGCGAAATGCCCGCACAGTAGTAATCACAGAACCAATATTATGACTTCACAACAAACACACAAACTCACCGCGCCACGCGATTGCGACTACTGAAAATGGCACGTAGTTTAGTTGACTTCGCTCGTCAAAAGCTTTTTGTGTTGTTGCAAACAACCGATTAATTTAACGTGGAATAAATTTTAACTTCGATCTGCCAGCAATGTGTTCTACATAAACGGATGCAGGCAGGGAAGAGCGTGTAATACATAATGATACTTTTGATCAGTATTCTTCTTCCATCTGTTTGTTGCGTCTGACTGAAGATACGTATCTTTCTCATCTCCGTTGGAATTTTCGCATGCTCTTTCAGATTCTCACGTCCATCGAATTGGTTAAGTTTCTGCATAGCGCATCGTGACAAACAAATGATGTTGAAACCCAATAATGAATGGATGTTACGAACAAAATGGCTTTTCATACGTTTATATATATTTTGCTGGTTATCACGCTGTCAACAATTGATCACGCATATTCCTTACTATGTAAGAGCCAGGTAGGTTGGGGAAGTAAGAAACAGTCCGTTGAATTTTATAAACCAATGCAGGAGATCAGTTTGCTATCAAATGTTACTGCTCCTGGCTATAAACAAATGACGCCCACTGTTCTGGTTTGAATACAAATGCAGAACAGAATAACGCTATATTAGTATCATTCACATCAGTTTGTATCTGGTCAGACTTTCTGACCTGTGAATCAGGTGTAGGAGTTTAACCTCTTCAGTCCACAGGTGCACATATGTACACCTCTGGTTTTTATTTTTTTGCTTCTATTCTGAGGTTTGCATCGTAGTAGAAACTGCTTTGTAATGTTTGTGTACCTCCCACCTGTATTTATTACTAATCTTGTTCATTAGATTGCATCAACAATAATTATATTTCAAGCAATATTTACAAAAACATAATGTGGATTACTTAGTGTCAGGATTCTAGAGGCTAAACTAGATAAATTGATCAGGATTGTTCCATATTTAATTGATACTCTACTGCAGGAGTTCTCAGCCTGTGGTGCGCATATCACTGATGGTACGCCAGTCACTATTAGTGTTACGTACGACTTACGGTAATTATGCTTTGGTGGTACGCTGGTAGAAAAGGTTCAGAAATCCTGGTCAATGTCTGTCTAGGAATGTGTTTGTATATTTCCAGACACTACACATTGCCCATTTTACACTGAAAAAATAACAGCAGCAATAATGAAAATATAAAACGTACTTGAGAGAAATTGTAAGAGAAGTACATTTATTAGGATTTAACTTCGGTTGCCAAGTTTCATACCAAGACGCAAACCTAGAGATAATTCTGAAGGTTGATGTAATCTTGTAAAATTTTCTCTGAAGAACTTGTAATCAACAACTAGGAGAATGTTACAGGATATGGAATGAAGAAAACCGGAAAGATCATTTATGAATAAGAGGAAACATGAGGGACCAAGGACAATTCCTTGTAGAACACCAAATTTTACTGATAGAAAAGTGAATGTACCTAGGTATAGTCACAAATGACTGCACGTTATTTTCTATCAGAAATATAGCTTGTTAAAAGACGAAACTATGAACTAAATTAGTCTATGTTCACAGAAATCTTAATTTCTCAGAAGTTAGTTGGTCTAATTGATTTGGAGTTTACTGCCCCTTTCAGTACCCAGCTATACAAGACGTGGACCCGAATCTTGGGACCCCAAAACTTGGGACCCGAATCTTGGGACCCCATAACTTGGGACCCGAATCACATACACTCCAACTTCTAAAAGTGTTGGGCTTGCACAGAGAGATAGTGTATTATCATCTACTCCATCAAAAATGGGGAAGACTTAAACAGGTCTTTTAGACCAACTTCACACGCTTTGTTTCTTTAATTATTTTTGACGATCATTCGGCATTAAGACAAATAGAAATCTACTTGAGTTATAGGGTAATTCGTGTTATAAAACCAATAATAAAGGTGATTGAACTCGATGCGCTGACTATATCAACCAAAAGCCATTCCAGCGTTTTCATTGTGGACCTCAATCCATTTCCCCCCTATAACATCACAGTATTTATGCTTGACTCTCAGGCGGCACAATAATAAGACCATTTTAATTATGCACTTGGTCAACCTATTCCAGCTCATCTCGATGTCTAATTAGATACATTGAAATTTAGACTGTTGAATTACTCTTAACAAGAGTGTAAGCTAAAGCAGAAAATCTCTTGCAAAGGTTATAGAAACGAAGGGAAATGATGTGTTTATATGAACCCTGTTTCCTTCAGCATCTTGAATGAGGAAGAGGGCGAGAAAGATGTAATTCATTGAGAGTTTCCCATTGTAAGTGGAACCCTTTTTCATTTGTATGCAGTTCCAGCGGTCTCTCCACCGAGAATAGAGAATGGGAGGGGGGAGTTTTGTGAGGTGACCGCTGGGGGGAGAAAAAGGTCATTGCAAGGCGATGGAGGTATGCACAGCGTTAAGTCCTCAAAATCCATTGTTTCTCCTGTCATCATGTTTAGAATTTCATGCTTTGGCATTAAAAAATGAATGAATAAAACATGCAGAGTCTCTCTCTTCTTGTTTCCATTTCGAAAGAAGTATTAAAAAATTGTGATACTATGACTTTAAGTACTCATGAACAGAACAAAAGAAGTGGGTTTCGTTTCACGTTGTTAAATTATGGTCGACTTCCAAATTCTGCGAATTTGATACTGAAACTAGAAGTAATAGATCTACAACTTCCACTTGCAGTAGAGAGATAAGATCAGAGGTGGAACCTGTTCTACGGACACTGAATCCATATCGGGAATAGCTTCTTGTTATCTATAATAATAATAATGATAATTATTATATAGGAATTAATACTGAAACCAGAAATAATAGACATATAACCCCCAGTTACAATAGAATGATAAGGTCAGAAAGTTATGACTTCACTCGATAGGTCACGAAGACTGTGATGCATGGTTGGCGCTTTTATTCTAGGTTGTAACCAGCTGTTCCTAATTCATGTAGCTTCCCACTTACCTCACGACGCCGGATCAACATTAAAGAATATGTACGCCCACGAGCCGGGAACCATGCACAGCAAAGGGACACGCTACAAGGAAGTACATAATTGATATAAACTCGATTAAGACCAGGAATTAGATTTCTGGGCGTTCGATATCCATGGCCATTTTAGCACGTCTCATATGAGGGATGAGGTCCCTTGGCGATCGCACTACCCAGGAAATTAGGAAGGAATGAAGTAGCCTAGGATCTTTCTTAGGTACCATTCCGGCATTTGCCTGGTGGAAATGAGGAAAACCCAAGAAAAACCTCACACAAGATGGCTGACCTGAAACTATTTCGATCGAGTGTCTTCACTGGTTGACAGGGGGCGAGGTGGCTCAGTGGTAGAGCGTTCACCTCTGGTGCTTGGGGTCCCGGGTTCGATCCCAGCCCCCCGCCAAGTGAATTTTGTGGTGGACAAACACCGTGCTAGTGGGTTTTCTCGGGGTTCTCCCGTTTTCTACCACTTTCTTCATTCCACCGTTTCACTCATTTCTCATAATCACCGTCTCCTTTAGCCTAATCGGCATAACCGTGGGACGTAAAACTCAAAGATTTCATTTCATTTCACTGGTTGACATAAACTCGAAAGAGAATATCAGTTCGATGGACGTCGTGTAGCCTCAAATGAAGCAACCGGAGATCGTCTATTGTTTCTGGTCACGCCCAAGCAACTTTAAAAGTTGTTTGCTGCTCCGGACTATCAATGCTTATGAATAAACAAAAGTTTGTGTGTGCAATTTCAGTTGGTAGATAAGAGCTTTGTGTGTAACATTCCATTTTCTCGCCTCTTTCATCCCAAAGAATAGACGAGCAATATGTTATTTATTGCCTTTACTTAATTGATGTAAGGGACACAAGTAAATCTTGCGTTGACAGTATAATCTGTAAAATAGAAATGAAATTTGTTACGTTCCTTGGTTGGTTCTCTCAGCTTCGTAAGAAATGCAAGTGAAAAGTAAAGGAAGAATTGATGGAATGCAAAGTAAGACATGCGAAGACTGTTGTCCACTAAAATAATTCGGATAACTTCGGATCCAACTACATATCACATAAGACGTTAGCGGAATTACGAATTACTAGCAGAACATGCGCTATTTACACAGCGCACAATTCTAATGTGAGCGTGAAAGCAGTGAATCTCCTTCCCACTTCTCACTATATCTGTGCAAGTCCCTTCCCTATCTCGGACATTTGCAACATTGATCCTACTTCCGGTTGGAGTGTTTAATTCATGTATGATCAGTGTATTCTTTCTTCTTGCATGCAGTATGTAATAAGCAAATACATTACACATACAATTAATTATAATGTCAGTGACATACAATGATCATTGTTCAAAGCACTTCAAACAATAAAGATTCACCATAAACTGGAGAAATTGTTATCCTTTGTCTTTCATTACTATTTGGGCACGAAACAAGCACTTGAGACACATACAATCCTTGTGTACAACTATGTTGACTTGGAATGTATAACGCATAGGATATGCTGCTTTTTTTAAAAAAAATTCAACACTTCCAGTGTACCCATAAAAAATGTAATAAAGAAATAACGGCCATGTTTTGTAAAAATTCAATTAGAACTGGGCAATCTACACAAAATTTGAAATCGACCCGCGAAAACGACACGTTTCTAGCATTTGTGTTTTTCGTGATCTCATTGTCGAAAGGATTGGAGACAAACATATATACTTTTTTTTTTGAAGGTATATAAACCTAGCATTTTAATATATAGACTAGCTGAACGTGCGCTCTCTACACAGCGCATCATTCGCATATGAGCATAAATCTCCTTCTCATTCCTCACAAAATATGTACATGTCTCTTTACAGACAAAAGTGAAAGACGTCTTGATTAAATAAAATCGGCAAGGGGTATCATAAAGGGGAGATTTTTCGATTATTTTTTCTCAATATCTCGCACCGTTTGCAAGATTTGAGCCTACTTCCGGTTGGAATTTTTAATTCATGTATGATCAGTGTTTTCTTTCTTCTTGCATGCAGTATGTAATAAGCAAATACATTACATATACAATTAATTATAATGTCAGTTATATATGGTGTTCATTGGGCAAAATACTCAAAAAATAAAGATTTATCTTAGACTCGAGAAATGGTTATCCTTCCTTTTCCATTATTATTTGGCCATGAAACAAACGCCTGAAACATATACAACCCCAATATACAACATTGTGGTGTTGAAATGTATAACGCATAGGATATGATGCTTTAGGTTTTTTTTTAATTCAACGCTTGCAGTGTACCCTAGAAAAATGTAATAAAGAAGTAATAGCCATGTGTTTTTTTTAAATCAATTAGAACTGGACAATCTACGCAAAATTTCCAATCGATCAGTGAAAATGTCATCTTTCTAGAGCCTGTAATTTCCGAGATCTAATTGTCGAAAGGATTGACCACAAACATATAAACATAGT
Source organism: Thermobia domestica (assembly GCF_964235325.1). Taxonomy (NCBI): domain Eukaryota; kingdom Metazoa; phylum Arthropoda; class Insecta; order Zygentoma; family Lepismatidae; genus Thermobia; species Thermobia domestica. Next base: position 2,684,254 of record NC_137464.1, on the reverse strand, counting down.
TCAAAAGAACTCGGAAGATGGAAGCACAATTCACATGCATTGATTTTAGAGAAGACTTATTAAAATACGAAGGCTTTGAACAATAATTTTATATCATAAACTTTATGAAAAATATATAGTTAACTAATTTAGACTAAAGTACAAATACTCAACATGTTTGTCTCTGTTAAACGTGAAATCACACACAACCGTAAATAAAAGATTTGAAAACTAAAGTTATAGGTTGGAGCTCAGTCGCTTTTAATTGCTATTGTAGCATTTTAATAGATAGATATACCTGGTTTTTCGGCATTTATGGCGATTTTAACCCGAGATACACACAGGAATCATGTCCCTCGGCGATCGCACTACCCGGAAAAATGAGGAAGCGGACCTTTCTTAGCTACCATCCCAGCATTTGCCTGATGTGAATGAAGAAAATCCAAGAAAAAAGTCATTCAAGATGGCTGGCCTGAAAAGACTTTTATACTTTTCCGACCGAGTGTCCTCACCGGAGAAACAAACCCGAGACAGCTCGTAACAAAGGCGAAAGCGTTGAGAACTACGCTACGCGGATCCACTCAGACGTTAGCATTGTAGCACTGAAGCACCGTATCCTTATAATATTAGTGGACATTTTTATTACTCAAAGTTCGTTATTTTCCTAGCTCTAGATCGGAGAGTCTGGTGCCGTTCAGTTGAATTATTTTTTAACTTGTTTGCCTTTGGCATCGGGTGAGACCATAGAAATTTTGATATTGACTGCGTTCTGAAGCAATCAGGAATTAAAAGCCAGAAATAATTGCACTTTCTAACCATACATCACATACATAAGTAAAAAACAGCGTGGTTGCGTGAAGGGTGTTTGGCAGGAGTTTAGATGGGAATTGAATGATAATTCTGCGGAAGACCTCAGTATTAAAAAATAAAACTGACCAAAACACCAAATATATATTAATAGTTGTGTAAAGTTTCGGGAATGTGACATCGCCTTCAATAGACACGTTACATTGATCAGTTTTGTTCTATTAATGCTGTGGAACATTTTCAAAGCTACAAGATACGAAGCTGTGGAACAACATATGAAAGATCTAAATGAAGAAATTAGTTCTAGTAATGCAATACATTTATATTAATAACTTCAACCAGTTTCACATTAAATAAATAAATAAATAAATAAATAAAAGAATGAAGCGTACTTTTCAGCATGCCCATGTAATTACTTTGTATTATCTTAGTTTTTAAAGACTCATTCTAACCCGTTTACTACCTTCTGTATAGTAGAACAGCAGTAGGAAGGGGTTCTTTCAGTTGGGTTTCAAAATATACATGAAAAAAGAAAAAAAAATAGAAATTTGTGCATAGGTATTCGGTTGCACACATGAATTAATATTCATCGGATTCAAGATACGCTTCTTGTAGTATCAGTGTTAAGATGCTTCTAAATTAGATTGTAAGTATCATTGCCTTGATCAATGGTGATCATCATCATTCCGATATCTCTCAATCAATCTCACTGTAATATCAAGCTCATTTAACTTCACACTCGCAATATCATTTCTACATCGCTTTCACTTAACCCTCACGCTCAGTGATGATTTCAGGGGGTGGCCCGGGGAAGTTCCTTCTCGAAGACATGAACTTTGCCTTGGTGCTGTATCTTTTATCGTTCTCAATGTGGATTTCCAGTACTTTGCAGTACTATACTACTTTTTACTGCAGTGTATTGAAATTCCCTCTCGGAGACATACGAAATTATCATTGCTCACGCTCACTTCACCCTCACGCACACATCAAGATCACGGCTTTCTCGTTGAAGTTGAGGTCGACGGCGTGAGTTTTGAACTCGTGAACCGCCGGCCTTATGAAGTTCGGGACCTTTAGTCTTGATTTAAACATAAATGCATTGTAGTTAGATATATTGATGTAACTATACAATGAAACTATTTTTGAACATATTTATGCTTTCCCAGGTTCGATTCCCGATGGGACACACTGTCGAAAAAGTGTAAAACGCTTTCTCAGGCCAGCCACTCTGAATGAGGTTTTCCTGGGATTTCTTCATTCACACCAGGCAAATGTCGGGGTGGTACCTAACTTATAGGTCCCTGTCCGCTTCCTTCCTTCCCCAATCCTTTCTTCCTCCCCTTTCCCCGGATGATGTGCTCGCCGAGGGACGTCATTCCTCAAACGTGATGGGCTAAATGGCCATAGATGCTGAAAGCCCAGAAATCTAAATCCTAAATATTTATCCTTGGGGTCACGAGAAAAAAGTCCTCAAATTTGGGATATTTATATCCCAAATTTGAGGATACTTTTCTCGCGACCCCATGAATAAATATGTTCAGAAATAGTTCCATTTAATCCAGAGTTCTCAAATTAATATGAGAAACACTATTAGGAATTTATCCAGGCATGGGGACTTTACCAATGGCATTAGTGTTCGTTCTTTGTTACCAGGGGTGACGCATTTACCATGATAGGCCTCTATCTTACTCTTTTCACATATACCCTCGTGAAGGCAGTAGTTTTGCACTCGATAGTTCTGATCTTCAATACTGCCCCGACATCCTGGTTCTATTTCACTGCGGAAACTAATGTAGTTTGGATTCCATATTAAGCCGCACCTCCACGTCTCATATAGCGACGGTGCTGAAAGGAACAACAAACTTCAGTCAAGTCCAAGTCTAGTACCACCCAATGTCTCTTCTTTCCTACAGGTACTACTTCCTAGAGTTAAATGCGTTTATTTTCTATAATTTATACTGTCTTTATACAAATTATGTCAAATGATTAAAATTTGTGAACTGTTTTCTTCTTGACTTCCTAAAACAGTCGAGGAGTTTACTGCGTAGAGTGATTATTACTGCATGCTACTTATCAAGTACCCCTTGATAGAGTAGTATTCCCCCTTCCTCCTCAAATGATTGAAACTACAAGTTGATGTAGTTCAGAATACGAAGAACATGAAAATTGTTTTAAACGAGAGTATTCTTGAAAGGAGGGAATTGTAACGATTTCCTTCTCAAGGACACAGGTCGTTGAACTCTTCAAAACAAACGTTCGTTCAATTTACTTTGTTTGTTTTACATCCCCTTCCCCCACTCCCACGTTTACTAGATCGCAGATTTCTACATACAGTACTATAAAGTAGAATTGTGTATTTAGACGTGTTATTTTCAGCTTAGAAACAGTATATACCACAATAACATGATGATGGTATTTCTTATCTGAAAATAACATCGAAAATGGACCACAATTTCATAGGACTTCCTATGTGCTACGACGCCGCGTTGTCTTATTTTAACATTGTTTTCGGTTTTACAAGCTCAAAAGAAATACTGTCCTGGATTTTGTCCACAGAATATTTTCGGATAAATTCAACGAAAGTGTCAAGCATATTTCCGAGAAGGTTCTTACATGTAAATGCAAATAAAGAGAAATTCGCGTAGTGTGTACTTGGAATTTTAATGTGATCTGTCAGCAAGAAAAAAAAAAAAAATGATGAATGGAAGAGTTGATGCCTATTGGCACCTGACAACTAGCTACACACAATCATTTTTATTTCGTTCTTTGGCGTAGGCGTCTGTCGCCACTGCTTGTCCGTGCACCAGCCAATTACAATCAACGCCTCTTCTTTCTTTCATATTATGCTTATTGAAAAGGGACATATCCTGGGGGAGGAGGGGTCTATGTTTTTTCTCTCCCACGTTTTCCATCCTTTAAAAAAAAAAGAAAAAAAAGACGTCATCGCAACTCAGAATGGCAAATCCGATTTCAAGGCGAAAGAGTTTTTTGAACTTGATCAAGAGGTGGAGGATGTGTAGGCTTTATTTATTTGAAGAAGAGAAGAACAGGACAGGTGAGCCAATGTGCTAATTGTAATGCTTCTACAGACAGTGATTGTGCAAATGAAGAATTAAACTCAGGCACCCAACAGATGACACTGGCGCCCCCAAGCTTAGAATCAGACAAACTTATGCATTTTGCTATTTTTCTTAATGTAATTTATTCTCTTTGGAACTCGTTACATATGTACACATATCCAGAGGTGTTCCAAGGAGCACTCGACGTTACTTGCATGCTAATAAGACAACCATTTATCTTGCACAAGTTCAAACTTTCTGAGTTACGCTTGTAGATACGATGTAGTCGAAGATAATCCGCCACCACCATATTCATCTCCTGACACCGAATATGTCATTATCCTAGGTCGATGATCAAAACTGAATTAGATTAAATTTGCCGTGATTATTTGTGTATTCATCATTATATTCTACTTTTTTTTGTACGTGTAAACTAATTATCGTCCACATATTTGACTTTTATTATTAGGTATCCTAATGAACATTACCTATCGATGAGTTGAGTTCTTGTTATATGATTTGAAAAAAAAAAAAAAAAAATAAGTTTTACTTCCCACGATTATGCCGGTTAGGCTAAAGGATACGGTGATAAGTGAATGAAATGATGGTATGAATAAAGTGGGAGGAAACGGCAGAACTTTAAGAAAACCCACGCATACGATGTTTGTCTACCTCAAAGTCCACTTAGCGCTAGCAGCGATAGAACGAGGGACTCTACTCATCACAGGTGAACAACCTACCATTGACCCACCGCGGCCCCTATTCCTAGCTATGATTTAAATTAATTGGCCCTTAGTGATAGGTGATAATTACAGAATAGTCATTAGTCAGGCATAAGAATTTATTTCGGGAGGGTTCCGAAGTTTTGGGGGGATCTAAATTCAATAAAGATAAATTGTATTAAAATTTGTAAAATTGACCCTAAAATTAGACTAAATATACAGCAGCAAAATCGGTATTTCGGAGGTAAGGTCCGGACCCCCAGAACCCACCCCTGCGTACTTCTCTTTTTTTCGCTAGAGGGAATTATATTTAAATAGGGAGGGGAAACAGACTTTCACACAACCCCAACTTCAGAGTTGACTCTTGACAATAGATAACAGCACTTTTTTGCTATCTTATCAGGGTTACTTTGTATGGACTCAGTGGCGTGTTTAGGGGGGGCTTCCGGGATTACCCCCCCTGAAATCTTACTATAGTAAAGTATATGAAATATCTTGCAGAATTTTCACATTTTGGGCAAAGCCCCTCCCGAAAATTAGCAAAGCCCTCCCCGAAACAAAATCGTAATACGCCACTGTATAGACAGATACGCTCCAAAACAAGTCGAATACTTAATGAGAAAATAATCTGTGCATTTTAAAAAGAATTAAGTTTTATTTTTTGATGAAGGCAATTATACTCTCCAGGGGTAAAAGTGGATCAGAAAAGGTGGGGAGGACGGTAGGTAGCGGCATGACGCCACGCCGTCCCCCCTGCCTATCTTTGCCCATTGTAATTTTGAGGAACTGGGGGGACGCCGTACATAATTTTTCGAGGTGGGAGGATGGCGTCATCCTGCGTTCCCCCCACACTTTTACCCCTGATACTCTCCAAAAACATAGCTTCCAATAATGAAACACACTCAAAGGAATTTATATATTTTAATGCACGGATTAGTTCTTGGTTATTCATTTATTTGTTTTTGGATAAAGTTTGAATATTAATTTCTTGAATTTGATTGAAATATTGTGAATATTGTCGCTCTTCCGTTCTTGTCCTGTTTTCACCTTCTTGAAAGGGATTTTTTCGAAAATGCTGAAACTAACTCACTCTATGGCTTATGGAAACCAGAGGTTCAATGCGGCGTTCGCAAAACCTCTCCATTAACTTCTATTCTTAGTCAACTGGATCCAGTTTCTACTTTGTATTCCTGTTTCTGCGAGATTCACCTTAATATCGTCCTCTCGTCTGCGACTAGGTCTTCCTACTGGTCATTTTCCGATTGGATTTCCAGTTAAAACTTTGGAAGCGTTCCTTCTTTCTTCCATTCAAGCTACATGACCTGCCCATCTGAGCCTTCTAGACTTGATGACCCTAACAATATTTGCTAGACGATATAAATTATGCAGTTCCTCGTTATGAAGTTTCCGCCATTCCCCATTCCCGTTCCTCTCGGGTTCGGATTTTGTCTCAGCATTTTATTCTCAAATATTTTCAGTTTGTGTTTTTCCTTCAGAGTAAGGATGATGTTTTGCAGCCATAGGCATGATAATATATCGTTTTATATATATTTTAAGCGTTAAATTCTTCGACAGAATTCGCAACAACAAGAGATTTTGAACTGAATAATAACACGATGTCCTTGCTTTCAGTCGACATTTAATTTCTTCGGGAATATGGTTTTCGTTTGTTAATATTGGTGCTAGATATTTGAAAGTATCCAGTTTGCCGAAAGTATTATTTGATATTTTATCGGATCCATAATTTGGCGTATTACGATCACGACAAACTTGCATGTCCATTTACTTCTAAACTCATCTCCCTGCAAGTGTAAAATGCTGAAACACGTCTTCAAAAATGCTCTATTTCATTTTAGCGTCAAGGATTTGTGAAGTACAATATTCGTGGCTAAATATTTAATCCTCATCCTCTTCTCTTGTACCTTGTTTGCTTGAGAAAGTGAGTATTTCGTGCAAATTTCACATCGCTTCCTATAACAATGTAAAGATGACTGTGTATCATTATTATGTATAAGTTAACTATTTTCTGTAGAACAAAGAATGGACAACGTCGAGGAATTTCACCGAAAGGTTTACTACATTTGAAGGCCATGATGTAAGTAAAAGAAAAAAGGGTTATTTTTAAGAGGATAACTAGTTTCTGTAATGTTTGACACGTTTTAAAAGCCAAATTTAATTCGCATTTTCTCACGTTGCAAGCATCCGTGCTGAAAGGAAATATTTTTTCTCATTATAATAAATAACTGCAATAACTCATCACTTACTCTCCCCCCTTTTTTTTAACTTATGAAATGTGTTCAAATCTTTGTCTTCACTCCGCCCTGCTCTTTGCGCTACATCACCAGACTTTTTTTCTTTACCTATTAGCTACATTAAAAAAAAAAATCTAATTTAGTGAATGCAATGCTCCATCGCCCAAAGAGTTGAACAATCACTGTTTCGCGTGATGGTAGATCGTAGCGATGGCGTAGAACGGAATGAAATATGTAATCCTATCGCCTGGTTATATAATTCTCACTCTTGTCTCTAGATGATGACGTGCCGTCAGCATATTAAAAAAGTGTTCTTCCCTTTCTTTTGTTCTGGCTACACTGCATTCTGTTGTCTACTCTGCATTACGAAAGAGAACGCAAATTATCTTTACAGATTGAACACGTTCCTCCTTCGCACGAGATGCTTGATAACATCATGTACTTAAACTCAACACCTGACACATTGTGTTGCAATATATTTGTGTTATCTGTACTAGAGCATTTGTTATCAGTAGACCTTTTTACAGAATACGGTTTTTGATGGCAATCAGCATTTTCATGTTAACATGAAAATATATTAAAAATTTGTCTTGTGGTTGAAGAGTACCGGGATGAAACAAACTTTGAAGCATGTAAAATATAGACTGTAACACAAATCATTTGGTTTCAATAGTATTTTGATTAATCCGACTAATTCAGTGGATTGTTCTCCTTTACAGGTTGTTTAAAGTTTTGGTTCAAACTTTCATTTATATTCTTCTAAAATTTAATTTTGTTTTTCCATTCCATCTTTCCATAAATAGTACGTCAATTAATGCATATGGCGGCTCTCATTTTAATAGTGCATAGTATTTGATGCATGTTTATTGTGAACTTACATAGACATTTTTTTGTGCGCTTTTACTTAATTTGATCCTGTTAAACGTATTATGGGTAATCAGCTGCGTAATCTCCTCATCCCGATTTTACAGGGAGAAGTACATAATGTATATCACGGGAAACACGGTAACACAGTGGTAGAGCCCTCACTTTTGATGCAAGAGGTCTCCGGGTCGATCCCACTGTCAGTCCATGTGGTCTCGTGGTGGCGAATAATGTCCCGTGAGTTTTCTCCAGGTTCTTCCGTTTCCTTTCACATTTTCATTCCACCAACCCGATCATAATAATTTACTTTCAATAGTCACAGTAGCAGATCCAAGGAGATGGCGGTGGGGCCAACCGTCTGCAATTACTATAGCATATCATATATACAAGCTACCAGCAAAAATAAAACATCGCGTAGACGTATATCATTTGTTAACTTACATATAATACAATACTTTATTATATATAGTAGTATCATGCTATAAAACTCCGTATTTCGTACCTACGTGAGCTCCCTCGTGGATAACCGGTTAGCGTACACTCCCTTGACGTGCGAGACCCGGGTTCGATTCCTGGAGGGAGCTTATGTGGTTCGGATCCCACGTTAAACTATAAGCCCACGTTTCATATAGCCTCGCTGCTGAACGAGATGCTAAACTCATAAATCAAATCGAGCCTACGTTCATCGATCAGGAAGCGATCCGCCCCTCCAAATGACCTTTCTGGATACGCTTGTGATTAATCAACCGTCTTCTTTAGCCTGCGATAGAACACAATCGTTGGACGTAAATCTGAAAAAAAAAAAAAATAAATGAAAAATCACATTCACTTTAAAGATGTTACCCTAACAATGTTGTAATTGTCAGAATATAGTTTTCAGACTTTTGCAAAATACAGGGAGTCTCAAAAGTCCCCTGACATTGGATAACACTGTTATTATCAGAGTTACAACAAAATGCAAGAGGAAAAAAACATCTCCAAATATGATGTTTTCAATCTAAAATGAAGGATTTTTTTTTTTTTAAATCGGATGAGCCGTTTGGGCTCTACACTCTTTATGTACCCAATGTTAAATGAAAATGCAGCCATGCCATTTACCTGGACCCACAGCATAAGTTAAAGAAGTTACTGTTTGAAATGGGGACTGGAACTGCTCCATCGCCCAAAGAGTTGAACAATCACTGAACATGGCTAAATCGACATGTTAGCGTAAAAGACAGTAACTTCATTCTCTTATGTTGTTGGTTCAGGTAAATGGTAACGTTGCATTTTCATTTAACATTGGGCGCATAAAGTGTGTACAGTCAAAACGGCTCGTCCGATTTAAAAAAAAAAAAAAAAAAAAAAAAAAACTTCACTTTAGATTGAAAACATCATATTTGGAGACTGCTTTTCCTCTTACATTTTGTGGTAACTTTGATAATAAGTGTTACCCCCTGTCAGGAGACTTTTGAGACACGTATATGCTTTAAACTGTATCTTCCTGTTCTGCCTAATGACCCTCCAGCAGTTTGTAGCATACGAGTGTTTTATCTTTATGCGGAATAAGAATTCCTGTTCTGCCTAATCTTCTCAAAAAGGGATATTTACATAGATCTCAGGGAATTAAATATTTTCCCGACAGTTCCGGTTGCTTTCAAGGCTCCTTGATTTTCGTATGTGATTTCAGTGTCCCTCAATATAATTAGCAATCATGGACCATCATTAGCTTACTACGAATATATTTCGGCGATGTAACTATATTGGCTCTGGCCAACTTCACCCATTTTTGTTCGCTGTATATAAAACTTCGATGTTTGTAGTTATTTGTAGTTTTCTGTATAAAATAGGTATAACAGGTTTATGAAAAGAAATTATAAATATAAGTAAGGTGATATATAGGGAAAAGTGGGTTACATATAACAATACAGTTCAATTCTTTCTTTTTGTAATTTTAGAGCACTTACGTATAATGTGCACTCATCGAAAATATATTTATATCTGCCAACAGCATTATTTACTTTTATTTCTAATATTTATTAGAAACGTGAGCTATAAGTACATCACTTAAGCACACACATTAAGAAAAATGTTAATAGTTATGAAGAAAAACACAAATGTAATGTAGTAGCGTAACTAAAATAATTAAAACTTGAAATAATAGTAGGGCCGCGGTGATTCAGTGGTAGAGCGTTCACCTCTGGTGTGTAGAGTCCTTGGTTCAATCCTAGCTTGCGCCAAGTGAGTTTTGTGGTGGACAAACACGTGTGCGTGGGTTTTCTTGGGATTGTCCCGTTTCCTCCCACTTTCTTAATTCCACCATTTCATTCATTTCTCATCATCACCGTGTCCTTTCGCCTAGCCGACATAACCGTAGGACGTAAAACTTTTCATTTCATTTAAATGATAGTGTCACACGATGGTTGGTCACATGACACAATCTATTGCACAGTCCACTTCGATCTGAATTCGACTCAGCAGATGAGTGATGGCTCTGGGGATGTCAGCTGTGATGTAGAATTACAGATCCTGGGAGTTCCGTGGTACGGATGGTACGTAGGGCGATATTTTCATATATCGATTGATTGATGTTCTCAGATTTTTAAATATCGATATGACAGATTACTGGTCGATATATTGATTTTTCAGTATCAGATTTTCGTAGTTATTAAAGATCTCGGCATCTTTTGATTTTGGTATTTTATCACGTATCACCAAGCGTAAACAGCACATCAGAACAATTTTTTAGGTTAATTCCCCGTAACTAAAAGTTTTTCGCCCAGCCTCTTCCCCCTGGTCTAGTAGCTAAAGCGCGCACTCTTGATGCACGGGCTTCCGGGTTCAATTCCTCCTGGGATAGCATTGAAATTTGAACTTATGACAATAGTTTGGATTTCACCTTAAATATGTAAGTCCATGTCTTATATAGTCTCGGTGCTAAGGGTCGCTAAACTTAAAAAAAAAAAAACTTTTCCCCAAACCAACTTTGAATAGTGCCAAATACTGTCTCTAACATCAACTCCCCTATCCAATAGAAGATTTTACTGTGTGTTTTGGCCATCAATTGCATGATAACCAAAGTATGGAGTTCAGTTTAGTGTATTTAGTTTTCGTTTCGAGTCAGCATTGGAAGTGGAAGTGGAATTTCCCTCTGATCCTTTGTTTGTTGAGAGACTTGCACGAAGACTGTGACCAATGTTTAGAATGTTTGTGAAACACACGGAGATGTTAAGGTATTTGCTTGTTTCCTCTTCATGTTCTCTAATCACAGCCTCCGTCCTTTCTATTTCCAGGGAATTACAGGAAATTGAAGGGAACAAAAAACACGAATCTTCCCCCCCCCCCTCCCTCGTCTCTGCGTTCCTCCGTCTGTCTACGTCTTCCTTCGTCGCTTGTCTTAGTCCTTCCTCTCGACTTCCAAATGTCAGACCGAGACAGACTCTTACAGCCCCTCCTCCAGAATTCCCCCTCTTTTTTTTTTAATCAAGAAAACTGTGTATAAAGAGTCATCTTCTTTCTTAAAGCGTGTTGCCTTTGCGTGAACAGCTATTAGTATCACTTTATCAATTCACACACCACACAAATGCCTTCTTATATACCTGGCGTCTTTCTCTTACATAAGCCTTTTAAGTACATGCAGATGCGCCCTTGAAAATTTTTGTGTACACACATTCAAATAGGCTTCTTCATTGTCATTTGCCATTCGTCGTCGCTGCTTTTGAGAGTTCTAGAACTAGCAAGGGAACCAATACATGTCTGTTGGCATGTTCGACCCGTCTAAGGCATTAGGCTTCTACGGGTTCGAATCTCGCCCTCGGCATAAGTGTTATGCATCGTCCTTGCACCAGCCATCTTCATTCATTTCTCATCCGGACACGGAAAACTAAATAATAATAATACGACGACTGATCAATAAGGAATGATCGAATGAATAAAACACAATTACCTCTATTAATCCTTCAAATGTTGATGGTCTTTTTCAAAATAGTCCCCATTACATGCAATGCACTTGTCCCAACGTTTTTGTCAGTCATCAAAGACATGCTGGAAATTATTTTTGGACAGATCCTTCAAAATCGCCTCCGCAGTTTTCACCACTGCTCCTGAAGATGCAAAACGCCATTCCCGGAGGTATTTCTTCAAAGTTGGAAAAAGAAAGAGATCACAAGGGGCTAAATCAGGGCTATATGGAGGATGGGGTACACACGGAACGTTGATCTTTGCAAGATAGTCAACAGAATTTCTGTACTGTTCTTCGCGTATCACTTCCATGTTGCCTTATGCGAAACTGAAACTGTGTGTGCTTGAATGGCTGACAAGGTCATATTCTTGACGTCATGACCTTCAAACTTGCTCGATTTATTCGTCACTTCTCCCACTGCACAGCCGTGTTCTTTTTTTTTTTTTTTTGTGCCTTGGTGTTGTATTCACCTTATAAACACTGATAATCAGTCTTTATTGATCAACCTACGTACGTAATACTATTGTGAAATGTGAATAAAATAAATCTTCTGTACACACACACACAGAACATAGAGTATAGTGTAGGACATATATACTTCCTTAGGAACTGCATATACTTCGGAGATAATTGCAGCAGAAAATATTTTGTACAGAATGTTACAACACAACCTACGTCAAATTCACAGGGATACTTTAAAATGGAACCAATTTAGTAACATAACATATATCGTTTATGCTGGAAAATGCTCGAACTTGAACGTTTGTGCAATGAAAATAACTTCGCAATTAAAAAATATGTCCGAGCCAGCTTGATGTCAAATTACCCGGGACATAGTCGAAAATGAACGTATTCAAAAGTTCTCTACGGCGATCGTTTGTTAGATTTGTGATTATATATATATAATGTAGCCAAAGTATGAATTCTCTCCCTCTAAAATTAAAGCCGTTATAATATAACAAAATGTCCGGAGCAACTTGATACCAAGATAGCATGCATTGTGATTCCTTTAGTAAAACCAATTTGTTTGGACAACTATTGGCCTGAAATTTCCGTGTAGGCGGATACTGAAATCCTTAAAGGATGGATAATGGGATAGGCTCACCTTCCTGTTATATCTACTGGTGGAGGGACATTATCCAGCGAGTGGTACTCTATTGGCAGATCTATCGTCGGCATACTTGCGTTATAAGGCAAGTTTCTTCCCCTTTTGGCCTCAGGAAGCGTTCCAGCAGCGCACGGTAATATATTCCACGGTTTGATCACGATCACAGCCTAAGTCAATCCGGGTGCCAAGGGCGCCGATCCTGGGGGCTGGGCCCCCAATGATCATGTGTGCCTCCCGCATTGTATTTATTAATACACAACACTTGGCATAATTTGAATTCAATTTGTCTTAAAATTATCATATATGCCTTGTGCAACCAAACACATCTGATCCCCCCCCCCCAAGTTACAGAGGAATCGGCGCCCTTTCCGGGAGCTTCCTCTAATCCCGACCCTGTTTGCCTGATGTTACGTCACAGGTACAACATGCATTACAGGACCTAAGGGTATATGCAGTTTCCCGATTTGGTAGAAGACCAAACCTTACTCCCGATCCTATTAGCAGGAAAAGAAATGGAAGGAGTTCGGCCATAGCTTATATTTGAAATGCCATTGTGTAGGATGACCGTTAATTGGATTTGAAGCTGGAACTTCCAATTGCGGGAGATTAGCATATTAGTTTCTCTGAAGATGTAATTCATAGTATCACAGAAATTGTTTCCTCTGTTTTGAATGAAACATATCTTTTGGAATGCTTTAGACGAGACGGATAGAATATTGCATGTGAAAAACGTAAAGAACCATCTAATTATCTGTGAAACCATTTCCCCTCGGGACGAGCTCTGGTAACGAAGAGTGCTCCGAGGCAAGTCAATGAATGATACATCAAAAGCGTGCACGTTTTCTTGACAACACTGCACTAAAGCAAATTATTATTATTAATAGGAGCCATTCTGACTTTTGAAATTGGTTAGTTACAAATTCATTAGAAAATACATGCACGGAAATTAAACCTTGCAAAGAAACAGCATCGAAACGTAAAACAACAGATAATAGTGGAGAATGTGCTCTGGAATTGGTTTAAAAAGCAAATTGCGTAATTGTTTTCATCCTTTTAAATTCTGCACCAATCCCACTGTATTCTTACTTTCTTTTTCTTTAAGGAAACTAAGTAAACGGGGGGGGGGGGGGGGGACTAATGGATTCTGTTGGAAATTAAAAGGATTCCATTTAAATAATGCTCCAATCTAATTTCAGTGCTAATCGATGGATCATCAACGTAAGGCTTTATTCATCATTGCCTTATTTTGCAAATTGAGGAATTCGCATGCTCACCACGCTCTCAGCTAATCTTTTCGTCGTGACGTAAAAATTACTTGTTTCAATACGGTTAATCTTCTTTTTATTATGTTCCCTTACATCATACCGTCTAATTCTTATATAATGTTCTAACCAATTTCTTCTGCTCTTTTTAACTATCTCTAGAATTTTTCTTCTCTCCTCCAACTACTTTTATCTTCTGCCGTACCTTCCGTCACATCCCTAATAACAATTTCAAATAACGTTTAAATAATATTCTAACGTTTCTTTTCCTCTTTTTAATTACATTGAGTATTAGCTTTTTCTTTCTTCTATTTGCAATACTTCCTTATTGATTCTCCATTTGATCACGCTAACTTTCTTTATTCTTCTCAATTTCCATATTTCGAAAACCTTGTTTTTCGTTTCTTCTTCGTAATCCTCAACATCCTGCTCTCTACTACAATGGTTGGACCGCGGTGGCTCAGTGGTAGAGCGTTCACCTCTGGTGCATGGGATCCTTGATTCGATCCCAGCTCGCGCCAGATGAGCTTTGTTGGTGGACAAACACCATGTGCGTGTGCTTTCTGTTTTTTCCCGTTTCCTCTTACTTTCTTCATTCCACCATTTTCATTAATTTTTCGTCATCACCGTCTCTTTTAGCCTAGCTGGCATAACCGTTAGACGTGAAACTTAGATTTCATTTCATTTTCTACTACAGTGGTTCACACGAAACATTTGATAATTGGTTTGTCTTTCTGGTGATCAAAAGTTAAATAAAAATTTTGCATTTTCTACAAAAACAATTCTAGTAATCGTGCTTTTATTTCATTGATAATCTTATGGTATAGCTAGATTGGTTCCGTTGGGAAAAATCCAGAATAATTTAGGGTGAATTTTTGTTTCGAACGATTTTCTTTAAAAAGGGGCCGCGGTGGCTCAGTGTTAGAGCGTTCACCTCTGGTGCTTGAGGTCCTGGGTTCGATCCCAGCCTCTGCCAAGTGAACTTTGTGGTGGATAAACACCGTGTGTGTGGTTCTTCCGTTTCCTCCCACTTTCTTCATTCCACCATTTCATTCATTACTAATCATCACCGTCTCCTTTAGCCTAACCGGCATAACCGTGGGACGTAAAACTCAAAGATTTCATTTTTTTCTTTTGAAAAAACGACTCAAACCATGTTATCCATTTAGAATTAATAATCCTGCACTATGGATTTGGTACATGACATAATTGTAAAAGTGGATTCATTATTAAATCGAAAATGCAAAATTTGAGTCAGGCTGTATCTTTAAAATGCTATTGAATAAAGTAATTATTTATTATTTATTAGTTCAAATATTTCGTCGTCGCGAATTCTATCGAGGAATTTGAAGCTTAAAATATATAAAACGATAATCATGCCTGTTATCCTATATGGTTGCGAAACATGGTCGCTTACTCTGAGGGAAAAACGGAGACTGAAAGTATTTGAGAACAAGATCCTGAGACAAATATTCGGGCCCAAGAAAAATGGGAATGGTTAATAAATAATTAGCAGTTCTTGGTAAAACTTTGATGCATTGTGTGGTTCGTTTTCTAAAGTTTTTATGTATTCTCTCTAAGTTATTCATTAAAATTAAAACAAAATGCGGGAGGTTAATTTAGCGAAAACCCTTAAAGATTTGATTTAAAAGTAAAAAGATTTGTTAGCAGAAATGCTAAGTTGGCAACCTTGAATAAATGCTTTTGTTTGGTTGTTTCTACTAAACGTTTGATCAAAAAATGGTTTTTGTGAGATCGGATCAACGAACTTTTTTATGTGTATGTGACAGAGAGGATTTTAAGATACCTCCGGTTGTGCTGAGGTTTTGTTTTAATTTGACGAGAATATTTTCCCTGTATATGTCGTATCATTTGTAAATAAAAGGTGGAACATTTTTATTCCTTGAGTTGACTTTGACAAACAGGTCGTCATTCGCTAGAACTAAAAGGATCGTAATGGAATGTCATGACTCCAAACGCTATATCTTTTGTTGTTCAACTTAATTAGAATTCATCGCAGGATTTGTTCGGAAGACATTTTTATTTGCTCACCCGTCCACTCTGAATGAAAAAATAAGAAAAGAAAGTAACCATTGATATTTAAAGTATGATTAAATATATGAAGGGCTCGGTGCAATAAGGAGCTAACCCTCACTTTTGTCAAAATTGAGATAAACAGTGTACTACATTAGGCATGAAGGTCTGCTTCATTCATCAACAGATGGTGCTTGTGCTGTGTCGTCATCGCGCGCAATCACGTGATATCCTTCTTGAGAAGAAACGTACAAGCGGAAAGTTGTGTGCAACAAGGTGTTAAGCCACAGGAAAATGTCAGTTATCGAGAATGTTATGCAGAGCACCTCCGCACATATTAGTGTTTCTGATGAAGAAGATGGCCCCCTACTCGGTGAAAACAGCTTTGATGACCCAGAGTATGTGTTTGGAGTGTCAAGCAACAACAGCACCGACTCTGAGGTAAGAAACGAGTTTTATTTTTGTTATTTTGTTAAAATGTTGGTTAACACCTTATTGCCTCAGATATAGGCTTGTAAAAAACGGTCTTTAAGTGTGAGTTTTTACGTGCATCTTAATACGCAAATCAATTCCCTATGCATTCGTCAGGACTCTAGCGAGTTGGTACAGAAAAATCTTGAACTTTTTCTGATGACAACAGCTGCTAATATAATGAATGTTGGTTAGCGCCATATTGCTGAAATAATTAACCACAAAGAAAGCGACATTACACATGTACATTTTTCTCTGATTATGACAAATTCTGACAATGTAGCGTCAAGAACGGTGCTGTAAATGCTATGAAATGAGAAAGGTAATAAAGCAATCATGTCAGGACAGTGTTGCCACAGTCCTAGGTCTGAAGGGAGCTGAAAAATAGTACCAAATTGAAACAAAAAGGGTTGAATTTATTCCAGTGTAATACATGACTCTGTAACACGAAACTAAAATAAGTAAATTTCTAGACCTCCCCCCCCCCCTCTTTCAAGGGTCCAAATCAACGCGTCGATACAGATCTATAAAACGGAGAAATGTTCGGGTATCTTTATATACGTCAATATGGCGTAATTAGAAACAACTTACCGCGGTAAGGCAGGAATTATGTCAATATATTTTTCGTGCTATTTTCGTTTGGTGTAAAATCTTTGCAACGACGCATAAATTATAGACTTATTTGAGCATAGGCTGGTTTTCTTCAGAATATTCAACACTTGGTTCAACGTATTTGTGTGTTATTATTATTATTATTATTATTATTATTATTATTTTAAGAATATATTTCCACAACACTGTTACTTTCTCGTCTAGTTCATACGGGGCTCGGATGCGCCAATGTATCGTCATTTATTTCCTGGTATAGTTTCTAGCGTTAAGCGATGCAACGTCAAAGAATGAATGTCCAACAGCATTTTTTAAGAGTCCAACACACAGTATGAGTACTGTAAAATGTAGGAAAAGTCTTATTGACATTTTTGAAAATGTGAGAAGTATTTGTTACATTGGGTACAATTGGGTACAATTGTACCAACTTTTCACAAAAGGGGATGAAAATGGGCCGTTGAATGACAAAGTGCTGAATTTGGTACAATTGCACCAAGTGTGACAACACTGTGTCACGATAAATGATCAGAATTGTTTTGTCATTTTCAATAATGAATTTGTTTCGAATATTTATGATTTTCGAGTGGATTGTACAGTCAGTGACAAAAGTTCTTTCCATTTCGTAAAATTATTTTGGGAATAATGCTAGTGTGGCTGGAATGTACAGAAAATTACAGTCTTTTCAATTTGCTAAAAATGTATTCAAATTTCCCTTACATTCTGAAGTTATTTACGAAACAATTTTCATCAAATGGAAATAATTTTTGTTACTGACTAGGATTTTTGCTAAATTTCGCGCACGCAGAATAGCAGTGGGGTTGAGACGTCATATCGGTTTAGAAACACAGTAGATTCAATAGCACTATGGCCAGAATATTTTCATTAGGTATTTCTAATTTCCTGTTGTAAAGAACCTAGTGTGTATTTATTAAAATCGTACTCTTATCCTTTTCAGAATGACCTTCACATCACAAGGACGACAGAGGGATCTCCAATCAAACGTCCTCTAGCCAGAAAGAGACGATGTGAGAGGGATAACTGGGAGAGAGTGAAGCGTAAGAGAAGAAGAAATAAAGGGGAGCAATATACCTCCAGTCATTCGAAGGATGTTGTTTCAGCCAGGAAAGTGGGTGAACCATGTAAATGTCCAAAAAATTGCTGGAAAAAAATTAAAGGCGTAAAATTATCTTTCATTCATTCTGGGACTTGGCTGATTATGCAACACAAAACACCTACCTCATGCAAAATATGAGAATTCAGAATACGAAACGTTCCTACACAAAAGGACAATCTTCGAGGAGATCATTCACGTTTTCTTATAATTTGAAAATTAATGGTGTAGATGTTAGTGTGTGCAAGAAGGCCTTTCTTGCAGTTCATGGACTTCACCGCAGCAGAAAACGAATACAGCTACTTCAGGAACAAATCAAGGGTGGAAACATCACAGCCAAAAGTGATGGAAGGGGTAGGCATCACAACCGGCCAAATGCTTTTACAGAAGCCAGTTTGGAATCTGCAAGGAAGTTTATAACATCCATACCGAAATATGCCAGTCACTACAGCCGGAGCCAAAACGCGAACAAGCAGTACCTGGACTGCGATCTCACGATAAAATC
Source organism: Thermobia domestica (assembly GCF_964235325.1). Lineage (NCBI taxonomy): Eukaryota > Metazoa > Arthropoda > Insecta > Zygentoma > Lepismatidae > Thermobia > Thermobia domestica. Next base: position 2,665,531 of record NC_137464.1, on the reverse strand, counting down.
TCTATATGAGACAAAGTATATTCCGTGGTGTGCATCTCAGCAGACAACGTCCATTAGTTCTGACAGATTCCGAAGGCTTTTTTGTGAGGAATTTTGTATAGGGTTTAAATTACCTAAGTCAGACACTTGTTCCTTTTGCGACTCGAATAAAATAAATTTGGATCATGCTAAATCTGTACATGACGAAAACGAAGCCAAACAGTTAGAAGCCAGTAGAGCGCTACACCTAGCTAGGGCAGAAGCCGCTAAGGAGAAACTCACCTATCTCTCACAGCTTGCTTCTTCAGATCCTACGAAATATCATGTAATCTGCGTTGATTTACAAAAGACCCTCCCAACTCCAAAATTAACGGTTGGTCCTGCTTTCTACAAAAGAAAACTCTGGAGTTATAATTTCGCAGTTCATGATTGTGGCTCGGACATTGGCTTTATGTTTCTCTGGAGTGAAAATATAGCTAAACGCGGTTCCTCTGAAATTTCTAGTTGCATACTTAAATACATTATGGGAAATAACGTGCAAAGTGAAGAACTTCATATTATTAGTGACAATTGCAAAGGGCAAAATAAGAATTGGACCTTGATTGCCTTATATGAAGCACTGCTTCGGTGTGGACGATTTAAGAAAATTTTTCATCATTTTCCAGTCGTAGGCCACACACAACTGCCATGCGATCGTGATTTTGGCCGCATAGAACTGTACGCACGTAGGCATCACCCCATTGTGTATACAACAGATGAGTGGGCACATGTAATCAGCAGTGCCAACAGAAAGAAGAAATTTCATGTAACTCGCATGCAGCAAACCGACTTCAAGGATTTCACACCACTTGTGTCATCAATTTCCAAGAAAATAACCACAGACACCAAACAGCCTCTCAAGTTTTCAGATGCAGCCGTGTTTAAGATGGAATCAGCTACTCCCTATGTTTTGCATGTAAGCTATTCGTACCAGAAGGAAGCACCTGTATGGACTACGTGCAACCTAAAGAAACGCGGCCGCCCACAGCCAGAAGTGAACCTCAACGATTTGCCATGCAAGTACCAGGAAGGAATTCCTATAGATATCCGGAAATACTCTGATCTAATGTCTCTGTTGGAATGGATCCCCCCAATATACCATAATTTTTATCGTAGCCTTGTTCCGACGGAAGTAGCTGGAGAAGAGTGTGTAGAAATGTTGGATGGACTTGATGATTGATGCATAAGAAGGGTCAACCTTGGTTGAATTCAATGTAATTTGTGACCTGCAATAATATGCCACTATTTCATGTCAGCGCTAAGAGCATTGTGGCTGTCTTACATATTCATTAAACTTGTAAAGTATTTAGTTTTCCTTACATACTTCAGTTTGATTTTTCATTATTATGTATATTTTTTGTTCACAATATAATTCTTGTGCATTTATGTTAGTTGTTATCCCACAGAACTGACTCCTAAAATTCTGATGCAATAAGGAGCTAACCAACAATGAGTAATATTGAATTACAAAAAGAACAAATTCAACCTCTTTTCATTTTAATTGTACATAATTGTATGTCTTTATATAAACTAGAAACTTTAGTGAAGCTTTTCGAATGAACTGCACAACATAAAAATAATAATTCCGATTTATGGATTTTTTCAAACTTTCAAAAGCTATTATCTCGGAAACAACTTTTTGAGGGTTAGCTCCTTATTGCACCGATCCCTTCATATTATTACTGTGGACGCTTCCTTTCTTTGAAGAACACGATTAAGGCGGGTTGTTTGTGACAAGATACGTAGCTACGTGATGTTGATATAGTGTTTCATTGCCCTACAAAGCTTCGTGTTCATTCCTGACATTGTTTTGTCGCAGAGATAGAATTTCTCATCTATAACAACGTGGCTGGCCTGGAAACTAGTAGAAAGAGGAACCAGTCCATTAAACAACGGATTCGCCTATTCGAACGAGTATGTTATATTTGAGTGGAGAGCAGTTAACAGTTTTTATTGAGTGGATGAGTCATAGAGCGATCGGCGTCAGCGATGCTATAATTATGCGCATTTTCTCTCGCTAGATGCTACATGAAAAGTCTCCATATACTGACTGAATAGCCGTTGTGGAGCATGGATTATGGATCTCGTTGGCATTTGTTCAAACACTGTTGTAACATGTTCGTCCTCTCTTGATGCGGCTACAAATCACTGCAGCGGTCGGTGGAGGAATTAAGAGCAGGCATTCTTCACCAGTTGGCTACTTGTTTAAGATGTTTCGTTGCAAGCAGCAAAGATGGGATTTATTGCATCTCTTGATGTTCTACAATATTTTTAGCCATGACAGAAAAAAGAAATGGCAAAACATGAGATATCAATAGATCCAATCGATCTGAAGAAAATGAATGATTGTAAATTAGACGCGCACCCAGACAGTTTTGTTGAAGGGGGAAATCCAAACTTTGGGAGGGCCCAATAATACAAGCCACTACGTCTCAGGAGCGGATCCAGGGGGGGGGGCGATCGCCCCCCAGAAGAGGAAACTTTGTTATTTTATATATATAAATAAGACCCATCCCAAAGTTTGGAGCCCTTAAAAGAGCAGTATGACAACCCACCGCCCTTCCCAGAAGTCGGTCCTGGATCCGCCCCTGCTACGTCTATGTAGTATTGAACAGATATTATTCAGCACCCGATAAGTAATTGCAAAATACCCCACCTATATTAAAGAAAAAAGAAAAAAATGTAAGAGTAAAATAAACTGTAAAATTAAATTTTCGTGCTACATCAATCATTTCTCTGTTAAACAAGTATACAGGGTGTCCCAAAAGTAGGTATACAGTACGGTACTGCTAGTGATGTGAGGCGGAAAATTTTCCGTTCTAAAAAAATATCAGTAATCAAGTAACAATTCCTCAGGAATCATGAAATTGATTGAATTCATGTATAGAAATGTTAAAAACTGAAAGATCGTTTAAAGAATCTGAAAATTTTCATGGCTCAGACAATTTTCAGTACTATGTAGGAACAAGTTAAACAATTGTTCATGAATCGAAATATTTCCTGCCTTATATGGAAAAATTGAATAATTTTTTATGAGTCGGAAAGTTTTCATCATTTCGAAGCAAGAATTAAAACAACTGTTTTCTGAATCGGAAAGTTTTATTGCTCTGTAGAAACAAGTGAGAGGAATTTTCATAGATCGGAAAATTTTCATTACGATGTAAAAACAAGTGGAAAACACTTTTCATAGGCCTGACAAATTTGGATATTATGTATAGTGATGTTAGGTGGAAAATTTTCCACTATATTTAACTGCACATAAAGCTACAAAATTGAATTTCAGTAGAGGAAAGTTAGTCAGCAACAAATTATAATTTTCCAATTAGCTTTCGGGAACCGGAAAATTTTGTATTTCAAGTTGGGAAATAAACTTTTACCACAGTTTTTCTCTCTATATATAGAAGAAAATTTTTCACCTCATATCAACGATGTACGAATAAGTGGACTCTTCTTTTACGAATCGGAAAATTTTCAGTTTCAAAATTTTCCGGAAAATTTTAATCACTGTACACGACAGGCAATTTTTCGATTCATGGAAAATTGTTCCACTAGTTCTTACATAGTACTGAAAATTATCTAAACCATGAAAATTTTCAGATTCTTTAAACGATCTTTCACTTTCTAACATTTCTATATATGAATTAAATCAATTTTATGAATACTGACGAATTGTTACTTAATCACTGATATTTGTTAAGAACGGAAAAATTTCCGGAAAAATATAGAAGAAAATTCTCCACCTCACATCACGGCTAAACAACGATGTAGGAATAAGTGGAGTATATTTTTACGAATCGGAAAATTTTCCGTTTCAAAATTTCCCGGAAAATTTTCATCACTGTAGAGGACACAATTTTTCTATTCATCAAAAATTGTTCCACTTGTTCCTACATAATACTGAAAATTGTCTAAGCCATGAAAATTTTCAGATTCTTTAAACGATCTTTCACTTTTTAACATTTCTATATATGAATTCAATCAATTTTATGAATACTGACGAATTGTTACTTAATCACTGATATTTGTTAAGAACGGAAAATTTTCCGGAAAAATATAGAAGAAAAATTTCCACCTCACATCTTAACTAGACAACGATGCAGGAATAAGTGGAGTATGTTTTTATGAATCGGAAAATTTTCCGGAAAATTTTCATTCTACAGGACAAACAATTTTTCGATTCATGGAAAATTGTTCCACTAGTTCCTACATCGTACTGAAAATTGTCTGAGCCATGAAAATTTTCAGATCCTTTAAACGATCTTTCACGTTTCTATATATGAATTCAATCAATTTAACGAATACTGACGAATTGTTACTTAACCACTGATATTTGTTAAGAACGGAAAATTTTCCGGAAAATTATAGAAGAAAAATTCCCACCTCACATCTTAACTAGACAACGATGCAGGAATAAGTGGAGTATGTTTTTATGAATCGGAAAATTTTCATTCTACAGGACAAACAATTTTTCGATTCATGGAAAATTGTTCCACTAGTTCTTACATCGTACTGAAAATTGTCTGAGCCATGAAAATTTTCAGATTCTTTCAACGATCTTTCACTTTTTAACGTTTCTATATATGAATTAAATCAATTTTATGAATACTGACGAATTGTTACTTAATCACTGATATTTGTTAAGAACGGAAAATTTTCCGGAAAAATATAGAAGAAAATTTTCCACCTCACATCTCGACTAAACAACGATGTAGGAATAAGTGGAGTATGTTTCTGTGAATCGGAAAATTTTCCGTTTCAAAATTTTCCGGAAAATTTTCATCACTGGGTACTGCATTTTATATCATTTCTTATTGTTGGTTTGTTGACTTGGTTTGTTTTAGTGTTTGTTCTTAATGCGTTTTTACTTACATTTTAAGCTAAGAAAAGCCGAAACAAATAAACCCATAAACTAGAATGTTATACTTGATCAATGCAAGGATGTATATATTCTTTTGGGCCACCCTGTATAATGTTATCCAGAAAGTGTATAAATGTATGTTGAGTACAAAGCTTTTGGGGGGTGCGGAACCGATGGACCCTCGTAGATGCGACCCTGATTTTATACTACGTGCTAGAGGGTATGCTGACACGAGAGAGAGAGAGAGAGAGGTAGGGAGGGAGGGCGAAGGAGACTACAATTAATAGACAATATCAAATCAGAGAAGTCATATGTGAAGACTTAAGGTTAGCGAAAGACCATGGAACACGGAAGCTTCTCAGTTGCAGCAAGTGACCTGTGTTGTTGATGAATAACCTACTACTGGCTCAGTTTCAAATTTTTTATTTTAAACCTATTGTCGTACACAGTTGAAATAATGTTTCGATATTCCATGCTTGAACTAGTTACAAACAGTAATAACCCATTGAATATAATTGATGAAGTATGCTATGAAGCAGCTCTCTTACGTATCTGTAAATCAGAACAGCCAACAGTGCCGGAGCACCCACTTCTTATGCAACGGGTCCCTAGTTCGATCGCAGGTCATTTAAATTTGTGGTAAACAAACAGCGTGTTTGTGATTTTTCTCGGACAATCACCAGTTTCCTGTAATTCCTCTTTTCACCAATTCTCCAATTTTTGTTTTCTTGCCTTCATTAAGTTTTTTCTTCTTGTTCTCTTGCATTCTTTAAACATTAAGGAACTATGCTATGCTACGGTATATCATTGATTTTTTTTAAAAAATATACTCTTGCATTTGAATTTTGTGTCTGAAAACTTCCATTTCACAAAGAATAGTACCGGTATACATCGTAGACAATGGACGAAACTTTTCCATGTTGTCCAAGCTTTACTTGGTGATAGACCTTAGTCTCAAAAACTTCGCTAGTTCATCAGTTTAAATGCCATTATAGTAATAATATGTACTACCGTGTGCATCTACAAGAAGACCAGACTTAGTGAAATAATGTTTTTTTGGTCACATGTGCCCAAGTTTCATATATATATATATATATATATATATATATATATATATATATATATATATATATATATATATATATATTTAAAAAAAATGACCTATCCATGTGACAACTTAAGTGCAGTCTGCACATTATCAATGAACTAAGGACCGTTGTTGTTTCGAAAATAATTATTGACCATCTTAAATAAAACAAAAATCAACTTCAGTTTGTTGATAATAATAACAGTAATGAAGTTTTGAGATATCGTGAGTTCGAAACTCTGTGTTGGGACATTATACTGAAGGGTTTCCTCGTTGTTGAAGCATTTCTTCCTGTAACTGAAAATACTTGCATCAATTCCCGGTAGAAGCTCACAGTGTTCAGATGGTACTTTAATCTGAAGGCGTTATATAGTCAAAAGAAAATTAGTATTTTTTTAAATGTCATCTTCTTCGACTTTTCTGTAAGAGAAGGTAGAGTCCGTGTGTAGACTCTTAACTGGTAGAAGATATATTCTCCTTCCTATTATGTAAAAAATGTAAATAACAACTTCATTTGTATGAGCTTTACATTGAATATTTACCTATGTGAAAGAAGGCATTGTATAAGAAAAAAAAAAAAAGACTCATCTGCGTAAATACACATTTGTTCTTGGAAATCGAGTGAATTGGGTAAAAGAGAATCGATTGGTGCATTGAAATGCTTAAGAGCCCTCCGGGTGATGTAACCGGCTCAGCCAGCCTCTCTTTCCTCACACATCCACTTCTGCGAAGGCGTTTTATGCAATTGAGGGCGCGGGGGCGGATTTCAACATCTCTGAACCCAGCGTGTCAGAAGCTCCGTGTGTAGCAAGATACACATGTTGTTTATAACCTACGTTGCATTTATACTTCTTCCGGTCCAAGTAGATCTTTGCAGTACCTTCGAATCAGACAAATGAAAAAAAAAAATCTTTCAGTTTTACGTCCCACGATTATGACGTGGAGGCTAAAGCAAACGAATGAGTACGACGGTAATTAATGGAAAAGAATGCGGGAGGAAATGGAGAACCCCGAAAAAGACCCACGGATATGATGTCCATGGTGCGAGTGGTCCCGCGTTCGATTCGACGTGGGGACATTCGGTCGAAAAAGTATAAAAGCTTTTGAGGCCAGCCATCCTTAGTGAGGATTCTCTGGGTTTCACACCAGGCAAATGCCGGGATGGTACTTATCATACAAGTCCCAGGCCGCTTCCTTCCTTCCCTTTCCTCGGATCGCTCTCATACGAGACGGGGGAACATGGCCGTAGATGCCAAAAGCCCAGAAATGTTATTAATTCCCCCTAAATTCCTAATTGAACAAAGGACTCCTCATATCAGAAGTGAACGCTGTACCACTCAGCCACTGTCTCCCTTCTGATCAAAATTGTTATATAGTGTATGTGTACTTGAATATAAAACTTTTTTTTTAATGAAAGCTTGAGAAGCTTAATACGGTAATTTTCCGCAAAATGTAATAATCTGAAATTATTTTTTTTTAGCTTTAACGTCCCACGCTTATACTCTTTAGGCTAAAGGAGATGGATGATTTAATAAAATTAAATGACTGTGAAATTTATATATATATATATATATATATATATATATATATATATATATATATATAAAATATTAGCTCTTCCACTGGAAATCGAACCCGAGACCACGCGCTAGCCACTAAACCTACGAAGAGGGCTGTGTGTAATGTTCTATCAGTTAATCTTATTGATTACTAATTGATTTAAAGAGTTTGCTAATGTGAACTTTTTTTCTCTTTACAGGTGAGTGCCTTCGACTGGTAATGCACCCGTAACTTTACTAAGGTAAACTAATTCCTATTTATTAAAGCAAGGCAGTTATGAATATAAGAACCACAAGAAAGATTCCAAACTAATGGTGACATCTAAACATACGTAGAAAATACAACTAACAACTCTTGGCGGGTCAGCCCTTAGGGGGCCAGGGACTATCAGCCAACTTTTGTGGCACGTGTCTGTGGGTGATGTGTGGTCAGCACATTGGCTCCTCTACTTCTTTATCTGAAGTAGTTCCTCAATTAACCTCACGATGCTAGATTGACGCTGCAGCTCCAACACCATTTGGGAATACGAACGGTCACCCAGCACTGCCTGATTTCACTACTTTCATGAGATTATTTACAAAACACTATACCCTATGTCAGCAGTTCCCCAAGTTCAATACTTCCATCGAATGTATTATTAAGGGTCTTTGCTGCGCGTAGCCCTGCTTTTTATATGTTATTATATAACCTGGACAACGAAAAATATTAGGAAGTGATCCACAAAAAATCTGCAAAATACTGATAAGGAAATTAATATGTTACTTACAGGTCTGAGGCTGCATTACGTACCGGTTTGCGTTAACGCAACCCGAAAAAATCAGAGCTCTAGTTACGAGTATTATAGAAATGCATGAAATTTAAATTCCAAGCTTATAATAATAATAATAATAATAATAATAATAATAATAATAATAATAATAATAATAATAATGAGGAGAATAGTGACCAATAAAATGAAATTAAATGTTTCAGTTTAACGTGTCCTTTATCCTAAGGGAGACGGGTGATTAAGGCAAGACAAAGGTAATGGAAGAATTTGTGGAATGAAAAGGTGGGAGGAAACGAGAGAACCCCGAGAAAACCCAGGGACACAATATTGTCCACTACAAACTTACTTTGTCGGAAATCAACACTGGTACCCCACGCAACAGAAGTAAATAATGACCATTAAAAAGCATTGGATAAAAAAAAAAAAATTGATGGTGATGGTGGTGGTAACTAATGAAGATAATTGAAATAAACCATGATTGCGAGGGATGAAACGGAACAGTTGTGTCCAGAGAACACACAAACACTGTTTCACACGTGGTACTGTTTGTATATTACACAATACCTTCTTTTTTCTTAAATGTGTATTGGTCATTTCTAAATAACAAGCACTCATATAATGCATGCTTTTTGTATAGGATAAAAACGAATATTAGAATATTATTGTACATTCTTGTTGAAGAAAAATTAAGTTCTCGGCTGTAGTCAAACGACTTGCATCTTTTCACTGTAGTTCGCGGGTAGTCGATTGAGTTTCGGATAGACTTTTCCTTATACACTCAACCATGGTGACACACGCATATGAAAACGAATTGTTTAAATTTAAAAAATAAATATATACATTATCGAACTTCAACTTGGACATTAGAAAGAATCGTAAATCCAAAAGGGTAGACTTTAATAAGCTATTGCGTAGTAACCTTCCTGTCACCTGGGTGATGGAGGAACGTGTATGGCGTGAACGCTTCGCCACATTTAAACACAAAGTAGGAAGCACATTGACTAAAAAAAAAAGTCGCGACGGCGCCAGAGAAGCTTTGGAGATTTTTACGAGAATCGATCTGACAAATAAGCCAAATCATCTGAAAGAATCTCTGTGGACAAACGAAAAGTCTCCGTAGGAAATAGGAGTTATTGAAAAAGTTTTTAAACTTTTATATTTATCAGTTTTCTGTGATATTCTTTGTTACTATGATTAAAAAAAAAAAATCCTTTTAAGATGATTATTATCTTGGTAGTTTATGTTGAGAGGAGAGGAAACTATCTCTTTTACAGATAAACAGAAAACTAATTTTTTCTCTTTTATTACTTTTCACGAAGAACTACGGCCGGCCAGAGGGCTTTTAGTTGGGTTATGCAAAACAAGCACATGGTCTCCCTTCTGTTTACTTTTGGGTTTTCTAGAGCTGAATTCGCGATGTAGGCTATAATTCAAGTAACTTCCAAATTACCTCACGGTTCTTTTCAATTGTAAATCGAACCTAAGAAGGACACGCGCACCAGGGTACAGTCAACGACAAAATTTCTTTCAGTTTGATTAAATTACTTTCGTAAATAACTTCAGAATGGAAGGACAATTTGAGTACCGTTTTCAGTAAGTTAAAAAGAATGTAATTTGTTGTACGTTCCAGCCATACTACCGGTATTCCCAAATTAATTCTATCAAACGGAAAGAACTATAGCTGATGCCAATTGCAAAAGTGCCCACTCTTTTAGATAGATTTTTAATTACACTTTTCAAACTAACTTGTAGACGTACTAATTTCATATTGATTCGTATCTCAGCTTTCATATAATTTTTCTCGTGACTTTTTGGACGAATATATTTTAAAATAGTTGTATTGGATTCAGGGTCGTCAAATGAACATAAAAAGCGTAATTACGAACTTATCCAAGCGTGGGCACTTGTATCGTTGACTGAGCCGAGGTTCTTTTCATGTTGCAAATGACATCTAAACCATGGGAGTTCGAGATGCGCACGAGACAAGATTTGTGGCTGTCTAGTCTCGAAAATGTGGTGTAAAGTGATGTCTCGACTCGAAAAATGTATATTTCTCTATTGGAAGAGCCGTGTCTCGACTCGAATTTTGTCAGGGAAATCCTGTCTCGACTCGTGTCATGCGCATCCCTACACACTGTGTTTGAAGAGTGAAGATTAATCAGGGAAATCATTTTGATAAAAAATAGAAATTTATTGGTACACACTAAAGAAAGAAAAGTCTTAATTGTGTACAAATACAAGAATTTAGCAGAACTTTCTTCCCTTACCTTGTAGTGAGAAAATTCTAATTTAAACTGATGTGAATTCCCTTGATTACCCGCCACTGAGATTAAAATAAATAATATACGTAGATGGTTCCTTGAAATGAGATTTTACTATTATCTATAGCAACGGTTGTTTACTGTTCGCTGCACTATTATAGCAATGTATCAAAGTTAATGGAGGAAAGCTGTACCTTATTTTTTACTCTTGTTTTCATTTCAACTTTGCGCTTTTCTTTCCGTAAACAGTCCCATTTACGAAAAAGAAGGAAAACATGAATGACAAAAAACTGGCAATTTGGTAGAAGACAATCCATTGAGACACACCTTTTTATCTGAAATTGTTTTTTTAAGTCGTCTTTGATCGACTCAAGAAGAATTTCCCCCATTTTCTTCCAGAGAGAAAACAAACAAATAAAACCCTTCATTTAAGTTTTTTTTTTTGGGGGGGGGGGAAGGTCTTTAGTAGAAAAGAAGGCAGAGACACAAGTTATAGGGTCCAGATTAACAGAACTTGCAAAGAAATTCCGAAAGAAAGGGAGACAATGCACCATTCATTACGAAGTTGAATTAAGGTAAGTTTAATGAATCGCTAAACAGATGGCAGTACGTATCCCCTATCTTTCCAGTGCATTTTATAGGGAGCGACAATATTGAAAATACCATAATTCAATCAAATTCAAAAGCTGAATATTCAAACTGTCCGAAGACGAGTTAAATCAATTAATAGAATAATTCGTTAACTTTTGTGATATTTTGTTTCTTTAATTGTTGAGTGTTTAGTTATTGGAGGCATGCTTCTGAATATTAAATTTGATCGCTCTCAACAACTAATGAAACAAAATGCGAGTGCACGCAGCAAAATCCCATCCCTCCCCCTTCCCTAGATTCCATACGGAAAGATGAATCCAGGACTTTAAAAACATGTTAGAGAAGCTTGACTCCTGGTGATACACCTTGAGTCTATATTTTATTTTAGTCTTTTTATAATTATACATTTTCAGAAATATTTAAAAAGTTTCTTGGACGTGTTGACGAACCGTTGGAGATAAAATCTGAAACAATTACTAGTTGCAAAGCAGAAATGACTCACAGAAAACTTGAGTCTCTCCATTGCCAAAGACTTCTTGGCATTCTTTGTACGCTAAGTACAGGATGTAAATAGTCTGAGATCTTGACTGTGGTTGTTGGATGCACAGACAGTTCGTCGTGTGTTTTTTGCTTGAACAAGTGAATCGCAAAAATAACCAGTTCCTTGTTCGTTGCAGTTCAAGTGAGAAATTCATCAGTTCTTCATTTGCGGTAGCTGTCATGGATGTATTTCCTGTTAAACGGCTTACAAATCCTATTTATTTCCAGCAAGTATGTCATGTATGTTTCATCAACAATGACAACTTGCAACAAAGAGTAACTTAAAAAAAATCTTTGCAGTGACTCGAGTTCCCTCATTCAAGTGTTTTACATTTACTCGAAATCTCTTCATTGCCAATAGAAATAGTGACTGGAAGGTCCAAGGTTTAGGTTTAGTTAAGTATCCATAAAATATATTTATTAAAATGCTACAATAGCAACAAAAGCGCCTGAGCTCCAACCTATAAACTTTCATTTCAAGCCTTTGATTTACGGTTGTTTGTGATTTCACGTTTAACGGAAACAAATATTTTAAACTATGTGTACTTTAAATAAATTATTTAAGTAGACCTTTTTTCATATAAAGTTTACTTTTTTAAATTATCGTTGAAAGCCTTTGTATTTTAATAAGCCTTTTCCAAAATCAATGCAAATGAATCGTGCTTCCATCTTCCGAGTTCTTTTAAACTGTATGTTGTGGACGTTTATATGTTTGAGGTCAATCCTTTCGACATTGAGATCTCGGAAACTACAGACTCTAGAAAGATGACGTTTTCACTGATCGATTGCAAATTTTGCTTAGTTTGCCCAGTTTTAATTGAATATTAAAAAAAACAAAACATGGTCATTATTTCTTTATTATATTTTTTAACACTTTCAGCCCCAACCCTGTTTGAGTAAATTTCATCCCGGGACCAGACTACAGTTTGCTATGAACACTGTCAGCCCATGTGTATCTATTTGATACACGTGGTCCATCAGTAAACCCTCACTGTGTATCAAAAAGATACACATGGGGCTGAAAGTGTTAAGGGTGCACTGGAAGCGTTGAAATTAAAAGAAAAAAAAACTGAAGCATCCTACGCGTGAAACATTCCAACACCACACTGTTGTATATATGGGTTGCATATGTCTCAGGCGTTTGTTTCATGGTCAAATAATAATTAAAAAGGAAGGATAACCATTTCTCGAGTCTAAGATAAATCTTTATTTCTTGAGTGTTTTGCCCAATGAACACCATATATAACTGCCATTATAATTAATTGTGTATGTAATGTATTTTCTTATTACATACTGCATTCAAGAAGAAAGAAAACACTGATCGTGCATGAATTAGAAACTCCAACCGGAAGTAGTCTCAAATCTTGCAAACGGTGCGAGATATTGACAAAAAATAATCGAAAAAATCTCCCCTTTATGATACTCCTTGCCGATTTTTTTTAAAAATCAAGACGTCTTTCACTTGTGTCTGTAAAGGGGCATGTACAGATGTTGTAAGGAATGAGAAGGAGATTTATGCTCATGCGAATGATGCGCTGTGTAGAGAGCGCAGGTTCAGTTAGTCTATATATTAAAATGCTAGAGAAGTTTATACCTTTGTGGCCAATCCTTTCAACAGTGAAATCTCGAAAACCATAAGTGCTAGAAACATGCCGTTTTTGCTGGTCGATTCCAAATTGTGTGCAGAAAGAAAACACTGATCGTGCATGAATTAGAAACTCCAACCGGAAGTAGTCTCAAATCTTGCAAACGGTGCGAGATATTGACAAAAAATAATCGAAAAAATCTCCCCTTTATGATACCCCTTGCCGATTTTTTTTAAAAATCAAGACGTCTTTCACTTGTGTCTGTAAAGGGGCATGTACAGATGTTGTAAGGAATGAGAAGGAGATTTATGCTCATGCGAATGATGCGCTGTGTAGAGAGCGCAGGTTCAGTTAGTCTATATATTAAAATGCTAGAGAAGTTTATACCTTTGTGGCCAATCCTTTCAACAGTGAAATCTCGAAAACCATAAGTGCTAGAAACATGCCGTTTTTGCTGGTCGATTCCAAATTGTGTGCAGAAAGAAAACACTGATCGTGCATGAATTAGAAACTCCAACCGGAAGTAGTCTCAAATCTTGCAAACGGTGCGAGATATTGACAAAAAATAATCGAAAAAATCTCCCCTTTATGATACCCCTTGCCGATTTTTTTTAAAAATCAAGACGTCTTTTACTTGTGTCTGTAAAGGGGCATGTACAGATGTTGTAAGGAATGAGAAGGAGATTTATGCTCATGCGAATGATGCGCTGTGTAGAGAGCGCAGGTTCAGTTAGTCTATATATTAAAATGCTAGAGAAGTTTATACCTTTGTGGCCAATCCTTTCAACAGTGAAATCTCGAAAACCATAAGTGCTAGAAACATGCCGTTTTTGCTGGTCGATTCCAAATTGTGTGCAGAAAGAAAACACTGATCGTGCATGAATTAGAAACTCCAACCGGAAGTAGTCTCAAATCTTGCAAACGGTGCGAGATATTGACAAAAAATAATCGAAAAAATCTCCCCTTTATGATACCCCTTGCCGATTTTTTTTAAAAATCAAGACGTCTTTCACTTGTGTCTGTAAAGGGGCATGTACAGATGTTGTAAGGAATGAGAAGGAGATTTATGCTCATGCGAATGATGCGCTGTGTAGAGAGCGCAGGTTCAGTTAGTCTATATATTAAAATGCTAGAGAAGTTTATACCTTTGTGGCCAATCCTTTCAACAGTGAAATCTCGAAAACCATAAGTGCTAGAAACATGCCGTTTTTGCTGGTCGATTCCAAATTGTGTGCAGAAAGAAAACACTGATCGTGCATGAATTAGAAACTCCAACCGGAAGTAGTCTCAAATCTTGCAAACGGTGCGAGATATTGACAAAAAATAATCGAAAAAATCTCCCCTTTATGATACCCCTTGCCGATTTTTTTTAAAAATCAAGACGTCTTTCACTTGTGTCTGTAAAGGGGCATGTACAGATGTTGTAAGGAATGAGAAGGAGATTTATGCTCATGCGAATGATGCGCTGTGTAGAGAGCGCAGGTTCAGTTAGTCTATATATTAAAATGCTAGAGAAGTTTATACCTTTGTGGCCAATCCTTTCAACAGTGAAATCTCGAAAACCATAAGTGCTAGAAACATGCCGTTTTTGCTGGTCGATTCCAAATTGTGTGCAGAAAGAAAACACTGATCGTGCATGAATTAGAAACTCCAACCGGAAGTAGTCTCAAATCTTGCAAACGGTGCGAGATATTGACAAAAAATAATCGAAAAAATCTCCCCTTTATGATACCCCTTGCCGATTTTTTTTAAAAATCAAGACGTCTTTCACTTGTGTCTGTAAAGGGGCATGTACAGATGTTGTAAGGAATGAGAAGGAGATTTATGCTCATGCGAATGATGCGCTGTGTAGAGAGCGCAGGTTCAGTTAGTCTATATATTAAAATGCTAGAGAAGTTTATACCTTTGTGGCCAATCCTTTCAACAGTGAAATCTCGAAAACCATAAGTGCTAGAAACATGCCGTTTTTGCTGGTCGATTCCAAATTGTGTGCAGAAAGAAAACACTGATCGTGCATGAATTAGAAACTCCAACCGGAAGTAGTCTCAAATCTTGCAAACGGTGCGAGATATTGACAAAAAATAATCGAAAAAATCTCCCCTTTATGATACCCCTTGCCGATTTTTTTTAAAAATCAAGACGTCTTTCACTTGTGTCTGTAAAGGGGCATGTACAGATGTTGTAAGGAATGAGAAGGAGATTTATGCTCATGCGAATGATGCGCTGTGTAGAGAGCGCAGGTTCAGTTAGTCTATATATTAAAATGCTAGAGAAGTTTATACCTTTGTGGCCAATCCTTTCAACAGTGAAATCTCGAAAACCATAAGTGCTAGAAACATGCCGTTTTTGCTGGTCGATTCCAAATTGTGTGCAGAAAGAAAACACTGATCGTGCATGAATTAGAAACTCCAACCGGAAGTAGTCTCAAATCTTGCAAACGGTGCGAGATATTGACAAAAAATAATCGAAAAAATCTCCCCTTTATGATACCCCTTGCCGATTTTTTTTAAAAATCAAGACGTCTTTCACTTGTGTCTGTAAAGGGGCATGTACAGATGTTGTAAGGAATGAGAAGGAGATTTATGCTCATGCGAATGATGCGCTGTGTAGAGAGCGCAGGTTCAGTTAGTCTATATATTAAAATGCTAGAGAAGTTTATACCTTTGTGGCCAATCCTTTCAACAGTGAAATCTCGAAAACCATAAGTGCTAGAAACATGCCGTTTTTGCTGGTCGATTCCAAATTGTGTGCAGAAAGAAAACACTGATCGTGCATGAATTAGAAACTCCAACCGGAAGTAGTCTCAAATCTTGCAAACGGTGCGAGATATTGACAAAAAATAATCGAAAAAATCTCCCCTTTATGATACCCCTTGCCGATTTTTTTTAAAAATCAAGACGTCTTTCACTTGTGTCTGTAAAGGGGCATGTACAGATGTTGTAAGGAATGAGAAGGAGATTTATGCTCATGCGAATGATGCGCTGTGTAGAGAGCGCAGGTTCAGTTAGTCTATATATTAAAATGCTAGAGAAGTTTATACCTTTGTGGCCAATCCTTTCAACAGTGAAATCTCGAAAACCATAAGTGCTAGAAACATGCCGTTTTTGCTGGTCGATTCCAAATTGTGTGCAGAAAGAAAACACTGATCGTGCATGAATTAGAAACTCCAACCGGAAGTAGTCTCAAATCTTGCAAACGGTGCGAGATATTGACAAAAAATAATCGAAAAAATCTCCCCTTTATGATACCCCTTGCCGATTTTTTTTAAAAATCAAGACGTCTTTCACTTGTGTCTGTAAAGGGGCATGTACAGATGTTGTAAGGAATGAGAAGGAGATTTATGCTCATGCGAATGATGCGCTGTGTAGAGAGCGCAGGTTCAGTTAGTCTATATATTAAAATGCTAGAGAAGTTTATACCTTTGTGGCCAATCCTTTCAACAGTGAAATCTCGAAAACCATAAGTGCTAGAAACATGCCGTTTTTGCTGGTCGATTCCAAATTGTGTGCAGAAAGAAAACACTGATCGTGCATGAATTAGAAACTCCAACCGGAAGTAGTCTCAAATCTTGCAAACGGTGCGAGATATTGACAAAAAATAATCGAAAAAATCTCCCCTTTATGATACCCCTTGCCGATTTTTTTTAAAAATCAAGACGTCTTTCACTTGTGTCTGTAAAGGGGCATGTACAGATGTTGTAAGGAATGAGAAGGAGATTTATGCTCATGCGAATGATGCGCTGTGTAGAGAGCGCAGGTTCAGTTAGTCTATATATTAAAATGCTAGAGAAGTTTATACCTTTGTGGCCAATCCTTTCAACAGTGAAATCTCGAAAACCATAAGTGCTAGAAACATGCCGTTTTTGCTGGTCGATTCCAAATTGTGTGCAGAAAGAAAACACTGATCGTGCATGAATTAGAAACTCCAACCGGAAGTAGTCTCAAATCTTGCAAACGGTGCGAGATATTGACAAAAAATAATCGAAAAAATCTCCCCTTTATGATACCCCTTGCCGATTTTTTTTAAAAATCAAGACGTCTTTCACTTGTGTCTGTAAAGGGGCATGTACAGATGTTGTAAGGAATGAGAAGGAGATTTATGCTCATGCGAATGATGCGCTGTGTAGAGAGCGCAGGTTCAGTTAGTCTATATATTAAAATGCTAGAGAAGTTTATACCTTTGTGGCCAATCCTTTCAACAGTGAAATCTCGAAAACCATAAGTGCTAGAAACATGCCGTTTTTGCTGGTCGATTCCAAATTGTGTGCAGAAAGAAAACACTGATCGTGCATGAATTAGAAACTCCAACCGGAAGTAGTCTCAAATCTTGCAAACGGTGCGAGATATTGACAAAAAATAATCGAAAAAATCTCCCCTTTATGATACCCCTTGCCGATTTTTTTTAAAAATCAAGACGTCTTTCACTTGTGTCTGTAAAGGGGCATGTACAGATGTTGTAAGGAATGAGAAGGAGATTTATGCTCATGCGAATGATGCGCTGTGTAGAGAGCGCAGGTTCAGTTAGTCTATATATTAAAATGCTAGAGAAGTTTATACCTTTGTGGCCAATCCTTTCAACAGTGAAATCTCGAAAACCATAAGTGCTAGAAACATGCCGTTTTTGCTGGTCGATTCCAAATTGTGTGCAGAAAGAAAACACTGATCGTGCATGAATTAGAAACTCCAACCGGAAGTAGTCTCAAATCTTGCAAACGGTGCGAGATATTGACAAAAAATAATCGAAAAAATCTCCCCTTTATGATACCCCTTGCCGATTTTTTTTAAAAATCAAGACGTCTTTCACTTGTGTCTGTAAAGGGGCATGTACAGATGTTGTAAGGAATGAGAAGGAGATTTATGCTCATGCGAATGATGCGCTGTGTAGAGAGCGCAGGTTCAGTTAGTCTATATATTAAAATGCTAGAGAAGTTTATACCTTTGTGGCCAATCCTTTCAACAGTGAAATCTCGAAAACCATAAGTGCTAGAAACATGCCGTTTTTGCTGGTCGATTCCAAATTGTGTGCAGAAAGAAAACACTGATCGTGCATGAATTAGAAACTCCAACCGGAAGTAGTCTCAAATCTTGCAAACGGTGCGAGATATTGACAAAAAATAATCGAAAAAATCTCCCCTTTATGATACCCCTTGCCGATTTTTTTTAAAAATCAAGACGTCTTTCACTTGTGTCTGTAAAGGGGCATGTACAGATGTTGTAAGGAATGAGAAGGAGATTTATGCTCATGCGAATGATGCGCTGTGTAGAGAGCGCAGGTTCAGTTAGTCTATATATTAAAATGCTAGAGAAGTTTATACCTTTGTGGCCAATCCTTTCAACAGTGAAATCTCGAAAACCATAAGTGCTAGAAACATGCCGTTTTTGCTGGTCGATTCCAAATTGTGTGCAGAAAGAAAACACTGATCGTGCATGAATTAGAAACTCCAACCGGAAGTAGTCTCAAATCTTGCAAACGGTGCGAGATATTGACAAAAAATAATCGAAAAAATCTCCCCTTTATGATACCCCTTGCCGATTTTTTTTAAAAATCAAGACGTCTTTCACTTGTGTCTGTAAAGGGGCATGTACAGATGTTGTAAGGAATGAGAAGGAGATTTATGCTCATGCGAATGATGCGCTGTGTAGAGAGCGCAGGTTCAGTTAGTCTATATATTAAAATGCTAGAGAAGTTTATACCTTTGTGGCCAATCCTTTCAACAGTGAAATCTCGAAAACCATAAGTGCTAGAAACATGCCGTTTTTGCTGGTCGATTCCAAATTGTGTGCAGAAAGAAAACACTGATCGTGCATGAATTAGAAACTCCAACCGGAAGTAGTCTCAAATCTTGCAAACGGTGCGAGATATTGACAAAAAATAATCGAAAAAATCTCCCCTTTATGATACCCCTTGCCGATTTTTTTTAAAAATCAAGACGTCTTTCACTTGTGTCTGTAAAGGGGCATGTACAGATGTTGTAAGGAATGAGAAGGAGATTTATGCTCATGCGAATGATGCGCTGTGTAGAGAGCGCAGGTTCAGTTAGTCTATATATTAAAATGCTAGAGAAGTTTATACCTTTGTGGCCAATCCTTTCAACAGTGAAATCTCGAAAACCATAAGTGCTAGAAACATGCCGTTTTTGCTGGTCGATTCCAAATTGTGTGCAGAAAGAAAACACTGATCGTGCATGAATTAGAAACTCCAACCGGAAGTAGTCTCAAATCTTGCAAACGGTGCGAGATATTGACAAAAAATAATCGAAAAAATCTCCCCTTTATGATACCCCTTGCCGATTTTTTTTAAAAATCAAGACGTCTTTCACTTGTGTCTGTAAAGGGGCATGTACAGATGTTGTAAGGAATGAGAAGGAGATTTATGCTCATGCGAATGATGCGCTGTGTAGAGAGCGCAGGTTCAGTTAGTCTATATATTAAAATGCTAGAGAAGTTTATACCTTTGTGGCCAATCCTTTCAACAGTGAAATCTCGAAAACCATAAGTGCTAGAAACATGCCGTTTTTGCTGGTCGATTCCAAATTGTGTGCAGAAAGAAAACACTGATCGTGCATGAATTAGAAACTCCAACCGGAAGTAGTCTCAAATCTTGCAAACGGTGCGAGATATTGACAAAAAATAATCGAAAAAATCTCCCCTTTATGATACCCCTTGCCGATTTTTTTTAAAAATCAAGACGTCTTTCACTTGTGTCTGTAAAGGGGCATGTACAGATGTTGTAAGGAATGAGAAGGAGATTTATGCTCATGCGAATGATGCGCTGTGTAGAGAGCGCAGGTTCAGTTAGTCTATATATTAAAATGCTAGAGAAGTTTATACCTTTGTGGCCAATCCTTTCAACAGTGAAATCTCGAAAACCATAAGTGCTAGAAACATGCCGTTTTTGCTGGTCGATTCCAAATTGTGTGCAGAAAGAAAACACTGATCGTGCATGAATTAGAAACTCCAACCGGAAGTAGTCTCAAATCTTGCAAACGGTGCGAGATATTGACAAAAAATAATCGAAAAAATCTCCCCTTTATGATACCCCTTGCCGATTTTTTTTAAAAATCAAGACGTCTTTCACTTGTGTCTGTAAAGGGGCATGTACAGATGTTGTAAGGAATGAGAAGGAGATTTATGCTCATGCGAATGATGCGCTGTGTAGAGAGCGCAGGTTCAGTTAGTCTATATATTAAAATGCTAGAGAAGTTTATACCTTTGTGGCCAATCCTTTCAACAGTGAAATCTCGAAAACCATAAGTGCTAGAAACATGCCGTTTTTGCTGGTCGATTCCAAATTGTGTGTAGATTTGCCAGTTCTCATTCAAATTAAAAAAAACAACTTCTATTCCATATTTTAGGTGTCGTTTTGGCCCTATTTGTTTAATGTTGCAACTAGATTCATACCCTTGTGAAAGGCAACCAGTAGAGGAGCTATGTATAGCGGGTTGATGGACATTTCAGGCGCTTTGCTTTAATCCGAAGGACAAAACCTATTGCGTGCTGGCAACTTCGAAGATCTGTGGACTCACAATGAGGCGTACTCGGATATGGAATTATAAGGAAAAAATATTTGCACTTGGTATCTTTAATCACTTATCCACGTTTGCCACAAACTCTCCCCAACATTCTATATATTAAAATACTACATTTATATGTTTGACTTTAGCAATTCACTCTCGTTGAGAGTATTCCTGTCCTTTACTTGTGTTCGTAAAGGGACTTGCACAAATATAGTGAAAAGTGGGAAGCAGATTCACAGCTTTCAAGCTCATATTAGAACTGTGCGCTGTGTAAATAGCACAGGTTCAGCTAGTATGTTCTTAATCTATTAGTTTGGACGGCCAGGCCAGTCGGTTCTTGTCGAAAAAAAAATCTCTTAAGAGAGAATTTTGGTTAATCTTGCAATTTCGTTCCATTTCACACTGGGGTGGCTCGGTGGTAGAGCGTTCACCTCTGGTGCTTGGGGTCCCGGGTTCGATCCCAGCCCCCGCCAAGTGAACTTTGTGGTGGACAAACACCGTGTGCGTGGGTTTTCTCGGGGCTCTCCGTTTCCTCCCACTTTCTTCATTCCACCATTTCATTCATTTCTCATAATCACCGTCTCCTTTAGCCTAACCGGCATAACCGTGGGACGTGAAACTTAAAGATTTCATTTCATTTTTCCATTTCACACTGGGACTCGATCTAATTTTGGAGAGACTGTGTCAAACTTGGTCTCCACAAACTGTAGATCGAATCATTCAAAATGTGACTGCATGGAATAGTACAAAACGTAAATATCATACAATTTCAACATACAAAATGTGCATCCATTAACCATTTTCAATTATTTTATATTGTATATTTCCCTGTTATTGACATCATTATGATTTCAGAGGAAAGGGGCGTGGAGGCTTACATCTTATGCGTGGGTCCCCTGGTTTGATCCTCGTCCAAGTAAGTTTGTGGTGGACAACATCGTGTCCGTGGATTTTCTCGGGGTATTCTAGTTTCCTCCCACTTTCTCATTCCACCAATTATTCCATCACCATTCACTTGCCTTAACCATCCGTCTCCCTTAACCTAAAGGAGATAACCCTGGGACGTTAAACTGAAATATTTCAGGGGATGTTTCAGGAAGATTCCACCGCCGGATATCTCTGATCGTTTTCAGCGTGGATTTATACTATTTTTGTAGAGCTGCTTTCCCTCCCCTCAGTGTATTAAAAGCCGTCCTCGAGAAGTTGTTGTTTGTTAACACATATCTTGATGTGACTAGTCTTAAAAAACGAAAATGTCGATAAAATCAAAACTTTTTTCTCCTCAATTGATGCAGTCAAGATTATCACTTGAGGAACCATCAACATGTCAAAACAAATACTGTAAAAGTATCATGTATCTGCTGGGTATCACTTGCATCTTAAGAATCTCAACAGAGAAACAACCTTTTACGTTCCACAAAATCAAACAAAGTTAGCGTTAATCTTCCATTCATCATAAACAGTTTTAATCGTAGAGCCGAGGTCTGAAGACAAAACGATCGATTGAGTAAAAGAACGAAAGGTATGATTGTTGAAAGGACTGCGGGGCGGGGGCCACCCAGAGCATTGCGTTTCGTGGGCTCTGCCCAAACGATCCGCGTGCCCAAGTTTGGTGCTGATGCCTGATAAAGTCAAACGAGCAATCGCCTACATGAAAAGAACCTGTCCTTTCCTCCGCTTGTGCTCTGCTCCGCCCACAGTGAAGTAATAAAGCCCTGTAAAGAAAATTAACATGAACCAACAATTCTCAGTTGATAAAGGAGCCTCCGTTTGCTTGCATAGAGGGCGTTTACTGATAGCGCCAGAAGGAAGGGGGGGGGACGAGAGGGACTACTATGAGAACGTCAATTGTATACACCTGGGCTGTGTGTGTGTGTGATTCTTGAATGACATGTTTAGTAGGGGCTCGTGTCACACACGAGGCTAATTTTCTATTGCTCTCACAGAGGACATTCGTGTGTGGCTTGAGATGTCGTTTGACAGCTTGGCATCACTTTATCTCAAATTTAGAGCTATCATATTTTTGGTTTCGTATGAGCAAAATGGTGCCAATGGGAGAGCAAAAGGGGAAGCAGGTGATACGGTTCCTAGCATTACTACTAAATCTGAAATGTGAATAGGATTCCCGATTAGGAATGGTGATAGAAGATTTTAGTAGAAGAGCTTAATATTATTAGCAATTAGAACAAACGAGTTTCGTTTCCGATTCGTGAAACTACAGAAGACTTCCAAACTGTGTGGATTTAATACAGAAGCCGGAAGTAGATGATCTAAAATTTCGGGCTGTAATAAAGGGATAACGTCAAAGATGTTTGGTTTTTCGGAAGATGTATAAATATAACTGCTCCATGCTATATTATTATTATTATTATTATTATTATTATTATTATTATTATTATTATTATTATTATTATTATTATTATTATTATTATTATTATTATTGTTGTGTTGAAATCAGAAATCTTTAACTTCAAAAATTTCTGGTTTTAGGGATGCGCACGAGACAAGATTTAAAGCTGTCTCATCTCGAAAAGATGCTGCGAAAGTTACGTATCGTCTCGAAAACTATCTGTTTCTATTGGAAGAGCTCTGTATCCTCTCGAATCTCGTGCGCATCCCTATCTGGTTTGAACAGTAATATATGTGCACATGAAGCTTATTGTTGGGACGCTAATCTGTTTTTTTTTTTTAAATCCGTATCTCTCACCAGCTTTGCTCTATGGAGATCAATCTTGAAACCGGAAGTGCAGTAGAATTCTACTACTTCCGGTTTTGTGGAGACAAAAGATTTGAGATGAAATCTATTTTGGGGGGACGTTGAATCAATTCCAGAAACAGCAGCTCTCTTTCTGTGGACGTTTCTAGTCTTTGGTGGCCAACGTTGGAGCGAAAATCGTTGATTACTACCACTTCCGTTGTGAATAAAGGGTCGAGGGACACTGAATCGATTGGAAATAACTGCTTCTCGCTATCTGTTCCGTTTTTTTTTCCTTTGGCCGCGGAGCTAAGTGGTAGAGCGTTCACCTTTGGTGAGTGGGATCCGTGGTTTGATCCCAGTTCGAGTCAAATGGCCTTTGCGGTGAACAAACACCGTGTGCGTGGGTTTTCTCGAGGTTCTCCAGTCTTCTTTAGTCTAGCCGGCATAACCGTGGGACGTAAAACTCAAAGATTTCATTTCATTTTTCTTGTTTGTCCTAATACTTTTCGAGAGAGGATATAGCAGTTGTATCAGACTTTTGATACTTATGCATAGTATAATATGGAAGTCTAAAATAAATAAATAAATAAAAGACTCTTCCAGTGTTTTCTGAAAATCGATGTACTTCACATCAGAATGAGTACTACAAAAGTGCGATGACATACATAGACCTACAGCTTGGAGAAGATAGGAGAGAAAATTACCATAATAATACAAAAGGGGAATAAAGAAGTAAAGTATAGAGACAGAAAAGTGAAAATGGGGATGATGAAATGGAAGTAAATAAATTGGTTAGGAAAGTGTTTACTACATATTGAGGAACATGCTAGAAAGTGTGATGGAAGGGAATACAGAGAGAAAAGGGGGAAAGACCAATAGCTAAGTCAACACTGGGTTTGAAAGCCAAATAAATCGCCAAAGTATCTGGTGCACTTACTCTACATTGTCTAAGTGGAGATAGAAGTTTAGTTCGAGTTGTAGCCCTTTACTTTTTATTATTATTATTATTTTAAATCTTATATTTCCATTTTGAACTTCTCGGAGTAAAGAAAAGCCCATAAATAAGGCATGATTTTATCTCTAATCATCATCCGGGAAATTTTATTCGAATCGGTGGCACAGAGTATGTGAAAAAAACCATATTACCCCAAAATTAAGGGTAATATGGGTTAGAGTGTGAGAAATATGAGCAATACAAATACATTAAGTAATTGTCTCTCAGTACACACAAATTCTACAATAATAAGCTTTAGAATAAAATGTAGTGACAAACATACTCTTATAGACAATGTAGGAACTCAATATTACGAAACTCGTGTGGTTCGGATTCCACGTTAATCAGTAGGTCCACGTATCATATGTCCTCGCTGCTGAACGGGACGCTAAAATAAAATCAACTCAATATTACGAAAAAGGAACTTATAAATGATAAATATTACATGGAACTTGTGAAATTAATAATTCTGCCTAAGGACACTGATGACACATGCATAGTTTCAATATGAACACACGGAAAATGATACCACAACGAACATCGTGTACACTTTACCCCCTCTTCTCCATTGTGATAATCATGGAACCACCCTTGGCACACTGAACATTGAGAATCAGTATTATCCTCAAACGTCGGTGTTCATCGTCGTCTTACCTTTGTTTGTCGTTGTAAACTTCCTTCTCTTCTCCATCATCAGAAGATTTTCGTCTGTTGTCAATTCTTTCGAACTGCCTACTGTGCCTGAAATTTACATGAAATATTATATTTGTTTTACTGCATAACAGAAAATTTCCCAACTTTGAATGCGTTTGTTTTCGATTTTTATTTATTTTTCACGGGACGGGGCAGGTTTCATACTTGCAAGGCTTACCCACTGTTCAATCTATCGAGCCCTGTATTTGAAACGTACCCTGTGTCGCTTTCACGAGACCTTTTCTCTCTTGACCATATTCTCCACGTAAATACGCGTACCCATATTTCCCCCAATTCCTAAACTCATATTACCCCATCTTGCTATATTTTATATAGGTTTGCAACATTGCTTGTACACGATTCTGCAACACGCGCCATGCCTTGCGAACAAAGGGAAACATCTTGGGCTCTACACGTGAGAGTAACCAAGTTTTCGTAATTGTTTTATATATTCGGAAAATATCTTATGTTTTATAGGTGCAGAATAACAACGGGCATTTTATGGAGCAAGAAAATTGTACATCACTTACTTTCAAACCATTAACATTCTCTTAAATTTCTACTTCCACGTTTCACACAACTTACAGTTGCATCCGAGACGCCAACAGTGCTTCTAACCCAACGCAAGAAGAAATTTCATCTTGTGCTTGCTGCGCTACGAGGAGGAAACCTTTTTCCGCCCATATTCCCCCTATTTACCGTATATGAAAAGAACCACAGACTCACCAAATTTATACATCCTCTACACATGTTCAATATGTGCCCATTTAGTGACATGACACATGTACAGATGGCGTCTTTTTTCTTGCTTTCCCTCCATTTTCGATAGGTACTAACCTCGCACTACCACACCCGATTAGGAAAGATAATGGACTCGCGCTGCCACCTGGGGTAAACAATAGAAACTTTGTGAGATTGTGGTTCTTTTCATATGTCTTTCATGTGTGTACGTTTAATACTTTTGAAAACATACTCTTTTCGAAACGAATGAATCATTTATGTTAACCCTGTATATTTACTCTGTTTGGCCATGCGAGAGAGAGAAAACCTGAAGAACTTCATGATGAGTCGCCATTTGGACCAAGATGTAGAGAGAGCAAACGTTAAGAATTCAGTTTGTTGAGGGATCTGTCCAGTTGATCCGAGATACAATAACAACAAAAATTTAGTTTCCCATATTATTCCTATAGAAGATATTTTGTAAACGCGCCTGAAAGCTATGCAGTTCATTTTATTATAATGTTTTGATGGGTTGTATAGCTTGTGGGATATGGTTAATCTAATTCAATGAAGTTTCATTTTATGTAGATTGTGACAATACTGTTTGATTAGTTAGCAGCGTCGCAAGTCTGTCTTCAACATGGGAAGGGGGGGGGACGTGTAAGACCGTTTAAGCGATGTTCAAAATATTTATGAAGTTGATAAACGATGCTGTGAAGCATCAGGGGAGCAGAGCTGTCTTCAACATTGGGAGGTGGGCAGATTTGAGGCTTATTCTGGGAAAACAGCAATTTTATCTCAACTTTCCTTTGTGACAATCAGACACAAATCATCACATTTCTCCCCAAAAAAGCATATTTCAAATCGGATTATTTAGGGGGACAGTCCCCCTCAGTTCCAAGATTGGAAGGGACATGTCCCCCTCATTCCTCCCGTGATTTGCGCCAGTATTAGCACGTTTAATACATTAGTTACCTCTTATATAAAAGTTACGTTATTGATTTAAAAATTTCTTCGCAATGATCACTCAGCTGACACATTATTTCGCACGATTTTTGCGGATTTGTTTGAGGTATCTTGCGCGGCAGCAATAAGTTCGATACTGGAGCTATTCCTGTAGTTTATATTGATGTGAACGAATCGTTAATAACAGGCTTCAATGCATGCATATATATAATATGCCTGCATATGTTGTATATGTGGCCTGAGACATGAAGACAAAACGTCGGCTTTCATAAAAAAAGATGAACCTGTTATGACTACGTAATATTTAGGTTCTACATGAGAATCATCCTAGGTATGAAAGTACAAGACTAAATACTAGTTCCTAACAAACTGTTTCCTTACCTCTGTAATTGAACCATAAGCTTATAATATTAATATCGTGTGTCTGATCCGATCTGTGAAGGCCTTGAAGTAAATATCCTTTGTTGATCGCCCAATAACCAACAGTTGCCGGTTGCAGTGATCATCATCGAACAGATAATAAATGCAGAGGCATTGTTTAAGCCCGCAACATGCAATTACACGCTCGATTTGCATAAAGCGAAGCCACCCGTTGTAGCTGCATCTCAAAAAATGGAGAAACAAAATAAGAAAAAGGGAAGTTGCTTCATCCTATCTTATTCTTTGCTTACTGATGACATCTGAATTCTAATGATGCCTCTCATTTTGAAACTTTTATAGCTTCCGGTTCTCAATACAAAAACATAATCTTTTCATTCATTTAACTGCAGTGTTGCCAGCAATTTCCGGTTATAATTTTTTTTAGGAACTTCAGGTGCGACTTCGATAAGGCAAGGAGAATATTGTCTTAGGAATTTGGTCTTTATTTAGAACTAACTTAGAGCATGCATGTATTGCGGTTAATTTTGACGTAAGAATTATAATCTTTAATATAAAATTTGAAATGAAATCTTTAAGTTTTACGTCCCACGGTTATCCCGGCTAGGCTAAAGGAGGCGATAATGATGAGAAATGAATGAAATGAAGAAAATGGTAGGAAAGGGGAGAACGTCGAAAAACCCACGCATTCAGTGTTGGTATACAGTGATGATGGTTGGCATACAGTGTTTGTCCACCACAAAGTTAACTTGGCGCGAGCTGGGATCGAACCCAGGACCCCATGCACCAGAGGTGAACGCTTTACCACTGAACCAC
Source organism: Thermobia domestica (assembly GCF_964235325.1). Classification (NCBI taxonomy): domain Eukaryota; kingdom Metazoa; phylum Arthropoda; class Insecta; order Zygentoma; family Lepismatidae; genus Thermobia; species Thermobia domestica. The sequence continues at coordinate 2,637,480 of NC_137464.1, read as the reverse complement.
CGCGACACTGTTTAATATAAACAATGGTATTCGGGTTATAAGTTTTAATGAAAAAAATAAAAGCTGGGAAAGGCTGGACTGAAAGAGTGAGACCATATCGTGGGTAGCGTCGTACAGCACTATCATGTCAGCCATCTTAAATTGATGTCCAAAGTTTTTAATAGGAAGGACTTTCGTGATATGCCTGTACTTATTAACATACATTTTTTGAATAACTATAATTCTATTCTCAACTTGCATTGTAAATGTATTTGCCATTTTCATTGTAATTTAAACTTTCTATGATTATAAAAATTAAAATACTTAATACAAAGTACTTCTTGTCATAATTCTATTTGTAGGAATAAGTGCCATGTTATTTTGTTCCAGCATTAGCAATCTTATATTTTCTTTTAATTTTACATCAAAACTCTTGTAATATAGTAGTTTGCGTTATAACTTACGGTGGGCACGGTGACTCAGTGGTAGCACTTACCTCTGGTGTGTAGGGTCCCTGATTCGATCCCCGCCTAAGCAAGTTTGTGGTGGATAATACCGTGTCCAAAAGTTTTCTCGGGGTACTCCCGTTTCATCCCACTGTGTCATTCCATCGATTCCTCTATCATCATTCAGTTCGTTTAATCGTCGTCTTCCTTAGCCTAAAGAGCATAAGCGTGGGACGTTAAACTGAAAAATTTCATTTATTGCGTTGGATCTTTTGTTTACCATTTGTTTAAACACTTGCCCAAATTGTAGAATGTTTGTCAGTTTCGAATGATCTAGGTCAGTAGTTCTCAAACTTATTGTTACCGCGACCCACATTAAATTATAAAATGTATTTTTGGCCCACCTACTTTTATGCAAATACACATGGACATTCTACGTAATGGGGGTGTATTTCAAACTAATTAAATTTTGTAAATCATATCTCTAATTTATTTCCTAGACTGAAAAAGTAAAAATTCACATGATATACAAAAAGTAATTGGAAAGCAAAATCTCTGTACAACTATTCATAATGAGTCACATGCGATGCGTGTGCTTGTTTTCGATATTTATTAATAACTGTATTGACATCCACGCTGATGAATTAGGCTACTATCAGGTGCAAGGAATTAGACACTTGCAGTCGATTTCTGTATTTAGTCTTGATCCCCGCCATCGCTGTTGCTTACATTTTTCTGTGTTTTTAAGGAAGTAACCAGGGCTCTAAGTAACCACTTACTGGATTGTTCACCTTATTAACAAACGCTTCCAATTTTCATTTTCTGAACAGTACTTCACAACATCAAAATAAAATTTCCATAATTAGAAGGAAAAACTTCTAGCGACCCACCGAAAAAAACGACCCACCGAAAAAAACGACCCGCGACCCACACTTTGAGAAACTGATCTAGGGGGGATTTTATATTTACTTTTCTTGGAAAAGGCACTTTATTAAGAAAAATGAAAGGTGAACGGTTGTGTAACAATGACTTCCTGTAAACTATTTTCTTTATTAATATTATTCTTGGATTTTTGAATAATTTGAGAAAGTGAAGACAGAAATAAGAGGAGAGAAGGAACTGGCTAGCGTACACATGAAACTTCAGTAACAAAGTTCGGCGACAGAAACGTATGAAATGAAAAAATAAATAAATAAAAAAGTTGATACTGGGTAGCAAATATATATATATATATATATATATATATATATATATATATATATATATATATATATATATATGGTAATTATATAAAAGGTCAGTCGGGGTGTGGTCCATATTTTGTTGCTAATGCCATCTACCGAGATGATTAATTGTATTTTTTTTCAACAGGGATTTCGACTAAGTTCTTTCTTTTTTAGTTTTAATTAAGGTAGAAAGTTTTTGCAAAGTTCATAGTCGGACATGGTGTGCCGCAAGACACAAATAACAAATGCTTCCTGCTAATTACAAACCCTGCTTTTTTTTTTTTTTTTTTTGTATTTTTAAGTGCAACTATGCTGAATGTACTTTTTAAAATCCTAACAACACAAAATACGGCTCACTGCCTGTTCTGAAAATCTAGCAACATGGTGTTCTTTATGTGCTAGTAGCTCATGGCGTGGAGCCTTCTCACCAGAGGTGAGCATTCGATCCTGACACCCCCTTCCGTCTATCGAACTTTCCATTCCACTCCTGGTTCGAATTTTATCGTCAAATGTTTTTGTTATGTCTTCGTAATTAGCTTTTTTTTTGTGCTAATTATAGCTCAACCGTTGAATTCATATAATACATAAGAAGAATTATTTGGTTCACTGAAATTTGCCCACATCCCCTTTACAGCACTGAATCTGTATAATACCCAATCTAAAACTTAATGTAAGATTCGATTTACTACTATTTGCTACTCGAGTTTCCATACATGGAAGTACCTCAACCCGGAATCGAGCCTGGGACATGTGCTTTAGCCATTGGCCATGAAGAGACTTTTGTAGGTATAAATTTATAATTTCTTCGTAGTTAGGCGCTATGATAGAAAGTAGTAACGCGTTTTTCACCATTAATGTGCTTTTCACTATATCTTTAACTTAGTTCCTACGTGCTTCCGTTAGTGCTCATTATTTAAATTTACTCGCTGTTTTTCATTATTTTTCATTACGTTTTTCCCTGAGTTTAAGGTTTTGACTTATCACCTTGAAGTTCATCAAGTATATACGCAAAGGTGGACCGCTCAGTTATTGAAACATTTTCTTCCAGTATACGAAATTGTAACATAATGACATTTCAAAATATTAAAGTACTGTTAGCTTTCCTCGTTAGTCGGACTACATTTTTATTATTAGATCATTGAGTTGATTTTAGTTTATCAAAAGACCCAATATATATTTTAATTCGAAATTTTCCTCTACGCCTTATATCTGGAGAAGTACATATAGTGTAGCCAAACCCAAACTATCACTTCACTCACGTCAGTATGATGTGCTTATTCCGTAAAAATATACGAAAACTCGATTTAGGGTGCATTCAAAAATTTTATGGCCCCTGGTCCAAAAACTAATAATTGGTGGGATCGCAATCTTTTGATGCATTTTTTGATCATTCCTAAAATTCTTGTATTCTGGTAAAAACTGTTATTTTTTTTTCTGAAAAACAAAATTTAGGAAACAGCAATGCTGTTTATCTTACTGTCTGGTAGCTTTGTGTAGAGTGATGAATGTTTATTGTCTCCCGACATCTCTTTGCCACGAAAAACATTTACAAGGTTGAATGTTGGTCTCACAAGTTCTTTGCTTTTTTTCAGGAATATTTCTTTTAACTGTGTGTTTGAAAATGTTAATAAAAATAAATGGGCAATAAAGTGACCATTTTATGACCCTGTGTTCCCGCCAAATAATTATTTTACGTTTATGGTGCCATCTTAGTCCTATTTGCGGTTATATTACAACCGGCCGTGGTTTATATTTTTGTCTCGAGTTCTCACTTTCAAATTTAAAATTAGGCCCATAAATACGAAAAGAAAACTCTTAATATTTTATGATTAATTTTTTAAACATAAATGGAAGTCATATTCATCGGATGCATACACTTCAAGTACTCTCTTAACATTCTTCTGTCTTTATCGTTTAAAATGATGCGTTTTAATTATGCAGTTAGGAAATGTTAAGCCCATTGTACGTGGGTTTCAGATGCAGATACTTTTATGAGAGTACATCCAGTGGCGGATGTATATGGTAAAAACGGGGGGAGGGGAACCAGAACCCAGACTATGATAGGTATATCATGAACTTAGAATTTGTCATGGGTCCTGCAGAAGTTTCGAACTTAACCTTCTCCTGATTTAAGAGTCCCTATCACTGCGAAATTAAAATACCGCTAATTTTACATTAATTATGCGGTATCTTCAAATAGATAAACGATGATCGAAAAGTGGATCAAGACCTCCCTAGACGATGTTATTTTGCATGAGGTACCGTTATCATGAGTCACCTAGTAACTTTCCGTTTGCAGTTATTTAGAAACGCGAAAATAAATGCCGATTTTCAATATGGCTGGAAATCGAAAGCAGATAAGTGAGTCATGATAACGGTATCTCACGCAAAATAATATTGTCTAGGGAGGTCTTGTTCCACTTTTCGATTATCTTTTATCTATTTGAAGATATCACGTAATTACTGTAAAATTAGCGGTATTTTAATTTCGCAGTGATGAGGCCTCTTAATATTATGGCTAGGTTAAACGTTGACATTGTGGACTTCAAGTATTGTTTTACAAACCAAAAAACTGCAACTGAAAATATCTGTTTCAAAAAATTTTACAATAAAGAATAAAAGTCAACGCGTACTATAAACTTTCATAGCTTAAATTATTTTTGTCACTCAAGAAACTGAAAGGGGAGTGACTAGACTGTTCTCTGCCCTTTATAGTTCCCAAATCCCAGGATCGCATTGTCGGTTGTTTCCTAAATTCAAATCAATCAAGAGCTCCTTCGTGGCTAAGCGGTTAGCTTATTAAGCGCCTTTGGCGTGGGAGCCCCGGGTTCGATTCCCAGCGGAAGCTCATGTGGTTCGGATTCCACGTTAATCAGCAGAACCACGTCTCATATAGCCTCGCTGCTGAACAGCACGTTAGACTCAAAATCAACTCAGCTCTAAATTCCAATCAAAGTGTCAGCATCACTTCTGAGTTAATCTTTCCAGAAGATGATTACTGGCATCATCCACATCAGTAGAAGAAGAGAAAAGGTTTTGTTCCTGGTATGGGTGTGTGCATTCCATTCCTCCTACTTCACTGTTGACTAGTTATGCTCTTCTATAATCCAGTCGTTTCGTACACATGGTCTTGGCTTTGATTTCCAATAGGAGCACAGAAGTTGGGTGGTGACTCATGATCATGAAACACTTGAATCTGCTTGATTTAAGAATGAAATCAAATGGAAATCTTAGTTTTACGTCCCATCGTTATGCCCTACAGCAGCGTTTCCCAACCTTTTTCAACTTGCGGCACACTACAGGTGTAACTTGAATTCTTGCGGCACACTTATATAGATATTGTTATTATTATTATTATTATTTATAAATATAAAATACAGTTGTATTTTTTCTCTGTGATTACTGATCTCCTCACAGAGAAGAAAGCTTGATCGCTGGTTTTCTCTCGTGATAAATCATTATGCATATTTTCCATTCTAATTTAAAACTTGACAACAATTGTAATGAAATATAGGACTCAGGTTTCTAAAAATACAATTCCTTTTTTCGAAAACTGTATCCAACCGTTCACAAAGAAGAAAGATCACTAAATAATGAACGATCAAACAAATCTCTTACTTTTAAAACACAAATGTAGGTAACTTGTGTGCACGTCTGCTTTGTCGAAAGGATTGAATGATATTTTAAAATTTCAAGTTACGAAATTGTCTGCAACAATAAAGAAGCAATAATGGTCATATCAATGACAACAAATACTTTTTTCAACATTAAAAATGTACAGAATAGTAGGTCAGTATGAAACTTAAAATTGTAGATTTATAGTAGAGCTTCATAGTAATGTGAAATACAAATATACATTTTTCCCTATGTCTTGCAATTTGATTGCTATAGAATTAACAATTTTGTTTCAATTTCCTCGCGGCACACCGGCGGCCCACTCGCGGCACACCGGTTAGGAAACGCTGCCCTATAGGATACACAAGATTAATGCTAGGAGGGCTAAGCGGGGCAAAAATTGTAGCACACTTACGGTTTCTATGATAGCCGTGTAAGTAATGACTGTTTGTTTTCCATTTTCCTTATTGAAATAAAATGAAATGAAGAATATAGAAATGAAATAATTTTTATATGGAAAGTGTTATTTTTCGTTAAAAATACCAATTTTTGATTGGCAAAATGCACCCCACTCAGTACTCCCTGGAAATAATTTAAATTATTGCAATGCGCATTCTTTTACATTTGCCAGCCCACTACTGCTTCGTAACAATAAATTCCGAGAAGAATGATGTAATATTACATTAATAAACATTGAACTTGTCACTTGGTATTGAGTATTATTGTGTAACAGCTAGCTAAAGCTCCAGAATGAACTGTACAGCCCTGAACGAACAAGAAATAGAATCGGAACTTCTTGGATATGGTTCTTCATTTGATGAGGATTTTGTTGAGAATTTAAAAGAAGTTGACTACCAAAGTGATGAAAATGATGACTCAATAAATTCTCATATCACGATTGAACACACATCACATCATCAAAAAAGTTGGAGATCTCCTTCATGGCTAAGCGGTTAGCATACGCGCCTCTGGGCAACGCGCTGGCGTGGGAGGCCTGGGTTCGATTCCCGGCGGGAGCTCATGTGGTTCGGATTCCACGTTAATCAAAGGTCCATGGCTCGTATAGCCTCGCTGTTCAACGGTACGTTAATCTCAAAATCAACTAAAAAATATGTTGGGGTCCAATTTGTGTCCCGCTTGGCACTCTGCGGGTGCTGAATAGTTTGTCCCTCTAAGAGTATGAAAATAAATAATAGTGAAAGAAAAAATGAAATGAAATCTTTAAAGATGGGTTGCCACGTTAGAAGAACTTGTAGCTGTCATAAAAAAAAAAAAAAATCTTGAAATCCTAACATATTTCACCGCGTACACATACATAGTCTTGAAAGAGTCATAAAACATTTTTTCCATCTTGCAAGGAGTTGAACGATGTGCAACTTTCTGGAACGTCTTGCTTGCTACCTGCTATCGCCCTCCCGCTGACATAAAGGAAAACCAAGTTTCGCCGCTTCCGAAACAACGGATTCTTTTGGACAGGGAGGGGGAGTGCGCCAAAATACACATTTTTAATGAGGAGGTTAATTGTTTGTCCACTAGACTGCAGTGCTGCATGGGTAGTGATATACCTTTCTTGCTTACAAGAAGTTGTAAAATCTAAACAGTAGATAGAAAGATCGGGTAGCAAGGTCCTTTTTTTTTTTTATGACAGCTACAAGATTCATGTAAACTGGAAACGTGGCTTAAGTTTTACCTTCCATGATTATGCCGGCTAGGCTAAAGGAGACGATGATAATGAGAAATAAATGAAGTAAGTGGGAGAGCTTCGATAAAACCCACGCATACGGTGTTTGTCCATCATAAAGCTCACTTGGTGCGAGCTGGGATGAACCAAGGACCCCGTGCACCAGAGGTGAACAATAGTGAAACAATTAATTGAATAATAATAATATGAGGGGGGATGGGAGGACACCGGATTCTATTTTGTCCATCACAAAGTTGAGTGGTCGGAGATCGAACCAGGAACTCTGAGCACTCTTCAACTGAGGCAACGTTCCTCCTTAAATTAAGAAGTAGCGACTTCTGGCCGAAAATAATTAATAAAGTTGGGAGTCAATGTACTCGGTTGAAGATGAGGCATCTGGGATTCAGTAGCTGAAACACCGAAGAGTACACTTTAATTTCAATTTTTTTTTTTTCCTACTCGCATGTTGTTACAACAGGGACTTCGTAGAATTCCTTCCTCTACCCTCCTCCCGCTCCTTCCGTCGATGAATATATTCCGATCTCCTTTTGCATGAGAAGCGTTATTCACGGATTGCGCTAGTGACGTCATCTGAGTGAGGCACCGATGAATGTTAACATTCTATTAGCAACTTTCCTCTTCATTTCAACGTAAATAATGCGTCATTTAATTTTTTTTTATGTATAAATGTTAATGCCTTACGTATCATTTAATACAGTAACTACTAATAAACTCGGCTAAAGACAGGAAAGAAGATAGCTCGAAAGTTGGATTCATGAATGAATCGCAAGTTAAAAAAAAAAAAAAAAATCAAGAATAATCTGTCAAACCTCAATTCTCTAGACTTGATATAGCCTACCCGAAGTATGTGAAGTTTTAACCTCTTGAATATTTTTCTAAGATTTAACGAAATATCTTACACTTGAAGTTAAACCAAAACCAAATAACAGTAATAGGCTACTTTAGGCCAATGGTTCTCAACCGATATGTCGCGACACACTGGTGTGTCACGCAGTTCCCTCAAGTGTGTCGCGAAATTTTAGAATTAAAAATCAGGAAGAATTTAATAATAATTAGTTATAATAAAAATATCAGACAAGTGTGTTGCGATGTCCTGAACGGTTTAGTAAAGTGTGTCGTCAGTCAGAAAAGTTTGAGAACCACTGCTCTAGGCTTCATACAGTCTCATATAGGCTACTTGGGGTACAGGTATGTGAAGTTTCAACCTCACTAATATATATATACATAAGGGCGGATCAAAGGGTGGCTGTAGAGGCTATAGCCCCCCCCTTGACCCTCAGGTATACACTGGATAAAATGGACTTCAATCCTGTTTTACACTGGATAAAGCGGGAAACTATGGTTTAGCCCCTCCCTTGATCATATCCTGGATCCGCCACTATATATATATATATATATATATATATATATATATATATATATATATATATATATATATATATATATATATATTTAAATATAAAATGTGTTAACCTAAAAAAATCTAATCTTAGCACATATTTTTTCCATGTACGGGAATATGGATATTCACCGTTAAAATCACTGTTACCCACGAATCTGTTATGGATTATCTCCGTTAACAAACTCGTCCGAAATAATCAATCTAGCTGTCTAATGCAATAAATAAATAAAATCATTTTTATTCATGAATTATCGTTTGGAGTAACGGACTTACATACTAACATATTCCAATCTTAAAAGGGACATGAGCATGATCCTTATAAACAGTTGGGGGGCCGCAATGGCTCAGTGGTAGTTTTCACCTCTGGTGCTTGGGGTCCTTGGTTCCATTTCAGCTCGCACCAAGTGAACTTTGTGGTGAGCAAACGCCGTGTGTGTGGGTTTTCTCGGGGTTCTCCAATTTTCTTTATTCCACCATTTCATTCATTTCTCATTATCAAAGTCTCCTTTAGCGTAGCCGGCATAACTGTGGGACGTAAAACTCAAAGATTTATTTTCATTTTCCCTATAAACAGTTGTTTTTGATTGGCCTTCGGTTACGTAATTTTTTAAAATTACTATTATGGGCCTTATAAATTTGTAAAGCCAACTATACTGCAGGAATTAAAATAAGTACAATCGAGACGACAGAAGATCACTATTCGTGAATGATATCCCAGAACTTTGAACACAGTGTTGGCGGATTCGTAATAGCAAATTTCCCGTCTGGAGTCATACAATTTCCCGATTACATGCAAAATTTCCTGCCAACTAAAGGTGATTTTTTTTTTTTTTTTTTTTGGTCATTGAAATATAGCAGCGACACCTGTGCGATTACCAAAACACAAAAATATCGTTTTGGAGAGGGGGCTGAAGGTGGTCACAACCGAAAGGGGCTCAGCCTCCTCAGGCCACATTCTAGCTGGAAGCTTGATTGAACAATTATAATATCCCGTATTAAAGAATAGATCCGTTTAAGGAAGCTCATTGTTTATAATTTAATTTACAAAAATGTAGCATCAGGCAAATAACTGAAGTATAACAATTTCGTTTTAATGATTATATCGATTTTTCTTTCAAAAAACTTTCCATTGGCTACTTTGTGGAAAGTGATAATGCTGGTGACAGAACATTTGTGAGCTGGGAAGAACTCATGTATATTTAATGATTGTAATGTGGCGACCGCCCGCACGTGTTGGGAAAATCTCCGAGAGCGGATTGCACTTCGCTGTCAGAGAGATTTGGGTCAAGTGGAGGAGAGGGGAGGATTGTTTATCTTTTAGTCTATTTTTCGTGGAAGAAAAGAAGAGATAGAAGAGTTAATCCTGTTAAGAGAGAGGGGAAGGCGGGGAGAACATATGTTTGTTTACCTATTTATCGTTTCTTGTTCCTTGTTTGATAGGTGTTTGTTTTTTCTTTCTGCTGAAATAGAGTTCTCGGATGTTATGTATAGAAATAAGCTGGACCGGTTGCCGAGATGTTTAAAACAGGGTCAAATGTACAGACACCTATGGATACCAGAACAGAGCTAGTTCCTTTAGTATATACCATCCAGCATCCACATCTCTTCCTTTGCATGCACTAAATGAAAGGGTTTTCCTTAAACAGACTACAGGATGCTCATAAAATCTTTTGTCGTAGATCGATTATTACCGCAAACTTACAGCGTTCACAAAAATCACAAGCATTTACTTGGTGTCCCCTTTAGGCTAAAGCAGACCGTAACCTGAGACGGGGTTCGAACCCGTGACAGTAAGGTCTTATATCTAATGTTAACCCTTAATCACACACCCATCTTCAAACACATTTCTTTCAGGCCAGTGCTGTTCTGAAGGAAGGGGAAAGGAAGGGGTAGTTAGGGCTCATGATGGAACAATGTTTCACTGAAATTTTATCGAGAATTTCTAAGAAAAAAATGCTTGAAACTAGAAAGAAATTTAAAATTGTCCATAGAAGTTGTATAGTTTTTGTTCACACAAGTACATGTTCCTAATCTAGATCATGTCTAGGAGTGTGTAATTGTGTATCAAAATTATCGAAGAGGTTTAAAAAAGCACGCACTGCTTTCTTGGGAGGAAACATTAGATATTGATGTAAGGTGTATACGCCATACACCAAGAGGAAAATGACACCTTTGCTTCAGAACAAGACAAAACAACTGCTGTAAGACCCTAAGCAGTATGAATACGGACATAGTATCAAAGATTTCATCTAGTTTTATTTGGAGTATACTGCATAGAACTAACGAAATGGTAAGACATATTAGGAAGAAAATTCAGACCATTTTACAGTTTTTGAATATGAAAATGTCAGTCAAGCAGTGATATAAAATATTTGACAGTTGCTGTATAAAATATTAAAATAGAATTTTCGATATATTTCCAGCCCAAAATGTTATCATGGTTTGTTATGAAGTAGTAAAATATTCACGTTTCTTAAACTGTTCAAAAATCATCCATCTATTTCATGAAAATGAAACGAAATCTTTATGTCCATCTATTTCATGATATATGCATCCTGTGGTCTAGAGCGCTGTCCAAATCCACAAAGAACTTATTTTGTTATACAATCATTTTGAAAAGTGTAAAATAGTCCGAATTTCATTTCGAATAAATCTTACCATTTCCCTTAGTTCTAGGGTAGACCTATGCTTCAAATGAAATGAGATTAAATGGGATTCTGTTTCGCGTTAACAGTGTTTCTTTTAGGCATGTTTGGAGATAAGATTAATACACACTAGAATAGTACCAGCAGTGGCAGGAGCGTAAATAAGGGCCCCGCAGACCCCGTATTGCGGGGGACCTAAGCCATCAGGGTGTCCCCAACTCGTGAAGTGGGACGTAGAGAAGGAACCCCATTCCACGCTGTCTGCGGGGTGGCCCCCAAAGCCTTTAGTTAGGTCACTGAGCAGTGGGAGATAAATAGTTCCAGAATACAGTAAATAAATAAATAAATAAATAAACGTTTTAATATTGCTATTTTACAAATGTTCTGAAGCTCGTGCTGAAGCTATTTTCCTTTTCATACTTTAGAGATTAGGTGGTGTTGTGTCTGTAACTGCCAACCTTGAACAGATAAGTAACAATTGAAGGTCTTGTTGCGCGTACTTCAGAAAAATGTAAGACAAGTATCTGTAGGCTTTGTTGATACGTAGTTTGAGTGCTCCCCGATACATGTTTCCTAAAAGAAACACTGCGGGTTTATCTAGGTTTGTAAGGTCTTCGCTACGCTTAGGCAACAATGAATAGTTATAAATCAGTAAAAAGAGCCAAATAAGAAGTGTTAAACATAGGGGACACTTAAAGAGTATTCATCCCGGCGAAATTAAAATACCGCTAATTTTACAGTAATTATGTGATATCTTCAAATAGATAAAAGATAATTGAAATTTGGAACAAGAGCGCCCTCGACAATATTATTTTGCGTGAGGTACCGTTATCACAAGTCACCTAGTGGCTTTATGTTTTCAGCTGTTTAGAAACGCGAAAATAAATGCCGATTTTCAAAATGGATCGAAATCGAAATCAGATAAATGAGTCATGATAACGGTTTCTCATGTAAAATGATATTGTCTAGGGCGCTCTTGTTCCACATTTCGATTATCTTTTATCTATTTGAAGATATCTCATAATTAATGTAAAATTAGCGGTATTTTAATTTCGCCGGGATCAAGACCCTTGAGGAATAGGGTTATTAAGGATAATGGAAGAATTGGTTGTAGAAGGCGGAAGATTCAGAATAAAATCTGACAAATACGATGTTGACTATCACGAACTCCTATGGCTTGGGATCGAACCAGGTTGGTAAGATAATTGAAAAGAATATATAGGTATTAGCTCATTCTGTCAGGTGGCTTTTCTAGATTCTGTGATCAAAAGATCCAATATATTTCAATCAAAAAGTTTTCTCGTACGCCTTAGATCTGGAGAACTACATAAAGTGTAGTCAAACCCAAACTATCACGTAACTCACAAGGAACGGACATAAACCTGACATGAACGGACATGAAAAAAATGTGTGTACTAAGTTTTGTATTGATAGACGGAATAGATATGAGGGAAATGCTTGTATACCAATACACGCTTTCTCCTCATACTTATTATATCAACACAAAACTTGGTACACACATTTCTTATCCCCTATAGTATTTTTCGAGATACATTTGAACTGTGTGCTCTTACCCAGGGCTACTTCAGAGGGGTCCAAAGTTGATGGGAGGGATTTCTGGAGGGAATTTTCCCGAAATTTTCTCAGTTTTCCCTGTTCAAGTACGTTGTGTGCCTCAATATATAGAACCTCTGGAAAGTTTTGTTTTATGCTGAAGGGAATGAATTATAAACCATGACTTTCTAATGAACAGTGTTGATGCAATAGCTGTTTCACTGTGAGTCTACGATTTTCTTTATACTAACAGGGTTAATGGGTTCCCGGGACTTACATCGTTGTCCATGGCACCTACTTTTTTGTGCATGAACATATCTTTGTTATGTTTATCGAATGGACTAGGTTTGATTTGGATGTCTGTTTGACAAGTTCATGTCTGTTCTTTGTCAGTATGATGTGCTTATTGTGTAGAAAGTATGAAAACTAATTGTCGTTCAAAAATTTGTGTTGCCCCCTTATCCAAAAACTAATTATTGATCAAGATCACAATCTTTTGATGCATTTTTTTAACTCTTTTTTTTAAAATTATTATTTCTACGTATACTAAATATCATAATGTTCTAATTTTAGAAGGAGTCTGTCAGTATACAAACGTTTAAATATACAAAAGAAAATAATGTTCAAAGACTTTAGTTTTTTTTTTTTTTTTTCATGTATGTTATAATTCCATTCTTAGCCCATATCATAAAACTCAAAGTATGACAGGAAATGAGATATAATCTGCGCAAGTGTATATAACTCGTTACGCATGAAACCGTCTTGAGATTTCTATCGTGTATTGGAAGTCTAAATGAATTACCCAGCAGTAAAAGCAATCCTAAACATACAACTGAGGAACATTAAGTTTTCAGGCGACCATCATAAAACACATGTTCTACGTGCATTTGGAATGTAGATTGGGAAATGGGGAAATGTGGAGCAGATATAGGAGGCCAAAATTGGAAAATCCATTGGCTCCACCTCTCGTAAATAACCTCCTGCTTAGCATGCTTTCCTTCTGTGGCCGCAGATGAAAACTCTTTATTACAAACACACGTGGCTCGAAGGCAAAGCATGTGCTATATGAACACTTCTCCCCCACCCCCTTTCCACTTGCTGGATTAATGAAATATGCAAATGCCAACCATATTTTTAAATTATGCTTTCCAAACTACTTTTCTGTTTTTGCCGATGCATCCATGCTTGTTATTGAAGGTAACCAAAAATAGAGTAATTTTTTTTTTTTTTTATATACCACTGATTGTCGCTGAAGTGCAATTAGAATGTAGATTTGGCAGTCAAAATTAAAACTAAAATACGTATTTGACTTCCAACCGAAAACTAATGAAATTTAGTTATTTAATGAGTTGAGAATGCTCCAAGAGCATTGCCAGAACGAAGTTAAAAAGAATTAATTTTTCTTAAATTCTACAGGCTTCATACTCGTACCAATTGTTCTTTGTACCTTATTATTATACTCATTAACCCTTTGGGGATCTTATGGTACGTTTTGTACCATACGCGTTTTTCATGGTACATTGCCTTATTTCTCTTCTATTTGAGCTTTTTCGGCCGGGTTTTTTTTGTTTTTCAAGTCCAGAGACATTGTAGAAGGCATTACGTATGGTTTCAGACCGTACTGCGTCCAGACATGGGAGGTGATGACGTCATAATCTTAAAGTGTATTTTTTCCCTTTTTAAGCCTATGTTCATTATTTTTTGGCGGGCTTATATTTTCACGTAGAAGATTGAAAGTTTGCACAAACATTCAGTCCACCGAGTAGTATTTACCAGATTTTTTGGTTTGATGTCAGTGCTAAAACAGGGGGGGAACCAGAGGGACAAAGGGGTAATAAAAGGGATATTTTTACCCCAAAAATCCCGTTTCTCGTCATTTTCCCGCCTCACATACATGATAGGACCACGTGAGTCATACCGTCTGAAAGGCCGTTCCATTCTGAAGAAAATGACGGTCGAATTATTATTCTAGGGTAATTAGGGATGTCTCAGGAATTTTTTGAAAAATATACTTCTATATAGGGAAAAATGGGGCATTGTCGGTATATATATTTTTTGGCGGGCTTATTTTTGAACGTAGAAGATTGAAATTTTGCACAAACATTCAGTCCACCGAGTAGTATTTACCAGAGTTTTTGTTCCGATGTCAGTGTTAAAACAGAGGGGGAACCAGAGGGGCAAAGGGCTAAAAAAGGGATATTTTTACCCCAAAAATACCGTTTTTCGTCATTTTCCCGCCTCACATACACGATAGGACCACGTGAGTCATACCGTCTGAAAGGCCGTTCCATTCTGAAGAGAACGACGGTCGAATTATTATTTTAGGGTAATTAGGGCCGTCTCAGTAAATTTTTATCCAAATATACTTCTGTATAGGGTAAAAGTGGGGCATGATAGGGAAATTTTTTCTGGCGGGCCTATTTTTTCACGTAGAAGATTGAAATTTTGCACAAACATTCAGTCCACCGAGTAGTATTTACCTGAAGTTTTTTTCCCGATTTCTGCGTAAAAACAGGGGGGGTCCAGAGGGGCAAAAGTTGAGAAAAGGGAAATTTTGCAGCAAAAAATTCCTTTTTCCAGGAATTTCCCGCCTTAGATACATGATGGAGACATGTGAATGGTACCGCCTGAAAGACAGTTCTATTCTGAAGAGAATGATTGGCGGATTATAGTCCTAGGGTTATTAGGGATGTCTCAGGAATTTTTTTCCCTGAGATCATAGTGTTTTATGGTGATTTGGGGCATTGTGGGAATTTTTGATAAAAATTCTTCCTCCCTTACTATTCAAGATAGAAACTTGAAATTTGGCACAACCATTCAGTATACCAAGTACTATTTATCAGATTTTTCTTAGATGGCTACGATCACACAGGGGGGTCCAGGGGGGGCCAAAGTTCGAGAAAAATTTTTTTCCCTCCGAAATGTTCACTTTGACAATTTTTTTCCCGCTTCTGGTATATGGTATGAGCATGCAAGTGGTACCATTTGAAAGCCAGCTCTATTCTGAAGAGAATGAGGTATGAATCATGATCCTAGGATAAATAGTGACGATGCAGTAGCTGCTTGACTGAAAGTCTCAAAAATAGCCCAAAAAGCCAAGATCCCCAAAGGGTTAAATAATTCTTGTAATATATCTATCCATTTATAATTTCCTTCAGTACTATATTTTTTTCACATGTTTTGTTTAAGAGTTCTACGTTGTTAAAACGTTGTACGATATGTTGTTTTACGAAGAGATATGCTCAAAATGGAGGGCTCAAAATTGAAAAATTCGCAAAATATAATCTCTCTATGACTTACGATTCCCGGTACAGGGCTTCTTAAATCTCCCAAAATCCGAACTTTTTGGGCCAATATATGAGTAACGGTTGGTCAGTGGCCACCGGCTACTATTTGGTACCAAAATGTTCACAATCTTTTTAGGTATTGATCAACACCAATATCATCTCGCTATGACTTACGGTTCTCAAGCTATGGCTCTAATCTCCGAAAACCGGAACTTTTTTTTTTGGTCAATATCTCGGGAATGGTAAAGGTGACGCGAAAAATTTCATAACTTTTTCAGATAATTTTCGATGCTCAAAATTGAAAACTTCGCAAATAATAGACATACATATACATAGAGAATTCAGTAACATTTTTTTTTTTTTAAACTTCGTTGACAAGAAATTGACAATAACAAAGGGCTCTTCCTCCCAACCCTGGTTTACCACGCTCGCCCATGTTCTTACATGTCCAATCTTCCCCGAAAGGCAACATCTGCTATTAAATTTCCACTTTGGGTTTTATTTTAATCCCTCCCTTGATTAAAGCATAAATGCGTTATTGTTCTTCTCAAAACTACACACCGCAGGTGGTTCAGTGGCAGAATGCTCATCTCTGGTGTCTCGTCTAAGGTCTCTGCTTTGATCCCAAGCCATGAAAGTTTGTGATGTACATCATCGCCTTCGTGGATTTTGTTGAGATTCTCCCGTTTTGTTCCACATCACCATTCCCTCAATTGTTTCCTCATTATTAACTGGCATTAATCAACCAATCTCCTTCAGCTTACAGGATATAATCGTGGGACGTAAAACTAAAAGATTTTATTAATTTTTGCATGCTACTTTAAAATGTTAGTTGTTACAAGTTTGTGCTTCAGCTACTTCTTTCTTTTCTTTCTTTCCTTTCTTTCTCTCTCTCTCTTTTTTTTTAGTTCTTATCAAATATTTAGTGACAGTGCGTCATCAGTTTCCCTCTGGCCAGGTACTCCGTGAATATTTGTTAAATCCCCGAACACAAAAGAACACTGGGCTACAGGCATGTTAGTGTCTCGTCTTTCCAAGTTTTACGTTAGTAACATTTTACGATGTTTGTGACTTTGTACCTCTTGAACCACCCGACCGATGTCGATCAAACTTTCAACATAGATGAGGTTAGGGCCTGGGATGGTTTTTATCATTTCATTTTGAAGGTGCAATTTAGGGGAGTGAGAGGGGAAGATATACAAACATGATCGATACTATCGAATTCATACTTTTCGAGGTCACTGAGATGAACAGTGACACTTCCAATGCCGATTAAATCTAAATTCAGCTTTTTATACCCAAAATGAAATGTTTCAGAGCATAGCTTAAAAGTCTAAAAACTAAACTATCTACAAACACTGCTCATATCTTTCTATGGAAAATTGTTTAGTGCATAATAGTGGAAGATATCTCACTTTGCAAATAAGTTTTGTTGATATTTAGTGCATTTCAGTCACCGGAGAAACTATTACGTCTCTTGTAATATTTATTCATTATAGGGCCAAGAACATTAAGATTCAAAAATGTAATGTTCCATTTCTGTCGACGTGAAGTCCATCCATCCTAGTACTCTCATGATTCTACCAAATCTAGTAATAAATATATACATCGCTGACTAAAGAGAAGGCGTAACTTCTTTTTGAAATACTTGCATCATAGTAAGTAATAATTGTAGACTTTTCCCATTTATTTGTGGCCGATCAACCTTGTATCCATAAGTATTATGTGAAGAATCTTGCCTGACGAAGCCACTTTTTCCGTTCGATTTATTTCCCAGGAAATGGGTGAAGCAGGTGTTCTTAACGCTCTTGGCGCGCATATTTCTGAAATAATCCACGGCTCACGTGAGGTAACCATGACATGAATGTCTCAATTAGCGTGGATGTAATTATGCATTACTTACTAAATTTTGACCTGCGATCAAGCAATAAAACGTGAAGGTTAAAAAATAGACCAATAGATATTATATCTGGCCTCAGGTCTTACCGCACACAGCCATAATAACATTTTTGTTTTATTTTTTTAAAGACTTTTAACGATTAGACAATCCAGTGTCTATTTTAGAAACTCTCTTTTTCTTCAGACTTTATTCTGCATAAAATGAGCCTGAAGTTTCTGCAGGATATTAAATGTAAATTACTTTTGTTTCTTAAGGTAGGCCAGAGTGGCTCAGTGCTAGAATGCTTACTTCAAGTGTAACGAATCCCTGGTTCGATTAAGAAGAGTTTTTGGTATATATATATATCTTTGTAGGTTCTCCCGTTTCGTTCCACATTTTCATTCCACCAATTCTTTCAAACTCATCCTTCTCCTTTAGTCTACAGAGTATAATCTTGGGGCGTAACACCAAAAATTTCATTTCAGTTTTTTAAGGGAAGTAAACAATTTAATATACGTAACTGAGAAATAGTTTCTTAAAAAAATAAAGTTCTCTTTATAAGAGCCGTGTGTAACTGGAAAACAGTTCAAGATTACATTAGAACTTTTCGTAGGTTGAAAGTGAAAATATATAATAATTGCAGTATAGCGAGTAGTCACAATATTAGTGTACGTGAGCCTACAAATATATCTGTGTTTGCTGCGTAAAAGATGTTAAGTTCAAAATGTGCTAAACATTTGGACTTAAAAACCTTTTTTAAATACTTTGCGGGGAACAATTTATGCAGAGATTTAAAACATTCAACACTTCGGCAGCAGTTTAAAGCGCTTAATAAACTTTATTTTTTAAAACTTTACAGTAGGAGAAAATTTTCAATCCCAGTCTTTGTCAAATGAATACGATTTATGATTTTTGGACTTTACAACTTTCACGCAGCAAACACAGACATCTTCTCAATAAGAACATCAGCACAACAAACATTGCAATACTCCAGCCCAATTGTCTATTAGTTCCGATGAGATCACCTAAATCAAGCAGTCTGGTCTGGCTAACACTTAAATCGGTGACTCTTGGGTACAACCAGCTGGTGGTGGCCGTTCGGTGTTTACCCAGTGTCGTGAGGAGACTAGAGGAGATATCTAAAAGAAAGAAGTAGCGAAGTCTGATCAGTAAGATATGCAAATAAGTTCAAAATTAGAACAACACAGAAGTGATTCTGCTGTAGAAATCAAAATAATCCAATATTCTCCACCTTTCGGACTACTTATAGTGAAAAACGGCATTTCATACGCAGGCATTTCTAAAGATATAGTCAGTTCAACATTATTGTTGGATATCCATTCTGTAGCCACATCTCTTCAGTTTATTATTATCGTTGCAATAAAACGTAACAACTGAAAGCTAGAGAATTGGTCGTTTCTTGTGTATAAAGCTTTTAAAGAAGAAAGTAAATAAGCACTTCTGACGAATGATCTATGATCGAAGAGAAAAGCAAGACGATCGAAGCTAATTCTTCAGTTTGTCCCTGATGTTGAAACATGACGTCAGCACACAATACATTGTGAGGAAAAGAATCTAATGTCTCATGCAATGACACTTTTGGTATCTCCTGGTTTCCCTCTTCTCCAACAGCTCGTTCATCATCTGATAAAAAGAGATGGCGAAAGGCTTCTCTTCGGCAATGAAAAGACTGTCTGGTACAAAATTGGGGAGAATGAAACATCTTCCAGTTTAGATGGGGAAAAGGATTCGAAACAACGCAGTGGTACTAACTCGTAAGCAATGTTTGTTATACAGCTCTTTTAAAAAGTGATGCACTAAATATCTTTTGTCAGTAACTTCTGAATAAAGTTACTGAGTCTGGGAGGTCCTAGGAGTCTCCAGGATTTTCCTTGAAGGGTTCAGCTCTTTCTGTTTTATCATTGGATTATTTTGCGTTCTACAGGAGGATTAGTTCTGTGGAAATTAAACACTTTTTTGTGTAGCATTGCATTTGTATTACACGAAACATATCTATACGCGAAAATATAAAAAGAAAAAATAATCAAAAACAAATTCTGGACATTTACATTCAACCTTTTTGATAGAACTTCTGGAGTCAATTACTTATTGGCTGACAATACGAGGGTCAGCCAATAAGTTTTTGCCCTTACTATGAAGGGATTGAGGTAGAAGGCTGAAATTCACTCATAATATTAGTTCTTTTCCGCATAGTCACTGTGCAAAATAACACCCCTGCAACTGGTCATTCAGCTTCCATAGTCCTTCTTGTAGAACGTGCCAATATGGCTAGAAACCAGTGTTCCACTTCTTAAATGACCTCTGCATCTGAATAAAAACGCCTTCATTTCAGCGACCGCTGCATTTTGGAAAACAAGGAGTATGACGGCGAAAAGTCAGAAGAATATGGTGGATGCGACAGTAGTTAGTAGCCGAGGCTTTGCACAAGATACGTAGTTTCCTGGGATTTATCGGTAGGAGCATTGTCCATTAAGAGACAGACACCTTTCTTAAGCATGCAACGGTGCCTTATATTGAGAACATCACAAAAATTTTCAGACATAGCCCTGTAATATTTACCAATCCACATTATGTCTATAGCTTAGGTAAACAGTACGAGTAACGCTTTTGCAATCCCAGAAATAGCCGAACAAGATCTTCCATTTCTCAGCGCGTCCTTCATATTCAAGCATAGACATATCAGCTGTTACTTCCATGTTTGATAGTGATTAAGGGTGGGTACATGTCATTATAAACAGTTTTCATTCTTCATAGATCTCCTTGGCTTTCAGTAGCTTCAGATGTAGAGCTGTATGAGTGCTTGTTCAACTCCAGACGCAATATCTTCAACAGTTTTGAGCCTAGACTCATAAAAGTTCATAATTAGTCTCATGAGGCATTGGATCATTTCGTACGTAACTTTCATCTTGCACGCTACAATATTTCTTTACTAGAGAAAACGTATTTACCTACCCTCGTATTTTGTAGTACCGCAATATTTTATTATCAGACTTTTTTTTTTAAAAAAAATATAAATACATATATATATAAATAAGAGATTCTCAGGTTGGACTGGATGTATGACTGTATGTTCGCGATTATATCGAGAACCGTTAGTCATATTTCTATGCGGTTTTAATTAGCAGAATAAGCCTTTCCCATGGAAACTTCTTACGTATAAAGTATTTTTAAAAGTTAATAAGTAATATAAAAAGTCAAATAATTCCTACAACGCATGATGTAAAAATATTATCCTTAAATATGCGGCAGCCAGACAATCAATAAAGTAAGTTGGGTTGTATATAACCAAGGGGTAAAGAATATTTCTGCCGACAGCTATCTCCAAATGGCTTAACATTGCTGATGGATATTTAGGTCATTGACGATGTTATAACTTTTTACACACAAGGATTACTCGATTTTTGTCCGAATATCATCCAGTTTTTTTTTGGGGGGGGGGGTTGCCCACTGTGAAGGGCATCTTAGATGTCGAAAGTAAAAAAAAAAATAAAAGAAAAATAACCCACTACAAAAATGCACTACAAGGCAAAAATAGAAACCTTTTAGAAATAAAATAACGACTTCAAGAACTCGTTAGAAAACAGAAAATTAAAAGCACTAAAACGCAGAAAATAATTTATTACTATTATCTATCTATTTATCTGTATCTAATATAAATAAAATAGTGTTTGTTTGTGCGTGTGTCTGTCTGTCTGTGTGCGGCCTGGGGACCAGACGAGTGGACTGAGAGTTACGAAATTTTGGTCACGGGTACCTTGGTCCAGGTTCCAGACATGAACGAAGAGTTTTTTTTTTTTTTTTTCAAATTTCGAACGAGGGGAATCTCAGGGGGAGCGTTTACCGGGACATGTAAAAGTAGTAGAAAATTACCGATATTAGTGTTGAATTCATAGTTTTCGCGGTCGTTGAGATCGATAGTGAAACTCCAATCGCATTAACTTCCAAATTCACCGCATTCGGCTGCGGGCCGGGGGTCACCGGGGGAGGGGGAGTGATACCGAGACATGTAAAAATAATCGAAAATGACCGACACTAGTGTCAAATCCATAGTTTTCGCTTTCACTGAGATCAGTGGTGATACTCTCACAAGCGTTGACTTCCAAATATAGCCCCAATCGGCTGGGGCCAGAGGCGTTTTTTTTTTTTTTTTCAAAATTCGAACCAGAGGGTCTCAGGGGGCGTTTACCGGGATATGTAAAAGTAGTGGAAAATGACCGATATTTTTTTCTTTCGTTCAGTTTGTTTACGTAGATATTTTATCTGATCTATGCGAAGAGTAGGTATTTCAGCTAGTATATAATATTGATAGCGTGCGAAGCCAAACATATTAATGTCTGATATAATTACCATCGGAATAATGTTTCGCAAAATTTGTTGGATTTCACACGAGTTCAGTTATATATAAAGTGTGTGTGTGTGGGGGGGGGGGGTAGATAATATGCAGTAATAAATTATTTCCTGTTTTTAAGCACTTTACATTCTGTCTTAGTGCTTTTTTTTTTTAAGTCTATTCATATTTTGTTCAAAAAGTTTATTACAACCTATTTTAATGGCAGAAATCTATAATTGTCTTCAAAATTCTGTAAGTCATATGTCGGATTAGGGATTAGGATTTAGATTTCTGGGCTTTCGGCATTTATGGCCATTTAGCCTGTCACGTTTGAGGGTTGACGTCCCTCGGCGAGCACACTATCCTGGGAAAGGACAGGAAGAAAGGATTGGGGAAGGAAGGAAGCGGACTGGGACCTATATGTGAGGGACGATTCCGGTATTTACCTGGTGTGTGAGGAAAACCCAGGAAAACCTCATTCAGGATGGCTGGCTTTCACACTTTCTCAACCGAGTGCCCGCACTGGGAATCAAACCGGGGACTGCTCGCACCAAAGGCGAGGGCATTAGCGACTACGCTACGCGAAACCACGTCATATGTCGAATTGACAATGGAAACAATGGGGAAGAAATTTAAAAGTAACATAAGTAAAGTTGACCTTTCTGGTCTAATCGCTGTCCTGGATGCACGTGGTACCGGGCTCAGTTCCCAGTGAGGAGACTATCGAAGACACTGCAGATTGTCCTTAAACGAAAATAAAATGTGACGAAAGTAAACACTTATGACTAGTCAGTGCTATGGTAATTGTTCCATGTCTGTAGTCAACAGTTTTCATAATATTGTAAACGAATATTAAAGAAAAGAAAGGATGATCGAATCTGAAATTTTTTGATTTCATACAAATAAATTTAAGATTTCTTTCGTTCATACTTGAATAATCAGAGACCGAAGCACTAAAGTAATCGGTAAACAGCTAATTATGGCCAAAATAAAAGCCCCAGTTGTGTCATAGCTACGAGTATGTAGGAAAACTCACGTTATCTATTGGCAGTTGAGTCCAAGACACGTGACCGAAGTTTTCGCTTGTATTTGTAAAGAGATACGTTTAAGCGAAACACGACAGTTCGCAGTTGTTCCTTTAACAACTTACGTTTGGTGAGAGAAATGTCTATTACTAACCAGAGAAGCCTAAATTTAGGCGTATATGTTTCCTTGCAGATCAATTATTTGGTTCTTGTGGCAACCGGCCAATGGCTTTTCCTAGAATGAACGGATATTTATGTTGTCTCTCTTTTCTCCTTTAAAACATACAAACAACCGTTGACACCGTTGGGATACGTCACAACCCGACGGTGGATTATGTAGTCTTAAGCTTTGTTCCAGATAAAGACGCCAAGTTAAACAACAACAACAAAAATGCCCAATCGCTTATTATTTTAACTATATTGATTCTTCTAATTCTTGACTTGATTCGAGTCAGGAAGTTGAAATGGCCAATCTCCAAGGCGCGATCTGTTATTTGTGTTACGATAGAAGCAAACAAACCATGGATTGAGAATTCCTGGCATCTGCAAATAAACTGTAGTAAAGGTCATTAGAGGAATTTGTAGAATAGTAGTTTCCAAATGTCAGTTCAGTATTTCAATATTCTGTATACTCTCGCGTAAAGAATTTATAACACTACAATCTTTAGAACTTTAAGCGTTGTATTACTATGTACGTAATTATTCTCTCTTCAGAATTAAACATTCTACCTACTTTCTGCATTTGGACATGTATTTTTTAAATTGTATTTTAAATATTAATTTTAGTTGTCTCACCCATGATAGATGCACAAGCTTCTGAAAAGTTATTACGACTTTGAATAATTTCTTGTAATCACAGCACTTTCTGGCATACAAACGCACCCTAAAATGTATTTTTTAAAAAATGAGTACACATAATTGAAAATTAAAGAATGACAAAATATTTAAGAAAGTACAGTAATAGATTTTGAACCGTGCACTCACGTTTTTAGAAGCTGGCATAATTCATGTTTCTGCATTGTGAATATTTTATCCCCACTCAGTGGTCGTCTTTATATAAATAAATACAACTAACTAACTGTATGGCCTATGCAGCCCTGAGGTGCAACGCCGTGTTCACAAAAGTTCTCCATTTACTTCTGTCCTTAGCCAACTGAATACAGTTTCTACTTTGTATTCCTGTTTCTGAGAGATCCATCTTAATATTGTCCTCCCACCTGCGCCTAGGTCTTCCTAATGGTCGTTTTCCGATTAGATTTATAAATTAAATTAGATTAAATTTATAATATTTTATTTATAAAATGCTTTTATTTTTTCCTGTTTAGTGCTTTCTAGAAGTAGTACTTCTAGAACTTTTCTTCAATTCTTTTTATTTTTCCATTTTTTCTTACTCTAGTAATTTAGGTATAGTTAGTTTCTTCAATTAAAGTGCAGTTCCTATATAAAGAATACCTACGTGCGGTGGCTCGTGCCATAAATAAGTCATCGTCCGAGGGACCTTGCGGATAACACCCCCGATAGCTAAATGGCTTTCAAACTATTTATAGTCGCTTGTCAACTCCACGTGGACTGCTTAGTTGCCACAGTCCCAAATGTTGTCCTTAAATTTAGTGCTGTATTCCCTCTTCCCAAGACCTCAAATTCCTTGTTCTTACATGGCTTGATATCTGTTTCATATTAACCATAGTATTGGGAAGAAAGAACAGCCACAGTGGGTGTTAAGACGTTGTAACCCCACAAATGCGTCAAAAGAGGTTGTTGAGGGAGGGAGGAAGGGTTGTTGTAAAAATCAGCATGGGAACTTGAAAGAAATTTGCCGAACTGCACTTCTATTGAGTAAACGCACCATACGACACTAGCTTCATATAAAATGGATCAGCCTAGAAAACATGTGTGAACATTATTTTTCTTCCAATCGGTCTAAGCGTTACGGAATTATACGTGAATATACAGTAGCTACACTCAATTATGGTATTAATACTGTCATTCTGAGAAGTTTGCTGGTCCAGCTCCGAAGATTAACATCAGATCCTAATGGAATTTATGGTACGTTTACGCAATAAAAGTGTAATTCGGCAAATTTCTTTCAAGTTCCCATGCTGATTTTTACAACATCTCTTCCTCCCTCTTTTGACCACATTTACGGGGTTGCAATGTATTAGCACCCACTATGTCTATTCTTTCTTCCCAATACTATGGCTAATATAAAACAGATACCAAGCCATGTAAGAACAGGGAAGCTGGTCTTGGGAACAGGAAATAGAGCACTAAATTTAAGGATAATATTTGGGACTGTGGCAACTAAGCAGTCGACGTGGAGTTGACAAGCGGCTGTCGATTGTTTGAAATGAGGGTTCTGATTGGTCATTTAGTTATGGAGGGTGTTTTTCTGCAAAATCCTTCAGATGATGACTTACATATGGGAGGAGCCACCACACGCAGAAGGCAGCATTATTTATATACGAACTACACTCCAATTGAAGAAACCAACTATGCAGAAGACCACCCTAAACCATACTTTTTCAAACAAAAAAGGAGTCATCATATTCGGTACACCTATGTCCAAGTTATGGGTCAACATACTACATCTGGAAAAAAAAAAAAAATCAGATGAACATTGGAAGCCAAACTCTCCCCCAATGTTATTGTGTATTGCGTAAAGAAACAAGAAATAAGTTGACAAAACCCCTTCGTTCTGGACGCATTGTTTCTTTCAGTTTCTTTGTCAGGCTGTCTTCTGCACAACAACAAGAAACCTTGAAGATTTCAACCCTTCGTCTTAGAACGTTCTGCTTTTCGTGTATGTTTCATCCCCTATCTTCATCCCTTTATCTTCCCTCGGTACTTTATTGTGAACTATCGGAAGGCTCGTTTCTAGGAAACAAGAGGGAAAGAGTTTCATCATATGCGTTTAATAGTTTCATTTTTTTAAATCCCCTGTTTCGCCATTTGCATACTTTGCTCGGAAACTCTTGCAAAACTGTTTTTCCCATTCTTTAATCCATGGCAAAGTAAGGATTATCCATAGCTTGTAAGATTTTGTGAAGAAATTAGATATTTTCATTAATAAATATTTATTTAAAAAATGTATTAGATGGCTATCTTAACGTAAGACAAAATTTTAATGCGTTAACTATGCCTGGAGCTTTGATTATATCGATGCTACTGTGCTGTAAAAATCACGTCAACTGATGGGACTGGACTTGATCTTTTTTTCGACATTTTTCTATATATTATAATGTTATAAAAATTCCAACTTTTTTTGAGACAGAACTCCGTAAAATTTCTCTAGCGACAAAACCTGCATCACCGATTGGTTCACAGCGGCCTTCCTTCTCGGAACCATGTGCATGTGATTTAAAGGCTTTGTATTGTTTGAAGCCGTTTCAATCACCGGTGATGCACAAGCACATAGGTTTCAATGGTGAAGTATATTTTTACGGCCTCAGAAAGATGCTCAGTATCCTTGATTTCGGGCTTCTGAAAGTTTTCATATTTTTTTTTTTTTATTTGATCATTTTTAAATATATTTTCCTGCAATAAAAATGGCTCGACAGTTCATTTTACCCGATTTCGCTGTAAGTCAACGTGTTAAGGCCTTAGCACTTTTGAAACACAACATTGTCACTCCGATACTCCTCCTTTGCTTCAGAGCGCTTAACATGTTAAGAAATCCGTCGAGTTATTATCGAATGCAGAGAAATGGGATTAAGAAAGTGAATTCTAATGTGTCTGAGTGTTCCACACGAAGACAGGTTCTAAGACACTTACCCTAACTTAGTTATAATGGATGGGACATTTATGCTGATCCGGTAAGCCCGATACATACACAAGCCGATATAGAGCGCTTACCTCTGGTTCAAGGGGTCCCTGGTTCGATCCCAGGCATAGTTTATGGTGAAGAACATAGTGTCCATTTCCTTCCACATTGTAATTCCATCAATTCATTTTGTTAATCATCCATCTCCTTTAGCCATACCTAACTGTGACACGTAAAAAGTAGATGATTCCATTGTATTTTTTCAATGATAGTCAACGTGGCTATCACACATTGTTCAAGCAAAAATCCATATAGTTTGCCATAAACCTTTGTGTAATATGAAGTCAAAGAGTTTGCTTTACTTGATTAAAAAGTTAAAAGAATAAAAATTATGAACCACTCCACTAAACTTTCTCCCTCCGATTCCTTAAACTAAATCATGGTACTAATGAAATATGAACAACATATAAAGAGTTTTTGGCGATCTTCACGTGAAGACAAATCCTGAAAGAAATTACGTATGCTACATATTACAACGATATCACGTATGTACTTCTTTTATTTTATTTAATATTCAGGGTAAAAATGCTATAATCTGGCACAAGCTACGGATTAAAAGAAGAAATGATGTCATGAATAATCTTGATTTTGGAAATGTTTTATATTTGTGTGGCTATTTATAATTTTTTAATTTGTCGTTAGGACAGTAATCCGGTTACCAAGGCAACAGGACGTTGTCACGGACCTGTTTTATTTATAATTATTATAATATAATTCAGAAGAACGCCATGTAATCTAGAAGTATATTGAATTGCTGTAAAGCAATTACCAATTATTTTGAAGTACAGGGTGGGCCAAAAGTAGGTATAAAACCCTGCATTAATCAAGTATAACATTCTAGTTTATGGGTTTATTTGCTTCGGCTTTTCCGAGCTTAACATGTAAGTAAAAACGCATTAAGAACAAATACTAAAACAAACTAAGTCTACTTGATGGATAACAATAAGAAATGATATAAAATGCAGTACGGTACTGTATATCTACTTTTGGGCCACCCTGTATTGTGCTCTTAAGCGATTTAAGATAGTGTCTAATCATTGATTAATCATCGTAGTAAGTAATAACAGTATTTTATTATAGGCTATATACTACTACGAGATCTTTAAATTAAGTAAATCAAACTGAGGTGTTTTAAAATATTTGTTTATAAAGTATCACTAAAATCAGATGAGGTACATTTGAGAATTTTTTTAAAAAAAATTAAAAAATGAAAATAATAAACTACATCTTGTGAATATTTTCGTGGAAGTGATTCACTCAAAATTGTAGAATTATTCATGATATATTTGTTTATGAAATATGAATAAAATTGCCTGAATCGTTCTTGAGAAAATCCTCCAACTCCCAAGAATAAACTAACCTTCGTAGATTTTTCTCATGAAAATGACATACCACAGAATAAGATTACTAGTGAAATATGGATATTCTATTATATAAAAGAGAACGCACAAATCCTTTGTTAGCTCATCACGCTAATACGGCTGAACCAATTTCTTTCATTTTTAGGGGGTTATTAGGATTTGGACCCTAGATGGTTTTTATCATATCACTTTAATTTTTAATTACCAGTGTCTTGAGATAATTGACCATTCAAGTGTCCATAACGTACAAATCCTTTGTTAGTTCATCATAGGTATAAAAATAAACGTATTTATATGCAACCCGCATGACCGTGTCACTCGGCGGGTTAACATAAATGACAGGCGATATAATGTTAACATTTACTGCAATCTACTATGGTTTTTATCATATCACTTGAAAGCGAAAAAGTAAAAATTATCTAAGTAACAAAGTTTATTGCGTTCCGGGGTGACCGCAGCGAAGCGGGGCGGGTTAACATAAATGAAAGGCGATATAATGTTAACATTTACTGCAATCTTCTATGGTTTTTATCATATCACTTGAAAGCGAAAAAGTAAAAATTATCTAAGTAACAACGTTTATTGCGTTCCGGGGTGACCGCAGCGTTCCGGGGTGACCGCAGCGAAGCGGGGTGAACGCTGCTAGTATGAAATATAAACAAAACCGTTAGAATTGTTTTAGAGAAAATCACATTTATTAATTTACACCCTGCAGTAAATTACTTTTATTTTTGGCAGTAGGAAGAAAATTAGAAAACTCATCGCACAGAAGCCTTTTTGTATGATGTACGGGGTGTTTCAAAACAACACCGACAACGTTTGGGAGGTGATAACCTGACACCAAAATAAGACAAAAAGTATAGACCAACCTGGGTATACATATGCTTTCTTTTGAAGTTATAGACTGCCGAAAACGTCAAAAAAATAAATTTTAAAGGTCCTTATCTCCAAGAGTATGAGACCTAATGTAGTCGGGTCAAGACTTCACGTAGGAATTAGTATGTGCCCTATCCAAATATTCATGTTTCAAAATTCTGCGGTACTTCCGCAATAATTTTTATGGAGGTAGTTGGTGAGTGCTTCAAATTATATGCCCGTAGCCAATCTCCCTCTATAAAATTGTTGCGTGAGTGTCTTAGGATTCTGAAACATTCATTTTTGGATAAGGTACATATTAGTACCTAAGTGAAGTCTTGATCCGACTACGGTAGATTCCATAGTTTTGGAGCTATGGACCTTTAAAATTCATTTTTTCATGTTTTCGACAGTCTATAACTCCGAAAGGAAACATTGTGGACCCAGGTTTGACTATACTATACCTTTTGTCTTATTTTCGTGTCAGGAATCTCCTTCCAAAAGTTGTTGTTGTTTTGAAACACCCTGTATAATCACAAGAAATAAAAAATAACATATCGTGTATTTACACAAGTTCCTCGTTACTTATTCGTTTCATTTTTTTAATAACGATCACCACACTTCCTTGTCTCCTATCATTGCTCCAAAGTAAGAAGAAAGAGTGTAGTGCTGATGTGTTAAACTTCTTAAGGGTTTGTAACCCTGTGAATGATTTGTTCCCTTTGATGGATGAATCAGTGAACAAATGAAGTGGAATTTGCGACGAACGGCTGCCATTTCCTTTCCTTTTTCTCCTCCCCTTCTAGCTACATTACAAACACTCTTGGCATCCACGATGACCCGAACTTCTCTTTTTTTTTTTAATATACATAATGACCAATTAGTCTTTTTTGGGGGGGAAGGGGTTGAAATAATATCCATGTCCTATACATTACATGCCCTATATATATAACATTCCGTATTTTATTTATTTGTGGTCAAGAGGTTATGGAACCCGAAATAAAATTGGGTTGTGTAAGTTTCGGGCTCATATTTAACTAGCTTATCTATCCATATAAAGTATGTATAATTAATTCTCTATAATAATCTCTCAATTATCCGCAACCTGCTTTGTTTTTTCTTTCTTTTGTGACGATAAATTACGGTACTAAATGGAAACTACAACGATAGAATTGTGGCAATTAAAAAAAAAAAAACTTTCATAATTAACATGCCTAGGTCTAAGGCTCACACCCAGATTTTTTTGGGAGAGACCCAAGGCCTGGGGAGGGGTCCAAAACTACAAGCCTATGTAATATTGAGCAGGTATTATTCTGCATCCAAAAAGACAATAAGTAATTGTAACGTACTGCCACCTATATTTTCAGAAAAAAATGACAGAACTAGACCGTTTTTATAAGAGAGAGAATACAGATGAAGTGTAAAATCAAATCTTCACGTTACATATCATTCCTCTGCTAAACAAGTATAGTATTGTTAAGAAAATGTACAAATGTATATTGACGTAGGAAGTCTGATGGAATGGTCCTGATCCGGTGGAGCCCCCCGTAGGTGCGGCCCTGGTAGGTTTTCTACTCTAAATTAAAGCTGTTCAAAAGCAATGTCGTATTGCTTTGCGTATTTTTCCGGCCGTTTTGCATATTCTTTGGCTGCGGCGGCACCCAAATCT
Organism: Thermobia domestica; assembly: GCF_964235325.1. Classification (NCBI taxonomy): domain Eukaryota; kingdom Metazoa; phylum Arthropoda; class Insecta; order Zygentoma; family Lepismatidae; genus Thermobia; species Thermobia domestica. The sequence continues at coordinate 2,606,664 of NC_137464.1, read as the reverse complement.
GTGAATAATCGTGAGTTTACTGAATTTTCTTTGTATATGGTCAAGAGGTTATGCAACCTGAAAGAAAATTATGTAAAATAGAATTGTATAAAGTCTCAGGCGCACATTCAGTTATTCGTGTACGTGTCTATTTTTTAATCAAAATCTTGCCTACTTGCAACGTGTCCGAACTTTGAAACTAAACTCCTACACGAGAGCTGCAACTTGAAATCCGTGCTAATCAAAGTTTCGGCTAGTTTTAAGAGATGCCGGTTTTTAAAATCAATTTAAAACCAAGGGAAACTAATCAAACTCCATAGGTATTTGTGTGTAATCTAAGTCTTACTGCTATTATATCAACAGAAAGTATAAACAATGAAAAGAATATTATCAAGGTAGGTACGTAAGTGCTTCTGCGATAAGTTGAGATTCCTCTCTGATTATAGTATTTATCACTTTCCGTGACAAGTTAAGACTCATATAAATAGTTGAAAATAATGTTAAAATATATTTTATTTAACGGGTAAATAAGAGATTCTGCCTTCCAAGGAGGTTTTGCCCTCCAACATAGGAAATTGCCCTCCTTTCCAACTTCCGTGAAATGTAGTACAGCACGTAATTGCACTATAAGTGAAATATTAGCGAAATACTTCTTGGCTAAGTGGTTTTAGTGCTCGCCCTCTGTAGCGTGAATGAATTCCCTCGTATTCCCGGCGGGAGCTTATGTGGTTCGGATCCCACGTTAATCAGTAGGTCCTGTCTCATATAGCCTCGCTGCTGAAAGGGGCGTTAAACGCAAAAACAACTTAGCTTAACGAATTCTGTCGTGGCTATATAGTTAGCTCACGTGACTTCGACCGTTGAAACTGGGTTCTATTTCCGATGGGAGTTGAAATGTGCTTCGGATTCCAAGTAGATCCACTTGATGCAGATCCACTTATCATATAGCCTCGTTGTTGAAAGATATACCGAATTCAATCCAATCCAACCAACCATTCTGCAACGTGAGTCACAGATTTTTTTGGGGTCTTTTTTAAGCATTTGCATCTGTATCTATGATCTTTGTCAAAGATTTGCAATTGCCCTGTATCAGAAGGATATGAATCGACGCTTACACGAGTGATTACTTGTGTAACGAAACAATATCAACCTATTCTTCTTTTGCTTCAACTGAGAACATTAGACATTCAGATGAGGTATTGTATTCTATGATTGTCTGAGACACACGGTAGCTCAGTGGTCAAGCACTTACCTCTGGTGCGTGAGGTCCTTAGTTCGATCCCTGGCCAAGTAAGTTCGTAGTAGACAATTTCGTGTCCGTGGGTTTCCTTCCACTTTCTCATTCCACCAACTCTTCCATAGTCATTCGCTTTCCTTAATCATCGTCTCCCTTAGTTGGGTTGATTTTGTGTTTAACGTCCCGTTCAGCAGCGAGGCTATATGAGACGTGGACCTCGACCTACTGATTAACGCGGAATCCGAACCACATGAGCTCCCGCTAGAACGGTTCATTTAAATTATTGAGCCATTAAAATGCCAACTCCGTTGCAGGGTGTCTATCGGTCACGAAAGTCACGAAAAAGTCACGAAATCAGAAAATGGTGATGAAAGTCACGAAATTTAGCTTTTGGGTCACGATTTTTTTTAACTGTTCAAATGTAAGTACAGATTGTAAAGTTTTGTTCTATAAAACGTCGAAGTTCACCACCAAAAATGTCTATGATCAGCTTTAGACGCAACCAAATCGCAAGCAAAGTACGTTTCTATTGCATGGATGAAAATTCGGCCTAATTCGCACCCAAATTCACTCTTGAAAATATTAGAAAATTTTATGATTTGGTAAAGAAAAGGTCACGAAAAAGTCACGAAATTTCATTTTGGGATTTTAGTAGACACCCTGCGTTGAATAAAAATCCATATATATATATATATATATATATATATATATATATATATATATATATATATATATATATATATATATTTGTCCTGACAACGGCATTCCAAAATCCTATTATTTAAAACACATAAAACACATATCTTTTTATATCGATACTAGCAGCGTTCACCCCGCTTCGCTGGGGTCACCCCGGAACGCAATAAACTTTGTTACTTAGATAATTTTTACTTTTTCGCTTTCAAGTGATATAAAAACCATAGAAGATTGGAGTAAATGTTAACATTATATCGCCTGTCATTTATGTTAACCCGCCGAGTGACACGGTCATGTGGGTTGCATATAAATACGGTTAGATTTAGCTATGATGAGCTAACAAAGGATTAGTACGTTATGGACACTTGAATGGTCAATTATCTCAAGACACTGGTAATTGAAAATTAAAGTGATATGATAAAAACCATCTAGGGTCCAAATCTTAATAACCCCCCAAAAATGAAAGAAATTGGTTCAGCCGTATTAGCGTGATGAGCTAACAAAGGATTTGTACGTTCTCTTTTATATATATAGATTATAATTAACATATTTCTTTTTCTTCTTCGAATTACATAATCAGCCTAGTACATATTTTAAAGTATCTTACGCCCTAATAAAGTAAGGATTTACAAGTAGTAAAAATATACAAATATACAACGTACTCTTGTACCGCCGGGAATCGAACCTGGCCTCCCACGCCAAAGGTGCGTACGATAACCGCTTAGCCACAGAGGAACTCTTCGTCTCCCTTAGTCTAAAAGACATAACCGTGGGACGTTAAACTGAAATATTTAATTTCGTTTCTATGATCGTCTTTAGTGTTGGAACCCCTAGCGTTAGATAATTATATTTTTCCGTTTTGAGATCTTATGACGGAAATAGCGCTGATGATGGTTATGATATCAGTTGAGGAAAATACATCTCAAACATTGATAACACGTCTCTTCTTTGTTGTTTCAAAGAGAGATGGAATTGAATTGCATTATTTATGTTTGCATTTTCCAATCAAAACACCAATAAAAGGCGGTTTCGAAAGAATAACTTGTTATTGGAAGATATCAGTCATAACTTGAATCGATTCTTAGAAATGTAAAAGTTTCTTTCTAAAAATACACAGCAAAGGAAAGAGGAACTGCGTGTTCGAGGGAAGCAACAGAATTATTTAATACTCACTTTAAACGATTTTCACGCGAACTTTATATAAAACCATGTCACTTTTGTCTGTTTCGGTAACTTTGGTTCCTTATTGCCCTACTATTTCTGGAGCAGGAACTGGTATTGACGTGAAACTGTTCTTGTTTCTCTGTTCCTATCAATTTACAATTGACAATAAAGGCACTGATCCTGTGATTTCAGTTCTTCCGAAAGTTCATTCAGACGCAAAACTGTTTGTCACAGTTAACAATATTGGTAGTACTGGTATAGATTTATTGCTACGATTTCTCGAAAGACCTGTTTTAGAAAGTGTGTGTTAGCTGGAACGTTACAAGAGGGTAGAACAGTACTGTAAAGATGACGAACTACTTGTAATATACCCTATGCCATCCAAAGAGAGAGAATGGACATCACAATGAATAAAAACAAATATATTTACAGTACATTATATGAATGAAATTATGTCGCATCATTACAGAAAAACGGTTGAACTTTTGGAATGAATTTTAGAAAATAGTACCTACCTTGAACTAACTTTTTATCATAATATATTTATGAAAATTGGTGCCTTAAATACGGTACTTTCGAAATTTCTGCCAAAAATACAGTATTTAATGTTTTTTAAAACTAAATTTTCATTTAAATGTGTATCTTGAGTGGAGGGGGTTGGGGTGGGACTGGTTCAAATATTTTCGATAATCTTATTATTCACATGCGAAGAACATCCATTTCAGCTAGTAATACATCTAATATAATGTCAATAAAATAAAGAGTTTGTTTGTCTGTGTGCGGCCTGGGGACCAGACGAGTGGACCGAGAGTAACAAAATTTTAGTTGCGATTACCTTGGTCCAGGCCCCATATCAAGACGAACCTTTTTTTTTTTTAAATTTCGAACCAGGACGTCTCAGGGGGGACGTTCACCGGGACATGTAAAAGTACTAGAAAATGACTGATATTAGTGTCGAATCCATAGTTTTCGTAGTCCCTGAGATCAATGGTGAAACTCCGATCGCATTAACTTCCAAATTCACCCCATTCGGCTGCGGGCCGGGGGTCACCGGAAGGGGGGGGGTAATGAGACATGTAAAAATAAACCAAAATGACCGATATTAGTGTCAAAACCATAGTTTTCGCGGTCGCTGAGTCTTCCATTAGCGATGACTTTCAAATTCAGCTACCATTGTATGTAGGCCGGGGTTCACCTGGGGGGAGGGGTTACTGAGACATGTAAATATATTCCAAAATGATCCATGTTAGTGTCAAATCCAAGTTTTCGCGGGCGCTGAGATGATTGGTGATACTTCCACAGGTGTTGACTTCCAGGCATTTTTTAAATTTCGAACCTCCCAGCCCCCGCCAAGTGAGCTTTGTGGTGGACAAACACCGTGTGTGGCGGTTATCTCAGGGTTCTCCCGTTTCCTTCCACTTTTTTCATTCCACCATTTCATTAATTACTCATAATCACAGTCTCCTTTAGCCTAACCGGCATAACCGTGGGACGTAAAACTCAAAGCTTTCATTTCATTTCATTTTTTTCATTTGGAACCAGGGGTCTCGGGTGACGTTTACAGGGATATGTGAAAGTAGTAGGAAGTGACCGATATTTTTTTCCTTTCGTTGTTCAGCTTGTTTACATAGATATTTTATCTGAGCCTTGTGAAGAATGGGTATTTCTGCTAGTAATAAATAAATATAATATGTATGTATGATGTATAAACCACTATATTACTCGGGAACAATTAGTATAACTTTTTTCGAAGTTAGAGATGTCTCGACAAATATGCAGGCAGAAGATAAATTTACTATTATATTGTCTGCCGCATTCGAGGAAGTATTCTCCTAGCGCTTAAAGGAATAAAAACTCTATAGAAGTTCTTTACATTGGAGTTCCCAGCGCCCACGCTATATGAGACGGAACTTAACTGCCTAGTTAATCTAAATCCAGCGGCGTACGCAAGAGTTTTAACCTCCTTGAGTAACATATTATGCAAGAATAAACAATTATCATATTAAGATTCCTATACAAACACCTGAAATTATATCAACCTGTGAGCTTGGCCTCCCCCTCCCCGTTTACGAATTTCTGCGTACACCATATTTGTAGTCCGTATTGCCATATTTGACTTAAGATATTCTTTAACAGTGGAGAATATCTTGATAAATTATTTTATTAAGTAGATTTTCGAACTGTTAAATAATTAAGCAGAGAAACTTCGGGTTAATCTGTGCTTTACTCAGTGTTTTGAGAAATGAAGAAAAAAGTGGGGCTGAACTAATGGACAGCTAGTAAACGTATAGTTTAATATTCATGATGTTCATAAATTGTTTTTTGGGTGAACTTCCTCACCCACTGCCATTTGTTGTCTTTGTAAGAATCTATTTTTACTAACGAGTGTTTGTGAGAGCGAGTGACGTAAATGTTGTGACCCATTTGCTGTAGATGTTTGGCACTCTGCTTCTGAAACTTCATTTGAAAGTCCAATGGAAGAACACATTTACATAGTAACAGCATTTATGTCAATGACATCACACATACACACACACACACACATTTAAGAAAAATAAACTATCCTTAATTATTTAAAGGCAAAATAGCAGACTGTTATTTGTTTCAAATGTGGTGTGAAATCGAACTTAAGAAAAATTCCTGTGCTAAGAATTGTGCTTTTTGACACTAACATGTCGGAAAGTCAGTAAATCTTTATTCTAGAGAAGGTTCTTCAACCTATTTCACATCACGATCCGCTTTTTATCAGACAAAAATAATTGAAGCTATTTAGGGATAAACAGTAGATAAACAATGAAGGCAAGAATGTTGAACAATAACAATAAGGGGAGAGGCACAGTGGTTCGGTGGTAGAGTCCTTACCTCCGATGCGTTGGGTCCCTAGTTCGATCGCCGTCCAAGTTAGTTTTTGGTGGATAACACCGTGTCCGTGAGTTGTCTCAAGATACTCCCGTTTCCTTCCAAATTCACATTCCACCAATTCTTCCATAGTCATTCACTTGTCTTAATCATAGTCTCTCTTAAAAGGCATAAACGTGGGACGTTAAAGTGAAATATTTCATTTCATTTACAATAACAATAAGAAAGTGACCAGCTCATTCTTTCTTAAAATTATTTATTTACTTATCTAACAATCACCAGATACAGCTCAGAGACCATTTGATACTGGATATCTAACAACAATGGAAAGGATATGGGAAGGTATCGGCCAGGACCTGTGTAGTAGGTAGGCCTACCATGCCGGCATTTGCTTGGTAGGACTGAGAAAAACCCTCGAAAACCTTAGTCAGGATGGTCGGAAAGGGGAATCGAACCCACGACCTCCCGAATGCGAAGCCAACACTCTACCACTTGAGCTACTTCGCTCGGATCAATACTGGATATCAACTTAAACCAATTGTTGCCATTGTTATTCTGCGTCCTGTTCACTTACCTATGACTTTCGTGAATTTTATGGTTTTGTTGATTGACAGCAAGGAGAGTCAAGTAGTCTTTAAAATTACATAATGCAACTTCAAAACGGTTCACTTCAGTTGCATTGCGATTATTATTATTTAGTCACTTACGCTGTGTGACTTTTTTTTCCTTTCTTAAACCATAGTATTTCTACCACTTCTACCAGTGTAACAACTGTTAGTGGCAATGTCGCGCCACATGACATCACGTTGAACATCACTTCCATTTTACTACATTCTATAACTGAGATGGAATTTAGGTAACTTTGGGCAAGTGAACTAGAACCAGTCTTCGGGCAGAGCACACACAAATATTCTATCCACTAATCGTAAACGTACATTATATATTGATAGTCCTTAATTTATGTGTCAGTATGACTTGGTGTTCATCCTGAAGTCAAGTTCTAGCCTACTTACTCTAATGTAGGTAAGGGGGCAAGTTGGCCCAGTGCTATAGTGCTTACCTCCCGCGCGTGGGGTTCCTGGTTCGATCCCCAACCAAGCAAGTGGACAACATCGTGTCCGTGGGTTTTCTCGCAGTATTACCGTTTGCTCTCACTTTCCCATTCCACCAATTCTTCGATCATCATTCACTTGCCTTAATCGTCTCCCTTAGCCTAAAAAGTATAAACGTGGAAAGTCAAACTGAAATATTTCATTTATTTCTAGTGTAGTTGATAGATATGCAGGCCGCTAAGCTAGTAAAACTAGGCTAGCATAGTCTGGAAGACTGAGAATGAAGACGAAGTTGAAAACTTCGAGACAAAATCAAAAATACAGACCTCCTCATCATGGAGATTAGATAATAAGAATGAAATGTACTGTATAGCATACTTAAATTAATGTAAATTCACTAAGATGGAGGACACCTTTTACAGTAAAAATGGGAACTAAACGGCGTGACAAACATCTTGGCATTTGAAGGCGGCGCTCAAAGTTCCCTTTAAGTGCTGCTAGCAAATGAGAGGCCAGCGGTATTGCCACTTATATTTTGTACACATCCACGTCTATCCCCTGTCACTTGATCACGCTGTAGTTTGTCAGCTTAGCCATAACCACACCCCTTTACCACTTGGCAACGTCGCGCCATAGCTTGCGTTTTATTCGTTTAGTTGAAATGCCAAGATGTTTGTCACAGGCTTTAATAGATTTGAGATTACCGCCAAAAATTGAACACTTTGGGCAGTGAAATGTAAGTGCTGAATAATGATTCTGTGCTTAATAATATCCATATAAATCTCTTCGTTTAAGTGTCTTGTAGCAGAGGTGCAATATTTGTAAAACACCCTGTATTACTGAAAGTAGTGAAGGCTGAGATAAGCAGCTGCTTAGTGTAACATATTCCCGTTGATCACAACGCCCTACGTTGTATGCTCTAATTTCATGAGACTAGCGAAAGCGAACGAAAAGCAAGAAGACCCATCAACATGAACGCCGATGCCGACGCCAACAGGCAGCTGTTGACTTCCAAAAATAGCTTCTGGGTGGGATGGGCGCCATAGGTCACCCAGTTTTTCATCACGTGATGTAGAGGGAAAATATACGGAATGCAAAAGCAGATTTTTTTTTTCCTTCGTAACTTGTAAGGAAGTGGTTTTCCGCAAATAGGTTTTCCGTCACGTTCGTCAATTTGTCACAAGACGCTGGTTGCTTTAAACTACGTGACAGCAGGGATACAGAGGTCGCTGAACTCAAACTTAATAATGAGCCTTCATTACTACCTTTTCACACGACCTCTTCTTTGATTTTGTTTACCAAATCCCCCTTTAATAGTACGGATTCTATACTTTTTTTTTAATCAATAAGAGCTGTAATTCATTTATTCATGTAATGGAGAATTAAGTTGAATACAACAAAACATTTTTAAAATACGCTTCGACTCTTTCGGGCATGAAGTGATGTGTTCAATCAGAAGGTGATACCGACGCCAGCGCTGTGATGTTTCAGTCAAATATTTATTCTCGACTTAAATATATTATTAATCTCTGATAGAACGTTCAACTTTGGTGCATGGGGTCCTTGGTTTGATCCCAGCTCGCGCCAAGTGAACTTTGTGGTGGACAAACACCGTATGCGTGGGTTTTCTCGCGGTTCTCCAGTTTCCTCCCACTTTCTTCATTCCATCATTTCATTCATCTCTCACAAGCACCGTCTCCTTTAGCCTAGCCGGCATAACCGTGGAACTTAAAGTAATCTTAAACTTTCTCACGCTCTTACTTGTGCAGGAGGTTCTGCATTGAATTCCTGGTGGAAGAGCATCAAACGCACTACAATGGCTTAGACCACACTTAACCTTTGAATGCATTTTGTATCATCTGCAACAATATTCAAGCTTCGTATTTTTACTTTGCTTACACTGAATGGTATCGCTGACTTGGTATATTCCTTGGCAGAGTAATGTCTAGGAAATCTTTGCATGTGTCCTTATATTGATTTATACAAAAGAAGTCTTATATTAAAGCAGTGGTGCCCACCCCCGCTCATGTCCATGACGCACCTCCCTTCAATTGTCTATCCGTAGGTGTTCTTCCATGAAAAAAAATCTTTTCGATTAATTTTTACACCCTCTCAAACATATTTATATAGATTTTTAACCCCCTCCAAATATTTCAATGACGCAGTTTGCGTCATAGCCCCCCCCTTGTGGGCACCCCTGTATTAAAGGGTTAAAACTCGTCCTATATAACCTTCATGTTTACGAGAGGCGCAAATACAAATGAATGACCAGAATCTTACCGAGCCATCCCTTTTTGGACAGCTTTGTAGCTTCACAAATAAAATGAAACCAGACAACTATGATTTTGTGTGTGTGTGTGTGTGTGTGTGTGTGTGTGTGTGCGTGTGCGCGCGCTCAAATTGAAGTTTCCTGCGTACTGTCGCGACAATATGGCCTCCTAGAGAGACGGATTAACATCAATGGAATATTTAAAATGGAAGTAATGATCGGAGAAAAAAGAGAATGGTAATGTAAATGGGTTTGCTGAATAAAACTCTGGGTATTGTGTAACAACGAATATCACATCTGGTAACATGAAACTTAGTCTAAGAGACCTTACATTTACTATTCATTATCAACATTAGAAAACCGCAAATATTGCGAAAATATGTCGTGTTGGTCCGTAAGGTGCTTTTAAATTATGAATGAGTAATTGCATTGCAGCGATTGTGTTCTAAAGTGAATGCAAAGCCATGTGGTGTCGCTGGTAACTTCCTTGTTGAACAATAACGTTCGCTTGGAGAGCAATCACATCACGTCCCATTAATAAGACAATAGTTGGTTCAACGGATGAAAGGCGTTACTTCTCAGCCAATCTACCGTGATTTACAACATAGTTGCAGGGGAGAAGGAGAGGGATTATTCAATATACATGTAAGACTGCATGTCTGCAGGGTCTGTCCGTGATGTAGCACTCGGCTCTTTAAGAGAAATTAATAATTAGCCTGGCGAAGAGCCAGTGTCTACGCCCTCTCTTACATACAGACCTAATTACACAGTCCTTTTAGCTGAGAACCCGTTACTTGGAGTTGTAGTTATACAAGTGAGAACTGACTTTATAAGGAAAGGAAACGCTGCCCAAAGTTTGGCATTCACTGTGTCCTAATGAGTGTTGTTGGAAGTATTTAGGCGTCGCAGATCTTTATCAAAGTTTATATCGTTTTTATTAACATTATATAAATGTTGTTGGAAGTTTTGAAAGGTACAATGCTAATTAAATGTTGTAAGAGCCGTAATATTTGGAGTTTGGCAACAGGAAATTAGAAAAAGAAAACTTTCTTATCAGCACCCGGGTTGTGACAAGTGACCCACATAAATCCCCATCAATTTTATTTTGTTTTTTAAACTTCGAAACTATTTTTTTTTTTTCAATTTCACTGTGTACTCCCGAATATTATTTCTGACATATCTCCTGTTGTCGACATATTACCCATTGTTACACAGTTCGTATTCCAGTTAATTATTACTTCATAACCAGAGATCAAATTCAGGGGAACTGAGCTGCACTATATATAGTAGGGGAGCTTAAGGGGATCTCCTACCATCTCCGCTTAGGTTTCTAACTCTCCATTTGATAACATGTAAAATTTAACACTTTCCCTGGCAATGCGCATACAGTGAAACATCCGTGTCCTGGCAGACAATTTTGTTTTTTTCTGTCTGTGCACGTATTTATTGTATTATACCAAGATACATCAAAATAAATGAATGATTCATACATTTTGGTGAGGAACAACATCACATATTATTAACCATCCCTCTCCTCTATTCTATATAATCCTTTCCCCTATCCTCCCCTCCCCTCCCCTCCCCTTCCCACTCAATATATTGTATTAGTGTGATATGCACGGAAACAGGGAATTTTGCACAAAGCTACACAGCAATTAGAACACATAACGCTAGTTTCTTTGCGAACACCGTGTTTTGCACAGACACGACACTTTCGCATTGCAGTTCCTTTTTTCTTCTTGCTTGGTGGGACGTGGATCATTTTGTGAACTTTCAGACCTCCCTGCAGACGATTCGATGGATCCTTAGCTGATGGTCTTCTTATCCTGTCTGGTACGAGGTCGGTTGAAGTTACTGTTGAAGTAGATGCCGTTTCTGATTTCTCACACATGTCCTTCTGCTCAGCTTTAATTTCTTCAATCTGGCCTGTCATTTCCTCCACTAAATCCTGAATAAAGTCCTTTAGTTGATACCTTCTATTCTTGTATTTGGCAGATGTTGTGGATTTCTTGAAAAGAATGAAGCTATTTAGTATTGCCATTTGAAAAATTACAAATGCAAATTTTTTGGTCCACTTAATTGTCTTCCGCGAACATGGATAGTATTTTAGAAGCTGATCAGCTTTATCTACACCTTTCATGTATTTATTGTAGTCTCGCACTATTTCTGGTTTTACGGTTTTCTGTCCTTTCTGTCGTGGTTTCTCTATTTCAACCATGTTTGCTGTATGCATAGTAGAAATCAGTTTGACTTCCCGCTTATCTTTCCACACATGAATAAGAACTTGTCCTCTTCGCATATACGTCGACTCCCCCCGTTTTAGCTTCTTTGCCTCCAGTTGTAGTTCCTTTGGGGCTCCTCTGTTCATCCTAAATGTACCACATACGTATGTATCTCTCTGCAGAAGTACTTCACTCAGATCTACGCTGTTGTAGAAATTGTCCTGATATAGATGGTAACCTTTATCTAACAACTGCGATCCTAAGAGATCAAGTACAAGTTCTTTTATGGGTCTTGATTTTCCTGTATACACCTCTAGATTCCAAATGTACCCTGTAGCAGATTCACATAACATGTATGCTTTTATTCCGTACTTAGAAGGTTTGTCCGGCATGTACACTTTGAAGACTAGGCGACCCTTCCATGCGATCATACCCTCATCAATAGAAATCTCCTTTGTGGGAATATATGCAGTCCTAAATTTATTCACCAGATGGTCTAGAATATATCGAACTTTGTATAATCTGTCTTCACAATCATTTGATTTAGCATTGTTGTCGGCAAAATGTAAAAATTTTGATATTTGCTGGAAACGACGTAATGACATTTGTTGACCATACCAGGGAGTATAAAAGCATGCTCTGGTTGACCAATAGTCTTCAATTTCCGGTCGTTGATCAATTCCAGTCATAAAAACTATTCCCAAATACTTCCACATTTCACTAGCTGTTACATCTTTATAGTTACGGTCCCGAGACTGGGGAGACAGATCATGAGTATCCAAGTACTGATGAGCATACCGATTTGTTTCCATGGTAATGTAGTTTACCATACTATCATCGAAGAACTCCTTCATATACGACAAAGGACTGCTTTTGTTTTTCACGTCCATTTTGATCCCGGAATCCCCACTGAAATCAACAATAATAGGTACACTATCAACTCTTTGCCATGAAGATGAAGTATTTGGCATTTGTGTGCGCAAATCACTTTTGGAATCACTGTCAGTCATATTTTCATCATTTTGACACACAATTTCCTCCTCCCATGCATCATCATCACTGCTGTCTTCCAGTTCTGGTATCATCGATTCGTCGCCACTGTCATTATCTACACAGAGTTCATTTATTACTTCTGAAAGTTTATCAACTGGAATCACCTCTTTCTTGCGTCGAGCAGCCATTGCAAATCAACTGATTACATTACTTCAACAATGAATCAGTCTGACTATACACACACAAAGTAAGACACTTAACGCTTAAACATAAGTAACAACATTTACGAAGTGTATTATGTACGCACAACCGACGTCTTCTGTTTTGCAATGTTGCCAGACAGAACTATATCTAACACAATCTCAAAGCGTGAAAACACGCCAACGCCAGGGAAAGGTTGGAATGTCGCCGGCGTGTTAACACGCCGACGCCAGGGAAAGTGTTAATATGGTAATTTCTAACAAAGTATTGCAGGTAATAACTTGAAATTTTTAATACAAATACACAAGACCCATATAAATCCAACCACGGTCTCCAATTTACGTTACATGCGTTAGATTAATTGCAATATATTCTTCAGTAAGTTTGGCAACAGAGAATAAAAAGTATGCTGCAGAGGGGAGAGGGCTGACCATCTGTTTGCTTGTTAGCTGCTTTTAAAAGGACGCTCTTACCAGAAAAATCACGTTGTGATTCTCACTTCTCAGTGGTTAGAATGGTCTGGACTGGAAGAGCCCAAAACCTCTTCTTTCTTCCTTTCACGGTTTGTTTGTTTCTTCCACCCCCTGCTGTCACAAGAAGACAACTTGTTTCGGAAAGCACTTTGAATTAGTAGCGAAAAGCCAAACTGAATGACACCACGGACGGATTAAAGGGAGGGGCGGTCACTCCCTCCGAGAACATTTGAATACTTTGAATAATCGGAATAAGAAACTAGAAATTGCGTAATCTAATAAGAAAAGTTTGTTGAAGTATACAAATCAAGACGCATTTTAAGTGTCACAGCATTGTACTCTCATCCCCTCCCCTCCCAATTCCCTTCTGAAGAAGTTCTCTTTTGTTTCTCTGTTCCATATTAGCCTTTACACTTACACTTTCATTATCCAGTATTGATTTTTACCATACCATCTGCACAGAAGGCGAATAAGGTTTACGAGTCATTCCTGCCCCCTTTTTTAAAAATTGCTAATTATAATAAAATTTATCGAAAACAATTCATCTCAACGATAAAGACTTATACACATTCATTATTGCAATTTTAAAATAAACTCGCCGCCTGTCGTGTATGCTAGCGATCTAATATATACGAATAGATGAAAAGTTAGTTTGAAGCGTATTGTTTTTCTGTAATTAAGTCCGAATTCATATTTGTTTCTATTGTTGCATCGACAAAAGTGAGTGCTAAATCGATTTAGGCTCGTTGGTCTTTGCGAGGTCCCTCAAGATGCAAGGCCGTGGGCAGTCGCCCACCACTTGAAACGCCTCTGCACTAGAGGTCTGCACGTGCTCGGGCCTACAAAGAATGTATCACTTCGGGCCTGGGAGGGGTTCGGGCAGTAGCGTCATTTCAGATTTGGCTTGGGGGGTCAAGACCCCTTGATATATGTAAAATTTCGCGTTTTTCACTGATTTACTACTATGCTATTGATAAAATTATATAAATCTCAAACTCGGGAGGGGGGCAAATGCCTCTCCCTGTCCTCCTAAATGACGCCCCTGGGTTCGGGCTGTGAATTTTTAAACATACAACCATATTTCTCGGACTTTTTCGGGCCTAACTTTGTAAATATAGTGTAAAACGATACAAATTGCACCGTTCTTTCTGGAGGACTTTTAAAACACAACTGCAAAATCAAACCTCGAATTGCTGTAAATAAAAATACAATTTTGCATTAATAATTAAGTTTCTGCAATCCGGGCTTATTTCGGGCTCATTTGATTATCACAGAGCCAGATTCTGCAATCCGGGCTAGGGCCTAAATGCTAAGACATATTTTGGACTCGGGTCGGGCCTCACATTGTAAATTCACAGGCCGGGCCCGGGCTGAAAATTCCGGCCCGTGCAGACCTCTGCTCTGCACCCGCACACATTCCTTCCTAGTCCAGAAAATTTCCTCCCCTCCGCATCGTCAATAATGGTAAATTTGTTTCTCGTATATTTGCTTATTATTGTAAGAGAAGTTCAAACCAGAACTCTAAAATTTGTTCGTTCTCTGGGGTAATGTGAGTAATGCAAATTAAGAAAGATATGCGTAATATACAAATGTCAGAAAAACTTGATATCAATTTGATTAACCTTTTACGTAATGTTTATTTTAGAAATAATAAACTTATGCAAGTATATCGAGGCATCTGAAATTTAATGTTAAATAGTGGCGATTGAGCCAGAAGGGGCGTGCACTATTCAGTTAGTCAAAGAACTCATATATGTAGCTTGAAAACTAATACTATTTAAACCAATATTGAATTAGACAAATTTGATCACTCTGGCCACAGAAAAGGCGTCACCTTCTATGGCCCACCCATCGCATGATGGGAATGAAAGACAGAGGAAAAAAAAGACAAATTTGTAAAAAGTAGGATAACCATAATTGGAAATAGTGTGTGTATTTTTTAAGGAGGAAACCCAGAAGTACATTCTCGATATAATAGTAATAATAATAATAATAATAATAATAATAATCTTTCTCACTTCAATCATAGGTTGAAGGAAATTTTATGCGCAAGAAGGAAATTTTAAAACTTTTCTCTCCCCTGGGAGAGCTGTTTTATAATTTGATAAGGTCTCTTCTTCGTAACTGCATCTATCCCTGATCGGGCCGCGGTGGGTCAGTGGTAGAGCGTTCACCTCTAATGCATGGCGTCCTTAGTTCGATCTCAGCTCGCACCAAGTGAACTTTGTGGAGGACAAACACCATGTGTGTGGGGTTTTTCGGGGTTCTCCCGTTTCCTTCCACTTTCTGCATTCCAGCATTTCCTTCTTTTCACAACATCACTAGAGCTCCTTTAACCTACCAGGCATAACTGTGGGACGTAAAACTTATAGATTTTTCTATCCTTGATCTTCCACTTCCTGGTTTTTCTTCTGCCTTTTCCCCTATCAACATGGTGATCCAATCGGAGTGCCGAATAAGATGTCCAAGCATGTGTTTCTTTTTTTTCCTATTATCTTCATGATCTGTCGTCCTTCATTAGCTTCCTTTAGTACGTCTTCATTCCTTTTCCTTATACAGTATTATTATTATTACACAACCACACAAAATAAATAAAAGTTCTGTGCACTGGACCCCAGGGTATTGATTCGATGTATTTTGGTACCCAGAACCCAAATTTCGAAACTCCAGGACGATTTGACCGTGTCAACTTTGTTTTATGGGCGAAGAACGTAAGTGCTGTTTTACGTTTGCTTATGTTTATCGCCCATTTAAAAAAATATCACGGTCAATCGTCTTGGGGTTTCGAAATTTGGATTCTGGGTACCAAAATATTTTGAATCCATACCCTAGGGTCTGGTGCACAGAACTTTTATTCTTTTTGTGTAGCTGTGTTATTATTATTATTATTATTATTATTATTATTATTATTATTATTATTATTATTATTATTATTATTATTATTATTATTATTATTATTATTATTTTCCATGCGTACATTTTCTCGAAAATATCCTCCCCCTAAGAGATGATCAACAATTCATTCCTGAATAGTACTCAGCTTCTTTTCCTACTAATGACTATTTAGGAGTTTTTCCTTAGCTGAATCTTGTTATATTGTGTCTCCATTGTACGTAGAATAGGATTCGATTGCCAGTGTAAGCTCACAACTTCCGAAGTTGAGTCAACATCGTGAAAGAAATGGAGAACTATCCGAATAAAGTGGTAGCGATCTCTGGCCAAGAAAGACGAAAGGATTGTTTGATGTCATTGCACTGATCACGATCTTCTAGGTTGTGAATGTTTACCAGCTGGCATGTCCAGGCCCCTATGGGCTGTATTGCTGAGTTTAGATTTTAGACTAATAAACAGCTGTCTTTAGAAAATAACCTTGTAACACAAATATGATAGTCATGAGTTCCGAACCATCGTGTTAAGTGGTATAAATCTCACTTGGGTGGTAAAATTTGTTATTAGACATTCGTGGAAATCAACTGCTCTGTTAAAATATTTCAGTTTTCTAACATTGTTATGCCTAATTATTATTAAGCATTAATAATTAATTATTATTAAGAAGAAGCTGAAAATCGAGAAACATGGAAGAAATATTTCAAGGTCCAAACTGAAAATTAAGAAGAAACGAAAAAAATCTCATCAGTCCCAGGACCGGCCAAAAGGCAGAATACTTAATAATAATAATAATAAGAAGAAGAATTTTAAAATTTCGTTCTTGATTATAAGAATACATTATACATTATAAAAGTCGTATACAAAGAAATGTATACATCCTAGAAATAGTATATACATATCAACGAAATACCTTACTACTGTCAAACAACATTTGTACTGTGTATACATTTATATTAATTCTATAGACTGTCACGTCTTTTAATTACGTGGCTCCCCAGCTTGCCTCACAACGATGAGCAAACGCCAATGATTTGAGTATTCTAGTAGGGAATCGAACCTAGAATCACGCGAACAGGAGTCAAAAGTTCTAACCACAAGACTATGGAACCCCTTAGTATGACGTTATGCTTGAAATTCAAATGATTCTACCAAAAACAATTATCAACGAAATAGTTTATTACATCTCTAACACATTACATTTATACTGTGCATACATCTATATTAATTACATTATGAAAAGGAGTAGAATGACTATATGCCTGAAATTAAAATGATCCTACAAAAAGCATATTTTTCAACGAAATACCTTCCTATTGTCATGTATACGGGTAATTTTATTCGTGGGTGGAAGGAGGAGTCGCCCGAAGTAAGGAAGAAATACAATACTCTCCTATCTGATAATTGAAATCATGAATAAATTTTATTATTATTATTCTTTCTGTATATGTTCATTTTCGAGTTAATCATTCCATATCGGACTCCCGAAGAAAGAAAAAAAAACTATCGAAACAACTTATTGACCGTGCTGATAGCGACTACTCCCCGTCACGACACCGTTTTTCAGTTTTGTTAGTGTTAGGAAAAAGAAGAGTGAGAAAGAGTAGCAGAGGGAGGCAGAGAAGAAAGGAAAAAGAGAAAGAATGAAGAAAGATAAAGGATTGGAGGAGAAAGGATTACTGGATAATTCAGGAAATAGAGTAATGAACTTGAATGGTTATTAACGAAGGATCAATTCCGAAGTGATCCGGAAATAGACACATGTCCATAAATACGAGCCTGATCTGGGTCCAGGCGACTGCACAAGAGGGAGTTGCCCAAACCCAGCCCAAGCTAGGTGAAAATGGAATTTAATTGGTTGTAAGGTAATCCTGAATGGTAAATATTAACTATCCAGTCTCTGAACTCCATACTCTGAGATCAACCACACATATGAATTAGCTTGGCGAGACTTCTTTTTTGGAAGGAGAGAGTACCAAATTCTTTTTCTCTTTGATTCCTTCATTTTGTCACACTTCTTGCAACACAGATATTATAGCACAACGACAGTAGAATTTCCAGTAAGTGCACTTTGCAGTTCATTTCAAGACTATTCTAAAACTCAAGGGTCACAAAATCACCCTCCCCTCTTTCCCTTTTCGAAGGGATCTTTCGGGGGAAAGGTGAAAAATGTGGAAACAATTGGATACAATTACTAAGAACATTTTCCTTCTTCCTTCACAAGTCTCTTGTTTGTGGTCATTTCGTCTTGTGTGATAAGGCGGACTTCAGAACACAAAATTGCAACGCTCCAGATTCCCTACCCAAATTGTCACGCGGTTCGTATGTCAGTCTTCGAGTTTCTTCAAAGAATGTTACATTATCTGCTATGAGATCTGCAAACGATCTCCATTGTATAACTGCTATCTCGATAGAGGCAGTGGACAAAACTGAGGACAAAGCTGCCCAAAACAAGTTTTTGACAAAAAAAAAAAAAAAAAAAAAAAAAAAGGAAGAAACAGAGACAACATTTGTTTTTAGCCAGAAGCGCTCATAAATCACTACCACGTGACGCGAAGACTATTAGGGCTAGAGGTTCAGCAGAGAGCTCTCAATTCCTGGAGAAATTCTATCCTCTACGTTGCCAAGTGTAAACGGAAGTATACATTATAATTAATCTAAATTGATCTGGGGCATTAAATCAAAAACAGAAACCATGAACATATAGGTATTGCTGTTGGAAAATATCATGGAAAATTTTGAGACGGTAAGTGCAATATCTTGTTAAATATTCACATAGAAATATCTACGTGTTATCTTATAGGGATCCTGAAACACTTGCAAGTGGGTAGACATCCCCTTAAGGCAAAAAAATGGCCAAACCCTGCACTTTGTGTTAAAAAGGTGCCACTCGGATATGTTGTTCCCCTGATTGAACTAAGCAGGAATCGAAGTGGCCCCACTCCGACAGGTGGCCAGAATCCAATATGGCGGCTATCAAAGATGGCCGCCTCTGCGAATTCATAGTGTTGGTTTTAGATGCCTATATCTCCTTAACTAATAGTCCAATCTTTACGATTCAAAAACTAAATGACGTAGAAGTTAACAGGGTCTAATAAATGAGCAAACAGTTTTACCTAACACTGAAATTAACTCCTACAGAAATTATTTAATTTGGAACTTTACATTTTTAATGATGGAGTTTACTCATATTTTTTAAAATAACAAGTAAACGGCTGGGATTATTGAAAAAGATGTCGTATAACTTTTTAAAGAGAGTTAAATTATCTTTTGTTTGGTGTATAGTTCGTTCAGATTCGTTAATAAACAACAAAGTTATGACAATTTAAAGATTCACGTTGAGTCGATTGATTTTCCCAAATTTCGAACGAGAGTTCATTTACCGTAATAAAACCTCACTGATGGATGCTGCATTGTACGAAACGGATCGTTCTCTTATGATGTGTTCTTCATAAGTCCCATTTTCGCCAGAGCACAAAACAGCCTGACCGAGCCCGCTTATCTGAATCCAATATGGCGGCCATTAATTACCTTCCATAAAGATAAGTCTTTTTCGAAATATTTATTGCAGTATCTAGATTTGTAAACAAGTACGACAAAGTAATAACAAACATTTTTCTCTCTCCTATTCTTCTGCCCCACAGAGTAAGTATGGGAAGGAATGAACTCCAAATCATATTTCGAAATACGTCAAAAGAATCGGATAGAACTGAGTGGTTAAAAGGCTTGGAGTAATAACAACTGCACTATTCTCGAAGTATTTCCATTGAAAGTAACAGTGGTGTAAATTCCGTCTAATGTTTCGGCGAGAATAGTTCGGAATCACACAAAAAGGCAAAGTTTGAGGCCGCTACGCAATTCTTGTGTTACCAAGAAGTCGTCGATTCAAAATGATCGATCTTCTTAAATTGTACAAAACGGTTAGTGACGATTATGAAGAAGTCTGAATCAGAAGAAATAGAAGTTCATAGTACAAGATTCGTGAAAGAATTTTTCGTCACAGGCCTGAGCTAACAGCTAATCTGTCTGGCAGAGAATATGTTTTACTTTCAGAAGGATCTGATAGAATAAGTGAGCTGGAGAAAGACATTGATGAAGATGCTATGGCACTAACTCGTGTTGTTAAGATGCTTCGAAAGGATATGGCAAACCACAAAGGTCATTTTTCAGGAAAATTTGAGAATCACTGCCACGAAGATTCTGTTCCTCCTTCACTAATAGCTGCTGTTAATATGTTACTTTATGGTTCATTTGTCACCCCTGATAGCAACGCAAGTCAAGCAACTTTAACTATTAGTTAACATATATTTTATAATTTCCATCAGAAAGCAGGCGATATTGAAACAGAAGCAGCAAGGCATAAACGCAATCGCATGCCACCTCTTCCTCTCTATGTTGGGCTGAGTGTGTATGCTAAAACTTGTTAACAATCTCTCATAAATGAATTGCATTCACTAGGCAATTCGTCTACACGTGTACAGGAAATATCTTGAAGTCTTTCTCAGTGCTTGATAAATCAAAGTGACAAAATGGGTGTGTCTTTCCACTCTTCGTCGAGGTATTTTAACCGTTGCAGCATTAGATAATACTGACTACAATTCTTCTAGTACAACATCAAAGGATTCTTTTCATGGTACGAGCATTTCTATTTTCCAGCATCCTTCTAAGGATAACCCTAGCATTCGACGTGACCATGTCTCACTGGATAAGTGAATATAAAAATGAGAACTGCTCCTGCTCTCCCCGATAATTATGCTATAGTACCTCCTGCTTATGTCACTAATAAGGAACCAGTTTTACCTCAACAGATCCGCAGTTTGTAGAGAAAGGTCTTCCACGAAGTGAATTTTTCGCAGAAGAAAAAAATTAGGAGTGTTGGCTTCAAGCATGCTTAAAAAATGACACTACTTGCACTTGGTCTGTACACCATGCCTCGAAAACTGCAACTCTGCAAATGCCAAGTATATGCTGCCTACTTTCGTTGTTTAAGGAAGACTCTAAATATGTTGCTATGATACGGCACGAAATGTTGTACGAGAACTTACAGACAAACTCAACAAAGGACAAGTTCCGGTTTTTGTAACTGATCAACCACTATTTGCCTTGGGGAAACGAATTCAAAGGAATTGGCCAGAGTTACATGGCGAAGATAATCAAATTCTGATGCTGGGAGGATTACACATCGAACACGCCTTCCTGCATCTTATAGGAAGTGGGAAATGGTTAGATGGAAGTGGTTGGGTAGAAATTTTATACAAGTCAGATGTAGCAACACCAGGAACCGCTGACAGTATATTGAAAGTAACTCACATTACAAAAGCTTGCTTTGCTCATCAGATTACTTTGACAGTTTTACATCATTTGCCGCGTGATGCATATCAGAATTCTTCATCAGGGCAATTTTTCAATGACTGGTGCACTGAAAAGAAATCTTCGTGTCCAACGCTTAAGTTTTGGATAATATATTACCGTCTCATGATTTTACTCTTAATTTACATGAGAGCCATACGTCAAGGAAATTTTAAGCTCTACGTTGAAACACCAAAACTAATGGCAGAATTGTTTTTCGCAATGGACCACCTTAGCTATGCTCGTTGGCTTCCCGTTCGCATTTTAGATTTGAAGAAGTTGGAAGATACATATCCTGAGATTATGAATGCTTTCGAAATGGGTTACTTTGTGATAAGAAAGACATCAAAACCTTTCTTTGCAATAGCTATAGATCAAACTCACGAACAGAATAACAAAATTATGAAAGGGGATGGCGGGGCGATTGGTTTTTTACACGACGACAATGCTCTTGTCAAATGGATGACAGCGGGACCAGAAATTAGTAGACTAATTAATGTATTCAAAATGTCATATAATGAATACGATCCTGATAATAAGCACTATGAAGATTACTCGTCGATGCAAGAAAGATTTAAACCGTCTGTTGAAAAGATGAAAGAAATTTTCATCGAATTGGAGAATCCGTTTGAAGAAAATAGTAGACTTGATAATGTTCCTTCCAGAATCATCTATAACGGTGATATAATTGAATCCCTATATTTAGCAGAAGAAAAAGGGTCTAATATGTACAAGGAATTTTTGCAAGAAAGATTAGTAGAATGTGCCACGCCATTCTTTTCGCCCATGAAAAAATCTTCTCTAGTGCTTCATTCTTTCCTTCAAAAGAATAAAACAAACAGAAATGAAATAAAAGTACTTAAGATGGACGTTGAGCTATTCTCTCGCTTACTACGCGTCAGTCAAACAAGACGACTTCACTTGGATGAATTCTTTCAGCACGAGAGCCAACCAATTCCACTGTCTCTCTGCCATAATTCACAATCCTCAAAAAAGTCCGACTTACTTATGCTTCTTGAGAGTAAAGCCAACATCAAAGAAGAACACTTTCCTAATTCTTGTGATGTTTTATTATTTGATGGAACAGTTTTGGTTCACATTTTGCAACCAGCATCAGTAGAAACATTTTGTGATTATTTCCAGTGTAATTTCTTCGAATATGTTCAAAGAGAAGCAGACACATTCCATGCAAAGTGAGTGGATCTGATATGCGATAGATACTCTTCAAAGAGCATAAAATCTTCCACAAGAAAAAGTAGGGATGTAAGAATAAGGACGAAAGTAACACCAACAACACCAATTCCTAGGAAGTGGAACGATTTCCTTCGTAATGACGAAAATAAAGAACTGTTCCTTTTTCTTGGAAAGTCTATGTGTGAAAAGGAAGGAACTTACTTTGAGGTAGCAACGAGCAATGGATATCACATAGAAACTTCAAGAAATCTTCCAACATTTTCAAACAAATCATCAGGAAATCATTTAGAAGAAGCTGATAGTAGGATCATGTTACATTGCCTTGATGCAGTTAAATGGACACAAGAAGATAGTTATCCACACAGTAGACACAGATGTAATACTTGCTGTATCGTTTTTCTACGACTTTGAGCGACACAGTTTAGAAGAATTATGGATATCTTTCGGCACCAAGAAACATCATTGATTTCTCCCAGTTCATCATATTTCAATAGCATTAGGAAAAGAAAAATCAACTGCGTTACGAGGCCTCCCCGCGTTTACAGGATGTGATATAGTGTCATACTTTCTCGGACATGGAAAATTATAAGCATGGAAAACATGGCTTTTGTATCCAGAGGCGACCACAGCTTTTCTAACAATTTCACACCCTGTAATCAATATAGGCGAAGATTGTTTTAATTCACTGCAACGATATGTTGTCCTATTATATTCAAAAACAAATGAAAAATATAAAGTTAATGAAGCCCGGTAAGAATTCTTTTTGGAAAAGAGCAGATCTCTTACTGCGCTTCCTCCAACTTGTGATGCCTTGCTTCTTCACACCAAGTTTGCAGCATACCAAGCTGGACAAATCTGGGCCCAGGCAATAAAGAAGACAGCACATATTCCTTCATCAGTAAACTGGGGATGGACTGACAATGGAAGTGAACTTTCTCTAACATGGACTTCCATTCCAGTTGTATACGAAGCATGTAGGAAACTCTTTTTGAAATGTGCGTGCAAGACATGTACCACAAGATATCGTTGTAGAAGTGCAAGCGTCCCGTGCATCTTTTTTGTTCTATGTGTAGAGGGACATGTGGAAACGTGATGGAAACTGAAAACGAAGATCTAGACCAATAAAACTTTCATGTAAGTAGCATTCATTATTTTTGAAAATTCAGTTGATCCACAGTAAACTTACACCACGTTGGAAACATACCAATAAATAGATAAACTTAAATGTATGATTCTTTATAGAATAGCTTGTACACAAAGTAATATTAACTGTTCGTCGAAATCATAAAACTATTTGTACAAATAGAAAATCCAAAAGATATATTGTGAATTTCAAATTATCGAACCAAGTGTTTGCGTTGTGTTTCTGTTCTTACAATACGAAAGAAATTATTTACATTCTAATTTATAACAATATATTGCTTTATGTAATTTCCTCATAATATTGTAAAGGATATAAAGCCAATGTCTATGGTTTAAAGACCGAACTTACTTCTTAGTCTTCCTGTGCAGTTCTTCTTTCAATTCAGAAGAAACCATATAACTTTTCTATCGTGACGCTACACGCGTAATTTCTTAAGATATTCTTCAACTTGATTCATGTGTAAAAGTGAATAGTAATACAATAGGTGATATTACTTTGTCCGTATTCGTTTACAAATCTAGATACTCGGGTCAACATTTCGAAAGAATATAATTTTTATGAATCATAATTAATGGCCGCCATATTGGATTCGTAACTGGGCTTGGTCAGCAGGCCCGTATCCAGCCCAAAAATGTAGGGGGGGGGGGCGATCCAACCATATTATAGTTCGTCATCACATTATAGTTCATTTGCAACCCTACCGTAAAAATTTTAGGGGGCCAGCAAAAATTTAGGGGGAGTCGGCCCCCTAGACCCCCCTGGATACGGGCCTGTTGGTCAGGCTACTTTGTGCTTCTGGTAAAGTGGGACTTATGAAGAATACATCACAAAAGAATGATTTGTTTCGTACAATGCAGCATCCAACAGTGAGGTTTTATTACTGTAAATGAACTCTCGTTCGAAATTTGGGAAAATCAATCGACTCAACGCGAATCTTGAAATTGTCATAACTTCGTTGCTTATTAACCAATCTGAATGAACTATACACCAAACGAAAGATAATTTAACACTCTTTAAAAAGTTATAGGA
This sequence comes from Thermobia domestica, assembly GCF_964235325.1. NCBI lineage: Eukaryota > Metazoa > Arthropoda > Insecta > Zygentoma > Lepismatidae > Thermobia > Thermobia domestica. The sequence continues at coordinate 2,581,917 of NC_137464.1, read as the reverse complement.
CATCTTTTTCGATAATCCCAGCCGTTTACTTGTTATTTTAAAAAATATGAGTAAACTCCATCATTAAAAATGTAAAGTTCCAAATTAAATAATTTCTGTAGGTGTTAATTTCAGTGTTAGGTAAAACAGTTTGCTCATTTATTAGACCCAGTTATCTTCTACGTCATTTAGTTTTTGAATCGTAAAGATTGGACTATTAGTTAAGGAGATATAGGCCTCTAAAACCAACACTATGAATTCGCAGAGGCGGCCATTTCGATAGCCGACATATTGGATTCTGGTCACCCGTCGGAGTGGGGCCACTTCGATTCCTCCTTAGTTGGATCAGGGAAACAACATATCCGAGTGGCACCTTTTTAACACAAAGTGCAGGATACTTCCCGTAAGCTCCCCTACTAATAGGGAGCCAGGATCCCCACAAAATCTCTCAGATGACCATCAGTTTCATCGCTCCATCCGTAAGTTCCATCATTTAATATTAGTTTATTAATGGCAGTTAGTGCTTCCCGATGGTCTAGTGGCAGGCGCGTGGGCCTTTGGTGTACGGTTTCCCGTGTTCGCCGGCGAGAACCCTTCAAATATTGGATACACTAGCTGAACCTACGCTATCTACACAGCACATCATTCACATATGAATATGAATCCCTTTGTCATTCCTCACAACATCTGTGCATGTCCCTTTACAGACACAGGCGAAGGACGTCTTGATAAAAATCGGCAAGGGGTACCAAAAAGAAGTTTTTTTTTTTTCGATGATTTTTTCAATATCTCATGCCGTTTGCAAGGTCTGAGCCTACTTCCGGTTGGAGTTTCTAATTCATGCATAATCAGTTTTCTTTCTTCTTGCATGCAATATGTAATAAGCAAATACATTACACACACAATCAATTATGATGTCTGTGATAGATGGTGTTCATTGGGCAGAACACTCCAAACAATCAAGATTCATCTTATTTTTAGACTGAAGAAATGATTATCTTAGTTTTTCATTATAAGTTGGCCATGAAACAAACGCCTGATAGATATGCAACCGCCATATACAAATATGTGGTGTTGGAATGTTTATCTTGTATGATATCATGATTTCCGTTTTTAAAATTTCAACACTTCCAGGTATACTCCTAAAAATGTAATAAAGAAATAACAGCCATGTCTTTTAAATATTCAGTTAGAACTGAACAATCACACAAAATTTGCTACCGATCAGTGAAAACGACATCTTTTTAGAGCCTATGGTTCCCAAGAACTTACTGTCGAAAGGATTGGCCACAGACAAATAAACGTCCACAAACTTATAAACTTTTTTTTTTCATCACAAACATATAAACGTAGCACTTTAATATATATTATACAGTGATTTGGATCCTACCTTAAACTATTGGTCCGCGCCTCAGTCTCTGTGCTTGAAAGGAATCCTAAAACCCAATGCAGACATTTAGGACCATTATTGGGTTAGGGATGCGTGATTTGAGGTACTCTCTCGCACCAAAATAATATTTAATCGAGCCCCAAGATGACATTAAACTTAATTCCTTTGCATAAGTGACTAGTTTCGGCATCTAGGGAGGTGATTATAGATCGTAAATGCAAACGGAAAATGTAAGCAGTGATTGATAGAAATAGCGTAATTTCAGAATCTCTCAATAAAGAATTACGATTCAATGTTGCATCTTCTACGGAACAGAAAAGTGAACGAAAAAGCGGAGGTTCGGTGGTAGATCGGTCACCCCTGGTTCGATCCCGGAGCAAGTGATTTTGTGGTGGACAACATCATGTTCGTGATTTTTTTCGTGTCCTCTCACTTCCTCACCATTCTCATCCCACCAAACATTTCATTACAACACTTCATTAATGATACACCGGGTTCGATTCCTGGCGAGAGCTCATGTGGTTCGGATTCCACGTTAATCAGTAGGTCCACGTCTCACATAGCCTCGCTGCTGAAAGGGACGCTAAACTAAAATCAACAACTCATTAATGATACATCTCCTTTAGCCTAAAAGGTATAACCCTGCGACGACGGAAAACTAGAAATTTCATTTGCTACGGAAATCAACATTGAAAAAATCGAAAGCCATGAGTATATCCCGTGGAAACGCGTCCTTATGGGTCAGAGTAGGACAAAGAGAACTTGAGGAGGTCGATCACTTTAAATATCTGGGAGGTATTTTGACGAGAGACACTTACTGTCCCAAAGAGATCACGTCAAGAATTGTCATAGCTAAAGAAGCATTGAACAAGAAAAGATCACTCTTAACTAGCAGTCTTAATATTGGAGTAAGAAAGAAGTTGGTCAGGTCTATATATGGAGTATTGGACTTTATGGTTCAGAGACTTGGACATTACGGAAGTTAGAGAAGAAATATTTAGAGGGCTTCGAAATGTAGTGTTGAAGGAAGATGGAGAAGATAAAATGGGCAGAGAGAGTAACAAAGATGTTTTAAAAGAGATAGGAGAGAAGAGGATGCTTCTAGCCACCATCCCTCGTAGGAAGGCCAATTGAATTGGACACATCTTGTGAAGAAATTGTCTTCTTCATACCGCCATAGAAGGAAAGGCGGAAGGAAAGTGAGGAATAGGCAGAAGAAGACAACTGATCGATAATTTGAAAAATACAAGAAAAAAATATTGGGAGTTAGAAAGAGGGAGCTGGAGATTGAGAGACATGGAAGAAACATTTCTAGGCTTGAAAGTAAACCTAAACAAACAACCAAAAATCGAAGGAGTGCGAAAAGCAGAATACTTAATATAATAGGGGAAAGCGACGAAATGATTTTCGAAATGTGGGCATGGAGAAAGATGTAGAAAATTGTAATACTTGAATATAAACCCCGATGAGGATGTATTAAGAATAATAGGGGAGAGAAGAAATAATATTGCGTGTATGAAGAAGGAAAAAAAAACTGATTACATGTTTGATAAAAAAAGTGTATTTTGATTGCATAGTGAAAGGAAAAAGACGGAGGGAAAGACAAAGCTAAAACTGGTGGTTGCTTTTAAAAGAATACTGATAGACGAAAAGGCTAACTGAGAACCCCAATGCATACGAGCTTCTCATTCTTAGTCTGCAATAAGTGGCATGTCAATGTTGCCAGAATGCTTATGAAAATGACATTTTGAACGTAGCTACTGAACAAGAAACAGCCTCTAAATAATGTGTATTAAATAATGGGAAAGATAATTACATAAAGATATTAGAATACGAGTATTTGATTTTTGCAATATTCACAGAAATGTAAGAATCTTAGTGGGATCTGATGGGCATTACTAAAGGGAAATCCATACTATGTGAGCTCTCACCTAGAATCTATCCAGGATTTCCCACATCGAAGATGACAACGTGAGAATACTATCTTTTGGACTTCAGTAGGTGCTCACACAGAGAACATTTATTTACTCGTGAAACATTAATCTCTGTATAGCCATTAAAATATGCAACAAAGAAAATTATAATGTTTGACTGAATCTTAATAGGGACGTCAGGAGCGAGGCTATTTTCCCCCGTCGGTCAGTGTGATAGATTTTAATTGTTGTCAGTAGTAGACATATGATCAATTATATTTGGTTCGTTTGTATTAATGAATAATGCTTCATTTGATCTATTCTTACATGCTGTTTTAAAATCTTCAATCCTTTAACAGTGTTCTCAAATTCTGCAGCCTTAACTCATTGTTACACATTAAACAATGAGGAAATTTTGCACAGCGACCTAAGTCGCCTGACAAGAGAATATTCCATTGTTACGTTTATATAGTTATATCTATTTAAAATATAGATCACTGGTTTCATTTTAAAAATCTATATCAATCTTTTCGTATGCAACCAGCTTTATGTTTGAGTAATGTGGGATATCTATTACACAGGGGTTAACGTTCACAACGACGGACATTATTTCAGATTTTCAAAAGTTCTTATAACATTTGAAATACCGTAGATATTTTAAGAAAAACACTTTGTAAATAAAAACTGAAGAAAATTATTTAAAACTACCTAAGTGTGACTAAAAACAAAAAAGCATGAGGAGCAGTCTCGTATACAATCACTTGAGTTACCTGAAGATGTAAGAGTTTACAAAGTGATTCTATAAGATAGAGCTCCTCTTGGTTTTATTCTTGGTTACGCATGAATAGAATTTCATCCAAAATTTTTAAAAGTCTTTAGAAAGATTTGTTGTATTTTTTAAAAAAGGAAAGCATATTCTTTTCTATAAAAATGTTATGAACACTTAACCTATTTCAGTATTTTATATTTTAGTATTATCCACAAGAATCGCACCACAGCATTGAAGTTAATAAAAAAAGTACGGATATTATATAGAAAAGCATTCGTTGTATTAATTTTCGTGATGGGAATATGCGTATTCATCCAACTCCATACATACAACGTTTATATATGTACTAATCTTCCATTTGCATATTTATGAGTTTCTTGCTTCGTTCCCATTTTCGTTTAAGGGCCCGGTGGCTCACTGTAGATGTTCACCTCTGGTGCGTAGGGTCCCTGGTTCGATCCCAGCTCGCGCCAAGTTGATTTTGTGGTAGACAAACACCGTGTGCGCGGGGTTTTCTCGGGATTCTCCCGTTTCCTCTCACTTCGTTCATTCCACCATTTCATTAATTTCTCATCACAGTCTCCTTTAGCCTAGCCGGCATAATCAAAAAAAGTTGCCATAACTTTTGCATTAACCCTCGTTTTTGTCTGTGTATGTTTCACAGTTTTATGGAAACTAATCAATTGATTTTTGGGGGGGAGGGGGACTAAATAGACAGTACTTCAATATTTGTTTCTAGCTTTCCTATGAAACATTGGAAACCTTTTCGAACACTAAAGTTGAAAGTGTTGATTTTTGAGTTGATAAATCTTGTTAAACGTCTTCCTAAATAAATAAATAAATAAGTAAATAAATAAATAAATAAATAAAATAAATAGAGATTTTGCTCCGTATTGAAATTGATCGTTTTCTAATAACCACGTCGATTGACATTCAAAGCATCCGCCGAGATTTTAATTTTCTGTGACAATAGAGGAATTGATTGACTACTGGCCTTGAACGTGCGATCATTCTTCTATTTACAATGGAATATTCTATAGCTGTGCCGTATCTCGGTTGTTTTGCATATTGCACAATAGCGTACGTTTGTTATCTGCAGCCGCGTGTTCAGTAAATCAGCAGCTACACTAAATGACGCATGCACACCAAACATTTGTTTCTTGTAATATCAGCATTTCAATAATGAGTGAAAGTAATTAAGGAAACGTAACGTAAATATTTTATGCTTCTCCCCATTCAAAAGTATGTTTTTAAAAAACATTGCCAGCAGTTATCATGAAACAAATATAATTATATTCTGTACTGCTTTGCAGTTGCCTCGTGATTAGCCATTTCGGTCTCGGTGTCCCCCACATGGGACATAAAATGTTTCGACATTATTATTTCTTTACAACTTTAAAATCAGACTGGCAACGTTGAAAACTGTTTACAGGGGATGATCCATATATGATCGTGCCCTGTAAACAGTTTTCAATGTTCGTGCCCTGTGAACAGTTTTCAATGTTGCCAGTCTCATTTTAAAGTTGTAAAGAAATAATAATGTCGATTTTTTTTTTTTTTGGTCCCCTCTGGAGGACGCCGGGACCGACATGGTTAGGGTTCCCACCTATTCCGGTTTAGCCGAGTCTTGAAATTATAAGGGTATGGAGAAATGTGTGCTGATCCGTTCTGCATTCTCTTCCTTTTGTCTTCTGGGATGAATTTATAACTACAACAGTTCTGAATTAGGAAGTTCTGGCCCCAATTCTGTTTTTCATCTTTGTTTTAATATCATACAACAAAAGAAGTTCGTCACAGTCAACTCAAATTCTAAAATACTTTTCTTCCTTCTTTTTGGAAGTTAGAATCTGAGTCGATCAAAACCAGGGTTGGCAACTTAGCTGCAATTACAGTTTGTCAAGATAGTGTCAAGTACGGTGACATTGACCATTAATCACCAATATTACAGTTACTTGCACTTTATTTTTTTTTTAACTCTTTCAGTTTTTTTTTTAAATCTCTGCGTTCCCTTCCAATTTACGAAATCTATCCCTACGGTTATCATCATCATCATAGGTAGGCTATTCTGCCATTATTGGTAGGTCACTTGCCTCAGCTGAGAAGCTTCTATGCTTCAAGGTCTTCAGCTGACCAAATATGTTCTCTTTTTGTTGTCAGCAAACTAGGGAAAAAATAGATGGTAGTTTCCCGTTCCCTTCCACCCTACAGTATCCCAGCTTTTAGTCATTGTGACCACGCTTGAAACCAATGTACAGGTTGCCCTACCAATCACTACAGGGTCGTATCCAGAAGTAGTAGGACTGATTTTTTTCCCGCGGAGCATGTAGGGGGCGCTGCAAGGCCGCGTGTTATGGAGGAGAGCCTTGGGAACAGGTGTCGATAGGCGGCAGTCGCCTGTGTGCGTTAGATGAGTGTGGGCCACTGTGTTAGTGACCTCTAGGGATGGCCAGAACCGGTTCCTGGTGGAACTGATTTTCGGGTCTGAACGGATCCGGTTTTTCGGATCCAGGTCTGGAACCGGTTCTTCGGATCCAGGTCTGGAACCCAAACTTTGTGACCATCCCTACGCTAAACCTGAGCTGCTGGCAAGCTGTGAACAGTATGCTAGATGAAATGGTGGAAGCGACAGGCAGACGCCCAGGTGGCGGCAGCTTGTTTCATCAAATAAACTGGGTAACTGGCAAACTCATTGGTTAAACAGGCAAACTGGCCAACTCATTTGGCTAAACACTCACTGGTGGAAAAATTTTTTTTTCTGGGGGCACAAGCTGGTCTGGCGGGGAAGGCACAAGCGCATGGTCCTCTTTGCATTATTTTTGAAGGTGAACTTTATGCCTCCTTTACGGGTCTTTGGGGCTTTCGGATCCAGGTCTGGAACCGGTTCCTAAGATCCGGTTCTGGAACCGGGTTTTCAGATTCATATCTGGAACCGGTTCTTAAGATTCGGTTCTGGAACCGGGTTTTCGGATCCAGGTCTGGAACCGGTTCCTAAGATTCGGATCTAGGTCCGGAACCGGTTCTGAAAACCGGATCTACGGGAACCGGAACTTTGTGGCCATCCCTAGTGACCTCCTGTTGTGACGCCTCGTCGTCAGTTGCGATGGAGCGAAATTTGGAGCAGTGGTACGTCATCAAGTTTTGCGTCGAACTGGGAAAATCGGAGACCGAAACTAAGGACATGCTTACGCAGGCCTACAAGGAGGATACCATGATCCGCACAATCGCCCCATAAAAAGAAGGCCAGAATGTCTAAATCGAACGGGAAATCGATGTTGATTGCATTTTTTGACCGTCGTGGCATTGTCCATAAGGAGTTTGTACCTCCTGGACAGAGTGTAAATACAAGATTTTACGTGGAAGTGCTCACACGGCTGCGAAATCGGATCACACGCGTGCGACCAGACTTGGTGGGGAAATGGAAGCTCCATCATGACAACGCGCCGTGCCACAGCGCGTGGATTGTGAGGGATCTCATGACGAAATTCGGCGTTTCCACGTTGCCTCCCCCTCCCCCCTGCAGCCCTGATGTGGCACCGCCGGACTTCTTCCTGTTCCCCCGTATCAAGAGGCAGCTCAAGGGGCATCGTTTCGACTCGGTGGAAGCGGTCCGAGCGGCAACGACGAAGGCGCTGAACGGCATCCCGGAGGACGACTTCCAGAAGATCTTCGCGACCTGGAAGGCTCGCTACCAGAAGTGTGTGAATGCCCAAGGGGCCTGTTTTGAAGAGTATTAAGTCGATATACCAAAATGTTCAATAATTAAAAAAAAAAAAAAAATCAGTCCTACTACTTCTGGATACGACCCTGTATGATATTCGCCAACGTGCCTACCGAAGAACTGCTGCTTTCTCCCAAAACACACTTCGTCTGGGTCTACTCCATTTAAGCCAATTCGGAAGAGATGGTCCTTCTGATAGTGAACTACCACCGACATCTAAATTTCTCTGTAGCACGCAATCCTTCCTATCCGTGTAAATATGGTGTTTTTCCGGGAGGCCACGGTTAGCAAGGTCTGAATGTTCCTACGTTTAGAAACATGTTTCTACAGTTGGCATCACAGACTACAGTAGGTGACCACTACTTAGTCACACAATCGTTGCGTTGTGAGACTAAAGATGCGTCAGAACCTTGGAATATCAGTTTGAAAATAGCTGCACTCACGAAAGCATGCATATATGGCAGGGGCGGATCCAGGGGGGGGCGATCGGGGCAATCGCCCCCCCCCCAGAAGAGAAAACTTTCTTATTTTATATATATAAATAAAACCCATCCCAAAGTTTGCAGCCCTTAAAAGTAGCAGTATGACAACCCCTTCCCCAGAAGTCGGTCCCATGATATATGGTGTAATTAAATCGTTTACTGATGTTTCAGACACACATGGCAATGTCAAGATATAAATTTAAGATGTCGGAGTGTTAGTGGCGTTATGTGAAGAGAACAGGGGGAGTAATTAACCCATGAGTTCGAAAAATGCATACAGTATACTTTAATCAATTGTATACTGATACACTAATGAAATTCTTATGTTGTTATGGATTCTTACCCTCCCCTCCCCTTGCCCTCAAACAAATCACGAAATGACCCTCCTGAGGGGTGTATGTGTATACATGTAAAGCGACAGTGAAAAAAAAAATGCCCTTGCCCATTATAAAAATAATAAAATACATAGACACCCATGACTCGGAATAAAATTCGTTACGTATCGCTGCATTTCCTCCTAAAACGTAATTTGTCATTTGTAATAATGATACAAATATTCGTTGTATAATTTACAAAGTAATGAAAGTGTAGTAAAATGAAATTGCATTGCTATTAGCAAATTGAAATGAGAAAAGGAACCAGTTTTGTTTGTTTTCTTCCATTTTCCCCTTTAGCCTGTTTCCATGATGGGAACAACTTCTCGAACTTCATGTGACAAATAATTCAAGTTCCAAACAAAAGAAATGCATAAGTTATTACTGTGCCGTGTATGTGTGTGGTCACATAACTCTTGAAACTTTCGTCTTTTTCACTCTCTTCCTTTCCAGTGTAATTTTCTGGAAGTGTTGGAGCGTATTGTAGAATGTATAATTGAGTTACGCACAGACAGTACGGAGCGACTAGTGGTACCAGTGCCAAGATTTTTTTCTTCTAATGTTTCCACTAACACATAAAATATACTTTGTACAAACAAAGATAGCAGAAAGAAAGAGAACATACTGGTTTTTATTGCTAACCCTGTTATATATGTGCAAAGCTGTAGCCATTTTGAAACTAGAAACGCTAAATATTCCTTTTAGTGTTTTTATCTGATCACAAGAGTAAATGAATTATCCCCATTCATGGTATGTAATCTCTTATTCAGAGGTTATGCCTGTGTACAACTTCTGAAAAGGAAATGCTAAGAAAGAAATATTCTAATTCCGATACATATATCTGAATATACATATTCACATTATAAACACACACACAAACATACATATATATATAATATGAGAGAGGGGGGGGTGAGTTTTAGTCTGCAAAATCCGGAGAAGCAACATTTAGGAGGACTCTGTATCACACATAAGATATTCTGTACAATCCGCGGCAAAAAACCTGCAACATGAGCACATAAGTTTATTGTGAAATGACAAAGTCTTTTGCTCCAAAATAAGTGTGCACGGGTGGAGGCCGAGGTCAGTGTTGGGTAAGTTACTTGTAAAAATGTAACGCGTTACAAGTTACTTTACTTTCTTTTAAAATGTAACGCGTTAGTAACGCGTTACTTGCCCCAAAAAAGTAACAGTTACTTTACTTCGAAAGTAACGCGTTACTAACGCGTTACTTTTAGGTCCAAAACTTTAAAAATGTGAAAAAAATATGACTTCAATTTTCCGTACTACTATTACTACCGCTATTATTATTATTATTATTATTATTATTATTATTATTATTATTATTATTATTATTATTATTGCACGTTCTGAGTCGCTTTATGTAAATATAAGGACAAATTTTTACTTGATATATGAACATTTCAATATAATGTAACATTGATAAAATGCCATACTGCGTTACTTGTAGGGATGGACACGTGCGAGTTTTCTTTGAAACTCGATTCGACTAGAAACAGACACCTTTGAGATCGAACCGAGAACTAGGCTCGAAAAATTTCCTCCAACTTGACTCGAATTGGGGTCGAGTTTCGAGTCGATTCGAGCCAAATCCGGTGTGTAGCTTCGAGTACTTCTTCAAGTATATTACATAGACAGTATAATTATTATCAATGACACTACTACTACTACAACTTTTATTATTATTATTATTATTATTATTATTATTATTATTATTATTATTATTATTATTAATTATAACAACACTGTATGTAAAAATGAAAGATGGGCGGTTTGTATTTGAATACTAAAAAACTAGTTGATTACCAACCTCGGTAGTCGTGAAGTCTAGGAGTCAAGGACATTGTTTACGAGCTTCTGAATTTGGGTTGAGGGTCTAGATTGAGTATTCGGGCTCGAGCCAAACACTGTTAAGTGTTATAGGGCACTGGCCAAATATCTTCAAAACTGCTCGGCCCGAATTGTCAACGACTCGAGCAACTCGGCTCACAGCTCATTCACTATCGACCCGAACCAAGAAGTGAGCCGAGCCAACAGCTCACTCAACCGACTCGGCTAGAGCCCTCGGCTCAGTTGAGCCGAACCGAGCAAATGGCTCATCCCTACCAAGCCAGCTCGAGCCGGTGGTTCACCCCAAGTGAGCCGGCTCGAGCCATCTTCTAAGTTGAGTCGAGCCGAGCTGAGCTTGTTAAAAAAATAGCTCTTGTGGTCTCGCTATCGAGACGAGACGAGATGCGAGCAGTGTCCCTTCTCGTGAGCAACACTAAGAGTATTCCATATTACTGTTTAGCTTACATTTCTCATGGCTTTCGTTTTCCAGTGTAATCAGGCCATGATTTCAAGACGAGTTAAAACGAACAAGCCATTTATCAAACTCGACCTGACTCGAAACTCGACGGGAAAAACTGAATCGGCTCGGAACTCGACTCGAGGATATTACCCTTGATTTGACTCGAAACTCGACTTGAAACTGATCTGAAAGAACTCCAATATTACATACCATCAGCAAACTATTTTCTAGTAATAAAGTAGGCCTGCTCATCAGAACACAGTTTATTCATATTAGCCCCTGACTGTAAATCGTTAATTATGGCACCCTAGTTGTTGATAAATATTTTCCGCCGGGGCACTTCAGACACTTTACTTTTAAATTCTGTCCACCATCATCCTCAGCTCTTTAGAAAAAGTATTCTTTCAAATGTTCGAACAGTAAAATATTTTCGTTCTCCATCTTTATAAAAACAACACCAATCAAAGTAAAATAGACTACCAGTATCATTGCACTCCTATTTCACTCACTGAATGTATTGATTTGGAGCTGTCAAAATCTACGACAAAATCTTCCAGGTGCTTGCAATCAGCACACGTGATTTCCCTAAGGCTGTCTTCATCTTCAAAAAACAGCAAGTGGCACTACGAACTTATCTGTTCTCTGTGTGTCTGTAACTGTCGGTCAATAGTTCATGCTCGATTGTTTCATTCTGAGAAATTCACTTACAGGAAAGAAACATTTGTTTCCGAAAAAAATATACATATATTGTAGTTACTCATCCGAAATGTAACGCGGAAAAAGTAACGCAAACTAGGTACGTTACTTAAAAATTTGTAACGCGTTACCGTTACAGTTACTTTGGAAAAGATGTAACGCGTTACTAGGAAACGTTACTTAAAAAGTAACGCGTTACAAGTAACGCGTTACTTGCGTTACTTTACTTCCCAACACTGGCCGAGGTTTATCCTGGCATGATTCGTTCCACTTAGACTTTATGTTCATTCCCTGTGCTGTTAGGCGTAGTTTCACAATACACTTACATCCTCAAGTTGCAGGTTGTTTGCCGCGGATTGTACCAGGCTATGTACAGGTCTGTTGCTAAGCCACAACCAATCTGTACGCCCGCAAATGGATGGAAATTATTGCCCTCCGTTGCCATGTGCAGGATACAGAAAATCATGGTTATGTGCTTTGATATACATGTACATCCACTAGACAGTCCAGAAAGTCTTCACTACAACACGGATTTTCTAGGATTGAAACTTTGCCTATTGTGGCAAGAGCAGCGTCAGTAAAGACGTGTGTACCTGGAATCTACAGATTTTCCTTGTAAAAGCACTCGATTTTTTCTCTTCGTGTACTTTACGAAGAAGTGACCCCAAATAGCATCAGCATATGCGCCTCGCCTAATCCCTTGTATTGCTCACTGACACTTATTTGCCAGTGGGTAACGAAGGAAATCCTGTCATGCAAGTATACCTAGTAAAAATTGAAATCTGTGTAGAATAATACTTTCTAGGGCCATTGGAGATGTGTTCATTTAGAAAGCACTATATTTGTAGTCATAATGTGAGTTCGGTTTTCTCAATCTATACAAAAAATTTGTCTCGGTTTTTGAATTGAGTTCAAATTTGAGGGTGTGTATGAATATAGTTTTGTTAAAATTCGGATTACTCATTATCCGAATATTGAAAATGAATATTCGGACATTCGAACAATGGTAGAAAATCGAATAATTTTAACTGCACTAGGGTGACCATTATCTTTAATGATAATGTGTGTCTGTCTGTCCGTCATAAGCTTCTCGCATTGAAAAGTCAGCTTGAGCCACCAGATTTGGTACACGGAGAGATCTTCATCAGATCTAATCACGTACGAGGCCGTTTTTTTTTTTTCATTTTCGGCTCGGAGGAAGGGAAATCAAAATTTGTGGACGTTTCTGATTGTTTTTAAATACCTTGCTGCCTGTAAGCAACCAATAGTACATATTTCTTTTGCGGGCTTACATCATGGCAGTAGCGTCATTTCAGATTGGGCTTGGGGGGGGCAAGACCCCTTGATATAAGTAAAATTTCGCGTTTTTCACTGACTTACTACTATTCTATTGATAAAATCTATATAAATCTCAAACTTAGGGGGGACAAATGTCCCTCCCTGCCTCCCCAAGTGACGCCCCTGCATCAGGGTTCGTACTGATCTGAAGGAATCTATTTCCCTGACTTCTCTCTGACCTTTGGCAGGAAATTCCCCGACCTTCATGACAGGTGTCGGATGACGTTGACATACAAATAGGGAATAAATAACGGTGAATATTTATATATGAGAACAGTTATTCTATAGAGACAAATAGTAATAAATTGCTCATAGGTATATTCCACTTACCTTCCATAAAAATCTGAACAACGTCCATTATCATGGCTGGCTAAGGTGAAATTGGTATACAATTAATATTAGAAAAATATATTTTATAAAATTTCCCTGACTTTCCCTGATTTCCAGTCTTTTCCCCTAAAATTCCCTGACCTGCACCATTTTCCCTGATTTTCCTGACTTCCCTAACCAGTAGGAACCCTGTACATAGCAGCAGAGGATAATATACCCGGACAGTGGAATTGCTGGGGAGACATTCCAAAGGAGAGACATCTTATCTTTTTCCCGGCAAATGGCTGCTTACAGTTATTACTGTATTTTTTTTTCAGTTAAAGACAAATTGTTTTCTTTTTCGGTCATCTGATTGAAGTTTGTTTCTTTAAACATGAAACTAGACGGTTTTCCGTATATATATATATATATATATATATATATATATATATATATATATATATATATATTTTTGTAACATTTAATGTGGTAGGAACTTGAAGCCTTACCGTATTTTCTTTTCTCTTGCAGATATAGCAATGGATTGGTCTGACCATGCCCTGTGGTGGCCAAAGCGTAACATGTGGCTGACGAGGACGAGGTCAACGTTGGACCAATATGGAGTCCAAGCAGATGCGATTCTTCACTTCACACCTATGCACAAAATATTACGAGTTCAGCTGCCAGATCTACGGTTTCTGGACTGTCGGGTGGACTTCTCCATCAAAACATTCAACGCTGTTGTCAACCTATGTAAAGAACTCGGTAAGATTACTTTCAATATATATTTGGGGTTAATTTAGTTGTGTTTGTTAATTCTTTGCTGTACTGTGGATGTAGAACTAATCGTAACTGATCTCTTAAGCTTTTTGTGCGGTTTTAGTCCAGGCTATTAGAGATGACTTCTAACAGAGAATATGTAAAAACCAGACACACATTCATTTTATGGAGGGGCAAAAATACCACTGAACTGTAACAATAAACACATCAAAGGTAAGAAAAGATAAATAAGCATATTGCATGAATATAAATATAAAAGCAAGTATAGGATTGGCGAAAGAAGGAAGAAGAAACTAGTTTGAAGAAAATACTAGTTTGTGGAATTTTGAATAAAAGATTGAGAAAAAGACTCATAAAATATTTCGTGTGGAGTGTTGCACGGTATGGGTCAGAAGCATGGACATTACGCAAAAATAATGAAAAACGACTGTCAGTTTTGCAAATGTGGATGTTGTGAAGAATGGAGAAAAAATTGTGTCTAGCAGAAAACGAATGAGAGGGTCTTAGAAATGTTGGGCAAAAAAAGAACAATTTTAGGTATTAAGAAGAGGGATAGAAACTAGTTGGAACAGTGGTTAAGAAGAAATTTGTATCAGGAGAGACGTGCAATAGAGTATGGTGGCAAGACAGAGAGGGAGGGGACGAAGGCGGCTACAATTCATGAACGGTATCAAAACAGAAAAATCTTAACCTAAAGGCGAAGAGATTAGCTGAAGGCCGTGGAAAATGGAAGTTTCTAAGTGTCAGCAAGTGACCTGCCAATAATGGCAGAATACTTAATGATGATGATGGTACTTAATGATACCTGTGTTTTCTTTACCGAGCAGCCATACTGACTGAAACTGCAAATGTAACTTTTGAAACCTCGCACTTCGCTTGTCATCGGAAGTGACGAAATTACCATACAAAAGCGAAGGTTGTATGTTAACGCTTTACAAATACTTTGACCATTTGGCAGAAGTGTACCTAATGCAAGTATTTTCTCCCTTCCACATTGTATCAGAGCTCAATCTCGACACTAACTCACTCGCTCTATGGTCTATGGAACCCTTAGATTCAATGCCACGTTCACGAAAGCTCTTCATTGATTTCTGTTTTTAGCCAACTGGATCCAGTTTCTACTTTGTATTCCTATTTCTGAGAGATCCATCTTAATGTTGTCCTGCCATCTGCACTATGGTCTTCCTAATGATGATTTTCCGACTGGATGTCCAGTTAAAACTTTGAAAGAGTTTCTACTTCCTTCCATTCTGGCTACATGACCTAGACTTGATGACCCTAACAATATTTGCTAGACGATATAAATTATGCGGTTCCTCGTTATGAAGTTTCCGCCATTCCCCCTTCCCGTTTCTTTTGGGTCCGAATAGTCGTCTCAGCATCTTCGTTCCTCGCTCAGAGTATGCGACTCTGCTTCTCAATCATACTGAACTGAGGTATGATTATCGTTTTATATATTTTAAACTTCAAATTCCTCGACAGAATTCGCGACGACAAAAGATTTTGAGCTGAATAATATGACCTCAATCATGGTCACCTAATTGTTATATGTATGGTTCTTTGCCCCTCTCTTCTCGAAAAAATATCCTGATTAGTTGTACTTCAATCTTTATTTTTAAATGTCTAAAAGGAAGGGAATCAAGATGTTCATTTTCTAGCAGGTCTGTAAAACACTCTGCGCTTAAAACTCAGTTTTAGTTTAAGCAGTGTTTCTGCCTCAATGGTCAACAGTACATTATGATTCGGCCGGCTGGAAGAAGACAGGATGGAAACGGGATCTTTTAATTAATTTATGCCACATCACTTCCTTAATCTCAGCCTGTATCGAATTTATAATAGGTGCGTGAGTGTTTGCGTAGTAACAAATTTAATGAGGATGTGGAGCCAGTCTTCTTTCAGATTTACAGATCCTTTTTTAACTGGGCAAAATATAGTATTTGACCATGGGCGTCAATCTCACCGGGGATATGTCCCCTCAAATTTGTAAAACTATTTTCCACCCACCCACCCACCCCAATATTTAAAGTATCTTAGGTCAACTATGACTCAATCATGCTACAGTTTGCTACGTTCACAAATGTTAAAGTGGGTATGAAAAAAATAACACAAAAGTTTATTTCCAAACCTGAAAAAAGGCAGTCAGTTTTTGGCCCTATGTAGGTGAATCTGGAGTAAACTGAAGTAAAAAAACTGTTTTTGTTTAGATTGCGAGGAGCAAAGCGAGTTTGGTTTAGCTAAAGAAACATAATTTTCAAGTAATTTTTAACCCTACACTGTTGAGGACTGGCGGATCCAGGATATGATCAAGGGAGGGGCTAAACCATAGTTTGCCGCTTTATCCAGTGTAAAGCAGGGTTGAAGCAAATTTTATCCAGTGTATAGGGTCTACCTGAGTGTAAAGGGGGGATCTATAGCCCCTATAGTCCCCCTTGAATCCACGCCTGCTGTTGAGCCTCATTTACATTAGTTGTAGGGTTATAAATCTAAAACCTGCTTTCAAAACTTTGTTTCTAATTTTAGTACCACATTAAAAAAAAAAAAAAAAAAAAAGACTATCAAAGGTAAAAATAAAGCACAACAATGTTTAAGTTTTTGTTTGCTTTTTAAGCCAAAAATGCTTTAAGATGCAATGTACGAAGACTATTTTTTTTAATTTTCCGGTAGAGGACCACTACTTTCCTGGGGGTATTCCATACACCCTAGTCCCCTCGGTACTCTGCCCCCAAAATTTATGCTGCTGACACCAATGTATTTGACCATATTATTGGTATCAATAAACTGCTAATTGAGAGATGAACAAAAGCAGAAAGCAAGAATACGAACGGCAAGGAAATATTTAAGGAAGAACTTGTATTTTGGAAGTTCTGGAATAAACTCAAGGAAAGAAAACAAAATGAACTTACTTAAGCTGTTGTGAAGAGGACAGAAATACTATGATAATAAAAAACGACTAGAAGACATGTAAGTACAGATTTGAGAAGAAAAGATGAAGTTTACTAAAACGAAATCAGTGAGAATCTAATAGATGTGAAAAGAGTAGAACCAGTGGCGGGTATAGCATTGGGACCTAGGTCCCCCAGTTTTTTTTTTTTTTTGAATGATAAAAATAATTTAAGCTATTATTTATATATTTTTTGAAAGTTCATGATATACCTATGATAGGCTGGGGTCTAGCTGTCTCTCAGTTTTTACCTTCTAGATCTGTCTCTGAGTACAACTTTGTCAGTATTACTTCCCAAAATTGTCATTATTGTTTTTTGAATTACGTATAAATAATAATAACTTAAGTAGAGATATTAATACATTTGCAGTACCAGCTCTTCTAAACATACTCACTCAGAGTAGGGGTAAAAGTGAAGGGAAACATGGGGACGTCGTTCCCCTAGTTCAAAAAATATCTACATATAGTGTCCTTCCATTTCTTTCTTTTTCTTTTTCTTTCTTTTTCTTTCTTTTTTCTTTCTTTCTTTCTTTCTTCTCTTTCTTTCTTTTCTTTTTCTTTCTTTTCTCTTTCTTTCTTTTTCTTTCTTTTCTATTTCTTTCCTTTCTTTTCCTTTCTTTTCTCTTTCTTTTTTTCTTTTTCTCTTTATTTCCTTTCTTTTTCTTTATTTTCTCTTTCTTTCCTTTCTTTTCTCTTCCTTTCCTTTCCTTTTTCTTTCTTTCCTTTCTTGTTCTTTATTTTCTCTTTCTTTCCTTTCCTTTTTCTTTCTTTTCTCTTTCTTTCCTCTTTTTCTTTTTTCTTCTTTTTTAAACAACAATGGTCAAAGATAGGTACGAGGGACGGTGTGACCTTTTTAGATTCACTTTTACCCCTGACTCACAGAGTAATGTATTAACATAACTTGAAAGGAAAGCGAGAACAATATGATAGTGAGCAGAATACTCCATCCTCGAGCGGCTGTAGAAAGTGTCTCATTACCAAGAAGGGGATGAGGACGAGGTCTAATCGATATCCGAAATTTACATCACAGGCAGGTCCAAATATTAAAAACACTACTTGTACAAAAATCAAGAAAATTCAAAACTACACAGAGCAAACCACAAATAGGCACCACTCCATCTAAGCCAGTCAGAGGAATTGAAAGTGATACAAGCATTACAAACAACTGAGGATATAAGGAAGCGATGAAGAGAAACCTCATTACGTAAACGATTCCCGGAACAAGTTAACCAAGAATATGTACAGAGATACGACATTTTAATGGATGAAAATACTTGTACCCACAGACAGAAGGCTTTGTGCAAAGAATACAAAGAAGGCACGGTTTCTCAGTGATAGTGCTTACCTCTGGTGCGTAGGGTCTCTGGTTCAGTCCCCGGCCAAGTAAGTTTGTGGTGGACAATATCGTGTCCATGGCTTTTGTCGGAGTACTCCTTTTTTCCTTTCACTTTCTCATTCCACCAATTCTTCCATCATCATTCACTTGTCTTAATTATCGTCTTCCTTAGCCGAAAGGGCATAATCGTGGGACGTTAAACTAAAATTTTAATTTCATTTTTCAAAGAATACAAGACCAGACAGTAATTCAAAACAGCATAAAAAACACGTTGAAAAACATTAGAATACAAGGTGACAAATGCACATGTCGAATATATCCAGAAACAATACAACATGTCACAAGTGGACGCGTAATAATAATAATAATAATAATAATAATAATAATAATAATAATAATAATAATAATACACTAAATCAGGGATGCAAATAACCACTCCCCTACTCGCCCGGGACGAGTGGTTCATCCGTGCGAGCGAGTATTTAATATCATAATGAATGTAAGTAAATTATTTTTATTGTGGGATGTGGGCTGATAGCTTTTTTCTTGGGCGAGTATAATTTTATTGCTTATTTGCATCCCTGCAATAAATATGAGGAAAGACACGCCAAAGTAGCCACAAGTTTACATCAAGAACTAACCATCTAATCTGAATGTGTTTGTAGGTTTCCTCAAGAAAATTTCGCTCGACTGACACAATTTTCCCTTTTCTTTTACAAGAGTCATTTAGCTATATCAAAAGAAGTATTAACCATATTATAATAATAATAATAATTATTATTATTTTACAAAAATCAAATACACCCGCTAACAATGGATGCGAATTATGCTACTTTGAACATATACACAAACTGTTGTCTTTTTATAGGTTTCTATCTGAAGAACAAAGAAAATTTTTAGCATTTATAATGGTCAGTCAGTCAGCTAGAGAATTTCCCTGGATTTTCATAAATCGAAAAAAATCCCTTTTTCCCTTTTTGCTAAATTTGCCTATGAAATTTCCCTCAAACTACGAACACTGAATCTAACAGAAAATAATACCAAAAGTAGTAGCGAATTACAAATACCTAATGGAAGCCATTCTAGAAACACGAGTTTTACTGGTACAGAGAAATACTAACCGAAAAAGAAGTACATTGTAACAGACCGGACATCACAGTAATAAACGAAGAGAAAGAAGTACACCCATTAGACATCCCAATACCAAACAACAAATCTCCAAAGGAAACAAAAAGAACGAAAGAAAAATACAAACAAGCAGACGAAAACATGAAAGAACAATGGAAGATGAAAGATGTGAAATTTAAGATCAATAGTTGAATCACGGATACCGGAATGGTCCACAAGACGTTAAAATAGCACTTGAAATAGCTGCAATTTAAGAAAGTCATCGTGAAGGTATTAAAGAGTGTAAATATTGGACACATGCAGTTCCTGCAAACTCCAGAATAGAGGAAAAACTCAAGAGAAATAGTAATATACTTGGATAGCCCACATATTTTTATATTATCTGCTCAGATGAGAAGTGGATAAAATACGAAACAATCTGTATATTTATATAAAAAAGAAAGTGACTAGGCTTGTGACTTATTAACTGTTGAACCACCCGACAGATTTCGATTAAATTTTCAACATAGATGGGGTTAGGGCCTGGGATAGTTTTTATCATTGCACTTTGACGGTGTAACTTAGGGGAGGGTGAGAGAGATTTCAAAATGATCGAAAATGGCCAATATCAGTGTCGAATCCATAGTTTTCGGGGTCGCTGAGACGAATAGTGACACTTCCGATGCCGTTTAAATCCAAATTCACCTCTTTATGTCCAAAATGAAATGTATTCTCTCCATGCGAAGAACGGGTACTCTGCTAATTTATTATTATTATTATTATTATTAATAATAATAATAATAATAATAATAATAATAATAATAATAATAGCAAAGGAAATCGTGGAGATCACATAAAAAATTTTCAAGAACAAAGATGTCTCCTATATTTGTTTTCCATTCGCCACCATTTTGCAGTTTGGAGCAGATGGAAAATGGGTTTAGAAATCTCGAAATGCGATCTACTGTATACACAGATGAAACGACTTGGAAGGTTTTAAATATAGAATTGAACCGTATTTACGCCGAACACTCATTGTAAGATCCACACATTTCAACGCACAGTTGGTGGCTTGAAGAGCATGGGGGAAAAAGAGAATGAAAAAACTGCGCACTTGCTGATGGAATGCATTAGTTGCGTTCGTTAAAAAGGAAAACAACCATTCTGCGTGTTGTATAACATCACATATTTCACCTCTAAAACGTGATCGCGTATAGAAACAAGTGCGTGTGTTCCTGCACATTATGTGTATTGTTACTTGTTCTCTACCTATAAAATAAATAGTCGCTTGAGCCTCTACACAAAATACGCTGTGCTGTAGATTTTGAAAACATTTCCAGCTTAACATAGTAACCAAAATGCTTGCTAACTTAAATTTTCGTAGAATGGGAATAAGGTTGAATATCTGGCCTTCAAATTCCAAATTTAATATATTCGATGCCATTATAACTACTATAACTCTGTACTCCATGTGTGTGTGGGAGGGGAGCATGGTGTCTCAGTGGTAGAGCGTTTACCTCTTATGCGTGGGGTCCCTGATTCGATTCGCGGCCAAGTAAGTGGTCAACATCGTGTCCGTAGGTTTTCTCGGCGTTCTCCCGTTTCCTCCCACTTTCTCATTCCACCAATTCTTCCATCATCCTTCACTTGTTTTAATCATCGTCCTCAGCCTAAAGGGCATAAGCGTGGGATGTTAAACCCAAAGATTTCATTTCAATTCATTTTCCATCCACCAACCTATCTCCTCTCTCGCCGGCTAGGTAGGTAGAAAATATGTTTCTTCAGTCACGTTAAAAGTGTGATTACATTGTATGTAAGGGCAAGTGTTTAAAAAGCTAACGCGACAAATAGCCAAGGAGAACAAGTGAACACCGGATAACATCAAGTATCGTGACTTAAATTATGTTACAAAATCTCTTGCGAATATAAATCAGGGTTGCAGACTCCATATTCGAATAACTAAAATTTTTGTTGGATCTTTCCTCATTCATATACGGAAATAAATGTCCATATATAGCTTAATCCGGTATTCTTCATGTTTGAGGATATTAGTTGGCAGGGTTGGCTGGTTTAAACCAGCTGGTTTTTTCAAAAAAAAAAATGGTTTAAACCAAAAAACAAAAAAAAAAAAAATGTTCGTAAAAGTGTAAGTGTTTGTAAAATCTTGATGAACACACATTTGTGGGTTATCACGTTTCACTCCCGTATATTCGTATTATATTCAGACCTAAATTCCTCATTCATTACTCAAAAAGATTATACTACAAAAGCAACTTTTTTTATAAGTTTATAAATGTTTATTTTGTGATTTTTTTGTAGTTATTATTGTTATGTAATTGCAATCGAAGAAAAATTCTAAATATTGTTTCGTTTCAATGTTTACTATTGATAAAATACATCGAAGATGCCGTACTTTGTGTGTATGTGAGGGGGGGGGTCATACAGACCCCACGAGAGGCATTTAGTGAAATAAGTATATTTGATATCTATTTATGTATAAATGAGTCTGAGCCAAAGTGGACTCAAATAATTCGTATCTTTATTCACTTTTCTTATTGATATGCAGATTAAGTCGGTGTATTTCTTTAATTTGGACCAATAAAAGTCGTTGTTAACTAACTTGAACTAAATTAGTTCTCCTGTACTCCGTCGTACTTTGAAATTGTTCATATGTAATTCTGTGTAATGGTTTCACTTGTGCAACTGTTTATCTTTTTGTCCTTCTGAAATGACTCTTGACAGTTATATTAAGAAGCATGTAAAGATCAGTACAACGTATTTTTTTTTATCAGGATTCCTTCGTGAGTGAGTGTGAATCGGCAGACGTATCGCATTTGTGGCCAATTAGTCCTGGTTCCGAGTTCAAATGGAGGACAATTTCTCTCGGATGTAACTCGAGAAGCGGTTTTTATTCCGCTTTAAGCTTATGCGACCCCCTTCTAGCATAACCCGGTTGATGCATAATATCAAGGCGAAACAAACTTGTTTCTGTCCATATATGATATGAATATGTAGAGCAAATTATTTAAACCATAAAAACCTGGTTTAAACCAAAAAAACTGTTTCTTTTAAATAAAAACCATGGTTTTTGCCAACCCTGTTAGTTGGGAAGGCATGTGACTTTGTAACTACATTACAGAACCGCTTCTGGTATGTAATGAACAATATTCAGACATGAAATAACATGATTTATTGTATCTAGGTTTCTAGAACAAGGAACGTAAAACAACAATATACACTGTAACTATTTCTATTAGGATATTTCTCAAGGTTGGAATTACGGTGGCCAGAAGGCAATGATTAAAAAGCCGGACAGATTGACTTAGAAAGCCGGACTTTATGAATTTGTAAACTTTTTCCCCATATATGACAATTCAATTCTTTTATTGCATTTAGACATCTTTGGCTCAAGAACTGGGAAATAAAATTCTAAACTCACTGATATTTCTCTGGTCCTCGAGCGGCTTTCAACAGACGTTTGTTCTGCAATAGTTCTTTAAATAAGTCACTGCACGCTTCATTCTAATCTTTTTCTTCAAAGTTGAAACAAGCTTGAAGCTCGCACTTAACTGTGGAGATATTAAGTCGGTTGCGTTCTTTTGTCAAAGCAGCAGCATTCATTCATGAAAATACCTGTTCGCAGTAAGCGTTACTACTTTGTATGGGAAGAATATATGAACCGACTTCGCTTGGTGTTTTCGCCCATTCGAAAAGTTTTAAATACCTTTCTTCAATAGTTGTACAGTTCTTGAACATATCTGAGGCTGCTACTTCTTGAAACACCTTGAATTCTTCATAAAGTCCATTCATGTCAGTGGATTTAATATCACACGCCACAACAGAACTAACAAAATCTTCAAAAGAACAGTCAGGATTTCCAAGTGAAAGCAACGAAAATCTCTTGTTTAACTGAAATCGTACCGCTCTCGACTCTATTAACGAGCCACTTTATAACAATTCAAAAAATCAGATTGGCACTTTGTTTTATCACACGGAACTCATAGTTTCCAGTGGCGGATCCAGGGAGGGGCAATTGCCGCCCCCCCCAGAAGAGGAAACTTTTTTTTATTTTATACATATAAATAAAACCCTCCCAGAGTTTGAAACTGTTAAAAGCAGTTCTAAGTAGCAGTATGATAACCCACCGCCCCCCCCCCCCTCAGAAGTCGGTCCTGGATCCGCCCCTGATAGTTTCATCTTGGAATTCAAGGCATACCCAAAGAATTTGTTTTTTATTCTATCTGTAAGCCTTGTATGCAAATCTTTCAACATTGAATAAAGTGTAATAGTACAAGTATTATTTTCGAGAGTTTTGAGATCATGACAAGAAAAAGCAATACATTTCAGCTATTTCACTTTTGTGACCTTCGTTCCCAAATAATTTGCAACTTCTGAAATGTTCTGAGACTAAAGCCATCGAGCCATCAGAATAATGGACAGTTAAAACATTTATAATGAGACAGCTGAAAAACAGGACAAATGGGCGTCCGACTCGACTACTAAGCCGGACACGGGACAGAACCTCCAAAAGCCGGGATGAACTACGAGATCTAACGATAGGTGTAGGTGACAAGGACTTAAATTTTCAGCTGATGAAGCATGAAACCTCAATTGAGGTAGTGAGGACAACTTGACCTTTACTTAGTTTAGCTATAAGCTGTTGTTACACCTGTACAGTTCCGTAGATTGATCGCTTGGGTATTCTGTGTAGAACTCAAAATTAATTTACATGAACATTTTTCATTATATATTTATATTGAAATAACGCTGCCTGCTTTATAATATATTCTGTAATACGAAATGAGGAACATCACGAAACCCTGAACTGATTAAGTAATTTGTCACAGTTCTTGTGGTTGCTGGTATTTTTTTTCTTAAGATTAAACAAGATGGCTGTATAATGATTAGTTTGAGCGGAAACATAACCGCACTTCCTTTCGACGTGGATTCTTGTAATGAAGTTCTTTTCCCCGTCTCCTCTGTAACGAGTGAAACAGTTCCTTGTACTCACGGCTCTCTCCTTCAGTGGCCTTCCTAGAAAATCTTAAATCCTTTCAGGTGGCCGTTGCTAGACCACCAACCAACATTGGTGAAGTCAAACAAAATGGAGGACAGATTAAATCGGAAAGTTTTGGAATTTCGGAATTTCAATTTTAAAAATGTTCGTTAACCACGAAAACAACATTAAGGATTTCATTAATATATATATATATAACAAAATAAGATTTGTCAGAGTTAAAGGGTCTGCACACACGACATTAAACGGCTGAAGGTTTAAAAATATTATTATTATCATAGGCATTCTGCTATTATTTGCAGATTACTTGCTGTAAATTGAGTAGCTTCTACGCACCAGTAAGCCTTTCGACTTCATATAAGCATTTTCTGTTTTAATTCCGTCCATCAATTGTAGCCTCTTTTGTCCCTCCCTCTTTTTCCTTCCACCGCACCTTCTAGAATGCATCTCAGGATGCAGTTTCTTTTCAGCCGTTGTCGCAAGCAGCTTCTCTCTTTTTTTAAAGTACGTTAGTTTTTCCTCTACTTGTTACTTATTTCATTCCCAGTGCTTTGAAATTCATTATTTAAGTTTGAATTCCTGCCAATACTCCACTCCAGTGACCGACATCTGTGCTTTGTGTTTTAGACAATAGCATGCAACTTCGCGTGGAGTCAGGTTCATATCACGTCACATGGAAATCAGTTTCCCTGTTCGGTGACTTCCTGAAAGAGATCACTTTGAAGGTGCCGCCACAATTCCGTTCTTCTAACTGATTTTTCATTTGTTGTGCGTCCTTGGTCAAAAAAGGAAGAACTATTGACTATTTATTCTTTTCGGTTAACCAATTGAAATAGTTCATTGGACATTAATAACACGAGTTGACACACACGCATATTGCAAGTTCAGTCTTTTGTGGATCCTCGCTTGCATCAGCAAGGTTAAGTGGCAGTATGAAGAATAATCGCGTCTTCCTAGATGAAGATCATTTGCCAGTGACTAAATATTCAGTGATGGCGAATATTCAATGAAAATATCGATTCTACAGGGTTAAACGGAATGAATGCTTAATGAAGCTTTTGACTTTATATATATATATATATATATATATATATATATATATATATATATATATATATAATACACAATCCTTCAAACATGAGCGGAGCTATGGGGGGTATTGCCTCACAACTTTTTAACAAAAAATAAAAAATGCCACCTAGAAGATGTCCACCTACAAAGACCTGTCAAAATTTGCGAGACTGTATGGTTGTTTTGATACGAATTTCGGTTCTGAGAAACAGAACATGTCGAAAATGACTCGCCGAGTGACCAAGCCCTGGTGTGATAACCACAGTATTATATTGATTTTTTTTTTAATGTTGCGAGTTGTAAACTATTTAGAACTTACTTTTGTAACCCTGACTAGGAATTTGTTCAAAGATCCATTCATCTCTTTGAACTTCTGTTAAAATCAAATTTCAGAAATGATGCATTTTGTTTAAGGTTTGTGTAAAGGGACAAGTTTTGCCAATAGATGTCACTACAGTCTTCGTATCTCTCTCATGTATTTACCTTTCACGAAAATTAACGATTTCTTACAAATTTCAACGTAGAGACTTCAAATTTTTAGAGAAGGAATTTAATACCTATCGAAGGCAACAATCCGTGTCGATTTTTTATTTAGAATTTTCTTCATTGTTGAAATGGCTTGATTGTTGAAATGGATATCCAAACCTTTAACAGTTCAACAATGAAGAAAATTCTAAGTAAAAAATCGGCACGGATTGTTGCCTTCGATAGGTTATGAAGTTCCTTCTCTAAAAATTTGAAGTCTCTACGTTGAAATTTGTAAGAGAAATCGTGAATTTTTGTAAAAGATAAAAAATACATAAGATAGATACGAAGATTGTAGTGATATCTATCGGCAAAGCTTGTCCCTTTACACCAACCTTAATAATGTCAACTTTGAAAAGTACTGATATAATATGAAAGATATGAAGTTTACTATCGAGAATTACTATTTTCCATATTCCTTCATAGAATGTTTCTAGAAGGCGAGAACAGTTTTTATCTTTTGTACAGCCTCCAATGCTTGTTGAAACATGTAATTTATGCCAATAACACTAGAAAGAAACTATGGAAAATTAGAAGGCGGCATAATAATTTGCGCACGACAAGCTTAATTTTCTCGGCGCCGTTTCCAATTTTATTTCATGTGTGAACCACAAATGTAAACATTTGGTTTTCTTTGTGTGAGGTCCGTTGTTCCCGACTTTACAAAGAAACTCAGTAGGCCTACTACATCTGAACTTCACATGGAATAGTCATATATTAATTATTCAACACACCACTTGGTTATCAGTCAATTCCTTTACTTCTGTACAGGGTGGTCTGAAAGTAACTCCCTATCTTTAATATTTTTCCTTCCTAAAATATTGTAGGTATAAACTAAGTTTTTTGCACACACGTAGTTTATTGTATACCATTATCTTCCTAAAAGTTACAACTCAGTTGTGTTCCAGCATTTTCTAGACACTGTCTCAAACGAACGGGTGCGTTTGGTACGGCCTTCCTCAAGACCTCAACAGGAACGCCACTTATGACCTCACGGATCTTATTCCCAAGTTTTCCAGGAATTTGTCGATTGCTGCGATACACTTCTTCCTTAGCCCACCTCCATTGAAAAAAAAACACACATGGGAGTGAGGTCTGGACTTCGCGCAGGCCTTTCTGTGAAACCTCGGCGATCTATCCGCCGTCCAGCGAAGCGTTTATTAAGCTATTGTCTTACAGGAAAGACACAATGAGGGGAGCTTCATCTTGCTCATCTCATTCAGAAATTGTATGTCATACATTTTTTCTTTTTGAACATTTCTAGGTATCTTTCAGCGTTTATACTTTCTCTCAACAGTTAGGGTCCAATAATGCGAGAAGTTGGTCCATACCCTTTAGGAATGTTCTCTTTAGGATCATCATCTGCCCAATAGTGGCTATTATGACAATTAACAAACCCCCTACATGAAACCCAACTCCATCACTCCTCAGAATTGTTCGGAACAGGTGTGAATGATGATCATACAATGCGAGCATCATTTCGAAATATCCAACAGGCTTATCGCTATTATCTGGATACAGCTTTTGGACATAATGAGGCTTCCATGATCTGTAATGCCACTCCGTCTTGAAGCCTGCCTGGTTGATTTTGAAGTGCTTCGCTCGAACATTTCCCTCATTATGGCTGTTGTTTTCTCTGGTATCAAAATCGAGGACCTGCCTCATCTCTTAAATCTCCACGACACTTCCGGTAGCCATTAATTTTCTGTGACAATTCTTATTTTTGCATCCAAAACAACTTTCCTCCTATGTTGACCCTTCCTATACCGTTGGACCTGATTTGCAGGCTGCCAAACCTAAAATCTTGCTGCAATTTTGACTCTTCTCAATGCTTAATCGTTCTGGCATCTCTGTAGATTCAAAAGAGCAACAAAAGATTCACAGGATGTGGAAAATCTAGGAAAAATGGCATAGTTTATAAAACAAGATAACTTTCATTGGTATCTCAGATAACATCAATAGAAATTCCAAATTCCAAATAGGAAGTTACTTTCCGCCGACACTATACTTAGGAAAGCTTTTAACTTGTGGATATTATGTAGCCAGATTATCTTCAGAAGAGTTATTTGTGACATTTACTACGTTTTAAACAAAGCCAAATTTTAGTTAGGAAGCCATATTACATAATTTCATTGATTGATCTGTATTTACGCGTTTTGGTAGCGCCAAAGCTATATAGGACGAAATCCACAGCTTAAAGTGGGATCTGAACACTGTATTGTGTTCTATGCTCTCCAACTGGAGATCCAAAGCGGGCCCTCGGGCACCAAAGGCACGCGTTCTAACCGCTATACCAGGGAAAAGGACTTTGATCCTTTCAGTAGAGATACGTCTAAGTTAGTATCCACATATTTAAGGGGTACTTATTAAAAGTTTAAATAATTTTACATATATTCGTAGTTTGTCCTTTGGAGGAATTATCCATTTTCTTTCAAAGCCACAACTGAGTCCTCTAATATTTTAGAGGTAAATATAACTAAAATTTATGGCAAAATACACACAGCACATGAATAACTTATTGCCACTATTAAGGATGCTGGCAAGATTGTTCTCTCTCTCTCTCTCTTTTTTTATTTTTTTTTTTTAATTTTTCAAAGTATTTAGTAAAGTTAAAGAATACTTTTTCTAGTAAAATAAGTCCTAACTGACTGATCAACAATTAGGCCAAATTCCTTCGAAACTTGGAATTCGTATGTTAGATAGAATTTGTGCCATAAGGTACTACGAAGGAAGGATTTTTGAAAATTTGACTGCAAGAGGGAAGGAACAGACGGAGTGTAAGGGTTATAATTATTGTAATAAGATGTCATATGTCTACATTCTTTAAAGTTCGGGACATGAAATTTTGTGTGTGCACTTTTCATTTAAAAAAATAATAAAATAAAATAAACATTGTTTCAGCACTTTTGTCAAATATTTGACCTATAGGAGAAGAAAACAGATGGGAAGAAAAAGGGCGAGGCTCCAGTTATCATATTGAGATGCTAATATCTCGAAATTCCTCAAGTTTGGAGATATGAAATTTCGTATTTAGACTTTTTATTTAAAATAAAACATGTTTCACGTTTTTTTGTTGTTTGACCTTAAAGGGAAGAGAGAGGGTTGGTGCGATCCACTAAGAGACCTACATATCTCGAGGGCTCCTAGGCGTCTCATTGTCCAGGCTCTATTTTACATAGAGAGACCTTTCTTTGACTTACTTAATACTTTGAAAAATAAAAATAATAATAAAAGAGAACCATTTTGCCAAGCACTCTTAAGTGCCAATAAGTCATTCATGTGTGTATTTTATTAGAGATTTTATTTATATTCACCATGTGAACACGAGTCCTATAAATAAATAGGTAACAGATCCTGAGTGGGAGCTCCATAGAAGATAGTAAGCTCTTCATGTGAGCCCTTAGTGAGCTCAATGAGGTTAATAAGAGCGAGCCCGATTGAGGATATTAAGCTTCAACCCGTTTGCAAAATATCCACCTCTGATCCGTAGCCATTGCTTGTTCTTGACATGAAGTTCAAATGCAGTCTCTCTTGTCCGAATTAAGTCAAATTAGTTATTACTGTAGCCTCATTTGAAAATTTCCCCCTTCTTACAAGAGAGAAAGTTATAAATACGAAAATACCGCCACATTCAGTGGTAATTTCGTCCTCACTCTTCTTCCTTATCCCGAAATTTCATCTATTCTTTCGTCATTGTCAAGCAATACATTCAATTTTTAACTGTTACTAGCACATGGAATAGTAAGTATACTTTTTATCGGCATACTACACATGTTTAAACTTTCATCAAAATCCACCAACTGGAAATATTACGGACGCGACTACTATACCCACTCAAAGACGCTTTAGCTCATTTACACTCAAAAGTAAGAAATAACGTGCTCTCCCCTTAGCTTCGTTTCATCATTCCCGCATCGCCCTGATGACTGGAAGTTTCAGCCGTATTTCGTTTAATATTGTTCACACTTCCCTAACATATGACTATCAACAAAGCAGAGTAACAAAGAGAGAAATGGTGTGCAGAATCTCTCACAATTTAGCTCTATTTGAAATTTACTGTATGGTAAATAATTTTAAAATCCCTTTAATAAGGAGTATTTTCTCTCTCTCTCTCTCTCTCTCTCTCTCTCTCTCTCTCTCTCTCTCTCTCTCTCTCTCTCTCTTTAAGATGATATTTCTAGTGGATAGCGTTTATTAGCAATAATAATTAACGTATAAATAAAGTGTTGTTGCGGAAATGTTAACTATGAAATATCGTAAGTTATTACAATAATAAAAATATTATTAACTGAAGGTTTTTACTCATTTAACAACTTATTCTTAGAGCACATACTTTTGTTTTTCAAACAGGGAAAATATTCTTTCAGAATTGTAGAATAAGCGAGTACACATTTTTAAAAAATGAACTTTCATTTGCCTATTTTCTCTACCTAACCCTAAGTACCCGGCTATTTGAGGCGATCGCAAAGCGTATTTATTGCTCATGCATACTCTTGGAATACGCTGACCATGTATTTAAATGTAGATGGCTAATCATAAACGCGAAAGCAATAAAATCGCTGAGAAAACGTCAGCTCAAGCGTATTTGGTGCGGGTCGGAACAATAGACCGCCTGCCGTTTAAAAGATTTCAAAAGGAAGGACAAAAAGGAAAGACGTGTTGCCAGGCAAGGGTATGTAGCAAGAAACAGCTGCTGGAAAGATGGTTTGTGCAGAGTATTGGAACTCTCCTAGTATAGACCTGGACCTGGCAAAAAGACCCGGAAACCCTGACTGGCTCACAGTATGATTTACAACTCTGGCAAAAGTAAAATCACTGAATAGCCACTTTGGCCGCGTTCGCTACAAGGGGTAACGCTTTCTCGAATAGCCTAAGACTAAAGAAGTAAATAGAATCAGAGAATTGATCCATTGTGTATATGATATTTTTTTTGTAATGATTACAGATACTTCATGTTTGTTTATGTATTTATTATTGATATATTTAACATGTTTCTTTTGTTACTATTATTTTATGTATAAATTGTTTATTTTATGAATATAATGTAATATCTTTAGTGTACTCTAGATTATTCTTGTAGCACTTATGACTGTCAACCTGTAGTTGCCAGTAAACTGCTTACAAATTATTATTATTATTATTATTATTATTATTATTATTATTATTATTATTATTATTATTATTATTATTATTATAATATCTATATATCCTTCTGAGTTCGTTCTTCAGTTATTCTCGCATCCACTTTATATTTATTTCTTTATATAACAAAGGCTAAGGAGTATAGCAGGAATATAGCATTCAAATAATAATATAATTTTAAAGTGTAAATATTTTGCGTTCTTAATGTGTTCCAAGTAAACATGTTTATCTTTCATGTGATCTTCCCGTAGGTATTCGCCATCCGGAAGAGCTCTCGTTCTGTAAGCCCTTGGAGCCGAACCATTTGAAGTACAATTACAAGGATATGCCTTCCAAGAAGCGCCATCCAGAGGGAACGCCCAACCACCTCCCGCCAGACACAAACACCTTCATCGCCAATCACAGCAGCAACGAAAACATGAGTAACTCCACGGGGAGCCTAGATAAGAGTACACCCATGTGTGCGCCTGTGACGCCGCCGAAAAATAATACCTCCACGCCTATTGGATCACCTGTCGGCACAGTAAGTAGTCTTAGGCTAAGTTGCCATGGTGCAAGAATCTTGTAGGTGTCATTTAAAAATCTTGCAACCCCGTCTTTCTATTTACTGTTTACACATTACAACTTTCTGAAAGCAAGAAACATATTTCCACCTATGCAGCACTGCACCTAGTGGATAAATAATGAATCTCCTCATTAAAAGCGTGTATTTTGGCGCGCTTCTGCTCTCCGTCCAAAAGAATCCGTCGTTTCGGCAGCGGCGAAACTTTTTTTTTTTTTCAGTGAAAGGGTGCTAGCAAGATAACAAGCAAGATTACCCAGAAAGTTGCACATTTTTTGACTCCTTGCAAGATGAAAAAATTGCTGCATGTTCCTTTCAAGACTATGTTTACATGGAGAAGTATTGTAGGGTTGCAAGATTCTTTTAATGACAGCTACAAGATTCTTGTAGCATGCCAACCTAGCTTTAGAGCCTTCAAAGTTAGGTACACAATAAATCATGGGAAGTATGAAATGAAATGAAATTTTGAGTTTTACGTCCCACGGTTATGCCGGTTAGGCTAAAGGAGACGGTGATAATGAGTAATGAATGAAATGGTGGAATGAAGAAAGTGGGAGGAAACGGGAGAACCCCGAGAAAATCCACGCACACGGTGTTTGTCCACCACAAAGTTCACTTGGCGGGAGCAGGGTTTGAACCCGATACCCCTAGCACCAGAGGTGAACGCTCTACCACTGAGCCACCGCTGCCCCCATGGGAAGTATGTTGGCTCTCGAAGTAAGTTCCATCGGTAAAAATGACTATTTTATCAGTACAAGTTAAAGGGAAATGTTATCTAATGCTCTAATTCTTGAATATAATAAATAGACAACAGTAAAATTTTCTTATTTTACCTTGTAGGATTAAAATGTTAATTTTTACCGATGGGACTTCTTTATGAACGCCACTAGCACCATTCTTCTTTCTAAACTAACTCTGGGTAACAGTATGGCCTATGGATCCCAGAGGTTCAATGCCGCGTTCACGAAACCTCTCCATTGATTACAGTCCTTAACCAACTGGATCCAGTTTCTATTTTGTATCTCTATTTCTACGAGATCCATCTTAATATCCTCCCATCTGCGCCTAGGTCTTCCTAATGGTCCTTTTCCGATTGGAATTCCAGTTGAAACTTTGAAAGCGTTCCTATTTTCTTCCATTCTGGCTACATGACCTGCCCACATAAGCCTCCTAGATTAGATAACCGTAACAATGGTTGGTAAACGCTATAAATTATTCAGTTTCTCATTATGAAGTTTCCGCCATTCCCTATTCCCGTTTCTCTTGGGTACGAATATTTGTCTCAGGATCTGATTCTCAAATACTTTCAGTCTACGTTCTTCCTTAAGGGACCATGTTTCGCAACCATACAGGACAACTGGCATGATTATCGTTTTATATTTTTTAAGCTTCAAATTTCTCGACAGAATTCGCGACGACAAATGATTTTGAATTGATTAATAACACGAATTTAAAGTGACTAAAATGAAATACAATATTTGGAGAATATACAAAGAAAGAACCATTATGAAATAATAATAATAAGAGTTAAGAATAACATATTACATTTCAGTTAAGAATTTTGTCATGGTCTTGATTGGTTGGTTGGAGATCATTTCAGCACCGAGGCTACATAAAGGTGGACTTTTATTTGAAAGTGAGATCCGAATCATTGCTTTCTCGAACAAGGAACCGTACTGGGAATTGAACTCGGAACCACTGACATGGAAAGCACACGTATTAGTCACTTAGCGAGATCGATGATTCTGGCTGGTTGCAGGTTTAACGTCTCTTTTAATGACTAAGGCTGCGTGAGATGTTGACCTACAACCTTGATCCAATGAGCTCTTTCAGGGAATCGAATTTTCAATTAAGTCCAATCAGAACCGCTAGTACCCTCTTCTTACATTCAACTGTATATTACATTTTTTAATTTTTAGGCTTGATCACAAACGCTTCCTACGGTTTCTTTGTGGTTAAATGGTTAGGTGAGAGCTTTTTCGGTATGGGAGACCCGGTTTCGACTTCTGAACAAGCTCATGTTCGGATCTCGCTTTAAGCTGCAAGCCCGCATTGAATTCATTTGAGTTTAGCGTCCCTTTTAACAGCGAGGCTATATGAGACGTGGACCTACTGCTTAACGTACGATACAAACCACATAAACTCCTGCCGGGAATCGATCCCGGGTCTTCCGTACCAAAGTCGCTTATTCTATCCATATATCCTTGAAGGAGCTTCTTCAGGTCCACGTGTCATGTAGTCTTGGATTAAGATACAAATACTCAACTCCAAAAAAAGAAGAAGAAAAAAAAAAGCAACCCTATAAAGTCTTTTCCAGTTTTCACAGTTTATTGCGAAGATTGAAAACAGATAGATGGTTAAATATTTTCGAAATACTCTGATATCTAGTATTTTGGAAGTTACAGTTAGTTATCTTAAGTAGTTAAAGATTATTTAAAAAAAATAATAATAAAGCAAACTGAAATATGTGTATTGTTTACGCAGGATTACAAACTTTTATTTTGAGCAAAGTAAGATTGTCATGTGAATAGATAGCCGTTATCAACGAACTTAAGACAGTACAAGCATGAAGCATCGTCTAATTTTTGGTTCGGGAATGATGAAAGAACCGATTTGCACTAAAAAACCACGTAGTGAAACAGAATTCATAAGACTTTAGAAATATACAGGGTGAATGGAAAGAACTCGTAATAGGTTTGGGACATGAATTGTCATACGAAAAAAAAAAAAAAAAAAAAAAAAACATAGCTTCACAAATGCTTCATTTCAGAACTATAGATCGCCGAAAATGGTCGAAACGACAAAACAAAGTGTCATTACTCGAACAAAATATCGGATCAAGGTGGAATAAAAGAACACAATGATTATTTAAAACCTACCTAGGTAGATTCCGTAAAGAGCTTGTCATACTAAAAATAATACAAAATTTACCATTTTAATTTTGCTTGTTTTTCGTAAGTGAAAGGAGATAATGAAATACAACTTACCACAATCATAGATAATGTTATTCTACAACAGAACATATGAACCTCAAGAATTTTCAGTGTTGCCATCCATATAAATTACAGTGTTGCCAGAATAATATTTCCCCAAAATCTAAGTTAAGGCAGCGACTAGAGGAACAAACTCAACTGCATTTGATCACGTATCGTGTTATCTTGGAATCCTGTGAATTACTTTTTAAATACTACTTGTATTTAATTTGTAATAAACAAAATGGTTTTAACATACAGTTATTAAAATTAAATAGTAATGTTATTTAATGCAGCAGTGGATATGGAACATGGACGACGACAGACTTAGCCTCGAAGCAGAGAAACGGTCTTTAAACGAAAAATGATAGACCAAGCACAAGTCCATATCCATTGATTCTTTTACTTAACATTTCATTCTCTTTTCATATCATTCCAATTTTCAACGGGTCCGAAATAATGCTTTTATGTACCAATGTTGGTCTACAATTTTTTCATGTTTTCGTGTAGTGATTCATTTCCCAAAGTGCTTTGTTGTTTCTTACGAACGCCCTGTATAAATTCCCTTACGTACGTCATGAGGGTTGGAGGTCCACCAATACGTAGAGTAAGAGAAACACTATTTCAGTGTTTGTAAAGCGTTGAGGGTAGATATAGATAATATTGTCATCTCTTAACTAAATATTGTGTCCGTGGGTTAGCTTGGGGTACTTCCGTTTCCTTCCACATTATCATCCCACCAATTCTTCCATCATCATTCATTTGACTTAAGGTTAGTGTAAAGGGACAAGTTTTGCCGATAGATGTCACTACAGTCTTCGTATTTCTCACATGTAGTTTTTACCTTTCACGAAAATTTTCAATTTCTCTTACAAATTTCAACCTAGAGACTTCAAATTTTTAGAGAAGGAACATCATAACCTATTAAAGGGAACAATCCGTGTCGATTTTTTATTTAGAATTTTCTTCATTGTTGAAACAGTTCCATTGGATATCCATTTCAACAATCAAGCCATTTCAACAATGAAGAAAATTCTAAATAAAATATCGACACGGATTATTGCCTTCGATAGATTATGAAGTTCCTTTTCTAAAAATTTGAAGTTTGTAGGTTGAAATTTGTAAGAGAAATCGTGAATTATCGTGAAAGATAAAAAATACATGGGAGAGAGACGAAGACTGTAGTGCCATCTATTGGCAAAACTTGTCCCTTTAAACCGACCTTAATCATATGTATCCCTTAGCCTAAAGGGCATAACGTGGGACGTAAAACTGGAAGATTTCATTTTATTTTCTTAACCAAATATATCGTAACTACGTTTAGGATTTCTATGACAATATTTTTTTTTTAAATATATCTTTTTACATGTTT
This sequence comes from Thermobia domestica, assembly GCF_964235325.1. Classification (NCBI taxonomy): domain Eukaryota; kingdom Metazoa; phylum Arthropoda; class Insecta; order Zygentoma; family Lepismatidae; genus Thermobia; species Thermobia domestica. Next base: position 2,545,813 of record NC_137464.1, on the reverse strand, counting down.
AATTAATTATAAACCTCTTTCTGATCCTTGTGACCACAAAAATTTGTTTTTTATTGGTTATGTAAATGCATATTTAAATCATATTGTAGCTTTAGGTGATTTTAATTTGGTTCTAAAATGATATAAAGACATATTTTTCGTAGTATTTTAGGCGAATTTCACTTATTTAGGAATATACTAGCAGAATACCCGTTCTTCGCACGGGAAGAATATATTTAATTTCGAACATAAAAGGCACCAAAACTGTTATCAACCAACTTAAGGACCCCAAAAAGTATGAATTCGACACTAATATAGGTCATTTTGATAATTTTTATGTAAAAATCTCCCCCTCCCTAAGTTGGACCGTCAAAGTGAAATTATTAAAACCATCCAGGGGTAAGCTTGTCCGTGTTGAACATTTGATCGAGATCGGTCGGATGGTTCAAGAGTTAAGTCACTTTCATCTGTATATATATTTGCCAGTACTGTCAACGACTATTTCCGACTTGTTTCTTAGAAAAATATGACTTTGTGTAACAGCTTAAAGGAATCAGTGTGGAAGGTCAAAGTAGTTGACCTGGTGTAGTATTAATCTCGAAAAATAAATAAATAAATAAAAGAAAGGAAGAAACTCTACCCAAGCTTCTGTATATCTCTGTCTGTCTTCAGCAGAGATACCTTAAGTCCCATTTCTCTTATGCATATTGGCGGAAAACAAATCATCGACATCCCAGGAGAGTTTAAATACATGGAAGATGAAAAAATACTGGTAATTCGCAATGAACACAGTCAAAGAGATATGACCCTGGAAGAACGTCTCCCGGGACACTCCTGAAATGATAGTTTATACTAATGATAAAAACAGACTTTTTTCTGTATACTGTATGTATAAAAAATTTTCGAGCATGAAGATATTTACAAAAGTTAGAAGGATTTTGTTATTGAACTTGGCATTTGTGAGTTTCATGATGTCTAAAGTCAAGTGCTCTAGTAGTATGACGTTAAACTTTTTTTTTTTCAGTAGAGTCACTTCAACATTTGCTTAAGGGGAGGGGGAAGTCTTTTAGATGTAAGTAAAATTTTATGTTATAACTCAGGGGTGCAATTGCCCCTACTCTTGCAGTCTGAAAGATGCATTTATTTATTTTTTTAAGGTTATATGTAGAGGGTTATTCAAAAAGAAAGAACAGATTTCAAACTTTTATTTCTTCCAAACTACAAAAGATAGAAACATGATTCGAACGTTACTTGATTAAGAAAAGTTTACAATTTAAACAGCCCGATTAGAAGTTCCGATCACGGCCGCATTAGCGCTGTTGTTTGTTGTTGTTTGTCTGTAGTGAAATGGCGGCGTCACCACAGGAGGTCTTTTTGTGTGCTACAATTGGCAAAACTTGAGTCCATTGTTGCAGTTCAGCGAGCATTTCGCCGTCAATTTAATAAACAACCGCCGCATCATAAGCAAACTTACGAGTAGCATCGTAAATTCGTAGAAGATGGTTGCATCTGCAAAGGGAAAAACACAGGACCTCCACGCACATCGAACGAGAATGTCGAGCGTATTCGTACACTTTACGAAAGGAGCCCAAAGAAATCCACATCACGAGCAAGCAAAGAACTTAACATTCCTCAATCAACGGTATGGCGAGTTCTAAAACATCGTCTGCACATGAAGCCATACAAACTGTGAATTCGATAACTAGAGACCAGCTGATTCGTGTGTGGCGAGAAATGAGCCACCGTTTTGACATTTGTCGTGTAACACACGGTGAATGCACGCCATAATTACTAACAATAAATTGTAAACTTTTCTTAATCAAGTAACGTTCGAATCATGTTTCTATTTTTTGTAGTTTGGAAGAAATAAATGTTTGAAATCTTTTTTTTTTTGAATAACCCTGTATTTTAGGCCATATTTTGCTATACTGTATTTAGAGCATAAATGCAATGTGTAATTTCAAAGATTTTAGGTCATTGAAATCCAAACCCTAATCATAACTACTTGTGATTATTTTTAGAATTACCTTTTCAAGGTTGTTTTTGTTATTGAACGAAAATATTAAAGCTGAAACTAGAAAGAGTTAATGGTATATATTGTTTATCGATATGTGTAATGCATTCTTGTGCACATAGCGATACATAATAATGAAACGAGTTTATATCGTAAATATTTAATGTTCATCGTAAATTGATAATACAAAGTATTAAAATATTTTCTCACAACATATAATGTTATGTAAATATCTAAATGTTACACGTGTACTTGATATAAATTGTTGGCATCTACATAAATACACTAATTCTTTTTATGCGAGGAGTGATCGCAAAGTAAGTTTACAAAGTCTGTAGTGAAACGTGTATAGATTAGAGACCTGCACGGGCCGGGCTTTGGCGGGACGACACTGATTTCTCTTCAGGTCGGACCGGGCTGGGGCCGATTAATTACAATTCTTTGATAATTATTGACTTTCGTTATACGATAATTGGAATAAAGCCAAACGCTGAAGTGTGCCCGTGAAAATTGTTACAAAGAATGCAATAGCTATTTACAGTTTGTGTTGCTTAGCGACTCCACTTTGACTATAGAGAAGTGCAGGCATTGCGCGGTAAATTGAGCTCTGACCTTTACCTTCACTGAACCCAAAATATGACAAGAAGGGGTGGGAAAGTTTTGCCTGTCGCTAAACAATATTGCCATCTTCACTTTATGCTAAAAATCAATTGAGTTAGATTTTTGTTACAGGAAATGGAGTTTTTGTTCTCTCGATGATAGGTAAAGTTCTAGAAGGCAATGGTACCATTCGGGAGGCAAGCGTCAGGTTGTGAACCAGAGTTTAAAAATTGTTTCTGATGGTTAAGTGAAGTTTAATACTAAATTTTGAGAAGAATTGAGGCTCGAGCTATTTTTTTTTAAAATATCGGGCCGGGTCGGGCCAAAAATTTTAAAATTTATCGGGTTCGGACCGGGCTTGGGTCAAAAATTTTAAAAAACTTATCGGGCCGGGCCGGGCTCGGGCCAAAAATCTCCAAAACTTTTCGGACCCGGACTGGACCGGACCTAGGTACATTCGAGCCGGATTGGGCTTGGACCGAAACATTCGGCCCGTGCAGGTCTCTAGTGTAGCCAACGGATATTACATACATTAGGTTATTTTCGGCATAGTTTCCATATCGGTTGAGGCACTTGTCGCATCTAGTATGACATTCAAGATTCCCTCCTGGTAAAAAAAAAAAAAAAAAAAAAAAAAAAAAAAAAAAAAGAAGAAGAAAGAAAAAAAATCTTGTCCTTGCGTGTTCAGTTACGTTTGCCACAAAGTGTTTCAACCCCTCGTCTGAGGTGAAGCGACGGCCACCCAATTCTGGCATCAGATGTCATAACGTGATGCTTCTGTTGTCCTGAATCATTCCTCCACGAGAACTGTTTTCAAATTTAGAAATGTGCTGGGCCGGCAATTGCGCTCCTTGTCGGTGACATTTTGGTGGCAAACTGTCGACTGCCTTCTGCGACATGTTGACGAGACATTACAGTCCCTCCGTGAAGCTCTACCAGCTGCTGGTGAATTTCAGCCACGGTTACATGTTTTCGCCCACAGAAATGGAATAATTGAACTGACTCTTTTACGAGACCAGATTCCCAAACGAGTCGCCATTTGTGTTTACCTACAACTAGCACCATAGGTGGCGTGTGACTGAAACTGCACAGTTGCCAACTCCATGCATTAAAATTATCGCACACGCCTCATTCCTCTATAGCAGACGAAACTCCAGAAATATCGGCCTCGACCTTAGTTTCTGATCCTTCCTCGTATAAGAAAGTTTTTAACCCCTCGTCAAGAGTCACTCATTTGAATACACCGAAAAGGAATTATCAAACTTACGTAATCCATGTTGGAGTACGGTGGTTCAGTGGTAGAGCTCTCACCTCTGATTCGAGCGATTGGAAGCAACTGGTTCGATTCCAGGCCATGCGGGTTGGTGGTGGACATGTCCGTGGGTTTCCTCGAGGTTCTCCTATTTCCTCCCACATTCCTATTCTACTAATTCTTTCTCAGTCTCATTCACTTTCATTAAGTATTCGTCTCCTTTATCATGCAAGACATAATCGTGGGATGCAAAACTAGAAAATTTATTTGTATGAACGGCATATAGTTAACTTAGTAGATCCCGAAGGCCCACGAAAAATGGTAACTTAGAAATATATAACTATAGACATTATTGTAACAATTAGGATATCAATAGTATTGATGTTGTAGATAAATTTGGGTTTTAATGCATTTAATGGTTATTAATGTTTTTACTAGGTTATACAGGGTGGCGCCGGTGGGGCCGCGGTGGCTCAGTGGTAGAGCGTTCACCTCTGGTGCATCGGGTTACGGGTTCAAACCCTGCTCCCGTCAAGTGAACTTTGTGGTGTACAAACACCGTGTGCGTGGGTTTCCTCACGGCTCTTCAGTTTCCTCCCACTTTCTTCATTCCACCAACCGTCTCCTTTAGCCTAGCCTGCATAAACGTGGGACGTAAAACTCAAAACTTTCATACAGGGTGGCGCCAAGCTGACTGACACTTGAATATTGCTCAGGCATAATAACCTATATTGGTTGGTGAGGTGGGAACCGAAAGAGGAAAGAATACCACGTTATATGGAGCATTGAAGCCCAGAGCATCGTGTTATCCCTAATAATAATAATAATAATAATAATAATAATAATAATAATAATAATAATTGGATGGCACGTTTCGGCTGTGGTCCTCAGCCTTCGCCATGAAAAGAAAATGGTGAAATAATTACAAGAATAATGAAAAAATCTTGTTTTTGTGTATAGGTCTTATTTTTCAAGTTCAGATCTGGAAATTTTCGTTTTAAGAGATGAATTCCATATATAACTCAGAAGTATAATAAAAAGTTTTTTTTTTTTGTATCTATTTTAGTGATATAATTGTACTAGTTATAGATGAAGTTTTGAGGAAGCCAACATAAACATAGCTGTAAATATATATCTACAAAACTCATTACTTAATGTCTTAAAAGCTCCTGTTCTATCAATGACTTTGCATTTCTACTTTATCTTTCAAGGAAAAAGCAGTTAGCCTGAATATTCTATATATTCTAAGTATTGTAGCTGTTTTAAGCATTGACTAATCGTACATCATTGTACAGAAACACTATACATGTATTATGGTTTACAGAATGATTAATAGGTTATAGTGCCTGTCACACAACTATCGCTGTCGATTATTCAGTTCAAGAAAGGGCCGCGGTGGCTCAGTGGTAGAACGTTTACCTCTAGAGCATGGGGTCCTTGATTCGATCCCAGCTCGCGCCAAGTGAACTTTGTGGTGGACAAACACCATATGCGTGGGTTTTCTCGGGGTTCTCATGTTTCCTCCCACTTTCTTCAGTCCATTTAATTCATTTCTCATCATGATGGTTTGCTTTAGCCAAGCCGGCATAACCACGGGACGTAAAACTTAAAAATTTCATTTAATTTTTTCAATTAAAGAAAAAAAGTACTTTTTTGGCAATACTTGTCGATCGACTTAGTGAATTAAGGTTATACTTTAAGTAATTCAGTCATTTCTCTTTTTTTTTTCGTTTTCTTTTTAATAAATCTTCACTAAATCTAACCCTACACCACTAAATATGGATTGATCTTCTCTAGTATGAATAATCATAGATGCATGTTAAAAATAATCATATTTAATGACAATTACCAAAAGTAAAAATTTACCAATTATGAGTTTTGCTTTATTATAGGTCTTGTACTATTTCTTTGTAGAACACTGGATCCTGGAAGAGAAACCAATCTCCGTACGCTGATATGAACGGGACATACTCTCCGGCGAGCATCACGTTAGATTCTCTGAATGGGAGTCTGGACACTTCTCTTGCACAAAGCCCTGCACAACCAAGTCCCGAAGCACGAAGCAGACTAGTTCGACCTAAAACACTCATCGAAAGAGCAAGGATGAATGTTGCGTAAGTAGTAACTATAAACTATATCTCTATCTGCAGGGAAAATCTTTGATTGAAAGGTAGGGAGCTTCGATAATACCATGCATAACCGAATTGAGAGAGACTGACAATAAGAGAATAAAAATTTATAAATGTATCGTTACATGTAAGTATTAAGCCTGAAGTGATAAGATGAACTTAAATATAATATTATTGGGTAAATAAAATTGTTGAAACAAAGGCCTTTTTTTCAATAACTGTCTTGAATTCTAAGTTTACAGTACAGATTCAATAGACTTCCCAAAAAGCTATCATATATACTTCGTCCGAGAAAATGTATATAATACACTAGCCTTTGACTAGCTGGGGGCTCTGCCCCCAGACCCCCAAGTCTGTTCGTCCTACGGCCTCGCATTTCTTATCTATCGGCCTTTGCATCGACAGTGAATTTCGTGAACTTGCTCTTCATATTTCCTGAATCTGCTCATCCGGGGGCTTTGCCCCTACACACTGTCTTTGCTCGGCCTACGGCCTCGTACCCCTTGAACCCACAATTCTATCTTTCTTTTCCTATTTCAACCATCTAAAAGATAAGATTTTGTATCCCAAGAAAACGCCATTTAAATAACAAGGGATTTTTTTTATCCCCCCTTTCAAACCCTAAAAATTAAAAATATTCACTTTTGGCAATTTTCCTGTCGGTTAGTCCTGGAAGGATACAATCATGCCAAATTTCATTGTTGTAATCTTGCCGGAAGTGCGTAAACATTTTGGGGTGTAAAAGACGTCCCATATAAATAACATAGGAAAGATTTTTCAGTTCCCCATAAAACCACTCAACGGTTGGAAATTTTTATTTCTGATGATTCATTTAGGTAACGCTAACGAAAACATACAAGCATACCAAATTTCAAGTGTTTATTCCAATTCTAAGTACGTAAATCATGAGATTACAGGTCAAAACAAAAAAAAAAAACAAAAAAAAAAAAAAGACCCATTTAAATAACATGGGGAAATCTTTCATCCCCTCTTTAGACCTCCTAAAATTAAAAATATTCACTTTTGATAATTTTACTGTGGGTTAGTTCCGGAAAGCTACAATCATGCCAAATTTAATCATTGTTAGCCCTACAGGAAGGGTTCAATAATTTATGTCAGCTCATGTAGTTTGATATATATATATAATATAGTGGTTATCTAAAGCTATTGTAAAAGTTCTTCCGTTTGAAGGGATAGATAGAGCTAGATTGAGTAAATCAGAGTCCGAGATCGACTTCCACTACCAATTTATTATTTAAAAAAAATCCTCTAATAATAGTATTTACAGAAATACTGCGACTTTTTTCTAATGCGAGGTAGAAAAAGATATCCCAGATCTTGTAGCCCTGAGGAAGGATCTCTACAGAGCTCCAGGCAATCTAGTCAGAGTGGCACAGGAAACCTCCAATGCTCCAAGCAAGCAGTAAAGGGGTTTCAAAAGTCACAGAACCTCGAAGCATGCTAAGCAACTGAGGTTGGGATCCTGACAGAGCTCCGAGCAAGCTAAGTCAGGTGGAAGGGGAGCCAAGAGTTCCGAAGCAGACTAAAGGCTTTGAGGTTGGGTTTCCCTTAGAACTCCAGGCAAGCTAGAGGAGGGGTGACCAATCGCAGAGTGGTAGCTGTCCGTCGAATCCTCTCCATTATATAGGAGCTACGAGCGGTGGTGGCGCTGCTGCTTCCATGTCGTCATGTGACCTGTAGGTGGTGCTAGTAGTCCGTAGTTTGCTTCTTGTAGTAATCAAACGTCAAATGTAGTACTCCAACGTAAATACATGTGGTTGTTGTTTACAAACAGGAGCACGTGTGATTGTTTATAAACACTACCACGTGGTATATTACAATATTAGAGTATATATGAGCGGCTAAGGGGAGCATAGTGATATGTAACAGTTTCTAACTTTCGAGTAAATTGGTGAAGAAAGTTCAACATTTGCATGCAATACAATGAAATGACCCATACCAAACAAGATTCCCCTGCCATCTGGAGGTACATTCCCGAAATTAAACTACCTACATACTGTTCTATGGTCCGATTTCAACCAATTCCACCCAACAACTCAATTTCACCAGAAGTGTTGCATATCACTGTATTTTCCGCGAACCGATCGTATATGACATGACTAAATAAGTTTTCCATGATTTCATGTCTTTTCACAAAGGATTACCAATACCAGAGCAGCAGGGCATAGGTAGCTGAAGTATATACATACGCTGTACTGAATGGTCTAGTTGCTCCTAACAGTGGAGGTTATAGAGGGCTATACAAATAGGCATAATTAAGTGATTTGTGGCCAATTAAGGTGACGGGATGAATTGTCCTATCAAGAAAAATAAAATAATAATTAAGAGATGAAAGATTCTGATTCTCTTCCTAGTGGAACCTAATAAAGTTCAGACCCCAGTTTTGTAGGTTCTTCTCTCATATAACCGCAATGCTGAAACTAAAACTCCAAATCAACCAAGAAAAATAAACTTGCGAGAAACAAACGTTAACAGATAATCTCGCAAGATGCTCTTTGAACATTGAAAATGAAAAAGCGTGTTTGTCCGATGGTTCGAGCGTTGTATATTACATTATGGTGATGATAAAGACGTCTAAAATCCCAGTAACACACAGGGGTGGCTCATAATTCCATACTTGGCATGTAGAGGCTGGAACTGTCCGTTTTAATATTTCAGAGAGTATTTTACTATTATTAAAGTAGATGTGAACTCATGTATATTTACAGTGTCACGTAACTGCAGAGATATTACAATATACGTTGACGTTACGTACTCACTCTACGTTGCCTCTTTTCAGATTGAATCTACGTTTGAAGATAATAGAAAGTACCTGTAATGGTTGCAGGAAGATTTCAGTCTTACACTATTTTACAGGATGTTTGATTCCGTTCCCATCTGTTACATTTCAGCACCTTGTTGAGTTGGCATAAAACGACTTCAAAGTATTAGGAAATGAGAAGAAACTAAGTATTTTGAAAGTTTGAAAGTGGTTGCAATTCAGCGAAATCTTAAATATATTTACGATTAACACGTAACTATTCATCAATTGGAAAACTACTTTGGTACTTACTTCGAAATGAAGGGCTTTTCCTTTTTGCTTCTTCCAAAATCGTATTTTACTCAATGTAGTGCCAGTCATTTAATCAAGATATGTTTAAATTAATCCCAGGGCCTAGGCTTGAATTGTATTTACCAGGTTATCGTGTATGCTGATATGCAAATTTAATAGGGGATGATAGAACAATAGAAAGAAATGCAGAGGTCTTATTAAACGCTTGTAGGGACATGGGTTTAGGAGTAAATGCAGAGAAAACTAAATACATAGAAGTTCATCGGGAATGTAATACGGCAACTTAGAATGCGTTTAAAATGTCAAGTAATAATTTTGATGAAGTGATACTTTCAAATATCTAGGATCAGCATTAACGCACGAAAACCATATTCACGAAGATATTAAGTGTCGACCAAAATTAAAGAATTCAGTTCAAAATCTCTTGTCGTCGCGAATTCTGTCGAGGAATTTGAAGCTTAAAATATATAAAACGATAATCGTGCCTGTCCTGTGTGATTGCAAAACATGGTCGCTTACTCTGAGGGAAGAACGTAGACTGAAAGTATTTGAGAACAAGATCCTGAGACGAATATTCGGACCCAAGGGGAACGGGAATGGGGAATGGCGGAAACTTCATAACGAGGAACTACATAATTTATACGGTTTACCAAACAATGTAAGGGTCATCAAGTGTAGGAGGCTCAGCTGGGCAGGTGATGTAGCTAGAATGGAATAAAGTAGGATCTCTTTCAAAGTCTTAACAGGAAGACCAATCGAAAAACGACCATTAGGAAGACCTAGGCGCAGATGGGAGGAAAATATTAAGACGGATCTCGCAGAAATAGGAATCCAAAGTAGAATCTGGATCCAGTTGGCTGAGGATAGAAGTCGGTGGAAAGCTTTTGTGAACGCGGCATTGAACTTTCGGGTTCCGTAGGCCATAGAGTTACTTAGTCAGTTAGTTTAGCGGTGTCAGTACTTCCGTTCGGAACTTGCAAATCGTAACAGCAAACTGTTTCACGCCCTCTGATTCCTTTTCAGTGCATCTTCTACTACTATACCGCTTACTAAAATATAATGGTAGACTTTGTCCGTTCATAAAAACCAATGCTTCAATATGAAACCTTTTCTAAAGAGGACAAAGCTAAGTCAGTCTGTACTTTATGAAAACTATTTTGATGATTAATGTAAACACTGAATCACACAAAGTAGTTATAAGCCAGGAAGGAGTATCGTATCTAAAATAATTCCGAATGTCAGAAAATAGAATGTATTAGCGTCAGTTACCTGCTTCGCTGGATTAAAATAAGAAATATTAGTAATACGTTCCGTTAGTCAGGCACTTTTTACTATTACCGAAGCGCGCTCAAATCGATAGAAACAAATAAAATATAATGAAAAATCAGGTGAGCTGCATTTGGATTTAAACGGCATCGGAATTGTCACTGTTCATCTCAGCGATACAGAAAACTATTGACTAGACACTAATATGTCATTTTAGATCATGTTTATATATCTTTCCTTCCCCCAAGTTGGGGGCCGAATTTCTATTTAAATGGCATCGGAAGTGTCACTGTTCATCTCGGTAACCCCGAAAACTATAGATTCGACACTAATGTCGATCATTTTCGATCATTTTTATATATCTCCTCCTCCCTCTTCACTAAGTTGCACCATCAAAGTGAAATGATAAAATACCATCACAGGCCCGAATCTAATCTATGTTGAAAATTTGATCGAGATCGGTTGGGTGGTTCAAGAGTTATTAAGTCACAGACGTAGTCACTTTTATTTTTATTTATAGAGGTAGGTAGATTCTCACTGACAATGGTAATGAACACTATTATGTTAACTATAAGAATAAAAGTAGCCGTGGCAGATGGCTATTAGTTCAGGAGGGAGTTCAAAAACCACTGATTTCATAAATACGCATCCAATAGCTTCTGCAAATATCAATTATGAAATACTGATATCAGATAGTATTATATTTGATCAATATTATTAATGTCTGCAATATAAATTTATGTAAAGAACACTTACGGTAAGGTAAATTAACTACTTAATGTTCGCCCAATGTTATCGTTAAGCTGTTTTATGGATAACAGAGTTTTATATATATATTCACAGACTAAAAGAGTACTTAAATTAGAAATAGGAGCTATTAGGATTTACTTTTACGCATAGGAACGGGGCCAAAACAAGAGTAATGAACTGTCTTTGACCGAATTATTTATGAACATGTAAAAATTAGTTTGCTGTGAAATTGAACCACGTCTTGGACTGAATGAAAGACCTGTTTCTGACGAGTTTGGCAACTGTGCAATTTGGCAAATGTGCATTTTTTTTTTTTTTAAATAGGATGGTCCAACTGAGGGAAAGAGGAGGCAACAAAAGAAAAAGAGCTTTCTAATTAATATATTTTCCAAAGCACGCACTTTGAAGCCAAACATCACCACTTTCTCTTAGTTCACTGAAAAAGATAAAAACCTAGTTACGTACATTGCGAAAATGGAAATTGAACTGCGTTATTAAGAATGTTCATTTCCTCTTGTACGACGAACCTAATAAACTATTGCAATAGTTTATTAAACTTTATTTGCATCTATATAAAAAAAAAGCAATTGCACAAGTTTTTCCATAACTGCATGATCTAATCTTATACCGTAATCATGTCGGAGAATCTGTAAGAATTTTGGGAAATTTATAATTATACATCAAATTCCTGATTGTAATACTCTTTTAAATACAGGATTAATCAAAAAGGAGGAGCGGATTTAAAATATTTATTTCTTATGAATGATAGACACACATACGATACATTATTGGATGGAGGAAAGTTCGAAGTTTTATGCGTTCAACATGAGCACTGTTTGTTATGCGATAAACGCTGAATCGGTAGTCTATTTCTTACCATACACGAATTAAATGGTCCCTGGTTATTGAAATCACTGCTGTAACTATTCGATCTCGCAGCTCTACATCTGTCCCGTACATTCTCCGTAGGGTTTAGATCCGGAAATCTAGCAGACAAAGGTGTCTATCGTGTACAGTTTGATAGATTGCTCTGGAGATATGGGGATACGTGTTATACTGCTGGAAATTGATCCTCAAAGTGTCCAGATAAGTTCGTAGGACAGCTTGAAAATGACAGGAAATGAAAACGCATTAATAATTTACCTGAATGAAGAAAGAGGCGAGCAGGATTCTCGTTCATTTCCATTGCCTCTACGGCAGCTCTTAACAATACTGAAGATGTTCTGAATACTCATGCGAGAGGAAGTAGAAACTTGTCATGTCTTCAGTTTTTGTTTAATATTTAAGTGCTTACATGGAATCCGGAATGCTTCTGTTTGCACTGGCGGTTACTGTCCTGTCAGTTAGGAGGACCAGAATGATACTTCTGTACTGATGCCATTGGTGCATCGCTAGGGTACGTTTGCTCGAACCCTTTACTTTCGATCACGTATCCCGCCGATGCAGAACAATACCCGACCTCTCGCAGCTGTACTATACGGCACCGCTTGAGGTCGACGAATTAAATAATAGACTTGTAGTGTTATTGTGGCATTGCATTTACAGTTTGTGATTCATTCACTGGCGATTCGCGCATACAACTGCACTCATGTTGTCTCCGACTTTCAAATTACTAACAACATGGCTTTGATAGACGCAATGACTAGCCTGATTCTGTGTAGCCAACATGCTTTAAATTAAGATCACCATACCCTCTGCAAGTACATTTTATGTCATTTGAAATTTGATTAAATTAGGCGATATAAACGGAGTGTTCTAAATGCTTTTCCACCAGTGTATAATAATAGGTATTTCATTGGAAATAGAGATTTATTATTATTTTTTTTTTTTGGTAATTTTCCGGCAACAACGATGGTTGAAATGCAATTTTTTTTTTTTTTTTTTTTTTTTTTTTTATGTTAGTAAGGTAAATGGACTTTATATGCTGGCAGCTTTAGTTTCGCAAGTTTTAATTTTTAATAACATAACAGCACGAAAATTGGATCACCAACTCGCGAGTTGTTTACGATTCCACTAATCTGTCACGAGCTCAACGCAAAAATGGTAGAATTACTTATTTTTTTTTTTTTTAAATCAGATCATAGAATAGCGGACAGCATAGAACTTTCGACTTTTTGATTCCTTAATTAAGCATTACTATTAGGTATCAAAATAATGTGAGAAAAACGTCCCCACATTTACTTCCTATGTTTCTTTTTTCTTTTTTTTTTCCGAAACATTTTGTATATACAAGAATATGCTTTGATGTCAAAGGGTCATTGGAAAAACTGTAGGAGAATTATGTACTAACGGCTTTATTTTTGTCATTAGCGGAGTTAGAAATTTCGCGCTCTCATACAGTTGAGATATTTTCTCTCTCTCTCTCTCTCTCTCTATATATATATATATATATATATATATATATATATATTAAATATATAGATAGATAGATAGATAGATATATTCGCTACTTGTACTGTTTGGATATAGCGATAACAACCTAAGGCATTTCTTGTTAGCAAACAACTCCTATTTATTGTGTTTATTTAAATTTATGTTTGAGTAAATGTTCGTCTAAAATTGTAATTTTTCTGTACCTCAGGTGGCTGGACTCATCGTTGTCCATAATGGAGCAAGGTGTGAGGGAATTCGACACCCTTCGTCTCAGGTTCAAGTTCTTTTCGTTCTATGATCTGAATCCCAAATACGATGCAGTCAGAATAAACCAGATCTACGAGCAGGCGAAGTGGCAGCTGCTCAACGAAGAAATTGATTGCACAGAAGAAGAAATGATGATGTTCGGGGCGCTACAGGTCAGCCCAAGAACAAACTTCTTAATTTTTTATTTTATTTATTTATTTTGACGAAAACGGAATTACTCTAAATACATTGCACTTTAGTAGATTCAATACGGTCTCAGTAAGTACTTTCACCTTCCTCAACTGATTTAAAAAAAAAAAAAAAAAAAAGGAAAATAATGGTGATAAGCGATTTATAGATAGAAAGGCCTTGCCTTGCATTCGGGCAGCAAACTCCTCTCCAAATAGTTTCGATGCTTCCTGGTATCTTTTTCAGTCTCTTGATTTGCGCTAGTAGACAGGTAACTCGTATGTGCAGCGCTTAATCTATACTTATCTTTTTGTCAAGGAACAAGTGCACTATCTTTATTACAAATACGTTGAAGAATACTATTATACCTTCTAGAAAATGAAATGCGTCTTTACGTTATAACGTATTTTTTCAAGAGACTTCGTTCAACACTTTTTTTTTTTTTTTTTTTTTAATATGAGGCTTGAACTTGCTTATCTTAGTTAAGAAGAGGATTCCTACAGTAAGAAGGAACACAGCCATGCGCGGCGACTACGTGGGTGCTCCGGGGTCCCAGCAGCCACAAGATTTTTAGTTTGATGGAACAAAACAAAATAAATATTTCTCACTTGCCATTATAAAATAAATAAATAAATAAAATAAACAATTAAAACCTTGAGACGGAAGTTAAAATGTCTAACTTCTAAAATATAATTATTTATTTGAAATGTGTTTGTGCAAAGACAACCAAGTAACACACTCTCCCTTTCTTGCCTGTCTCTGGCCTAGTCAAAGGCAGTCTCCACAATAATAATAATAATAATAATAATAATAATAATAATAATAATAATAATAATAATAATAATGGAACTAGATATTGTGAATAGAATCGAGCACAGCCCTTTATGACAGTGTTCATAAAAGATTGTAACCAAAACGGAAATCAATCAAAAATATCGAGATTTCCCTGAAAACATATAACACGTCCTGCCATTGATACGCTCTAAAATAAATTTTGGAAAGTCGGCGCCGTTGAACCCACCTACATGTTACAAGTCGAGCAGCGTAAATGAAGAGACCGAAAAAGGTAACAGGAAGCATCGAAACTATTTAGAGAAACTTTTGACCTTCGGATACAAGGTAAGGTCGTATAATCTCTTCAGCTATTTATGTATCTTATAGCTACAATTAGCAAATATTCTTGCTAAAAGGCTTCCACATTCCAAATTTGTGTCAGTCATTAAGTTGTAGATTAAGGACAGTAACCTCAGAATGTGTTGATAATTTGTGATTTTAAGTTAGAGTGACTGAGTTAGTTTCTTTCTCCAATCACTGATTGCTAAAATCAAACTTAAATTGAGATAGTCTCCTTGGTAATGCATGCACTTCTTCCAGCGCTCCCGCCATTGTTGGAAACACTTCTGGAAGTAGTTTTTGCAATGGTGAGCAACCGTGCCGTCGCATTCCGCATGATGTCTTCTCTTGACTCGAATCGGGTCCCTTTTAGTGGCATTTTCAGCTTGGGGAAATTACCAAAAGTCACACGGATACGTGTTGGTTGAGTAGAGAGCCTGATGACACACAGGAATGTTGTGTTTGGTGATGAAAACCTGAATCAAATGTCCCCGGACACTGCCCAAATTTCCGTTCAAAATTGAATGTACCGATGCGATTGAATGGTTTCCGCTTGGGTATCGCCAAGCTTTTGGCAAAATGTGACGCAATATCGCTGCTCAAGTTTTCCTGTCACTTAAAAAAAATCCGACAACCGCTCACTACACGTCTTCACTCGTTGGCTGACTGCCAGCAACTGACACTTTCTGCGGATGAGAAAAAAATTCACGTCTGCGAATGAGTGTCCCCTCTACGTGTATGCTGAAGAAAGGTCTCCTGCATTTCATTGGTTTACGAGGGAAAAATAAGGTTCGATACTTTTTGAACACATCTCATATGATTAATTACGGTGACTAAAAGATCGTTATTACGTGGAAAATATTGCGAAAAGTTCGTTAAAAAAAAAAAAAAAAAAAAAAGACAACTACACACTTGTAAAAGTTCACATCATATGTGAAACTTGCGAAGTCCAACTATGGACATGCTGAATTTTGGAATTAAGAAAAAAAAAAAAAAAAATAAAATCTCTTGTCTGCTGTAAAAATTCTGTCAATTGAAGAAGGTGAAAGTAATCACTGAAACTGCGTTGAATCTAGTAAAGCATGACACATTTTTCTGTAAGTCTGTTTTTCTTTATTCAACAGAATGTTTTAGCTACGTATATACTTTAACTTTTGATTATAGACCTTCTTGTTTAGTAACTTTTTTTTTGGGTGTCTTATTAAACTTTCAGACAAACTTTAGGTAAATATATATTAATGTGTTAACATAGAAGATTCATTTTGAAATCCAGAATTGAATATTCCATTGTTGTGCTTTACACGATAGATCGAACTATTATAAAAATAGCTCGGTAATGATAAAGACATAAAATATTACGATATACGTATTTATACGTAGAATTTGTCATCCTGGGTCTTCCGTTCTCTCTCTATTGGTCCCACAACCGCTTTTACTTTCTAAAACTCCCGTCGCAACATTTGGAGTATTATCTTAGTGAAGAAAATAAAATGAAATCTTTTAGTTTTACGTCCCACAGTTATGCCGCCTTGGCTAAAAGGAGACTGTGATGATGAGAAATTAATAAAATGGTGGAATGAATAAAGTGGGAGGAAACGGGACAACCTTGAAGAAACCCACGCACACAGTCTTGATCCACCACAAAGTTCACTTGGCACGAGCTGGAATCGAACCATGGACCCCATGCACCACAAGTGAACGCTCTATCCTGAGCCACCGCGGCCCTTTAGTGAAGAAGCGAAACTGACAAACAGTGTATACCTAAAATTGGATTTTGTTGCGTGTCTTTTGTGCTTTTAAATACATCACGAATTTCAGTTAATGAGCTTGAATGCGGAAAATATGTTTGATTTTTCCGTATGTCCACTGGATGCCTTAATATTATATACAGAATATGTAATTGGTTTCCATGTAGTCTTGTTTTAATTAAAACACAACAAAGAAATGGATGCATTCAAAAAATTGGGAAGAATGTAAAATAAAAAAGAAAGTCCCAATGAAACTGAAAGAATGTGAAAGCCCATTTAATTAGTGGTTGTTCCTGAAGTACATCCTTCGAATACAATTATTTCGTTCAATTGAACAACTATTGAGCTGTCAGAATTGAACGTCTGCCAAAGCAACAACAGAAGATCAGACGAAGCAGGGCGAAACTCTTCTCTTTTGGAGTTTTGTTTTTGTAAATTTTATTTTAAAAGTCTGATCCAAAATTAGCTCGTTTTGATGTGTCTGGAATAGTGAAGAGAAATGAAGAGATAAAAACACCTCGAGACAGGGAGAAGTTGGAGAAACAATTTTTTTCCCTTACCTTTGTGAAACCACTTGTGTAGTTGCCAAGTTAGGCAGTCATTACCTCAGATGAGCTGGCAGGAAATGTAAAGAGTTTCTTATTACATAACAAAAATTAGCTATAGGGTGAGGTAAACAACGAGCTATTTGTAGAACGAACCTAATGTAGTTCTTTCCGAAAATTAAGCTGCTTGTATAATATTTTTTTGTTAGTCAACCTATATTTAATTCTTATTAGTTTTTCCTTTTGTTTCGAGTCCTATAGAAATAACTGTATCTGATGATTTCTTTTCGGAAAACTTGTACAATACATATCATAAAAATATAGGGTCTGTAAATCCTTTTAACAGAACATCATATCGTACGCTTGACCAAATTTGATATGAGATATTTGAATGGCTTTACTGACGTAAAAGATAGGAGATAGAAGACGCTGATGTAGGTGATAGACAATGGATTATCAATTGCATGGAAAGACACTGATATAGACGATGCATTATCAATAGCAGGATTCTGATACAACGTTTTCTACCTGCAGTCTCTCCAAGATCAACTGGATCATAATTCTTGAAGTTTGGGGAGTGTAAGAAACTTACTATCCAGATAGAATTGCAGTACCATAGAGAAAACTGGACGAAGTCTTAATGGAAATTTGAAAAATCAAGTGAAATGAAATCTTTCAGTTTAACGTCCCACGATTATACCCTTGAGGCTAAGGGAGACGATTAAGGCAAGTGAATGGTGTTCAAAGAGTGGTGGAATGAGAAAGTGGGAGGAAACTAGAATACCCCGAGAAAATCCACGGACACGATGTTGTCGGGGATCGAGCCAGGGACCCCATGCACCAGAGATAATCGCTGTACCACTGAACCATCGTGTACCCCTCCATGGCAATTCAAGTTCGTGAAGTTATGTACACTTGTACACGTCAGATAGATTAGTAATGTTTTTCCTTTAATTTTAGTTCCTTTTCTTTATTCCTTCAAAAACGTGATGATAATAAACCCTATGTAGCTTTGAAATGTAGGTGTTGTTTGCAGAGAGTCACAGTTTCTAAGTAAAATTATAATTCTACCTGGAACTTTCACTTCCTGTTTGTCAATATTTTTTTATTATTTATTTATTTATTTTTTATTTCTTCCAGTTGCAAATTAATCTGCAGGCGAATGTACCTCAGCCCAACTTGGATAATACAGGAGCTGAGGATGACATTGATGCTGCTCTCACAGATCTTCAAGTAACATTAGAAGGCTCTCACATCACGTCAGGGTCCAACGACATAACACAAGTTCCAGAACTTTCTGATTACCTGCGATTTCTTAAGTAAGTCAACACAACAACAGCATTTCTTAAGTAACAAGGAAAAGGATTATAAATTAAAATACCAGTAACAGTGATCCACTAACGTTGTTATGAAAATAAGTTTCAGACTACCATACTGAACTTTCTTGCTCTCGTTTCCAAGATTAAATCATGATAAATAATGGCTTATGCCAGAGTGTGGGGCTCTTAATGAATTACCTATGAAATAAATCCATCGTAGTCGATTGTGAAGAAGGGGGGGGGGGGATGCGAGAAACTCACCACTAAGAGTAAACTGCACCTTGCGGATTATTTTAATGAGAAATGACTTACGGTATATTGTAGGGTTGATAATGAACAATTTATTTATGAAATTTAAACAAAATTGTGAAAAATCTTGATATATACAGAGAGATAGATAGATATAAATATAATACTAGCAGAATACATCCGTTCTTCGTATAGGCAGAATACATCCCATTTTGGACATAAAGAGATGAATAATTTTTATTTAAACTGCATCGGAAGTGTAACTGTTCATCTCAGCGATCCCGAAAACTATGGATTCGACACTAATATTAATCATTTTCGATCATTTGTAAATATCTCCTCCTTCCCCTCCTCTACATTATACCGTCAAAGTGAAATGATAAAAAACATCCCAGGCCTGAACCTCATCTCTGTTGAAAATTTGATTGAGATCAGTCGGATGGTTCAAGAGGTATCAAAATCACAAACATAGTCACTTTTATTTTTGTATATAAATAAACCTCATTTTATGGAATAGAAAAAATTATTCCCCTCATCTTGTAAGAACATTATAAGATCCTTAGGCATAAAATTTGGTTGAAATAGTTGAACGGTATGGCCTCTAGGCATGAGTACATATATCGAGATTAATGGGTGATGAACAGACCTGAGATTCGGAACTCACTTTTCCGGTATGTAGGTGCCATGAAAATCTGTTGAAATTCGAAAGTGTTAAAAATCTCAAATATAGGATTGAAAGGAGGAATTGGGAGGTATGTTTTTCTTTCTTTTTTTTTTTAACCCTTTTTTCCTCAGGTTATAGATGTTTTTAACAACTGATTAGATGTTGATCGTTCTTGTGCACCTACTGTTGTAGTGGCGAACTTTCGGCATCTTTACGTTTGATGCTGCAACATCTTTATTGTTGTTGGTCTGATTTTCACCTAATTATCCCCATGGGGGTGATTGGGTGCAAAACGATTAAAACCATTGCCGGTACACATAAATCCATGGGGGTGATTGAGTGTAAATGAAGAAAGCTCAAGCTTTCATTTGATGTATATAACTTGTACTCTACTTAAAAACTAATAGTTTTATGTGGCCTAGAAAAAACATACCTTTGTTTACGCTAAATAAGGAGTAACTTATTTCTAAATCTCAAGATATTTGAATTCCTTTTCAAGCCTTCCAGTTATTTTTTATAGCATAATATACTGTCCTGTGAATTTAATCGAAAAAGTATCACATAGGAAAAAAATATAAGCGGTCAAAACTTTGGCCGAAAACGTAAAAAAAAGAGAACAGACCCTGATATCAAACAAGCATAGGGGAATGTAATAAGACTAACACTAAATAACTATAAACTATTACAATAGAACGTATGTTGGAACTCTGGATTGATAACTATTTACCGCATCAGCGCCATTGGCAAACGCAACGGCCATTGGAGGCATAAGTTGAATAAAATAGCTTAATAAGCACAATACACTATGAAGCAAAAGTGTACACCACAAAAGACAAAGATAGCACAGCATTTAAATGAATTCTGAGCAAAAAAGTGTTCACTTAAGGCATTCCACCCATTTACTCCCACATCATGTGCCCACTAACCCCCTGGGGGTAATTGGGAGGTACAAATTTTAACAAAATTTTAACTGCCGCACAGTGAGGATTCAAGATTGCTGCTCTTCACGGCACCATCTTTATGATTGTTTTAAGCAGTAGTAAAAATCATGATCAAAACATTAACAGACGCGCGATTTATTGTGACTCAAACCAAAACCCAGACAAACCTGAAACTCGGTTTCAAATATGACATTTCTTAAATCAGTTGTTGTTTTTTGTTTCATTATTACGTCGTCTCAAAATTCATCAAAGATTTTTTTTTTCTAATCAACATCTACCCAACCCAATATTTGGGTGTAATTAAAATCCATGAAAATATACTGAAATGCAATATATATATATATATATATTTAAAAAGTTTTCCGCTCAATTACCCCATTCTACCACATATATATATGGTGATATTTTCATTGTCTAATTTTAGTAGGCAAAATTAATTTTATGATGAATTCAGTGACTTTTAATTTGGAAATTTACAATATTACTCTTTTTTTAAAAAATAATAATAATGCAGTTAGATAATTAGGTGTTTAAAATAAAGTTAATTTGAATAACACTTCTTCAATTTTTTCTTTTGAATATTTTAATTTCTTCGTAAGCTTCGCAAACAATAATTGTTCTCTCCCAATAGAAGGTAACGTAATATTCTTCAATTGAAAGATAAAAAGAGAATTTTAGCCCTTTTTAGTCCTGTCGTGAATTTTCGTAGCAGATGTACTATCATTGACTTACTTTTGATTGGCTTTGATAAAATACTCAAATTTGAGTGTTTTTGAGTGTAGTTCTGATTTAGTTGAATTTTAGTAAAGCATGTGAGCTCCTTCGTGGCTAAGCGGTTAGCGTACGCACCTTTGGCGTGGGAGACCTGGATTCGATTCCCGGCGGGCGCTCATGTTCGGATTCCACGTTAATCAGTAGGTCCATGTCTCATATAGCCTCGCTGCTGAAAGGGACGCTAAACTCAAAATCAACTCAACTCTAGTAAAGCATACAATCCTCATCGCTGAAGTAGAGCAGGGTTTCTCAACCTATTTCTTATTAATACCACGTCTTTTCATATTCTCTTGTCAGCGAGCTCTATAAGTAATTTCCGGTTCAATAAGTTTTTATTATTCTATCTATTGCTTACACTTGTACTAATACTTTTCTTGTATTTCAATCTGCATTTTTCACCAGTTTCATTTCTCTTTTTTATTTCAATTTTTAAAAAGGATTCTCTACTTGTTTACAATTTTAATATTATTTGCTGTTTTTGTCAATAAGTATAGGAATAAAAATATGTTTTATAAGAAATTCAAAATGTTCCGGTTCGGTTTTGGTTCTAAATGGCAAAAGTCATTACATAAGAAGTGGACTGTAATTATTTGAAATAATGCTACACCTTAACATCAGTTTTACACAAAAACAATTCAGTGCTACCACAAGTCCGCAATCATAGCCTTGCACACCATCGAACAGTCACACACACTCTTCTTTCTTTTCAGTGTTACCAAGTCTTATGTTCTAATATAACAAATTTAAACAAAAAGTTACTAAAATACATAAAACCCAACACAAAATAATTTTTAAAAATATCTTTTTCACCTTCCTTCGTGATCCCGTTTGAGGATCCCTGGTCTAGTGGCTAGCGTGTGTGTTTTCCATGCACGTGGTCCCGCGTTTGATTCTCCGTAGAAGAGCATTGAATACACTACAATGCTTCAGATCCCACTTTAGATTGTAGGTATCATGCCTGGGGTGTAGCCTCGTTGCAGGCGAAGGGCATAAATACAAATTAATCAACGAAATCCAGTAAAATACGTGTAATATCATACACTAACTGCTCGCGAAAATTTCATTGATGAACAATTCACTAAGTTTTTATACTTCTTTACACGCAAAAAATATTCCTTTTCATAGTTTTGTACTTCGTTGATACTATTGCAATCATTTTTGCATTAACCTTACCTAATTTTTATTGTATTTTTTAACAACTTCCATAAACCGGCTGAAATTTTAATTTATTTTTGTATTTGTTTTCAGGCCGAAACGATTCACATTAAAGGCATTTAAGAGGTATTGGTTCACTTGCCGTGATCTACATCTGACTCTGTACAAATCTCGGGAAGACGCTGCCCATAGCGGTGACCCTGCTTACCACATAAATCTTCGAGGCTGTGAGGTCACACCAGAAGTCAACATTACGCAAGGAAAGTACGGAATTAAATTAGAAGTGCCCAGCGCTGAAGGAATGACAGAAATGTATATACGATGTGATTCAGTAAGTTCATTTTGTTATTCTAGTGCCTATAACTATGGTATTTTTGCACGTCTAAGCAAACTTTTCTTATAATGTGATGCATATCGAAAACTCAGAGTAACATCAACTGACAGATCTTGAGATTACTTTTTGAACGAAGATCAGTAATAAAGGAGTATAAACGCATGAACTAGGTTAACAAGGAGTTCACTCCAGCAGACGGTTCTACAAAATAGAAAATTTATAGGTAAAATAAGATGTGAAACATTTTTAGTGAAGGAATGAGAGTGTCAATATAAGTAATTACAATCAGTGCAGAGTATATTGAAATGAATTTTGAGTGATAGTGAAAGTATTATATGTGTAAGTGTGCTCTTCCACTATCCTCGTTTATGCGTATACTCGCGTCGCTGACGTGTCTGCTCCCTATGGACGCACCCCTTGCATACTCTCGGCCCTAGTGTTGTAAATAGAAAAAAAACCGTTCGTATTTTTTCAGAAATGTACGTTTTTTTTAGGAAAAAAACATTGCCTCTCGTTTTTTTTCTAAATTTCGTTTTTTTTTTCAAATATTCATTTGTAATGTATCTTACGTCATTTAAGTCTGCAGTATTTTTATGTAGGTGTAATTACCATAAAATGCAACATAAATTAAACACTAGATACTGTTACGGTACAAATATTTTACAATTTATATGAGTAGCGTACCTACCAATAATCCGGGATTCTGTACATTTTCACCAATATCAACGAAGAAATAAAAGTATAAATGAACATTTGTTTTTTCGTGAAAGTAGGCCTTTAATAAGTACGAAAATAATATCACGAACAGTATAAAATGCAAATAACTTGTCTAAAGGTAAAAACTAATACTAATTTGCCTACTAGTATTTTTCTGAATATCATATATAAATAATTTGTCGACTAGATATATGATATGCATTGCTGGCTCTACCATATGTGAAACACGTGCATTTGCACGGGGCTGCATTATCTGTCATAAGTATTTTATTTAAAATAAATGTTTCTTGTTGGAAACAGACTTTATGATCATGGTAGCTAAATTTACTAAGCTGACCTTCTATTTGAATACTACATTCATAAATTATGTTTAGGTCGCATTAGTTTAAGTCACATGGTCAGTGCTAAAGCAAATAGTGAAATAAATCCCAGAATAAATTGCTTGATTGTTGTCAAATACAAGAACTCAATTCTCGAACGCCTGTCCACTTTGGTTAGTTATCAGAGTTCTGATATGAAAGCTTCTCTTGTCTTTGTCGCAAATAAGATCGTGAAGATGGAAACACTTTAAAAAATAACAGATGTAGAAGGAAAATCAAGAAATAAAGGTAAAAGAGCTAGTTGCACTATAATTGCAAACTGATATGTTGAGGTTGATACTCGATATTGAATTCTATAAAAAGGATTATCATCTTTCAGATGTATTTGCTTTATCTTTCACTAACATAATAGATTAATATTTAAAGAAAAAAAAACAGACACAACAATATTGTATTTCTAGTAAGTATTTAAGCCTTTCTGAGTGCGAGTGTAGTTTCCCTCCCCTTCGTTGTTCATGCTGGAGTAGCATACTTAAAATTGTGACTTTTAAGATTTGTTCTTTCTGGAGAAAGAGGGAGGCGGCAAAGGGCGACAAATTGCCTAGGACCGGCCCTGATGATATGTACACTCATGTCCAAAATGATTGTCACATATCTATAACTATGTTCTGGTAAGAATATAATTTGATAATGATTTTGTAGGGTACTGATGCTGTGTGTATAATCGGAAAATGTATATTTGTGGTAAATTTCAAAGGAAAAGAATTATAAATACGAAAATTAGAAAGAGTAAAACAAAATGTTGCTAAATGGACAAGAAAGTTTTGTTTTCGTTTTATTGTTCTTATTTACTGCTGTTTTGACATGAAATTTGCCACATACATGTCTTTGCCGATTATACACATACTAACATTATAAGAAATACCAGGCGGATTCGTTATCAAATTATATTCCTATAACAACATATTTATAGACATGCGACAATAATTTTGGACATGAGTGTACATACAAGACATGAATATAGGATGACATAATTTGCAGTAATGCAGGGTGTTTCAAAATTAATATTAGGGTTTGAAACATTGTAGTATCTATTACAATTAACTTACAATTATAAGTATTATCAAATGAAAGAGCAACTCAAACAGTTTTGTACACACGCATGCCATGCATTATTTCCTCTGTCTGCTGTTAGAAAGGGCAAGTAGCAAAGATGGAGACTAGAGACCAGAAAGCTTTGTGTGTTTTAATTTTGCAAAGCCTGAATCTATATTTACAGTGCAAACATCTGAGTGAATTGAATGTTTTGTGCCATATGGCGGAAAGTTTATGGGCCTTTCTCACCTATTGATTCAATGTGTGCCATGTGACGAATGAAGCTCACATCGAACACTTGAAGCAAAAACTGTTTGAGGTGTTCTTTTATTTGATGTATTGTTTATAACTGTGCGTAAAATGTAATAAGTACTACGAAGACTTAATTTCCCGATATTCATTTTGAAACACCCTGCATTTCTCAGCATCAGTATTGGAACTAAGAGATGTAAAAAGGAGAAATTGTGATTGTTTACAACAACGATATTATTATTAGTCAAGGCTGTAGGCCTAATTATTACAACACAAGTTAGTAGTCAAAACAATGTAATTAAATGTACACTCGTAACCCTTTCAGACCCAGGTGGCCAAAGTGGCACATACGGGTGTGTCACTTTTTTAATCCGCACCTGTATGGCCACTAATTAAGATATCGGTTATATATATATTATTTTGCCAAATATGGTTGGTCTATAGTTTATCTTTTTAGTTTCTTTTTCTTTTTGTGTCGAATTTCCTTCTCAAATTTCACCCCAGTCAAAAATTCGAGAATTTTCGAATTTTCTTTATTACTTTTCCCCTGTAGCTTCATTCGTTGTAGAGAGACCTTCTTAAGACTTGTCAGGTAGACACGTCGAATGAATACCTAATTGTTGACATAAATTGGACGGGCTTGCGTGCAGTGTTGCCAACTACGGAAATTAAAATCTTGAATTTGGGCAAAAAAAATCGAAATTTTTGTTATAAACCGTACTTATACGTCCTAATGCAAGTCAACTTACGCCAGTCGAACATTTTTCCTTTCTGAACAAACTCGGGTACATATCGTTACAGTGGGGTAATTAGGGGACGCACGAAAATTCGGATTTAGGTTCTAAATCTTGATTTTCCCCTACTTTTCTGTTTATCGAAATATATTTTTGGTAATTAGAAGCATTGTTTCTTAAATATCGCCATGATACTTGTAGGATATATTATTAATGTACCAGTGTTTATTTTAAGATAGTTTTCGTCTGTCTGGTAGCAGTGTTGCCAGCTACAGAAAATTTTAATTCAAGATGTTAGGGGAAAATTACGTGTTTTATCTATATATCCCTCTTGTTGGTTAAATAGGAACAAAAGTACCAGTATCTGAAAGTCTTGTCTTTGCCCTTCACAACGCACTATAGAAAGTTTCAATACGATAGTTAGGAGAAGTACAGTTGAGGTTTACAGTACACCTTGTTCTCTAAGTGGAAAGATAACTGTGATTTTTTTAGGTAGACTGAAATATTTTTAATGACCTGCTTACTTTATTAGATATCGTCACAATACTTGTAGGATATATTATAGGGATACCAAAGCTTGTTTTAAGATAGTTTGTGTGTGTGTGTGTGTGCTAGCACTGTTGCCAGCTACAGAAAATTTTAATTTCCGATTTTAGGGGAAATTTTGGGAAAATTCTCTTTTTGTCTTTATTATTTCCCTCTTGTTGGCTACATTCGAACAAACGTACCACTGTCTGAAAGCCTCGTCCTTAGCCTACACAGCGCACCATAAAAAGTTTCGATAGAATAATTAGGGGAAGTACAGTTAAGGCTTATAATAAACCATGTTCTGTAAATGGTAAGAAAATTGCGCATTTCTGAGTTAGAATGAGATTTTTTTTTTTAAATTCATGCTTACTTTGTTAGATATCGTCATGATACTTGTAGGATATATTCTTATGGTACCAAAGTTTACTTTCATATAGTTTACGTCTGTTTTATGGCAGTATTTCCAGCCAAAACAATTAATTCCCGATTTTAATTGAAAAATTCGGCAAATTTCCCTTTCCCCTCTATTATTTCCCTCTTGCTCGCTACGTTGGAACAAATGTACCACTACCTGAAAGCCCTCTCTTTAGCCTACAGAACGCACCATAAAAGGTTTCAATAGGATAATTAGAGAAGCTGTAGCCCCGGCATATCTGTTGATTTTTGCTTCTAAGGCGTAAAAAGTGTCAAAATTTCATGTGTATGGAAACAGAGAATTTTTTCTTTCTCTCTTTGAATGGAAGCCAGCGACTTCAGGTTTTCACTGTACCTTGTCAACGCACCAAAGAAATTTTTTAGGTGACTTGGACCCATATAGCAACAGTGGTGCTAGATACAAAAAGTCTTGAAATTCGGTTAGGGATTTTTTTTGTAAATTTTCACCCCTACATTTCCCTCAGTAATTTCCCACCCGCTCGCAACACTGCAATGTAACGTACACCAAAAAACAGCCACATTTCTTCTCTAAAAAACAAGGTCTTAACCATATCAATAGGGTAAATGGTTTTTGAGCAATAAGTCACTAACTGACAAGGTAGGAAAACGCCAAAAATGACCTGGGCCCGAAAGGAATAATCACACGATTTTGCTCGTATAGGTACAAAAAAACAAACGATTTGTAAGTTACCAGGGCTTCGACTCAAGTTCTATTGATTATTTCAATAATCTTCAACATAAATCAATAAATAATAGCTGCCAGAAAAAAAAAACAGAAATTTGAAAAAAAACATGAAAAAGAACGATGTTTTTTATTGAAAAAAACTTCACAGAAAAAAAACCGTTTTTTTACAACACTACTCGGCCCCCTGCTGTGCTCTTGCTCTGACTCGGTTAGATAGCATTCGTGCTTTTTAGTGGCCACCTAGCACAAGTTGGTTCGTGTTTTATGCACTTTTATGTAGTTTTTATGCCATACGTTCACACTGTATTTATACAGAGCCTTCCCGAAGTCAATTTGCAAGTAGTAATGGAGCTAATCATTTAGTGCATGCTCTGTTAAAAGAAATACAAAGGTCTAACCTAGCCTGAAAATGTAAGAAATGTGTCAGGATTTGGTATAACCGTCTGCTCGAGTAATGCCTCAAGAAAGAAAGAAGTTGAAATTAAATTCAATCTTTACATAATAACCAGAGAAGAAAACATTCTTTGAACATAAAAGGGGGTGAACAAATATATATATATATATATATATATATATATATATATATATATATATATATATATATATTAGTGAATACAGCGCTGACAACTTACAGCTGCCTAACCCTCATTGTCCAATGAAATACATAATTTTAGCTTCCTTCTCCCCTATAACTGATCATCAGAAGATTCACAGAATCAATATTTCTGGTCCTGTACTTATACCAAATTCTTGGTGACTAGTGTAAGTATATGCCAGATTTTTTCATGTCCGGCTGACCATACATGCGGAGAAGCCTTTAAAAATAAATACAGATTGTTGCCATTCGTTATGATTACGTTGGAATATCTAAGGAATGAGATTATTTTATCTTTCTGGTTCTCTCAAAATCTAATCCTACGTTCTGTGGTAACGGATAGAAAACTATCGTACACAGAAATTCACAGAGCGGCTGTTCCATCAAGTCTGTCATAAGAAGTCGATAAGGGATTGATCACACTGCTTTGTAACTTATTTAGGTTGGATGCTTAGTATGATGTTTCTGTATTTGTATGATTTAGTATGATGATGAATGCTTCTGGAGGATTGTGATATTTCTAGAAGACACCCAATTGCTCGCACCCTGAGGTGATAGCGTGTGTGAGAAAAATAATAATCAATTTACACAGAAAATTTCGTGACGGAGTAGTTTTATGAACATGAAAGCAAGTTTCAATATCTATGACCTACAGTTACAAATTCAAGAATACTATTTGAGTCTCTCTCTGTTGTTTTTGAGGAACAAGTCAAGAAAATGCTTTTTCTTTCGTTCTCATGCCGTGAAACAGACGCTGTTGCGCCATAGAATAGTTTGAAATTCTTACGATCCCGTAATATACTTATGTGAGTATTTCATACAATAATTTGCATTAGCTATCAGGAGAGAGTTTATTGTGCAACTCTTGCTGCTAGTTTATATTTAATCATTTTTTGAAGTACTAGCAACAGGTTAAATCCTTTAGTGTCAACAGTCATCATCATCATCATCATAGGTATTCTGCCATTATTGGCAAGTCATTTGCCGCAGCTAAGAAGTTTCCTTGCTCTTCTGCTGACCTCTTTGTCTTCATGTACGATTTTTCTGTTTTGATATCGTCCATTAATTGTAGTCTCCTTCGGCCTCTCCCTCTCTTTCCTGCCACCATACCCACTAGTACGGCCCTCATGATACAGTTCCTTCTTGGCCAATGTTCCATTCAGTTTCTGTTCCTCTTCATAATAATATCTACAATTGTTCTTTTCTTCCCCACCATTTCTAAGACCCTCTCATTAGGTTTCCGTTCAACACAGCTAATTCCCTCTATTCTTCTCCTCGCCCACATTTCGAAATCTTCCAGTCGTTTTTCACCAGTTTTTCGTAATGTACATGTTCCTGACTCATACAGAACAATTCTCCACACGAAGCATTTTATGAGTCAATAGTAATCAATAAAAATTGGTTCTCTTGTCACAGCTATTGATACCATTTTAAATCTGTCATTGTTTTCAAAAGTATGTGGAATGAGACTAATAGGAACAACCACAACCTTAAACAAAGAATTTATTAAATTAATATGCTTATTAGTGTTAATGTACTTATTAATATTCCATATAAAATAAAGTAATTCTATGTTTGTTACGATAGGAAGAGCAATACGCCAAATGGATGGCTGCGTGTAGGCTAGCAGCGAAAGGTCGAACTCTAGCCGACAGTTCGTATGAAACGGAAGTTAAATCAATCATCGCCTTTTTACAAATGCAACATCCAGCACCAGCGCCTGCTATCAACCCATCTGCACTCGACATTAATCCTGACGACTACGTTGCACCACGATTCCTTCGAAAGTTAAAAGGAAAGGTAAGAATTTATATAAAAATTGTTATTTATCTCTAATTTTAGTTCTATGGCAATTTCAATTTAAAGGTTTTAGATTAAAAAAAAAGAAAGTAGTCTCGAAAATGTTTTCAAAATTACTGAATCCTAAGTAGAATTAAGCTTTTTTTTTTTTATTGAATAAAAGAATTAGTAATAAATAGTCTTCTACCAGCTTGTAACACAAAAACTTTACTTTTGCTACGATAAGAAAAGGCTAATTGAATTTTTAATCTTACTTTATATTTACTCTTTAAAAACAAAATGTTTGGAGTCCGTCAGAAAAATGTATACACTCTTTGTCATTCTGTATCAGGATACTGGCATTGACAATTGTTCTGAAATTGAAGTATGTTGTAGTATGGTTTTTCGCCCAACAGATGTCAGCAGTGTCAATTGTTTTCAGTTAAAATTATGTTGTAGTACACTTTTCGCTCAACAGATGTCGTTACTGTCAGCACGGTTAGTGAGATAAGAAAATAGCAGAAGCACGCTTGACGTTCCAGCAGCGTAAGTACGTTTTAAATTGTATTATCAGGTTGGGGACAGCGTCAGTGAAGAGGGGAGTTTCACACTGAACCAGGGTTTGAAAAATCCCGGGTTTTTCTGAAAAAAAAAAAAAATCAACTCACTGGAGTCCATATGTTTTTTTTTTTCGGATATAATTGGGTTTTTCGAGTTTAATTGGGTTTTTACGAAATATTTCAATGTCTCTGGGGTAAAAGTGTTCAAACGTGATTTACATTTCAAGATTATCATTGTCACAACTTGCAACAATTTTCTGTTCACTGCTGTTTTGATAAAATGGCCGCAGTTTCGAAATTTTACATTGGACCGTTGAGAAAATCTACACAGCTAATTTAGAATACCTCGTGCTTTTACTCGGAAAATTTCAACTTAAAGGATTGAAAGTTGCCCTTTGTAGCGTGGATACCCGCTATTATGAGAAAAATGGCCGCCATTTTGAAATTTTACGTTGGTATGCCGCCAAATCGATACAGGAAATTTAGAGTGTCTCGTGCTTGTACGCTGAAAATTTAACCTTAAAAGAGCGAAAGTTGTACCCTGTAGTGTGTGTGTGGTACAGGCAGATAAACGAACACATGTAGATCGAGTCATCCTAGGAGCTTAGTGACGTTCGCCAAATATGAATACTAAATATCTATATATTAAAATGCTAGGTTTATATGTTTGTCTTCAGTCCTTTCAACAATGAGATCGCGAAATCACAAGTACTAGAAACTTGCCGTTTTCGCTGATCGATTCGAAATTTTGTATAGATTGTCCAGTTCTAATTGAATATTTTAAAAAACATGACCGTCATTTCTTTATTACATTTTTTAGAGATATACTGGAAGTGTTGAATTTTTTTTAAAAAGTATCCTATCCTACTATGAGTTATACATTCTAACACAACATACTTGTATACAGGGGTTGTATATCTCTCGGGCGTTTGTTTCATGGCCAAATGATGATAAAAAACGAAGAATAACCAGTTCTACAGTCTAAGATGAATTTTATTATTTGGATTGTTTTGCCCAATGAACACCATATGTCAGTGACATTATAATTAATTGTGTATGTGTAATGTATTTGCTTATTACATACTGCATACAAGAAAAAAGAAAACACTGATCATACATGAATTAGAAACTCCAACCGGAAGCAGGCTCAATCTTGCAAACGGTGCGAGATATTGAAAAGATAATCGAAAAAAAAAAAAGGCCTCTTTATGGTACCCCTTGCCGGTTTTTATCAAGACATTTTTCTTCTGTGTATGTGAAGGGGCATGAAAAAAATGAGAGAAATGAAAAGTAGATTCGTGCTCATATATAAATGATGCACTGTGTAGAGAGCTAGTATTAATTTAAAACAAAGATATAATTCAAGTTTTATAAAATAAATGTTTCAAAATATCTTATATGAAATAAATATTTTCCAGCTTAAAATAAATGGTTTTATTGTTGACGTTTACTTCCGATACTTTGTACATTCAATTACGGGAATTTCCGGAGCACTTGTTGCAAGACGGTTCTTTCCCGAAAATTAATTTAAAACAACAAAGATATAATTCATATTTTATAGAGAAGCCTAAATGTTTCAAAATGTCTTAAATGAAATTAAATATCTTCCAGCGTAAAATAAATAGTTGAAGTTTTCACTTCCGATTTTTTTTCTCGAAAATGCAGCTTTCTTTACTACACATCGAAACTTCTACTAGTACGGAAGTTTGAATTCAGCACTTGAACTAGTAAGTGTTAGATAGTATTCGGAACTCTGAGCATTAAGCTTCTTAAATCTGACAAGAATTTTTACGCTATTGCTGGTATTGATTCTACAGAATGCTTATTTGAAGAGTAGCAACAAATGATCGAACGAAACTATTGTTTTTGGTATGGCCTTAAACTCGTCAAACGTATGAGGGATAACGTCCCTCGGCGTGGCCGAGTCAGCGAACCCACTATTCATGGAAACTAAAATATAAAATTGCATATTTTACTTCAAATAGACTACACAGCGGAGGGCGAAGCTGATGGGCCGGATGGAGCAGGCGCGTCAACGGCGGTGGATATATGCGTAACGAGGGTAGTGAAAACATGTGGGTTTTGGCAATCATACAAATTTCAGTAGCAGTTGTTGTGGTTTCATACTACTAACGCTTCACTTGTAAACAAAATATAGCTTCTGTACACTGTGCAGGAATACATTGCCGTGAGTTAGAAGCCACTTACCTTCGAAACTGAGGCTTGTAAACTTCTGCAATTTCAAGAACAAAATCGTGTAGACAGTTTCTTAACAGTCACTCGTTATTTTTGAATAGTTCTCTATAACTCTCACATGATATTTCATACCCTTGACAGACATACACACGTCATTTCTATACTGCCTTTCGCCCCCACAATATTATGACAAGTATACCTCTCGCGAAATAGTCCATCCGCTTCCACATACAGTGCCGCCTACAACATAAAAAACAACCACTTTCTTAACTTTTACTAATCCCTTTACCTTACTTTCACTCATTCTTACTTACAAACAAATAAATTCTCCAATTGACCCGGTAAATTTCATAAAATTGCTCTGGCGGTACAGCACTTAACCCCTGACATCCCTGTTGAGCGAAAAGCCGTACTACAACATACTTAAATTTCAGAACAATTGAAGATGTGGATTTCAAAAGAGCCTAAGTCATTTTTGTCAATTTTGGGATATTGGTTCTATTAAGTTCCATTTTAGCATCTCCGTATATTAAACTGGATTTCATGCCAAAACTCCATAAATCAAATTAATTGTAGGCAAAAGAAAACAGTGTTGTTTTCGAAAATGTCCTTAGTCAACCGTATTCTCTTAAGTTATTTTCTAACTCATTCCTTAAAACACTTATAAAACTCTTGCTATAGATGATAATTTCACCGTTATCTTACGAAAAGTAGGTAATTACAATTTTCTTTTATGTAGATTACTTTTCTTTCACAGAAATAGAATGATGGAAGCACACACAAAATCATCATCTCCTGAAAACCTTACTTTTTTTGACAGGCACTTTTGGAATTGAGCTCTTCAGTTGTCAGTGCCAGCATCTTGACACAGAATGGCAAAGAGTGTATATATTTTTCTAGTGGACTTCGTATATTGATAAATTGTTTTCTTATGGAAAGTAATATACTGAATAATGTAGGAATTGATTGATTAATTACTCTGTGGAGCATGTTTGATTAATGCATTGAGCTGCAATACTAATGTACTTAAGGATTAACATGTTGAAACTTGATTATAAGAATAATTTCTTTACTCAGTATTATCTTAACTAAATTTTACCTTATAATATTTTTGTTGAATATAGATAATTAGCAAGTATAAATAAACGTTTCTTGGAATTCTTATTATAACTTTCAAGAACGTTTAATTAGTTTCTCGTAGTACTATTTATTCGTAATAAATTATATTTGTTTACTATTCTTCGGATCTCTCCAAGAAATACATCAACAGATCCTAGTAGTTTCCGGTAGCTGTTAACTAACGATATTTGATATTGCTATTGAAGACTGTTAGGCAAACAGTAAACTCTTACTTCAATTTAAAAATATAATAATAGTTAAAAAATAGAGGTTGAACCTCTGTTATTTTACTTTTTTTTAAAATATATAGTTTAGTATATTTGTTAAACTTTCGTGAACTATGTAAGGAAACTTACCTGTCTAGCTAGTTCGATTTGCAGGTCTTCAGCGGGCTGAAAAGTGAGGTTAGAATTTAAAATCAAGGATAGTGAAGAAAAATCAAGGATATCTAAGCAAGTACAGGGTAGACATAAAATATCTCCCTGATAACAAACGGCGGTGTTATTTAGGGGGGACAGGAAGGGGCAGTTGCTCCCCCCTGCAAGAGTTTGAGGAACACACATACTTCAATCAATTGTATACTAATATACTAGTACAAAACATGAAAGTCTTATGTCGGTGGTGCTCTTGCACACCCACCCCCTAAGCGAAGTCTGAAATGACGCACATCATGATAAAATATTAACAAGAAAATTAAGAATGATAAGAAGCATATGGTTTCCAACAAATAATAGGAAAACTCGAACTTTTTTAACTGATTTAGAGAATCTCCACATATGCTCCATGGAGCTACGTTGAGTCAATAAGTGGGATGCTGAAGCATAGACGTTTCATGTTTGGCGATGAGTAGGAATTGTAGGAAGGCACAGATCATGAGAAAGTACCATTGTGTTAGTTTTCGACGGATGAACTCTCACAAACGATAAAAACTATCCACATACTGATCATTTACTCTTCTAGTTAGGGATAAAATCTGAATGAACAATTCCTTGAGATTAATAGTGATGATAAACTCGAACATGACTTTAGTTTGCTTCAATTCTGTTGAAGTCTTCTACCAGCGTGTGAATTTTCTTTGATCTTTGTGTAGATGGAGACTTCCATGTTAAAGGTGTACTCTTGGATTAAATATCAAGCAAGTAGCAAAACATTTTATCTCCTATATTATATTTTCTGAAAGAGATGGCAGTAGTATCGGCTTTCCCGATTAACACGCACGATATCCTCATTCGTTCCTCCTCTTATTCAGAAGTTTATGAGTGCTGTTAACAACGTCGTTATGGTTTAATGACGATCCTTTTAAATACACTGCGCTATACGATTAATATTTTTGGATTAAAAGATCCAATATATTTCAATAAAAAATTTTCTTGTAGATCTTATATCTGGAGAACTACATATAGTATAGCCAAACCCAAACTATCGCTTAACTCAGTATGATGTGCTTATTGCATAGAAAATACGAAAACTCGATTTAGGGGCCAGATCCTAAAACTAATTATTGTCCAAGAGCGCAAATCTTTTGATCCTCTATTAAAGCTAAAATTATTGTTCTCTTAGCTTATTTTCACAAGTCGACCACAGCACTCATTGTCAGCGATAGATTCTCGAACATTATTTTAAAACACCGATGCTACTCGAACCAATATCTTACTATTGCAGAGTCACTGTGTAACTGTCCGAAGGAGCTTTTCCTAAAAGCTGTTCTTCAGAGTTGGTTTTTCTCACTTTTCAGCAGTACAATCATTAACAATAAAAGGACGTGTCTGTGCCCGCCGTTGCTTCAGTGATCACAGGATGAATCATCATAATTATGAGAGGGAAAAATGGTAGAGTGCTTTTCAGTCGCAGTTATTTAACTAGGTTCACGTACTTCACCGGGTATACGCAATCATTTATAGACTCTGATTACAATACGTATTCTGTATTAGTACTCCCTGCGATTTAGGCGTATTGGACCTTGAAAGCAACCACCTAATTCTTCCCCTTTTTAGCAAGGAGCATAACACAAGACAAAATACGAGGTGTGTTCAAAAAGTATCGAATCTTTGGTTGGCAAAAATACATTTATTGATTTGGAAATCCGAAACCTTAATCTCCTTCCAAGTAGTCTTCTCTCTAATACACCCACTTTTCCCAGCACTCCCGCCATTCTTGGAAACACTTCTGGAACGCAGTTTTTGGAATGGTGAGCAACCGTACCATCACATTCCACGTAACTGTTTTTTTGGTTTAAACCAGGTTTTTTTGGTTTAAACCAAGTTTTTTGGTTTAAATAATTTGCTCCATATATTCATATCATATGTGGACAGAAATAAGTTTGTTTCGGCTTTTTGTTATTATGCAACAATCGGGTTATGCTGGAAGGGGTCACATAAGCTTAAAGCTGAATAAAAACCGCTTCTCGAGTTATATCTGAGAGAAATTGTCCTCCATTTGAGCTCGGAACCAGGACTAATTGGCTATAAATGCGATACGTCTGCCGACTCACTCACAGAGGAATCCTGATAAAAATAACGTTGTACTGATGTTTACATGCTTATTAATATAACTGTCAAGAGTCATTTCAGAAGGACAATCAGATAAACAGTTGCACAAGTGAAACCATTATACAGAACTGCATATGGACAATTTCAAAGTACTACGGAGTACATAACTAATTTAGTTCAAGTTAGTTAACAACGACTTTTATTGGTCCAAATTAAAGAAATACGACGACTTAATTTGCATATCAGTAAGAAAAGTGAATACAGATACGAATTACTTGAGTTCACTTTGGCTCAGATTTATTTATACATAAATAGATACCAAAGATACTTCTCATTTCACTAAATGTCTCTCGTGGGGTCTGTATGACCCCCCCCCTCCCACAGACACACACATACAAAGTACGCCATTTCTATGTATTTTATCAATAGTAAACATTGAAACGAAAAAAATATTTAGAATTTTTCTTTGATTGCAATTACATAGCAATAACAACAACTACAAAAGAATCACAAAACAAACATTTATAAACTTATAAAAAAAAAGTTGCTTTTATAGTATAATCTTTTTGAGTAATGAATGGGGAATTTAGGTCTGAATATAATACGAATAATATACGGGAGTGAAACGTGATAACCCACAAATGTGTGTTCATCAAGATTTTACAAATACTTACACTTTTACGAACATTTTTCGTTTTTTGGTTTAAACCAGCCAACCCTGATTTTATGTATTGATTTTTTACGTTATTTTTCAACCCTAATCTCACTTTTCATCCGTGAACAAGGCCGGAAGTTTTTTTTACAGTTTTAGAATCTTTGTCTTTGCAGCTTTTAAATTTACATAATTGTTTTCCGTGCGTACTAATGAGACTTTAAGTATTAATAAGTGTGACAAAGTGCATTGTAACTTCTAAACAATAATTAAATATTGTCTTGAGGAAGTAATTAGTATAATATGTTTAAATGCATTTGTCTCAAATGTGATTCGTATATAATAATTAAATGTAATATTTTTAGAAATATTTAATATCAATACTTGTTTAAAAAGCATGTTTAAGAGGAACATTAAAAATATTTATCCAAGGTATAGGTTTAGAATTACATAATTTTCCCTTTTCTTAGAACTTATTATTTTAAAATCAATGCTAATGAAGCCTCTTTAATAATACACTTCTGTTAACTTATAAATTACTTGTATAATTACTTCTATCGTTTCTTTTCAGTCTACTCTTTATTTTTTTGTTCATTACAGAATTTGTATTCGTGTAATTGCAGTCCTGAGAATACTAAAGGGGTAACGACTTTCTTTAGTGTTTACCCTCTTTATTTTTCCCCTCACTACCCGTCTCTTTCTTGTAGTCCAAAAATTCCCTCCCAAGTAGTTTGCTTTCAACCTATGAGCACAGAAGGCGATACTCTTTGTAAATATACAACAATTAGTATTCCACCAATGAAAATTAACAATATGCGTATGTGTGAATAACGTTTAAGTTTCTTCCTCCGCGACAATAGATATCTTGCACTCTGGATATAAGCCAATAAATACTACGAGAAACATTCAGAAAGTAAATTTCCCACTCGTACTATGGCTAGGAAACCGTATGTTGCGCAATGCGACTGCGTGCACATGAGAGAGTAGGATCCTAGCATGGCACATGCGCCAGCGGAACTTCTTTAGTGCTGTCACTTACGTCGTGGCAATGGTTGAAGATGGACGTTCCTATTCCAGTTCCCGCCGCATGAGAAGTGCGAGCAGTGATCGTT
Source organism: Thermobia domestica (assembly GCF_964235325.1). Classification (NCBI taxonomy): domain Eukaryota; kingdom Metazoa; phylum Arthropoda; class Insecta; order Zygentoma; family Lepismatidae; genus Thermobia; species Thermobia domestica. The sequence continues at coordinate 2,507,832 of NC_137464.1, read as the reverse complement.
TTTCAATGCACAGGGCATAGCGCCGATTGAAATCTATCGTCAGCTGCATCGTTGCACAAATGTCAATGCTGACCCCATGCGCCTTCCTTTGTGTTCTGCAGTTAGTTGCTTCGGCACGTACCTGGCATACAACTTCTTGAACAACAGTCGCTCCGTGACAATGTGCGCAATAAGGAGTGGGAACTGCTTGCTTATGATGTTAGTCCCATAGACTGGTACAGTTGACGATGGATTTCAATCTGCGCTATGCCCTGTGCATTTAAAAACCTTATTACTGCTCGGAATTCACACGTGGCGGGAGCTGCAATAGGAACATCTATCTTCAATCACTACCACGACACTACTGAGAGCATTAGGGATGTTCCGCTGGCGCATGCACCATGCTAGCACCTTACTCTTTCACATGCACACAATCGCTTCGCCCAACATACAGTTTGCTAGTTATGAGACGAGTGGTAAAATTACTTTCTGGATGCTCCTCGTTTCGTTATACTTAGGCTGCGTATATTTTTTTATAATGGTAGTTAAAATTCTCACAGTAGACTTCTGTTTATTTAACCCCGAAGCTAATATATAATATAATGAACTCCAGAGTAACGAGAACACATTCAGAAAAAAAAAAAAAAAAAAAAAAAAATCAGAATGTGATCATAAGCGTTTTGTATTTTAGCGTTACGTAAAAGAAATCTGATTTAGATAGGTCTTCAATTGATTGGAAAGAAAGTTTTGTTTCTGCTTATTTCTTTAAGATTTGTATTTCATTTAATTATTTCAAAAGCTGATATCTTTCATTCTCAGTATTACAAGAATTGTATTATTTCGGATATAAACTAATGAGTTGTGAATCTAATTTAACCTCACATAAACACTGCGTGAACAATAATAGCAAGGAAAAATCATGTAATCGTATGTGGATCTGTCAATCATTGTCGAATTGTTAAATCTTAATGCATTTACTTAAATGAATATTAAGTTATAGAACATAGGCACATACAAGCTTTGTTTTTAGTTTTGTTTTGTATGCACATTCAAAACGAAGAGAACATGAAAGGCCAAAAAATGTATCCTTCATTTTACGAAAGGAAATTCTCTAATTTAAAATCGTCGAGTTTTCTACTAATCAAACCGTGATTCCTTTTAGTTCCTGTAAGAAGTAGAAAACAAAATAAATGTTTTAAAAATATTTTTTCTGTACTGTTTGTGTGTTCTTTCCAAAGATTTAACTAAGATTCTTTCAGATATTTCATTTTCATCCCAAGGTTGCAATCTACACTTTTATGTAATTGTGTGTCAAGTTACCACCTGCAACTTTTTAAAAATATGACAAATTTCAGCTCCAGCATTTTTTTTTTTTTTTTTATTAATTGCATGCATATTTGGAGTTAATTTCCTCTGTAGATACATTGTGTACATCATACCAGGGATAATTGTGCAAGTGGTGATAATGTATTACCTCGTTGAGTGTTAGTTGTTAATTTTCATTGATTGAATTGTTCAGTGATCTGTAAATATTTCAGATATTTATGTGCTACTGTTTTCTTTTATTATTTTTAAATTTTGTTTTAAATGATTCGTTTGCATGACAATGACATCTAGCACAAACGATGATAAAAAACAGACATTTTAATTAATTTTTTCCCTTTTGATTGAATATTTAAAGTTTTATTTTCTAAATATTTCAATCATGAATCGATAAACCATTTTCACGTGAACTCTAAAACCGTGAGTTTTCTCGTCTGTTAAAAAATACTTCGAAATACCTACTAAAAACATAAACTAAATATTCTTCACCCAGACTTCGAAGACTTCCATTTTGACAGTGGAACATTGTGTGCCGATCCAATCCACATGAAAGAAAACTAGAAAAATTCTATTTAAAATCATATGTTCACTAGATTTTTTTTTTGTTGTTGTTGTTAAAATGCCAAATATTAAGGGAGAAATCAAAGTAATGAGAAGTTTTTCTTAAAGGATGAGAAGGAAATGGAAAACACATATCCTGAGTAAAGTAGAACGAATGCTATATTTCTACTAACTTGCTTCAGTTTCTAACGAATATGCGAGGTTTTTAATTTAGTTTGCAGGCCGTTTTCTTCCCTTTAACGAGCTGAATTTATAGTTGCAGGCCAATAGTAGGCCGACAGTGATTCGATTCTTTAGGCGGTCAATTTCCCATGGCGTGGTTACCTTTGGCATTCTCTAAAAACAAACAAAAATTGCCCTGTTTCTACTCTGCAAGCCTGTGTTCTTTGTAAAATAAAGTGAATATGTGGAAATAAAGTAAGCACATTGAAACCCGACTCTGAGCTAGACTTGGTGGCGGCGAAATTACAAATATTTATATTCAGATTTATTTATTTATCAAGATATTATTATTAAAAAAATACTTTCAGAATATTACAAGTGTTTTTAGTTGTAGTTATTACATTCATCTCGGCTAAAAATGATTTAAAATAGCCTTAATCCCGGTGTTTGTAGACCAAATAAACATCTGAGTCTCAATGTTAATGCTGTTTCATAAAGTCATTGCATGATATGTACATATGAATATATTACTAACTCTTAAGCCTTTTGTGCATTTTGTATTTTGTTTTAGTTAGTTATTTGCACCAAAAAATAGTGATCTTTTCCTCTGTTATAATATTTTAAAAATTTAGTTGTAGTCATATTTACAATGTAACCAATAATTCAAAGGTCATTATTATCTTATTAGAAAAAAAAAACTATTATGTTATTAGCTATTTGTACAGTGGTTGTAGATAGTTACCCTATTAGAAAAGCAATAAATAGATTCTTTGTTGCTTCTGTAGTTTCACGATGTGGCAACATTTAGGTTTAGTACTTCTTACAGTGTGTTTCTTCAGTGCTCTTTTTTCATGGTTAATTAATTGTCATTTAAATGTGAAGTATTTCAAAACATATACTTTTTTTTCATAGGTTTACTTTTGGCGCACCACTAGAAAGAATTGTTGAAAAATTATAATTCTTTCACTGATTTCCTTCTTATTGTCACTTAAAAGGTTTCCATTGGGCAACTTGAAAATATCTCACTTGGCATAAATAAATTCAAGGGGACCACCAGAAGTAATTGTTAAAAAATTACATTTCTTTTACGAATTGCGTATAAATGCGGCTTTCGGATGTGTAGCATAAAAACTACGTGCGAGAAACACAAACTAACTTGTGCTAGGTGACCACTAAAAAGCACGAAAGCTATCTAACCTAGTTCAGGACAGGGCGAAGCTGGTGAACCCGCGCGATAGCGGCGGAAGGGAGCAGAAGTATAAATGATGGGGGTATGCGTGTATGTGAGGGTAGTGAAAATAAGTGGGTTTTTGGCAATAATAAGAGTTTCAATAGCACGTGTCATGGTTTCATACTAGTAACAGTCCACTTGTAAACATAAATTACAGGTTCTGTACACTGCAGAAATATGCAGCCGGTGGAAAATAGCATCTTAATAGACCCATCTTTCATATGCACTTAATTATTTTATCCGTTGTAAATCACGTGTAATGATTTTAGACTAGTAACCCTACACTTGTCAACGTAAAATACATCTGTATTACTTTGTGTTTAATGCTGTCGCCTGCAGAAATTTGTTTTTTATAAAGATGTCTTTTCATGCAAATTATTGAATTTTACCTGTAAATCTTCCAAAATGTGGTGCGCCAAAACTACACTTGCACCGTTTGTGATCCTAATAGGCTCTAGTAATTTCCGTTCAAGATATTTCTAACGAGTAAACTTTGTCCAGGATCACAGCGACTTAAATTATATTATGCAATAAGAACTTCACATGCTTTGTGCTTCAACATCAGTGGACATTTTTCAATTTATATAGATTGGTTTATTGATACAAAGTATAACGTATTTTTGAAAAACTACGAATTATATTGGGGATGTCACACTCCTATGCATTCCCTCACAAAATTATATTTATGTAAGTGTGATAGACGCACCTAGTTCTATATTTGCTATTTTTATTTTACACGTATCTTAGAATATACATTCTCTCTTGATCTTCTTAATTGCTTGTGCCTTTAAAATAGCACCTTTGCCCGTAAATATTAACAATACTTAGAAAGTACATACAAAAATATACATTATCGTTGTAAACAGGAAGAAGAAGAAGAAAATATAAAAAAATAATTTAAATATGTGTATCATATCAAACGATCTCTCTATTTCGTTGCTAGGACAACTTGTTTACATGTTTGATGTCGTTGTTATGGAACTAAAAAAGATAGAACGAAGAACCACATTGTTATAATTGGATGTATATTATTTATTATTGTGACAAATAAAGTATATATGGAAAAATATATAATCTAAAAGTGCATAACTGTGGTGCAATTCATTTTGATCTCGTGAACTTCATAAGTATTCAAAATATATTTGAATCAGGGAAAATAACGAAGAAATAACGTTACATGTTGATGCGATCTTCTACACTTATCAGACGAAATCTATGAAACTAATGTGAAGTTCTGTGTATCTAAATCCTATTGTTTTACGTATTAATGCTTTTGTAATTTTTCGTAAATGACCAAAATTTTGTTTAATCGAAATTCAGAGCAATAATAGTAGTTATCTCATATTATATGCATTTACAACAAAATATGTACTAAGTAGAAATTTTGGTGTAATAAAAGTATATGCTTACGAGAATTAACTAATTTTTGATTATGAAATTAGTATTATTGTTATCCCATTCTGTCTAAATCCCCTTTTACTATTTTAAGTTTAGGATCTTTTACCCTAGTAAAATATGATTTTAAAATCTTACTTCCAATTAGTAATGTAGAACGGTGTAAAACTTTATCCTGCACAGTATGTTTTGTTTTAATTGTAACATGTTACGATGAACGTATAGGAGTATAATGCCCTCTATATAATTTATTTATTAAATACGTTACGTCATATTAATACACCAATTTATATAACGTGAAAAATTTCCACTGATGCTGAAGCACAAAACATGCGAAGATCTCTGCATATAATACGATCTAACCCGCTGTACTCCTTGAAAATGAATACTCGCTAAAGGAATCTGAAATATTGAAAATTGCTAGAGCCTAACAGGAACACAAAAGAAATCGTACTGTTTTCATCTTGTAAAATGTCTACGTTCTGTTATTAAATGAAACTGTCCCTCTTCATTATATCTATGATTACACTACAGGACATTGTATTTAGATTATTTTAAATCAAACAATTAAACGTAGTTTTGTTGGTATTTTAATGATTACTTCGCTCAATCAATTGTTTTCCAAACTATACGTAGAAGCTGTTATAATGTTTTATATTTGAAACAGACACATGACGGTCAGTTTTCGTAATTTTTATCGGTATTATTATTTTTCAGTAAATACTAATATTATCTATTTAACAGCTTCGGAGGATATTATTAATAACTATTCTAACCATACGATTGGCAAAGACCTTTCAGCTGACAATATTACGCAACTTGCCATTCGTATCAGTGTAAGATATGTGAATAGGAACCCGCTTTCCAATGGGTATAGAAAGGGACTATTGCCTGTTCTGTCTAGAACCGCACAACTCACAAGAGAAAAGATGAACGTTCTCAGATTTTTCTTAAAATTTAGAATTCTAGGAGATATCAGTCCGAAGATTTTAAATAAAGGTTTCTTTATTATTTGTTTTTCACAATATTTTCCATAATTGATTGTTTATATAGCTGCGAATAGTATGGAACTAGTTTTTAACCTTTTGATAAATGAATGAGTAATAAGATTTTTTGGGGGAATCTGCCGAAGTATAATACCAATTTGTTGTGTTGAGTTACAACAATGGAAGCATGAATTTGTACTTTAAAATTAAAGTTCTTATAGAAAGTTCTCCTTGTTCACTCGATTTTTTCTTTTTGTTTCTGTTTCTTTATTTCTTTTTCTTTATTTCTCTTTCTCTTCTCTCTTCTTTTTTGTTTTGTTTTGTTCAGGAAATTTATTGCTGTTATTTCCAAGAATCGAAAACTTAAATATTAATTGTTAACAGTCCAGTTAGGTTTCCAAAGTGATTTTAAAAACTCGTAACTAAAATTCAATTTCTTGAAGTGCCTTTTGTTAGTGCCACTTTCGTTACGATATCTATGGTATTCTTTTATTTAAATTGTATATTAACATTAGTTTAGGTTTAACGTAATTCTATCTTAAAGTATTACTCGTTTAGATTTGTTTCTCTGTTTGTATTACACATGGTAATTCTGAAGAAAATAGTCCTTAATAACAAAACGAACATTCTTTTGGAAATATGTATACTTTCTATTGGAATTCAGCTGATTTCTGTGACAAAAGTTTCCCACTAAATAAGGTTAAAAAAATGTATGTAAATATTTAGGTGTAGATTTAGATTTCTTCATTCCAACGATATTAAATGACATATAAATAACATTAAATATTTAATTTCATAGATTGTTCAGAGGATTTTAGAAGCACATGCCAATGTGAAGGATCTAAATTTGATGGATGCAAAGATGAACTACATCAAATTCTGGCAATCGTTGCCTGAGTATGGAATATCACTGTTCATCGTGAAGTTCATGGGCCATAAGAAAGAGGAATTGCTAGGAGTAGCGTTCAATCGCCTCATGCGGATGGATATCAATACAGGGGACCACATCAAAACATGGAGATATAATACTATGAAGGTACGTTTCGTAACTGCAGGGAACAAACTACATATCTTTTTCTCGGCGTCAACTCTAGCTGTTGTTGATGCCATTTGAGATTTAATTGTCTCGATAATGTGGAATGAAGTACTGTACTAGTTATTGATGTTAGTAGGTGACTGTTATCCGAAACCTAGTACAGATCACATATAGAAATCTGGCAATCTTTGAATTTGAGGAGAGACGGGTTTCCAAAATAACTACGTGTACAATCTTTTTTTTTTTTTTTTTTTTTTTTTTTTTTAAATTCAGTAAATTATAAAGTTAGGAAGAATAAGCAGGAGTGGCAGTTAGCAGATGCAAACAAAACCCAACAACTGATTATCGACAACAGCGCCATGAACATAATCTTATTTAACATACATTATCACCACGAATTAGCTTCTTACAGTAAACATCTAGTTCTCACTTCTATATTTCAAACCCATTCGTTTGTGTCACACCTCCTCTTGACAAACATAAATAACCAAGTAAGGTGTTCGTCTATTCCAAAAGCCATAATTTTCTCCTACTGAAATAATCTCTCCTATTATTTCTTTCCTGAGCCCACCGCTTCGCTCTCCTTTTATGCAGTAGAGATACATTTCTTGCTTAATCGTTCTAAAGTGAATCTCCATCCAAGAATGCAACTCCTCTCATAAGAAACAGTTTAAAGGGAATAGTAGTCGCTTTCTAGATTTCATGTATAGTCCGAGATTCTGGGTCTGCGTCTACTTTATATATACACGTGGTCGTTATTTCTTTATTACATTTTTAGGGGTACACTGAAAGTGCTGAAATTTGAAAAAGAAGTAAAGCATCATACTTTGCGAGTTATACATTCCAACACAGCATACTTGTATACAGGGGTTGTATATTTCTCAGGCGTTTGTTTCATGGCCAAATAATAATGAAAAACGAAGGATAACCACTTCTTATGTCTAAGATGAATCTTTATAGTTTGTATTGTTTTGCTCAATGAACACCATATATCACTGACATTATAACTAATTGTGTATGTAATGTATTTGCTTATTACATACTGCATGTAAGAAGAAAGAAAACACTGATCATACATGAATTAGAAACTGAAACGAGAAGTAGGCTCAATCTTGCAAACGGCGCGAGATACTGAAAAGAATAATCGAAAAAACCACCACTTTATGGTACCCCTTGTTAATTTTTATCAAGACTTCATTCACTTGCGTCTGTAAAGAGAAATGTACAAATGTTGTGAGGAATGACAAGGAGATTCATGCTCATGTGTGAATGATGCGCTGTGTAGAGATGGCAGGTTCAACTAGTGGCAATTAAAAGTTTTTAAGTACTGTTTCTTTAATCTCAAAACTACACTAAATGGATTCAGGTGCTTTTAGCAAGCATGAATTTAATTTCACCTCCTAAAATAATTGATAAGCTAAACATTTCATACTTTGAGTTCTGATTTTTCCATAAGTGTAATTACCTGAATCTTTAATCTTTTAACAGGCCTGGAATGTCAATTGGGAAGTAAAGCACATGATGGTCCAGTTCGAAGAAGGAAATATTATTTTCAGCTGTCTGTCTGCAGACTGCAAAGTCATCCATGAGTTTATTGGTGGATATATCTTCTTGTCAATGCGATCAAAGGAGGCCAACCAGACGTTGAATAAAGAGCTCTTCCACAAATTGACTGGTGGCTGGGTATAAGTGCTTCATCGCCAACGCCAGACGCTGCTTATTTGCGCTCAGTTTGTTTGCTACATTACTTTTCGTCCCTCAAAATGAATTCGTTTTTATCTCAAGACTGGAAGGCAGACAGTTTGTTTGTAGTTACATTGTCCGGTCGATTTCACTTTGCATTTTTTCTCCATTTTGTAATTTCTTGACAATACTAATGATGCTATACTCACGGCGTTAGAATCTTTTTATGAAACCTAAGAGTTGTTTAAAAGTCTCATCAACGAATTGATGCACAAACAGGTGCTGGACAGTCACTGCAACATTAAAGGAGCCCATATTAGTGGGTTTTCTACAACTAAAGTCATTTTAATATAAATTTATATATAAAGGTATATATGTATATACAATTCCTAATGCAACGATGTTGAGGTAGAAGAGAGTTTTTGGTCTGTAATCCTTGAGATGCAATTTATTCACATGACGACATGTATCGGTTCGTCAGCATGCCATAAAATAAACTCCAATGTTAATGGTTTCCTCTCATGATTCAGTGGAATTATAAATCGAAATGACGTTACTTTGCATGAAATAGCGTCTGTTTGATCTTTCCCAGTTGGGTACCGAAGATGCCTTTCTGAAAGTGGGTAAGCCATTTATTTAATCCCTGAATCGGTTGGATTTCCATTATGGTAGTACTACGATAATACTACAGTACTCCTAGTTGGAGGGTTAACATGAATAAACCACGTGAATTAAGTAACAGATATCGTCTCAATTGTAACACCTACTAGTCACTTCATTTTATTAATAAACTCTTTTATATGTATATCCGTTTACACTGGTGCTTAATATACAATATTTATCTTATAACTGCAGCCTTGATCAACGTATATCCATTTTATCTAAAGGGAACGTGCTTTAAGTAGTCACGTGCACGAGAAATTGAGCTGGGCTTCGACGCCACTAGCTCGAAATTTGGACAGGTAGTCAGTTGCCGTTAATTGCTATCAGTAGTTGGTATTTACATGTCAAGAATGAGGTGCTGCAACATTCATCTAACTCTACATTTAGGTTAAGTGTCAAGAACGAGGTACTGGTTTCTCATGTCTTGAATTAAACAAACGTTGAAACGAAGGAGTTAAAAATTTTACTTCCAATGGGCGAAATATATATATGTCTAGATGCGCACATTCAATTTTTAAAGCCTATGAGACACTGTTAGTACTCTAATATATTCTCTATGCTACCTCAAAAAAATTTTGCCTGTAATGACGGAATATAGATGATACATGTGAACAAACAAATAAAGAGAAAACTGTTTTTGTAGAAGTGCGTTTGTTCTTCAGCTGAGGAAGAGGGTGTCTTTGGATATTCATATACCATAACTCGGTATTTATTGCACAATGCAGTGCGGCCATATACAGTTTACGACTGTGACTTTGCCACATAATTTGTTAACTCGTAACAATGCCAACGTTGTTGATTATAGCTATGCCTGAACAAAATAGAAAGCGATGGATTCAATACATTTATAAAATCTGTTGATAATGATAAATATTAGAGAAAGCAAGAAAATGTCCATATTTTTATTTATTTTAAAGAGGAACAGTAATTTAATTACGTTAGGTTTCATGCTTTATAATTTGCGATAGACTATATTAAAAATTAACGGTCTTATTATTATGAAACATTTACAATCTGTAAGTTCAGATCGGTCAACTTCATAAGGATGTAATTACCATAAGAAGAGAATGAACAAAGTATGTTGTCAGTGTAAAATGTCTGCGAATTAGCATCAGACTTCATTCCGTGATCTTAATCTAAAGTAACTTGTTTGCTATCTTTCTTCATATGTGCCATTACAAGACTTAACAGATCCTGTTATCCCATATATTGATGTCTTAAATTATACAGTGTCCTTCAGAAAAATGTATACACTCGTTGTCATTCTGTATCAGGATGGCATTGACAAATTGTTCTGAAATTTAAGTATGTTGTAGTATGGTTTTTCGCCCAACAGATGTCGGAATAATCAGTTATTTTCAATTAAAATTATGGTGTAGTACTTTTTTCGCTCAACAGATGTCGGTACTGTCAGCACGATTAGTGAGATAAGAAAATGGCAGGAGCACGCTTGACGTTCGAGCAGCTTAAGTACGTTTTGAAGTATTTTATCAGATGTGGGAGTGCCATCGAACTGCAGCGTCAGTGGAGAGAGGAATTTGGTACTGAACTACCAACAATCAAATGCATTGTTGACAAGTTTGAGGCGCATGGAATGACAAGCAATCCGGTCACTGCAGCTAGAGCGGTTAATGTATCAATGGAGACTGGTGCACATGTCTCTGTAATTTTCTGGTGAAGGTTCTCGAGCGTCCCAACTGAAAACAATTGACAATGCAGACATCTGTTGAGCGAAAAACCATACTACAACATACGTAAATTTCAAAACAATTGTCAATAACAGTATCGTGATACAGGATAACAGAGTGTATACATTTTTTTCTGCCGGACTCTGCTTAAGAATTATACCAAAAGCCAGTTCGTTCACTGAATTCAGAGGCATTAACTTCTGTGATGACTGTAACCGATCGTGACATAACGAAAGAGAAAGATGACCATTCTGTGGTGTCATCACTGTTTGAAAGTTGCTTGGCCTTTTCCTACTCCATGTTCACTTTGTCAAATCATTCAACTGCGTCGAAAAATGATTCCATTCAGTATCTGCTTTGTCATTCCTAATGAAATACTTCTTTCCGTATCTGGTATGAAAGTTCAAGTGTGACAACAAATAAAGATAATTAATGTAATACGTTTGTTTATTAATAATAAACTTTTCAGTGGAAGTACATTCCCACGTACAATAAAACAATAGTGAATTATATTTTGAGTACACAACGAATGTGCAGAGCTATTTTATCTTGGGTAAAGCATCTTAGTTAGTAAGAGAGAACTGAAATCAATGTGTTGCTCATGAAGAGTACTCAAATCAGGCAGAAAGGTATTGTGGTATTGTTTTGTTTAAATTGTAAACTTCCCAGCCTATTGACAGGATTAACTGATGTGTATGTAGGTGCGATACGTGTGTTCAGTAGAATTTTATTCATGTACAGGGCTAGCAAAAATGATTCATTCATTTCGAAAAGGCTATATTTTTAGAACTATTACACGTACATACATGAAAGTTATATATGAGAAGAACCACAAACTCAGAGTTCATACGTGTTCAATATGTGCCCTTTTGGTGACACGACACACGTCCAGACGATACTTGAGCTCATTCCATGCATTTTGTAGCATAGTTCTGTCAATTGTCTGCACTGCAGCATTGGTACGTTCTTTGAGCTCGACTAAGGATTGCGGTAGTGGGGCTACGTAAACAAGGTCCTTAACGTACCTCTCAGAAAGAAATCGCAGGGAGTTAAATCAGGAGATCTGGGAGGCAGGTACTTTTTCCTTTGCACAAGCAACCAGTGTCCTTGAATTGCCGATACCACCGCAAACTGCTTTATTTGCATGGCAGTTCTTTTCCATACTCTCTTTTGGGAGCGCGTTGCACAGCTGTACCAGACGAACATCTAACGTATTTAAGCGCACAAAAACTTTTTTTCTTGCTTTCCCTGTGTTTTCGACAGGTACCAACCTCGTATTGCCACACTGCACACCAGATCTGAAAGATAATAAGCTTGTGCTACTGCACAGTATGAACTTGGTGAGTTTATGGTTCTCTTCAAAGTACGTGTAATACTTTTGAAAATATAGCCTTTTCAAAACGAATGAACCATTTATGTTAACCCTGTATATTGACAATGCAGTAATGTGTTGCTCAGTAGAAAATAGCTCTGCACACTCGTTATGTACGCGTAATATAATTCACTACGTTTTCATTCTATGTGAGAAGCTATTTGCAATTAAAAATTTATTATTAATACAAGAAATAAAGGTTACACAGCACAATAGTCTTAGCTCCCGGACTTTAAAAGTCTTTAATCAGTTCTGAATCTATAATTAACAAAATTTATGATAATGGAAGAAACTGTTCTGGATAAGAACGTGATAGACAGTTTTTCAATTCGGTGTTTTACAAACCTAATTTGCTACTTCTTGTTCTATTTTATAGAAATGTTATATATTACCGGGAACAAACAGGATAAACAGACTCAAGTACGAACCATTAATTCATAAGTCTAAATCTTACTCGTAAAGTTAAATGTATTCTTTGTGAATGATTTTTAACTTTTTTTCCCCTCTTCACTAGAATAATATACGTGTGCATGTTATAAAATCAGATTCTTTTCATATATCAGGCACGATGTAATATACATAATCAACGATGTATTTAAAGTATCTGTCACGAAACATAAATCAAGTGCTGCCTTCCAAAGTACGTATCTTTGAAGAGTTAGAATAAAGCACAATTTTTTAAGAGAAATGCATTCTGCTTCTCTAAACGGCTTGTGTCATTTTTATATTATTAATAATTATTATAACTTCTAATAAGGTTTTACGAAGAGTATACATATAAATATATTATATTTTTTGATACAGTGTTTAGAACAACACTAGTTGTTCATTGTAAAAAATTTGTATAGTCTTCCTGAAGGAATATGTGTTTGTGACTAGCATAGGGAGTAGTAGCTGTCATGCAAATGCCAATTGTTGAACATTAGCGTTGTAAAGAAAGAAAAAAAAACTTCGAGTGAAATGATCATGTATTATAACTGTAATTAAAAGAAGAAATATGTACCTTATACTGTAAGAAAAGTTCCTAAATTTTAAATTCAAGTAATGAACTGGAGGCCTTAAAATGTTTTACTGGAGGAGTTAAAACTTTTTGCAGCCAATCATAATCGTTATATGCGCATGGATCTAAAGGTATATTAACCAGGATATGTGTTCTGTTTCATTCACGACACTGGACTGAATGTCATTAGTTATCTATATGGGATTTAAAAATGAGTTTTATCTGTATTTTAGTTGATCATTCGATGGTGACCCAGAAGTATCTCTTTGGCGAAAAGTAACACAACTAGGAGAATAGTAATACTATATGTATATCTCTTCTTGATCAAAGTAGGCAAATGGCCAGCTTGTGTGTGGTCTGCGAATTCTTATTTTAGACCAGTGGTCGCCAAACTTACGATGCTTCTGAGCTACCATGCAGTTTTTAAATCCTACTGTGAGCTGCCAGTGAAAAGAATTACCAATTTAAAAAAAAAAATCTTACATTTGTTTATTGCTTATAAAATTACATTACACGGGGAACGTGAGGACGGAAAATATCCCCTCGAGCTACTAGTAGCTCGCGATCTACGGTTTGGCCATCAATGCTCTAGGTTATGCATTCTCAACAGTTAAAGGATAATTTCAAAAATTTGCTACAGAACTTCATATTTATAAAATGCGATGATCGAAAAATATAGAAATTTTTACAAGAAATTATTTAATACATTCTTGGGCAGTTCATCATCATCACTTTCATAACTGAGTGATTTTAAGTCATAGCATTTTGTTAGTATTAAAAGAAAAAATGGTTGTAAAATTCGAATGATGTTTTTGGTTTTTCAGTTTTTTTGAAGGGTCTCGAAATAAACTGGCAATTTATTGTGCAAATCTTGGTAATTGAAAATTTATTGACTTTGTTTTTGCTATTCCTTCGTTCCCGATTTACTTTTTTTAAAATGGCAGGTCTTGTATCATAAAAAATAACATCGTGTGATTTCTCTTTATAAAACATTGAAGTCATGACTTCTTTTCGTCATTAAATGTTTTATGTTGTTCTCATTTCGTGCAGATATAAATGAAATGCTTTGTGAACGAGCTGAATAGTTGAAAATGCTAATTTTTGCTGCGATTATAAGTATCGAGTCTATGATTGTTTTATTTTTAACAGAAAACAGGTACAAGATAGCATTTTCTGTCTTAATACATGCGTGGACACGCCTATCGAAATATTTAATAAAAAGGTGTAACTTTTATTGTTTGAGTTTATTTATACGTAATCAAAGAGACCTGTTCCGATATCTATAATGGATATGTAAATGTGTTGTACGTAAAATTTTTGCAAACATTTCGTTACTGTGTAAGAAAATAATCTCATTTACTCGGAATCATCGGGAAAACAAATGTAATTAACTGGAAAAAGATTGCACAAGCTTATAGCATTTATAAAATAATCATTTTTTCCTTAAGTTTCCTGAGAAAGTAATCTGTATATCGCCAGGTTGAGTGTTGACACTTGTAGTAACAAGTGTCTTTAAGTTGTACAGTTTAAAACACATCACATGAATGCTTTTCAAGTGCAGTAAGATTAGTGCTTTTCCAGTTTGACATTAAATGTAGACATTACACAGTCGGAACAGTCTTAATCAGAACAAGGTGAGCTATTTACTGGAAGTGTCGCAAATCGTGCCATATGTATTTTGTAGATTTAGTATGCTAAGTTATATTTTGTAGCATTTCAATTCACCTGGGCTAGAAAACACACTGCAAGAATAATATGAAGGTTTAGATCAATGGTCGCCAAACTTGTGAAGCTTCAGAGCTACCGTAACCTTTTTAAATCCTACTAACAAAAAGAACTACAAACTTTTCTTTTTTTTAAAAAAAATCTTACATTTGTCTATTGCCTATAAACTTACATTTGTAGTAAATGTGAAATCAATTTTAATTAAACTGAATATAACAAAAAGAAACTGAAATTTATTTGTACATTAAAGAAAAAGAAATTGAAGTGTAGTTAGTACTAAATAACAAATATCATAACAGATTTTTTCAGGCTTATTAACTTTAATGAGAAGGATAGAACTTTTTTTGTCAGCAACAAGTTTTTTTTTTTTCTGGAAGTCCTACATTTAGCGACTTTTACCCCAAATTAGCAACACTGATCAAGGTTAGCCACCGGAGCGGTAACGCGATCTACCGAAAATGTCCCCGCGAGCTACTAGTAGCTCGCGATCGACGCTTTGGCGATCACTGGTTTAGATGATGTGTTTACTAATTGTTATTCTGGAATAAATTGAAGATAGTGATGTCCATAATTTTATCGATTTTATTCAATGCTGCGACTGTAAGTTACACATCTAAATGTGTGTTAGGTTGTAAGTTTCTGTAATGTTATGTTCGTGAAAAATAACCTTTTCTGTTTAAAAATGTTTTTCATGAAAGATTTGATACCTTTTTCATTTAATACGAGAATTCAGGTCATATCGTACTCTTAAACTTGCTTCAGATCAACAGTAAAACAAGATGAAGCTCTCGTGTAGTGCAATTCTAGTTTTAAATTGATATCTTGGAAAGTAATTAAATGTTTGCATAAATTTTCCGTACAACTACGAACTAAATAATTGTGAATGAATGTATAAAATGTAAATAAGGTTAATTAATGCAGGGAGAGTATTGATGTTATTTATATTGTTAGGTGATAGGATGTATCGTTAATGTTTTAAGTAACTTTTAACATTTTTTGCATTGTTGTCAAACTTTTATCTTCCTCCATCTTTTTTCGAGAAGAAAAAGATAAAAAGTCATAATTCTTAAATATATATAATTTTTAAGGATACATCAAATACTTGAAATATGGTTAGAAATATTTCCTGATATGAATTTTATTTTTAATTATAACAACGTATTGTCTCGTAGTCTATTTGTCATGTTACCGACAAACTGTATTATAGAAGTGAACAAAGCTGATATAAAGTTATATCTTTTAGTGTTTTATTCTAAATATTAAGTTCCCTGCGTCGTACATAAAATTGTACACCTGAAGCGTATGTTCCATACAGGGGTGGACTGGCTATGTAAAAAGGGCGCGGTCACATACTCTGGGAGGGCGCCGTCCATCCGAGGCTTTCGCTTGTATGGAATACGCCCTCCTAATAAAAGGAAGTGCCGGGGGGTTTCCCCGGAAACTTAGTACACAAAAAACAACAAAAGATTAAGTAGCTATTGCATTTAATCACGATAGAATTATACAAATTCAATATTTTCATAAACAAACAAAGAGACTTGGAGTACTAAATATATTAGGCCTATATAAATCTGCACACTAACTGAGACTACAAAAATCACACCAGTTGCTTAAATTCTTCGGCTACATTTGTTAACAGCTAATTATAACTGAAGATTTCAGTTAAGTTTGGGGCTTATGCTATTTTTCATACTTCTGTCCTTTTAAAGCTATGTTCATCATAACATTAACTTATTTTTCATCTATTTTTAAAACCGTTGGTAAAAAGTATACATGAAACATTTACTACAAATTAACAAAAGTAAATTTAGAATTATATACCTATTTAGCGAAAAAAGAAATTCAAAAACAAAACTGGAAAATGAAAGTAAAGTCACTGCTTTATGCTTGAAGGAGCCTTCGCATCTCCTTGCTTTTCTCACACATTTTGTCAATAATAAGATTGTTGTATATTTTGGTCAGAATGTCTCTTTCTGAGTTCAAGAACAATGATTCCAGATGTTCATCTCTAAGTCTTAAACGGAGTCTTGTTTTTATGTATCTGAGCTTTGAAAATGCTCGCCCACAGGACATTTGGTTGCCGGTAATGTAAGGAGATACTTACAAACTTTGAACAATTCTGTGCCGAGTCGTGAGTACATATTGTACTGGAGAATCACATCGAAGGCGCACTTAAAGCAAGAATTGCACTTCACTCCATCACATTTTATAGACCTTAAATCTACAATATCGTCAGTCAGCCCTAAATACTCCTCCTCCTTTTCCACGAAATCTTCCAAAAACTTGTCCTCTTCAATCAAATCTTCAATCGTACGAACCTCAACAGCGTCTCGATTCTTTTCTTGGTTCTCATAAGGGGATTTTGTAAACTCTTCCCACATTGATGAAAACGAAAGAAGTTCTTCTTTAAGTTTTCCCTCTTCACAATCAGGAATTAATTCAGTGATTTTTTTCAGTGACAACGAAGCCAGACTTAAACTCTTGAACTTCTTAGGATCAAAACACTCGAAATCTAAGTATAAGCTTTGATTTTCAGCAAATCGTTCCTGCATGCTGTTAGAAATTTGGTCTAGAACAAGTTGAAAACTGTTACCTCAAATCTGTATTTAGTGTCTTCAATTACTTCATCAGAAGCTGATTCCTTTCCATTTTCTTTCTTTTTCTACATCTTACCTCAGACAATTCTGTTTCTATAATAACTTGTTCTAGACTAGGAATCTGTAATGAGTCCTTCAATATTATTTGACATTTCTGTTGCAAAGTGTTCTGCTGCTTTGTAGACAAGCTCTAAACTTCGATAAACAAAACATTTGTATCCTTCCGCTTGTCACAAATACGATTGGCTAGTGATGTATCGCTCCCACTCCCCACGGGGAGGAGCAAATTATACACGTGCGTTTTTACACTACTGTCTGGTGTTGTCCAGATACTTCCAGCAGCAGAAAAGAAAGAAAAAAAACTGGAAAGATTAAAAAAAAATATTTGAATTTCGCTAGTAAACAATTGTTGCTTAGTGAGTAAAAGTTTATCTTGTTGATGTTTCACCACAACACTCACGGAACCGGGATTCATGTCAGCCGTCTTTCAGGCTTGAAACCAGAACACGTGTCCACAGTTGAATTGGCGCCATAATTACTGCGCATGCTTAGTGTTTATTTCTATTGTTTCATTAGCCACACTCGATTGCAGCATTATTAGATAATCCGTATTATATTTTTATCATTTATAATAATGTAGCAGTTTTGTATGGAGCTTCATAGTAAAGTAATAATCAAATCATATGAACTATTTTGCAGAGGAGTAAAAGCGTCGGTAGGACAACAGCAAATCAGGGAGATTTAGTGTCACGTGGCTTTGTTTATCGCAGTTTAGAGCTTACGCCGAACAGGATTTAGCTTCTTTCAACTTATTTTGAGTTGAGGATATCAGGCGCCATGCTTGGACATAGTCAAAGTTTTTTGTTTTCAAGTAGTCTGATAAAGGTGTGGTATGCTGAAAAATCAATAAAAACATCATAGCCACAATGATAGTCTCAAAGGAGCACAAATTTTGAATGAGAGACATTGCATCATGTCTGACTTTGGAATTGAATTCTAGTTCCCAAGTTCCATGAAACACCACTTAAAACCAACAATTACAATACATTTCTCTACTGGAATTATTTCATTTCCTAATTTCACTTCTTCTTCTCCACAAACCCATTATTTCTCCGGTCAAGGGTCAATTTTCTAAAGTTGATGAGCTCGTTCAGCACTTCACCCCTCTTAATCATTAACTAACATGAACCTTTGCACTCCAAATTTGATAAGGTTGTATAGCCACTTATCAGTGAAAATAACAATACTACATTATACTTAACAATGTACTTACCAAGTCGTATCAAAGTCTATTAATATATTAGAAAGTTGGACGTCGCCACGTTTTTCTCTGTTATATCCTTTGCAATTTGTTATTAGGTTCATTAATCCGTGCTCTTCACAAACATTTAAAGGAATTTGCACGTTATCAACGTATTGCTTCACAAATGTTAAAACTGTTAGTTCATTGCCCTTGTACATTCGCCATGTTGATAACATAAATGCTCGTTTCTTTCCCACAATGCAACTGTTCGGTTACCTTGCGCCAAGTAGTTCCCTTCGCTCGCCGCATACTCCCATGCTTATAACCGCTTATATATAACAAATAAACAGATTTTTCGAGACTCTTATATATTATCAAGCATACAAACGATCAAATTATCCATATCTTTCCTGTAATGTTTACAAATTTTGCTGGAAACGGACGCCCAACTTTGGAACTTAACCCAAAAGTTTCTTCATAAGTCACAACATATTATTTTCAAATCATTCTTTGATTCGTGACCGCCCTTCAAGCCATTTGATGTTCATGTTAATCACAAACAGTATACAGTTTTTGCAGCATTCTCACTTGCCCAGAGTCATAGTACAGATTTTGCAAGTATTATATTCTATATACATTATGTATTTGGGCATCATATAATTTGGTATACGTATACTTTTTCAATGTGCATATATACGCACAATAATCTATCTACTATATTATAAATGCCACTGTATGTTTGTATGTATGTATGATTATTAGAGATGCAAAAAAGCCGGCTTTTTTGAATCGATGGTTTTTTTCACATAAAAAGCCGGCTTTTTTGGAAAAAAACCGAGAATTTTGGAAATTTTGGCTTTTTTCATTTTCATGATTTTTCTATCCAAATAGCTTTCTTATAGTATATTCTATAGTTAGATAAGATTTCCACGACCTGAATGCCATATTTAGCTCTGTAATTCACCATCAAGATGGATGGAGCACATATTTTACGAATTAAAGCTAACATGAAGAATGTAGTATTTGAGGGCAATTTTACAGGCTATTTAACTTTATTTTAACTTTTGAGTTATCGACATTTTTTTCCTTCTCTAGATCATTTTAGTTTGTCATCCGTGTTTCATTTCTAAGAGCTTAGTACTCCAGCTTCTAGCACGAAAGTTAAACTTACGTTTTCCTATATATCCGTCAAAGCATACGTTTTTCAATATGTCCGTCAAACCGTATTTCCACATTTCTGTTATACTGTAGTTGTGCAATGATTTAGCAATAATTTTCCAGATACAACCTTGAATACCAATTTATACAAATAATCAATAGCGGATTTAGAAAAGTACTTTGGGAAGGGGTTTCTCTGATTGTTTCGTTTTCTAAAAAGTCCTAATTTTATTTGGAAGGTGCTTGAAGTTTATGAGTACAGGCATAACTAATATTTCGTTTCGTTTATATGTTTAGCAATAATCTTCCGGATACAACCTTGAAGATCATTTTATACTGAGAATCAGTGGCGAATTTAAAAAAGTGTTTTGGGAGGGGTTTTCTTACTACTAATGTTTAGTTTTTCTAAATATTCGTAATTTTTATTTGACGGGAGCTTAAAGTTTATGAGTAAAAGGCATAACTAATAGATATTTAATTCGTTTTAGACATTCCACAACTTTGGAGAACAGGCTTCAGTCCGAAAGACCGATCCTTTAACCTTCGCAAAACCGTCACTGCTGGTAATTAGTAATAATAACGATTTAAAAACAATAAGAAAGGAAGTCGGCCAACTCCTACACTCCTAGTCGGCCAGTACACGCACTATTTCTAGATTCTCAGATGGAATGAAGGAAGGCTTTGTCAGAATGGTCGAATGTTGGGTTGAATCCCGGACTTCCCGATAGAAGCGCAAAAGCCAACCACTCAGTCACGTTTGTTGTGCAGTTGTATTTAGCTTAACTTAAATATATTCCCTAGTCTTTTTTTTTTTTTTTTTTTTTTTTTTGTTCCGTAATGATATGTTGAATCCCTCTTGTTAAAAATTCAGAAAACTTGAAGACTGGGTAAACCGTGATGGTGGTCAAGGGCGCCCATGTTGTGGTTTCCAAGGAGGGGAAGTATAAGCGACGTTTCAAAAATAGTTTCAAATTTTGCTGTAACTAATGTAAAAATCCTATTGGATTTTCAATATTCTGAAGTACATTTTCCTCTAGGGGGGGGCAAGCGCCCCCTTAACCCCCCTGATGGGCGCCCTTGATGGTGGTTATAAAAAACTTGACTGTAGAATTTCAAGAATATACAGAACCATGTGCAGCCTTTAATTGTATCATACAAATCTAAGTATTTCTCTTATGTTTTATTTTAATTTTATTTTGTTTCAAAAAGAGGGTATGGAATATTTTGAAGTAAAAATACTACATACAATTTTGCTAGTTATTTGTGTATTTTTTGAAAGAAGTTTTTACTCTTAGGGTTGGCTCGTTTACACCAGCTGTTTTTTTTTAAATAACTGGTTTAAACTAAAAAAATTAAAAGAACAAAAATGCGAATCGTGTGAACTTCATAGTGACGTTTCACATGTCAAACCATCTGCATTAGTCTTATTTCCTTTTCACCTTTTAATCAAGGTGTCCCATGTTCAATTCTCGGTCGAACCACAACCCTTCTTTCATGTGTAAAGCAAGTACTCTTTCGGATGTCACTTTAAGCGAAAGTCTTCTCCTTGATAACCTTGGTATTACGTAAGGATGTTAAGCCTAAACATACAAAACGAAACCAAATTATATATTTCTGCATGCCTGTTGTTTTATAAAGAAGCGAAGGTTGCTTAAATATATTGATTAAAATTGGTAAAATTTATCGATTGCCTACTTAGCTTCCAACATTAGCTTGGATTGGACATTCAATGATACCTACATACTAAATTTGTAATTTAATACCTCAGTTTTAGAAAAATAAACATACTGCTGAACAAGACTGCACTTATTTAATATAAAAACACATTTACACGTGACGTTTCCATCTTCTATCCAAGATCCTCATCAGACGTACACTCACGTCTGATGAGGATCTTGGATAGAAGATCGAAACGTCAGGTGTAAATGTGTTTTTATATTAAATAAGTGCAGTCTTGTTCAGCAGTGTGTTTATTTTTCTGATTTTATTCGCAAGACGTTGGCTATGATTGTGTGTCACTCAGTTTTAGCGTACTGATTATAATACGTTGACCTTTAAATTTTACATGCAAATTAAATTTTACAGGATTTTCCCGTTATTGTTTTACATTTAAAAGAATGACGGGATTTTCCCTATGGCTAGGGCGGGAGTTTCTCAATTTAAGAAATTTACTGACCGGACTTCTTTAAGCTTATGGGACCTCTTCCAGCATAACCCCGTTGTTGAATAATAACACCAAGGCGAAACAAACTTATTTCTGTGAATATGTAATACAAATACATAAAGCAAAATATCTAAATCAAAAAACCTGGTTTAAACCCCAAAAAAGCCTGGTTTAAACTGCCCCCCGCGAAACGGGTTTTTGGCATTTTCAGAAACAACCATGGTTCTTGCCAACTCTGCTTACTTTTGTATATAGGAGGTTAAAATGTGTTTATTATATACATTGGTTAATCCTTTGGAATTCATAATGTAAAAATGTTGAAGTAAAATTGTTTAAAATATCTTTTCGAAATTCATGGTTTACTTTCGAGGTTGTATTATTATCGGCATCAACCACTAATTAAATGACTTTCTGTGTTATAGAGAAGCGAAACAAAGTCTGCTTTATCGATTTAAAGCAGAATTTTGAAAAAAGCCCAAAATTTCCCAAGCAAAAAAGCAAAGCAGAAAAAACCGAGTTTTTTTCCAAAAAAGCCGGTTTTTTTCCGAGCCCTTGCATCTCTAATGATTATGTTCCACATCTCCTCCTAGACGGTTCAACCGATTTTGAGCAAACTTGGCATAAATATTCTTTGGTACCATTTAATCAACACTGTCGGGGTTATCAACCCCCAACTCTTCCCTTTGCAGAGGGGGAGGGGTGGAAAATTGAACCAATGCTATTTAAATGGGGATTATAACATTAGGAATGGTTTTAATGGTATAACGTAAGAACGAGAAAAATAATTTTAACGAAATTTTGGAAACATATAGGTTATAGTGTGACATAAAACAGCCTTGGTATATAACGTCACTAGCGCCCCTAACGGCGGGAGTGGGAGGGAGGACATGTAAAAATGACCGAGATTATAGTTAAATCAATATATTTCGAAGTCGCTGAGATCATTAATAGTACCACCAAAGCCTAAAACAGAAAAGGCAAGGCCGTAGGCCGAGTAAAGATGGGACCTGGGGGCGGAGCAGTGGGGTGGGAGGGTTGATATATAAAAATCATCCAAAATGACCGATATTAGAGTCAAATCTATAAATTTCAGGGTCCCTAAGATCATTATAATGACATTCCCAAAGCCAAAAACAGAAAGAGCGAGACCGCAGGCCGAGCAAATACTGGGATTTGGGGCGGAGCGTAGGGTTGGTAAGGGTGATATGTAAAAATCGTCCAAAATGACCTATATTAGATTCAAATCTATACATTTAGGGGTAAATCTAATATCATTAATAGTATTCCGACGCCGAAAACAGAAAGAGCGAGGCCGCAGGCCGAGAAAATACCGGGGTCTGGGGTGGAGCCCTAGCTGGCCAAATACTAGCGAATTTATAAAATAATTCTGTAGCCTTGTTTTTTTAAAAGAAAGTGTGTTCAGAGAGAAAACTGTGCTTCTTCCCGAGGCTAAGACGGGTCTTGGCCTCTCCCGAGGAGGGTGCAAGGTACTGATGTGAGGAGGGCGCAGCGGCCATCGGACCGGTACTTGATTATGGCCAGTCCACCCCTGGTTCCATATACAGACAGATCATAATCCTTCTCAAATGCTACGTAGTGGTTCTCAACCTAATTCTTATCACGATTCCTATTTTATCACATCCTTTTGCCAGCGACCCCCTTATAATTTCTGGTAATAAACTTGTGTGGGATTTTTAATGTACCTATTGCGGAGATCTCACGATATCCATCTATTTCCATAATAGTAATTCATTTCTTGTACATAGGGATACAGTAACTTTCCTAAAAGCGAATGGATTAAAGCCAAATTTTGTCAGTTCATTCATATTACAAATATTGAATTTGATCTCTTATACTGTTTCAAAATGGAGGCCGTTTGAAAATTTTAAAACTTCATAACTCCATTAATTTTGGGTCATATGATTAAAAAAACTGTTGAAAATGTTTAGTAGACCTATTTTTTGTTGTTCTTAACAGTATGTATAAAAAAAAAATATGCCTATCAGAACAAAATTCAAAATAATATTTAAAAATGCTTTCCGGTGTTAGATTTTAATTATATCTATCTCTTCCACTTATCTTCGCGACCCCCATGAAACCCTCTCGCGACCCTCAGGTTGAGAAACTCTGTGCTAACGGATGCTGTTTAATTACAGTAGATAACATCCGAGTTACAGATTTACAATCGTTCTCGGATTCTAACGAATAATGGGTAATTACGAGAAGCATACCGAAAGTTTTTAGATAGTCTTTGAAAAATCAATTTATTTACATAAAACATTTTACAATTTCTCAAAACAACCCCACAAACATCAATACACTTTTGCAATATTAAAAAACCACGAGTCACATGTTTTTAAAATTTGTTTTGGAATTTTCATTATTATACGCTGCGATAGTCTCTTCAATCTTTTGAAAGCGGCATCCTGCAAGCTTTTTCTTGAGTTTTGGGAAGAAAGAAAGTCACACGGAGCAAAATCTGGAGAATAAACTGGGTGTGGTATAATACACACTCTATTTTCCTGTAGAAACGCCAAAGTTTTCTTGCTGAGTGTGACCGTGCATTGTCGTGATGAAGAAGAAAGTGCGATAGTGGAGAAATTTAGTGGGCAGATCTCCATGCTTCAAAGATACTCGGAAGCCAATAAGTAGCGTACCCTTCTGCTGTCACCAGTGGTGTAACACTAGAATTTTTGGTAGTTATACTCTCGATCGTTTTCAAAAGTATAGCATATACGGAAGACTATTTGGCGTATACGCACCCCAATATACACTCATTCTTTCGTAAATTTAAGGTGAGTATACTCTGGACTACAAAAATTTTAGGTGGGTATACACTGTATACTCCCGTGTACGACCCATTACATCCCTGGCTGTCACTGTACGTCAATCATCTAATTGTATAGTTGCTACATGTCCACTCTTAGAGAAAAAAGATCCCCATAACTTTACCCACACACCGTGCTCTTTTAACTTTTGAAGTAGTAGTTTCATTTTGAAAACAATACACTGTCGACTGTTGTTTTGTTTCGGAGTCAGAGTTTTAAATCCATGTTTCGTCATCTGTGACGATATTATAAACGTCTTTACTTTGCCCCTGCGAAAATCGTTTAAGTATATAGCGGCGCTATTCTACACTATCTTTTTGTTCAGGGTAAGCACAAGTAGAACCCAGTGACTGCAACGCTTGGAAAGACCGAGATAATCTTTTATTATTGACTGTGTTACAGTTGATCCAATCTTCAAGGTCGACTGATTCTCCTCGTATGTGATATTGTGATCCTTTTGCACAAAATTTCTTACTGCTGCGACATTTTCATCCGTAAATGCGGTGTTCGGGCGCCCAGAGCGAGGCTCATTTTTCTCAGGCTTTGTCGGCCGTGTTTAAATTCCGCAAACCAATTTTAAAAAGTTTTGCGTTTGAAGGAGCAGAGTCCCCGAATTACCTTTCTTAACAATCATGGCTCTGTTCTTGCGTTAAATCGTAGTTAAAAAACGAAGATCATTGCACGAAAATCAAGACGCTCGAGCTCCATTGTTATCAACTGACAGACTCAAAACTACCTTATACTTTCAGCTTTCTAATTTTCAAACCAACCAATCTGCAGCCTTGCAGTTGTACTTTTCACCTTTAAGAGCATACACTTTTAAACATGATACGTTTCAGTAGTCAACAACACTATTTGAATTTTAATATCTAAAACACTTTTGGTATGCCTTTCGTATAGTACAAGATGTCTGACTCAAAGGTTGACATTTCTGCTTAAATGTTAACGGATGCTGGATAATTAATGTCCAGGGTGTCTACTGAATTTCATTTTCAAAATTCCAGTATATTCAGTATAACTATCAGCAAAATTCCAGTACCTAACATAATGACTTTTTTAAAGTTCTTTAGAAATAATCACACTCTTGATTATTTTAGGCTTGTAATTGTTTCGCCACTAAAAGAATATTTTATTTTTAATAAATTTAATTAGCCTTGATTTTTTTTAAATACAATGATTTTTTAACATTTAAGGGCCTTCCAACTCTCCTCACAGCCCTCCATCCAATATTTTAAATGTCTAGTTCTAGTTCTAGTTATCTCCCTTTTGGGAGATTTATAAAGGAAGTCCCAGCCTTATAGCCCAGTAGACTGCTTCACTAAATTTGTTTTAATTGTTTTTGAAAACGTAGATTTGTATAAAATGGCGAGTTCCAACATGGACGAATTCGCCTGTTCTAAGTAGATTTGTTTTCACACAATTTGTGAAGTTACTAGGGGGTTAGAGGCTCAGGACATATAAAAAAGATGTAATAATATATAAAAATTGTAAAGAAACTAAATTTTCTCAAACTTTAAAAGTATGTATGAATTCACATTTGCACAATTGAAGGAACATGATGCTTCAGGTGTAAAGATGTCCGACGCCATCTTGTTCCCCCTCTTTTAAATTTCTAATTACAAAATGTATACAACTCTTGCTATGGAAAAATTTACAACTTCAATGGATACAAAATTGTTTCTAAGACTATTAAAACAATTACAAAAAAGTATTGTTGACAAATTACCAATTTCATGATTTTTCCATTATGTGGACCAAAATTCCAGTATTTCCAGTATCAAAATTAAATTCCAGTACAATTCAAGTATTTCCAGTATTAATAGACACCCTGAGTACAAGATATCCAACTTACAAATTTACAAAGAAAAACGACTATATTGTAATGTAAAGCGCTTAACGAGCAATCTTATCAACAAATTTTACCTCCAAATTCTTATAGATTAAGAACATGTTCGATATATCAGATACAGGGTGAGGCAAAAGTCCAGCATTACTCTTGTATTTTTGAAACGACTTGAGGAAAGACGACGAAACTTTAAACGTGGGTAATTGGAGTGGGGGCGCACCAGACGGTGCCATCGGCATCATGGTAGCCATCTTGAAATATTCCATAGGTTGCCTGGGCCTTAGGAACAGCTATTTACCCTAAATACTTAGGGAATTTTGTATTAGTAACACTGTGTTATGTTTTATAACAACTTTTTTTTTAATAAAAGGTTGCGGGGAAAAAAATCGATTCCCGTGTCTAAATTGTTCTACCTTATCATCGTAATTTTACAATATCCTAAAGTAAATCCTTATTATAAAATAAAACGAACATATCAGTCTCTGAGTAATGCTAATATGAAAGTTTCAAAATATTTAAGTTATGGATTGTATAAATATCTCAGCAAAACTATTTCGGCATTGTTAATCCTTCTTACAAATGGTAGACCCCTGAGGGCCTGTCATGCTACTTCCAAATGGTTCAGTCATACTAATAACTGTCGCTAGCTGACGCCAATAGATATCACTAGCATGCAAGCAACTTGCACACGAACTGAAAGCTTGGAGGAAACCAATATTACAAAACAAAACGAGATTCAAACAATAAATGTTTTAATTCATATTTTTCAACATAACACAAAACGCAATTTTCAATGACCTCAAATAATTGAAGTTTTACATAGAAACAACATAACACAGTTTAAAATTCCAAGCAAAAAAAAAAAAAGTAACGTCACAGATTAATCATCCTCCTCCTCTTCTTCGCCCTCTTCTTCCGCTTCTTCCTCTTCGTTTTTCTTTGGCAGGTGGCGTATTCTATAGGCCTCTTCGTCCTCAGGTGTTGGATCGCTCATTTCCATTATTTCTGGCCCCAGTGGGTATTCGTTCAGAGGTTGAGCATGGGGCGGAGGCGTATAGTTGTTGGACGAAAACTTATGCCCCCATCCAACGTAGATGTTTTCAAATTTTCTAAAATATTAAAAATAAATTTCATACAGATTTTCTACCTCACGTTCAGCCATAGGACGTTTTCTCGTAGTTCAATAATTGTGAATAAGGATGATAAGGGAAGTATCAACGATTGCTAACGACAGCATTTTAAGGCATTTGTTAAAGAACCGTGTTGACTTAACTGTAGTGTGAGATCTCACCTTAATGATATGAATGACCTCACCTTAAGTTTTTGAGATTATTTTAATGAGAAAACAAAAGTACTCAACACACTTTGAAAGTACTATTCAAAGAGTAATTCGGAAAGTAACGTCCGCTTGATTGTAAAGAAAAATCTCGCACAGATACATTTTTCTTTTTTTACTTATATCTGAAAAGTACAGTTGCCCTATTTTTCAATATAGTCGCCATACAAATCCAAGTACGGTCATAGTGTTTCATCTACTTATAAATCCCTTCTGCCCATGGGCGGAGTTAGGAATTGTGTCCTGGAAGAGGGGCACACTGTAAATACAAATGAGAATTAAAGGATCTTATAGGTTGAATTTTTATTTTTTGTCAAAAAGTTGGAAGGGATGCCTCCCTATGGCCCCCCATAGCTCCGCCTATGCTTCTGCCTAAAACTCAACCGCCTGGAATTCAATCAACCTGTCTCAGCATTGTCAAGATCCTCGTCATTAGCAAAGTGCTGTACCCCAAGCCACTTCTTCATGTGAGTGAACGGAGGGAAATCAAAAGAAGCCAATTTCAGGCTGTACGAAATTTGTTATCAATTTTCGTGATGAGATCATAACTAACTACAGAAGGTCTACAATTTCTTCTTAGTTCATCATAAAGGTTTGATCTTTTTTTTTTGAAAAATCTGATCACGATTAATGTCTGCAGCTCACACACATCTTATTTTTTATTTTAATTTAATTAATTTTATTTTTTATTTTTCACAAACAAATCTTATTAGCTCGCATACCTTGCATTTGACGGATTTTCTGTAGCAACACATATTTCGTAACGTTATAACCAAGATACGCGCGCTAGTGCAATAGCACAGCTGGAAGCTTACTGAATTACAGATTGTGATGTAGCAGCTGTTGCCCTCCACCCACTACTACTAGCGTCACACCACTGCGATTACTTTCCGAATTACTCTCATATAATAGAAACCTATCAGTTAAAACTCTTTTTTTAACATTTAAATCCCAGTTCTTATTGTACCTTGTTCCTTTGGAGGTTATCACTCTGTATTCCTCTGTGTTACGAGTATACTCAAATTGATTTTGCATACCTCGTGAAATCATAACGGAAACATAATAATAGCAAATTTCAGGTGTCAAGCAAGTCCAACCATAAAATGACTTATTATTGTTACGTATTTGTTCCTTAATAGTCTGACCTTGACGAGTCACTCAATGGCACGTCACGGTCGCGGGAGAGACACATCCTGTGTGGTATGAAATTTTTTTTTTAAGAGTGCCTGCGGTCATAATGCGATTATGGTTTCCACGAAACTTTTTATACTAAAAATATCGTACTATATTTTGAACCAATACGGCAGGTTGCACCAATGGCCAGGGCTTAAGTAGAAAGTATTCGATGTGGTAAATATGGGTTTGTTGACGTGGAGATGTTGCATGTTATTGGTGGGTTTATATTGATTAAATTATTGTTGATGATCCAAACAAAGCCAAAACTTTCTTGAGGACTTACATTTGAAAATACAGTATATTATACTAATAGAAGCTTTTGACTGTCAAGTTGAGAAGGAATAGATGCACTTAACTGACATGTCATTCGGTTTCCAATTGTCTCGCAGAATGTTCCGGAATTCACTGACTTCAAGTAAAAGCTTTGAAAAATTCGAACGTAACTTATGATTTTAGTGATAATGCGTGATTACATATTTAATATATCACAACTACTATCTAGGTTCGATTTATAGATTGTAAACAGAATTCAATCTCCTAATATATTTGACTCTGGTAGTTTATTGGAACAAAGTTTCTACCAAATTTTAAATTACAAGATAACCAAAAATGTTCTTGCTGTTCTAGAGCAGTGATAAACCAAGAGCAATACAGTAGGCGATATGTACCTTTAGGTTTCGAAGTAATGTCCATCAGCATCCAACGCCTTTTGCAAACGTTTCTGCAGCTGCACGATACCCTGGTGATAAACTTGGAGGTCGTGGGTGCAAAGAAGTCCATGAGGGCGTTCCGCAGGTCATCCTCATTTTTGCGAAGGATCTCCTGCGGAGGTAGTTATAGAGGGAATGAAACAGGTGGTAATCTATTGGCACAAGATCTGTTGAATATAGTGCATGACAGTCTCCCAGGTCCTCTTTGCCACATGTGGCTTCGCATTGTCGTGTAGGTACAGCACACCCTTGTGATTCACCAATGCTGGCATCTTCTGCCGCAATGCATGGTGTACCCTTTGCAACTGCTGAGCAAAAAGGTCAGCAGTAATGATCTGACGAGCTGGAAGGAACTCGTAATACACCTTTGTGGGTGCAGATGTGGTCTTGAGGTGTGAGGGACAGGGTCACATGGCAACAACCAACGTTTAGTATGCTTAGGAGTGTCACAGAGAACCTACTTTTCGTCACCAGTGAGCAAGCAATCAAGGATGGGTTGAAGATACCGAGTAAGCAAGGACAAATAGGTTATCATTCGTTGTTCTGTATTGGCTTCCGACAATGTGTGGGGCTCCCACTTCCTTAACTTGTATGACTTCCTTATCCCAAGCAGGTCCAGTCTGACTGTTTCAGCTGAAACATGGAAGCTTTCTGCAAGTTCATCACACGTTAGACCACTGTTCTTCTCGATGGCTACTTTCAGGGTCTCGTTATCCAATACATGTGGTCACCACTGCGAGGTTCATCCGAACATTCCATTCACATTTCCCGAACAGAATTTCTGGAACCAATGCCTGGCGGTGCGTTCGTTCAAGCCATACTCCCCAAATGCCTGGCATGTGCAACAACTTGATGCGGCAGCAGAGATGCCCATTTTAAAGTCATATAACAACCACACGCGAACAAGCTGTTTCGATGCCTCTATTTCTCTTCAACACTGGACGAGCTATATGTGCTGTCTGTGCTCAACGTATCTCTATTACTAATGGTCGATAGTGAGACTAACTTCCGATAGCTTGGCAGGCATGTGCGTTATTTCGTTTCCTCTCTGTGAGCGCATGATTAATGGGGCGTCAAAAACGGCAAGAACTTTTTTTGGTTACCCTGTATATTGAATGGCCCACATTCAGAATAAGCAACAAGAGAGTTATAAAAATCGTTACACATTATATGAGAGAACAACGTAACTTGTACTTTGAAAGTAATAATTTAATTAATTGCGCACATTATGTTTCGGGAAAGTACGTACAAACAGAGCTATTGAGAAAGTTGTCTCCAAGATGATTGACGCCTTTGGAAACGGCTCATATGCTTGCATAATAATATAAAATTTAAATAAAGTATTTGACACTGTTGCATATGAAATATTAATAGAGAAATTACATCATCATGGGTTGAAGTGGAGTGAACTGTTGATGATTAGATCCTATTTAGGAAATTGAAAATAGGTAATATATTCACAAAATAAACAGTTTAGCTTTCTTGACGTATTAACAAGAGTACAATTCTGGTATATATTAACCATTTACTTGAGTATTTATCAGAACCTACTGTGATGAGTGCCGATGACACGACATTTACAATAATATCAACATAATACAAATACATGATTAAATAAATAATGGGTGAGAGATAAATCTATTACTTGGTTATCTAGCAATAACTTAAAGTTGAATCTTAATAGAACGGAGACAGTACCTTTTCAACTCAATAGTTCCATGATTAACGTAAAGCATGTTTCTCAGTTAATCTATTAGAGATACACTTAGATGCGAAATTTTACTGGAATTTGCATAACTATGCAACTATATAAAAATATCAAGAGTAGTACATATACTACATAAATGAAATATACCTAAGTGGAAATTATTAATTACTACGTATATATGTATATACCTTCACTTCTATTTGTCATAGAGTGTTTTATTATGGAGCTAGCTACTCATCTGGGCCACAAACAATATTTAAATTGCATTAGAAACAGATAAGAAGAGTTACAAGAACGCCAGAGACAAAATCTTCTGGACCATTTTTGAAATATTTAAAATAATGAGTATCTCCTCCACATATATAAATGAAGAGCTCGGGGAAAGATAAGTGCTATGCTATACTATACTGCCTGAAAATGAATTAAGGGTTCCTTTGGGTCTTCATCTGTAGTACTTTTAACTGGCGGTAAGAAGTTTCAGGAAATCATAGGAAATAACACCACAAGTCCTATAAATCTATGTTGCTCCCATAAATATGATTGTAAACATTTTAGCATGAACAACTTATGCCACATGTCTGAGCAACATGTCGGAAGCTAGTACAAGTAATGTTAAAAAGCGCATGAGGAAAACATTGTGTTATATAGACAAAGAAAATGATATTGAAGACAGGGGCGGACTGGCCCGGGCGGGAAGGCGGGGATTCCGCCTGGGCCCGTTGAGTCAATAATAATAATAATAATAATATTTAACATACTACCACTGAAGTAGAACTAATTCCATGCGAACAGATATATATGATAGGCCCCTTTGGGTACGGCCACGGCCACATGGACCCTTATAACTTGTTTTATAGAATGCCCGGCTACGCTCTCCTAAAAAGACATGCACCAATAACAACAGGATTTCACTTTGACAGGCGAAGTTTAATGGTGTATTTTAAAGAATGAATTCCAAAGGGCAGAACTGCCATAATGTCATTTATTAGGTAGAATACATGAAGTTAATAAACATCTGATAACGAGGCCCTGAAGAGTAGCCGGAGCCCTTCCCAAATTTCCTAAGATAGAAGTCCCTTGAGATGATAATCGATTAATGGCATTATTTACCTGTTTTGATCAGTGGCGGCTGTTCAGATTTTGAGCACTCCAGCAAAAGATTTTGAGCCCTCTTGACAGGAACGTAATTTCAGGAAATTGAAGGGGAAACAATGAAAGAGGGTCTAGATGTGTCACATATCCGCGGGATTCCAAGGAACAGAGCCTATGGTCGGGGGTCTAATCCCCCAGAAATTGTCGGATTTACTAGAGTATCACACATTTGTCAAGAAGATCCTTTAAACCTCATTCTTCATATTAGGGACTCATGCGACAGAATTCTAAAGTAGGGCCCCTGAGTCCTTACTCTGTAAGATCCGCAATTTGAGCCCTATAATTCTGCATTTGAATTGGACTTCTCAGTTCTCATGTGTTGCATACTTGGAAGGAGCAAAAATAATTAAAATTTAACGCTTTTGGGAGGTTTTGTCAGTTATTTCAATATTAACCAAACTCTTTGAATACTAATGCAATAATCAAACGATGTTATAACTTAGCTGATTCTTGTAAGTTCTTTTCTGTGTCGTTATTCATATCAAGCCCGATACGTTAAACCGAATATTAAACTCACAAGTCAAGAGAAATCAAAGAATTTAGATTTTTATCCGTGTCTACTACCAAGGAAGTCATTTGAGTTAATTACTTCTATTACATTGTATGTAGTTATATTATTTCTTTGTAATTGCAATAATTGTGAAATTGCATAGGTAGTGTAGTGTATACTATATGTAGGGCATTTTCGATGTTTAGGGTGTATACCACATTTAGTGTATACTATATTTTATTGCTACAAAATAATATTGTTTATTGCGTACTTTAAACCCTATGAATTTCAGTCGCAAACATCCCAACCCCTATATATACACTATGTGACCAAAAGTATCCGAACACCCCCAAAAACCTACGTTTTTCATATTAGATGCATTGTGCTGCCACCTACTGCCAGATACTCATTATCAGCGACCTCAGTAGTCATTAGACATCGTGAGAAAGCAGAATGGGGCACTCCGCGGAACTCACGGACTTCGAACATGGTCAGGTAATTGGGTGTCACTTGTGTCAGAAGTCTATACGCGAGATTTCCACACTCCTAAACATCCCTAGGTCCACTGTGTCTGATGCGATAGTGAAGTAGAAACATGAAGGGACACGTACAGCACAAAAGCGTACAGGCCGACCTCGTCTGTTGACTGACAGAGACCGCCGACAGTTGAAGAGGGTCGTAAAGTGTAATAGGCAGACATCTATCCAGATCATCACACAGGAATTACAAACCGCATCAGGATCCACTCCAAGTACTATGACAGTTAGGCGTGAGGTGACAGTTAGACGTGATTTTTACTGCCTTTAAGCATCTGTGGTGTGAATGAGGAAACGCCCTGGAAAAGCTCTGTGTCCGGTCTCGAGATCTAAACCCATGACTTTCCGAAATCGAAATCAACGCTTTACCAACTGAGCGAAGAAGGCCGCTTTATATCGGTAGCCTATAATTTGCATGATATAATTAATTTGATTCTTTAGATCAGGAATTTCTCTAATCATGATCATTTGGAAAATTATGGATACTTGGACCATGTAAAACAATCATCAGAATCACATGACGGCAGAAATGTTTGGAAAGTGTTGCTATCAGCTTCTTATTTTAGGTAGTGTATATTTACAATAAAAGGGGGTGCACGTGCATCCCCTAAATCCCGCCCTACATGTATATATATCATGTGTGTGCGTGTATGGAGAGAGAGGGCCCCCATGATCAATCCCCACCCGGGCCCTTTATGTCCCAGTCCTCCGCTGATTGAAGATTTAATTCACAGTAGTGAAGAGGAATATGTTTCTTATGCAAGTGAATAAGATTCATTGTAAGAAAATCTGGTGCGTGTGGTCTCTGGTTCGATCCCAGCTCGCGCCAAGTGAACTTTGTGGTGTGTGGTTTCTCCCACTTTCTTCATTCCACCATTTTCCTTAATTTCTCATCATCACCGTCTCCTTTAGCCTAGGCGGTATAACCGCGGAACGTAAAACTCAAATATTTTATTTCATTTTTTCGTTGTAGGAAACGAATTTAAGGCAATTGGATCAATTTTTAATTAGTGAAACTTAGCATTGCTTTTCTCAAATTCAACGTATGCTCCCTCTTGAAACTGTACTTTATTATTGAAATGATAAAAATAAATCCCTCATTGAATGATTCCTTCTAAGGTTGTGAAAGCTATTTGTGCCATTGAACAATTACAAGTTAATTACAACAGATGATACAAATAGGTGCAATGTAATATGGGCTTAGACCTACGTTGCTTAAAGCAATAGATGTACAGTCAGAAACAATTTTAAATATAGGTTGAAGGTATAAGAAATAATAGCTACAACCTATACTTAATATTTCTACTTCATTGGTGTAGAAAATAGGATTTAAACAATATGGGATCAAATAACGTTTTCGCCCGCGTGGTTTATCATTTCGACATGTGGTTTTGTCTTAATTTGATGGAGAAATTGTTAATTGCATACAGAAAAGGTGACGTTAGACTTTGTTTTCTATTAAAAGAACACACAGTAGATTCAATTTATTAACTAAGAAAATCTACAACGTGTTCAAAATTTGGAGATAACCCTCTTGCAGTCATTTCCTGCAATCTAGTTTAAACTTAGGATAAGGGAATACTCAGTTCAAGTCATTAAAATAACATATTTCAGAGTTAACCGTATTTCTCTAAAAGTGAGCTACAGGTATAACACAGAATGAGTGAAAGACTGAACCGAGACTCGAACCCGGGACCTCCGACATACCGTGCCAATGCGTTAACCACTACGCCACCCACTCTGCTTCCCAGATCAGCCACACACACACACACACTCTCTCTCTCTCTCTTCTGAATTAGGCCCAGTTATTCACTTTTTGACTCTTTATGTTATTGAATCCTCGCCTACAGAGGATCTAGTGTGTAAAAAACAAGTTTAAATCACCTGTTTCCTTCTTTCATTGATATATATGAGTTACAGGTAGTTGAAGTATATGGCTCGTAAAATTCCACGAAAACACTAGTACATATTGTTTGACAAATGATTTCAATTACGTTTAAATTATTGGTATTACATTAGTCATACAGTAAGAAGTTTGGTATCAGTAGACTAATAATATTTTTTGGTTAGACATAAAGTTAAGTTTATGTTTTAAAAAAATGAAAAATAAATCTAGTATTCAGAGAAAACATTATTAAACTTTGATATGCTACTGAACTTATTGAGAACAGAAACGGTGATTTTATTCAACTTATATATAAAAAAGTTCAGTGCCTATAATATTTTCTTCATATTTATTTCACTTTAAATATTGAAAGATAAGTTCCTATTTAGAATATATAAAGAAAAGGCATTCAACAGGGAATTATTGAATATTCTGGAACCTTCATTAACATTCTTCTTGAATTATCCTAATGTGGTATGTCACTATCTTACTCCGAGTTCGAGTCCGTCTTTTATAAATAATGAAGCCTAAGAACAATATAGTGCTATGACACATTTTGAACGCTAGCCTTACTTCATATATATATATATTCATTAACTTACGTTTAAATTCATTGAAACTGGGATTTTATTGGTAAAAGAAATGAGAACTTCTTTTCTGATATAATTTTTCAAGAAGGAAATGAAACTGTTATTTATGGAATGTTTTGAAAATTTAGTTCTCATTTATCTCGAAACCATCCAAATGTTGCATAGCACTATCTTGTTCCGAACCCTTCATATATGTGTAACAAAAATTTTAGTAATGATAAAAAAAAAAAAATAAATAAATAAATAAATAAAATAAAATCAAAAGATTGTGATCTTGGCCAAGAACTTTAGGAATGATTATAAAAGAAAGCATCAAAAGATTGCGACCTTGACCAATAATTAGTTTTGAACGCCCCTAAATTGAGTTTTCTTATTTTTTTTTTTACGGAATAAGAACATCGTACGAAGTTAAGTGATAGTTTGGGTTTGGCTACACTATATGTAGTTTTCCAGATATAAGGCGTACAAAAAAACTTTTGATTGAAATATATTGGATCTTTTGATGTATTTTTGGATCAGAGGGTCATAAAATTTTCGAACTGCCCCTAAATCTTTTTTTTTTTTTTTTTTAATAGAATAAGCACATCATACTGTGTTAAGTGATAGTTTGGGTTTACCTACACTATATGGAGTTCTACAAATATAACGCCAGCAATAAAATTTTTGCCTGAAATATATTGGATTTTTGATCTAAAAACTGCCTTATGAAAACTAGATAAGTTCTGTTATTTGGAGTATTTTTGTTTCATACAATAGAAGGCGGAAAAAGAAAATAAATATTCCTTATATCAGACCGGTCAAAAAGCAAAATAATTACAAATATATTGGAATTAAATTATATAACTTATGTTTTATATACAGTATATACCACTTAGAATTAGAGAAATGAAAACGAATCATTTTGAAGTCTGTAAAATTATGGCTATACTATTATAAAATTATGGCTATACTATTATAAAATTATGGCTATATTATTATAAAATTGTGGCTATACTATTATAAAATTATGGCTATACTATTATAAAATTATGGCTATATTATTATAAAATTATGGCTATATTATTATAAAATTATGGCTATACTATTATAAAATTATGGCTATACTATTATAAAATTATGGCTATATTATTATAAAATTGTGGCTATACTATTATACAATTATGGCTATACTATTATACAATTATGGCTATACTATTATAACATTCCAATATATATACGAGGGACAGTCAAAATGTTCCCGAAATTTTGTTATAGCTCTTTATTACTACAATATAAGTACACATTTACTTAATCGCCCTCAAAGTTGGCATCTTCGAAACACACATACACACACTTGTTTAATCGCTCCTGCAATTGGTGCAAACACCGACGAAAGACCTCTTCGTTATCTACCGAAGTTCATCCGTAGCCTTCGTTTTGATCTCTTCTACGTTGGCAGAACGAAACACGTCCATTTTTTAGCTTTGGGAAGAGCCAGACATCCGATGGTGCTAAACTGTTTTAAAGCTATCCAACACACTGAATCAGATTTTCCTCAATTTGCACATTAATTTGATGTTTACGCGTTACTCGATTTGTGGAATTGAGACAACTTATCACCACACTCTCTACCGTTCAGCTATAGTACTCGTACACTGCCTGTTGAGACGTGTTGACACTTGTTAAATTCTGAATTTACTGAAGTAGGGAATGTATTGCCCAAGATTCATTTTGATTGCATCACAAATGCCAGAACTACAACATTCCGGGAATTTTATGACTGCTCTTCGTATATATATAGAGTTTGGGTAGGAAATATATTGTTTTTTTAATTCAATCAATCATTTTAAGATATCCAAAATGTGGTATGGGTTAATTATAACATAATTGCAATCATCATTGATATTTATACATACGATATTTAAATCCTGTCTATTACATCATTTTGTTGTTGAACGATAATAGATAACTCTTGCCCTTTTGCACAGATATTCTTCCTTTCCTTTTATTACTTTTAGCAGTTAATCCTGTTGCCATAATCTACTAACTGAAGCCAACGTTCCTGATTTATTGTCTGGCAGACTACAATAACAGGATTGGTTGTTGAAATAACACGAGGAAAATAATGATCAGAATAGGAATCTCAGGACACATAAGAAGGTTAGAGTAGTGATATGCGGTGGAAAATTTTCCGTTCTAAAAAAATATCAGTAATCAAGTAACAATTCCTCAGCAATCATGAAATTGATTGAATTCATGTATAGAAATGTTAAAAAGTGAAAGATTGTTTAAAGAATCTGAAAATTTTATGGCTCAGACAATTTTCAGTACTATGTAGGAACAAGTTAAACAATTTTTCATGAATCGAAATATTTTATGCCTTATATGGAAAAATTGAAGAACTTTTTATGAGTCGGAAAGTTTTCATCATTTTGAAGCGAACAGTAAAACAACTTTTTTGTGAATCGGAAAGTTTTATTGCTCTGTAGAAACAAGTGAAAGGAATTTTCATAGATCGGAAAATTTTCATCACGATGTAGAAACAGGTGGAAAACACTTTTCATAGGCCGGACAATTTTGGATATTATGTATAGCGATTTTAGGTCGAAAATTTCCCACTATATTTAACTGCACATAGAGCTACAAAATTGAATTTCAGTAGAGGAAAGTTAGTCAGCAACAAATTATAATTTTCCAATTAGCTTTCGGGAACCGGAAAATTTTCTATTTCAAGTTGGGAAATAAAATTTTACAGTGTTTCTCTCTCTCTCTTGCTCTGAGAGCTTCTTCGTTGCTAAGCGGTTAGCATATGCGTCTTTGGCATGGAAAACCTGGCTTCGATTCCCAGCGGGTGCTCAAAATTTCCCGGAAAATTTTCATCGCTGTAGAGGACATACACTTTTTCGACTCATGAAAAACTGTTTAACTTGTTCCTACATTGTACTGAAAATTGTCTAAGCCATGAAAATTTTCAGATTCTTTAAACGATCTTTCATTTTTTAACATTTCTATATATGAATTCAATCAATTTTATGAATACTAACGAATTGTTACTTAATCATTGATATTTGTTAAGAACGGAAAATTTTCCGGAAAAATATAGAAAAAAGTTTTCCATCTCACATCTCGACTAAACAGCGATGTAGGAATAAGTGGAGTATGTTTTTATGAATCGGAAAATTTTCATCACTGGGTTAGAGGTTGTTACTTCTTATTCTTACTTCTTAAGCGCATTGATAGGAAAGATGTCCTCGTATTAAAATATTATATTGCAGTCAAAATAAATTGAACATTTTTTTACACTAGCGGTGGGCACAAAATCGGTTTTCGGTTTCTAGAAAAGGCAAAATCGTCTTGGAAAACTTTCAGAAACCAGCTTTTCAAAACTGGGTCGGCTTTCTATCGAAAACTGGTTTCGGTTTAAAAACCGGACTAATTTTACAAAACCGGTTTCGGTTTTCTACTGAACCGGTTTCGGTTTCCTACTTAACTGGTTTGGTTTTGTATTGGACCGGCTTCGGTTTTCTACTTAACCGGTTTGGTTTTCTATTGAACCGGCTTCGGTTTTCCACTTAACCTTTTTGACTTTCTATTGGACGGGCTTCGGTTTTCTACTGAACCGGTTTTGATTTTCTACTTAACCGGTTTGGCTTTCTATTGGACCGGCTTCGGTTTTCTACTTAACCGGTTTAGTTTTCTATTGAACCGGTGTGAGTTTTAAACCCAATTCAGCTTTCTAACAAACTTTTTGCTTCTTTGAAAATGAGTACTACAAGAACAACTGGTTTCGGCGAAAATCACACGGATTTTATATATATATATATATATATATATATATATATATATATACAAAACCAACACCAGTTTCACTGTAAAAACTGAATCGTTTTTGACGAAAATCGAAATGTCTGTTTTTATAGAAGCCGGTTTCCGGTTTTTATAAAAACTGATTTTGACTATCCCATGTGTATAGTAAAATTTAAATTACTTTTACATTTTCTTTACAGATGAAATGTTTCATTTTATATTTTGAGAGTAAAGAGAAACTATCTAATTACTCAGCTACTAGCAAGATATTACTTATATAGTCATCCGATATAAAATTGTAACTAAAAGAGAATGGGCTTTAGAAAAAAAAAACTGCATTTCATAATGTCAAAAGCAAATTTAGTTTATGTGCAGTAGAAGTAGGAAGATGATAATACGTACTTTCCATCTGAGAAGGTATAGGCTCCCGGCCAAAGATTTGATTGTACAACGGCGAGAGCTGTTTCAGGAAGAAGAACGGTGGTTCCCTTCACTGTCCACGGAGGGACTGTCTCGATAGTCGCATCTTCTGCCAGTGGCGTCAGAAGAGGGGGTCCAACTTCCTTCGTTTCTTCTTCTTCCTTCTCTTCCTCTTCTTCTTGTTCTTCCTAACGAAAAGAAAGAGAATATATTACAGTATTATTGGAAATACTTAATACGTTAGTTTAATAATGAAAGTTCAACACACGCCTAAAGAATCCAAGTAAATACCAATCGCTAATCGTTTCTGCGATAAGTTCTCACCATTGTCAGTAAGCCTTTTTCTAAAAATTTATGTTGCTTGAAGAACTACATTTTTGCAAAATATTTTTCAATATGGAAAAATTATGAGGTACTGAACAGATGATATTCCTCGATGCATTAGTTAATTTTTCTAAATAATTATGAACCATAAGGTTCAGTTGTTATTGTTTTACAAGTGATGGTTACAATATGCATATACTAACATAACAGGACATATACAGGGCGTGGGCGAAAATATGGAAAAGCTTGTAAAATTACTCATTACGTTTATTAATAGCGAGAAGGACCACCTTTGGCACACAGAACGGCTTCCAGTCAACGGGGAATGGAGAAATACAAGTCGCGTATGGTTGTCAAAGGGATGTTGTACCATTCTTCCTCTAAAGCTGCTAAAAGTTGTTATATAGACGACGGTGGTGGGTAGTGGGCTCGTGCCTAGGTCTCCAAAAATGACCACAAGGGCTCAATGATATTGAGATCTGGCGATTGTAGAGGCCATGGTAAATGTAACACTTTATCTTAGTGCTCATCAAACCAGTTTTGGGTGATGTGAGCTGTATGAACAGTAGCTCTGTCATCTTGAAACACGGCATTTCCATCTGGGAACAAAGTTTGCATCATGGGATGTAGTTGGTCACTCAAAATGGTTACGTAGCTCTTGGCAGTGACATGTTCATGCAGGGTGATGATGGGTCCGACACAATACCAGGATATTACTGCGCAAATCATCACTGAACCACCGCCATGCTTCCCTCTTGATAAGAGACAGTCTGTATCGTACGCTTGTGCTGGCGTTTCTCCACACGTAAACTCGGCCAACAGTTGGAAACAATGTATAGGAAGACTCATCCAACCAAATGATACTCTTCCATTGCTCCATTGTCCAGTTTTTATGGGCATTGCACCACTGTCTCCGTATAGCAACATGGTCAACAGTCACGTGTAGTTTGGGAATTGCAGACCTGGCATAAATACCCTGCTTGTGGAGTTCTTTTCTGACTGCTCTACTGTTTTGACGCTAACAGAGTTTGTAAGCACTGTATTCAGCTCAGCTGTGATGTTGGCGCTGTAATGACAATCCTATCCAATGTTCGTCTATCTCTGTCACGCAACACACACTTGTATCCACCCTGGTGCTTCGCTCATGCGATTTTTTCGGAACACTTGTAGGGAGTCATGATCTTCGAGACTGTGACTCTTGATGCACCAAATATCTCCGCTACTTTCGGAAGCTCCCACCATACACGCACCCACAATTTGCGTCTTTGAAACTCTGTAAACTCTGACATAACCTGCACGGGCCTTTTCGCAAAATATAACTTGCCCATCTATTCGATTGGCCAAGTTGTATACTTTACAAGATGTGCCGGTGACCACAGCAAATCGTGTTTGAAACGGCTACCTTTTTTATAGCACGTATTTCCGTATTTTTGTCCTATCCCCAGTATGTCGTTCAAAACTAAAGTGCTGTGGGAGATCTAAGTGCGAATAATATTTTGACGTTTATTTGCTTTATGTGTAGGTATTGGTAACAGGAAAACAATTCCGGTTATAAAGCAAGGACATCTAAGAAAATTTCTTTACCGGTCCATACACATTTCTACTAGGAAGAA
The DNA here is from genome assembly GCF_964235325.1 of Thermobia domestica. Taxonomy (NCBI): domain Eukaryota; kingdom Metazoa; phylum Arthropoda; class Insecta; order Zygentoma; family Lepismatidae; genus Thermobia; species Thermobia domestica. The sequence goes on along the minus strand of NC_137464.1, from coordinate 2,465,466 downwards.
GATTTTGCAAAAATGTAGTTCTTCAAGGAATGTAGATTTTTAGAAAAAAATTGCACTGACGACGGTAAGAATTTATTGCTGAAACAGTTTGCGATTGGTGTTTACTCGGATGCTTCTGGTAAGTGTTAGACTTGTATGCATCATACTGTTCCATTATGTAATTTCACATTAGTTTAAAGGAATACTAATGACAAGCTTGTTAAAGTTCTTAGATAGTATCTGATAAGAAAAAGGTACTTATTACTCGTCGAGAATGAAGAGTTGTACAACAGATGAACTGAAAAGGTCGTCTCACCTTGTTCTTTTGTATCCTATTATGGATTCATAAAGGACAAAATAAATTATCGTCGAATTTTCAGTGTCTATGCTGTCAGCATTGAGAAGATAGGTAAGAGAGAAATTTTGATTATTTCATCCGAATTAAAAAGATCTCATGTACTTGTTTCTTTACGAACCATGAAGACTTTTTGATAACTTCCACTTTATCAATGTTGTATTTTGTATCTTTTACTTATTTTGACGTGTCTGATGATAGAAGACCGTTGTTATGGTATCACGGATATGTTCTTTTAGTCTATTGTGAGTTTCTTTCCGTCGTGATTACGTATGTAATTTGGTACAAGCATAAGATTTGAGAGGCAGATGGGAAATCCAGTGAATTAGTGCAAGAAACTTTCATAATTTGTTAAGTTCTAACGCTCTGTTAAAATTGTGCTTTCTGAAAACTTTTCGTAATTTGTCTTAGATGGAAGAAGTCGTCCTTTGTTTTCGCATTGTCCGTTTTGTGCGATCTTTTATTCAATTTCGATCAGTGTGCGAATTGACGGGGTGGGGGTGTTTATTTTGGAGAAGAAAATTATAAATCCTGGCATGAGAAACTTTTCCCTCTCTAGAATTGTTTCGAATGGACTTGAGGATAGAAAAAGAAACACATTTTATTTTGTGGACGAAAGTAGTGCAATCAGAAACAAATCTTGTTTTATAATGTATGGTCGTACTGAGTTTGACGGGCAAACATGTAATTACTTCTATATATAATGTGTGATGGCTGGATACGTATATGGGTGAAATTCATTCCCCCTTGGGAAAAAATATTTAGTTCGTACACTGATTTAATTTATTAGAGTACAGTATTAGCCCTACCATTCTCCCTCTTCGTGTTCTACTTATTACTGTTGTCTATTTATCGTAACTCTTCCTGTCACTCAAAAAAGAAAAGTTGAAAGATGAATTCCTTTGTTTCATATTGTCATTTCTACTATATTTTAAAAGGGTTTTGATAAGGTGTACTAAACAAAAGACTTTGCAATATTTAGAAAGAAATGTAAGCAAATGTCTAGTACTCATAGAAAAAAAAAAGTATTATTCTAAGTTGCATTTTCGGAAGGTCCTGCTTCCATCTTCAGCCTAGAAACAATTCGAAGAGGATTTAAATTTGGGATAAAAATGTGGATAGGTAAAAAATGGTTAAAAGGATTTAAAGTATGTGAAACACAAGTCCTGTACCAGAATATCTGAGCGTGTTTGACCAGAAGCATATTTGTACGAGAATAACTGAGCACATTCTCACATCGAAATCTCATAGCCTCCAACAGTTATCTGGATTGGCAGTGCATCTTAAAGACAATAACCATAGCATTGCTCATTCATGTTTGATAGAGAAAGCAAAACAACAAGTGAACGAAAACTTAAGGAAGCCTATGATATGATATAAAGAGAAACCTACATTCAATTTAGATAAAGGGGATATAAATGTGCTCTTGGAGCAGTCTTTTTACTACATGTTTCCGCCGTCTGGAAGGAAGAGAAAAACAGTGAACAACAGGGAACAGTGACTAGTGAGTGACCATTTGCATGTGTTCATTTTTGACAGAAAACTTGTACTTCACATACGTATTTTAAATCCTTTTAACTATTTTTTTGCCTATTCAAATTTCTCCCACATGTTTTAAATCCTTTTCGAATTAGTTCTAGGCTGAAGATGGAAAGAGGTCTTCCACAAGCTTTACTTAGAAGAATACTTTGTTTTTTGTGGTGAGTACTAGCCTTTTGCTTACATTTCTTTCTAAATATGTATTATCACCGCTCGTAATATTGTGATACTTCATAATATATTTACAGTTTAATTATTATTTTTGTATATATCATACAAACTTAACATTTAGTAAAAGTATTGTTACTTATAATACTCGTGAATAAAACGGATTGCAAAAATGATAAATAATGACTTCACATTCACTATCTTGTATAATTCTATGTAGTAAAAGACTGACAAAATGCAATAAGCATCAGAAAAACTTCTAAACTATGTTTACCTCTCCTTCAGGGGGTGCTTTCCAAAATATTACTCGTCCCTGCTTCAAAATATGCGGTGCTATATGAACCCAGGAGGTTACACCGACGTCCAAAAGTTCCCTCAAGGGCAACGGAGCATACTCTGGATTTTGTTCTAATACTCGCACTGCAACAAAAAACTTACAATAATATTCCCATCATTGATTATATAAATTTTGTGTACATACTGAGTTCAAACGTTCTCAAAAACTAATTTTACAGCAGTTTATAGTAAGCATTTTGTGAATTTTTTCATATATACCATATTTCATAATCATGTTAATAAAATAGTAAAATACATATTATAGATTTCACTTTTTACCCAGCTTCAATATATATATTGTACTTCTAAAAGAATCAATTTATTTCATAAGATTAAAGAAATTCGTATACTTTACTTACTTTTACTTTTATATCGTTTACATGAACGAAAATAGAACCTTGCGCCAAATTGTAAAATACACTCCAAAACGAAAACGAAAATAATTGTAATTTACGTCAAAATACTGAGACTCAAAAAATTGGCCAAATTTGCCCCTCCTCTTCCTCCCATATAAACAACAAGTACACATACAGGATATTACCATGTAGTGGACTGCTTCATTGCTTCACATACTAATTTTTAAGAGTGTACCCAATGGCCCCCAAAAACTGATAAAAAAAAAACACGAACTTTACCTTCCCCACTCCGCCGTGGTAACCCCCCCCCCACATACATAAAATGCACATCGGCGGAAATCTTCATTGTTTAGGAACACATTGATACTAAGATTATCTTCCCAGTTTAATTAGGGACTGAGCTATTGAGGTCTAAAACCTTAGCGCACCAGTTGCGTCAATCGGTGTTTAAAGGTTAAAATCCCCGTTCATTTCAAAATAAAGAGAAGAATACTTACCCATATAAGTCAAGGGGGCCGAAATTCAAAATGGGGCAGGTATTCAATATCCTTAAAGACTACTTCAGTATACATATAGAACCCTTTATATTTAGTGAACAATTTTGTCAGTAGACAGCACAGTGGGTGTTACTTCGCTTATTGCGAAGCTTAATTAGTTTACTGCAATTTTACTAATAACCTCTATAATTTTTTCCACCAGTCTCCAATCCACGTGCACACTATAATTATCTGATCTCGAACATTTATACAACAAAAACCATTTTTCCCATGTTGAATAGATCATGCATTTATTCTCAACATCCAACTACTTGGTACAATATCTGCAGGGGCGGACTGGCAACCATAGGGCCCACCCTGCTAAACTGATATGAGGGCCCAATGTATAAAAATGTAAAAAATATACTTGGCATTCTTCATATGTATTACATATAAAAGTCCATCTTCGAACCCATAAATAGTATCCCATATATTCATACAAAAGCAAAACATTAATTACAAAAAATCTGAAGTAGGAACATTTTAATAGTAACTCATACAGTGTGTAATTGGCATTATCATTTTTTATTGTAAACACACACAATACCGGAATTGGTGCTTTCAGTTATTTATATAGTGCTATTGTTTTTTTTTTATGTAATGAATTTAAACCATTTATGTAAACAAATGAATGTCATGTTTTAGAAAACCCAAAATATATACATGTGCAATAAGTAAAAACTAATCTCAAGTCAACTTTGAAACACTAAATAATTAAAGCACTGACAGAAATAATGTAAGTTTCTTTCCTCATAAATCAGTTCTAATATCAAATGGGTTGAAATTTTCTACTGAATTGCATACTGTAACCTAATATAATATAATATTAATATTAATGCCAGAAATGTATCCTAATATTAATATCTTCATTATGCCAAAAATACCACTTACTTCAGTCGGGAGTCTGCACTTTTAGAAGTTACACCAACGCTTACTGAGCCCAGTGCCGGCAGCTAGTGCTCTCAAACGGGTCAGGTCAGGCTTCATCGGGTCAGGGCTCGAGTCGAACCCTGGGTAACAGGTCGGATCAGGGCTGCTCTAGCCACGGGTCGGCTCGGGTCAACTTTCTTATGCGTCGTTTCGGCTAAAACCTATTCGGGTCATGAGTCCGGTCGGGTCGACGTTCAACTCGATCCGAGAAGGATTTAGCCGAAACGGCGCATAAGAAAGTTGACCCGAGCCGACCCGTGGCTAGAGCAGCCCTGACCCTAGCGTAGGTGACCTGACCCGACCCGTGTCTCAAGCAGGCTTGACTCGACCCCTGACCCATGAAAGCCTGATCTGACCCGTTTGAAAGCACTACGCGGCAAACAGTTCAGTTAATTTCGTGTTCGCCTGTTAAAGTTGTCTAATTTCAAGTAAAAATAGCCATACAAGATAAGCTACAATTGACTGAAGTCATCCAAAGACATGGTGTATACATTATAATTTATAAACACCTTAGACGGAAAAACTAAAAAATACCTGGCAACTGTCCTGCAGTACTCGAATGAATCACATCACGCTCATTTGTTTCTTTGGGCTTCACAGATTCAAATAGCCTACGTTGTTTTGGGTCAAATGCAGCTTTTTGTAAATCACATCTTCGTTTGTGTTCTCGCTTTTTAGCACCACTTTTATATTTTTTCTTTACAGTAATCTTACAATCACTCGTACCATCCATACTGACACAACCACATCTGTCTTCCACGACAGACGACACGTAACTGGTGTTCCAATAATTGAATTGCTGCTATCGGATTTGCTCTTCGATGTAATATACAAATAAAACACGAGCCGAGGGCAGCAACTTCATAGTAATTGTTTGAGGTTTGTATAAAACAATCTTTGATAGTGGAAACTAATTTCTTTTCGCTTTACCGCACTGAAAAGAAAGAAAAAAAAAAAAAAAAAACGAAGCCTGATCCGATTTCTTTCTTCGAAGCTTGGTCTGAGGACAATGCAGTTCAAAAACGTTCCGGCTCCACCTCCAGTTTGCACAATAACAATATCTACGAAACTATTGTTTCTTTAAAACATCGCCACTCGCCGGCTTGTAAAAGGACCGGAGTAGGCAATGGTATCCAAATCCAATAACAGCCTGAAATCTACTGTGTTTCTTATATTTAAAAAAGTATTAGTTAACGTTCTCGTTTTTAACAGCTGTCGTATCACAAACCCAGCAATGCTTTAGGGCCTGATTGTCTCATAGACGGACCTTTTCAAGTCAATAAACGTGAAGAAGAAAGTCTGTTCGTCTGTTCATGAAAGTTTACGTCTTTTTTATGCAAAACACAAGTTTGCGGGAGTTACCCTGCCATATTTTTCATGCTGGTAGGTTTAATTGAGCACATCTTTTTAAAATTGGTGGAGGGGGCCCACCTGTTTGGGGGGCCCACCCTGCATTTGCAGGGTGGCAGGGTGGGCCAGTCCGCCCCTGAATATCTGTTATATATTGTCTAAATAAAACTAAAACCCATTCCAGTAATCTCTAGGCAAGATAATAAAAGATATTTTTTTTATATATAAAACAAAAGTTCCATGCAACAGCAACGACTCGCCTCTCACACATTACTATAGTACACTGTTTTTTTTCTTTTTCTTCTTCTTTACACTGTTCTACATTCGTTCTTCTCAGAACGCTACAGTGGGATATAATTTATTTATTCATTTATTTATTGAAAAGTATACTACAGGCTTTACACCAAATTATAGTTTATTTATTTATTGAAAGGTATACGACAGATGTTACATCCTATTACAGTGTCCTTTCATATTACATGTGTTTACATAATTAATAATTTTCTTTTTGAATCCTTTTGCTGTGTCAAATTCATCAACAGTCGAATTATGTTTTACAACACTGTTGAAGTACGAGCAAGTTCTCCATATTGGACAATATTGAACGTAGTTGCTTCTAACTTTCTTATAGTAGAAAAAAAAAGTGTTTTATTTCTTGTCTTCGATGACTGTATCTTGTTATTTCATTTCATCAAAATAAGCTTGAGGCTATCAATTTTGTTGTGTAACAGTTTATGAACAAACAGAACTTCATTTACTGCTCAAAGTTTTCAATGATGGCTAACAAATTGGAATAGCATTCAAATTTTCGATACAAACGTATTTGTCTGTATGTCAGAATTCTGAGAAATCTATTTTAGAGTCGTTTAAGTTGCTGACATTGTTTCATTCCGTTGATGCATATTGTAATTTTGTCCTGATATATGTTAAATATAATATTTTCAATGTATGAATTGTTTTTAAATCTTTTCTTATCCTATTAATAAACCTTAATGTTTTATAACCTTCTTTTGCTATTTGATTAATGTAATGATCAAAGCGTAGTTGACAGTCCAAACGACCGAAATCTTGCACTCTTTCCGTAGTAAGTATGACCTTTCCATTTATGGAATAAATATGATTTGTCTTTGATTTATGAAGGTCATCAATTTACATTTCTTGATATTCATGTCAAGTTTGTTTACTTGACATCAGTTTTTACGTTATTTAAATCGAACTGGAGAAATTGGATCAATCAGTGAAGTTATTTCTTTATATAACTTAAGACCATGTGTATAAAGTAACTTGTGAGAGTTAATTACGTCTAGAAGGTCAAGACTGGATTCTTAAGGTATCCCAGTAAGTATGACATAACTAGTCTCATTTCAATCTTTGAATATAACTAACTGCTTGCGATTACTTATATATGGCTCGAACAGTTCGACGGTAGCTGGAGAGGAATGATTTTAGTTCGCGAATTACGTAAAATACTGTAACATATAGAAAGGCAATATAAACTATTTATGTTTTCAGTGTAATGTGCATCATAAAAGTGTTGCCTATAAGATTAAAATATAGAACTATTTCCCGAGAATATTAAAATTTAAGATTTTTATGTATTCACTTCAAGGTTATAATTAATATATAAACTACAATACATGGAATATTGCTTAATCTGTAAGACAGTGATCAGAGATAATAAATCTCATGATGTAGAATTAACATAAATAAGTGTTTTTCAAGTACTTAGGGCTATTTTCTGTTGCAGGAAAGGAGCTGAAAAATAACAAGATGTAACTTTAGTGACATTCCAACTGACACATAACAGTTCGTATTCATGGCGACAGAGCGGGCCGAATCATTGAGTATAATTAGTTCTAAACATATAAGGCTGGATTGAATACAGGGTATATTTTTTAATATTTTAATAATATGTACTTTATAGCGTCTATTAGTAATTATTATAATGGTTCAAATTTTATGTATGATATTACCATATCCGCAATTTTGCATTGGCCCTAGAGCCTGAAGGAGACGTCACAACGTGTGCATAACATCAGTGCATAACATTATATAACATTTTGGTTTTATTTTGACCTGTAGAATATTTTCTATGGTCCACGAGCTCCAATTTTAGAATACTTGATACAGTTACAACAAAGGAACCTCGAAGTAGGAATAAAAAATGAAATATTTACCAGAAAATAGTGAAAACATAATTACTCACCGAAAGAAAGAAAAAAATCATTATGAGCACTTTCGCTTAAATACTTCATCAGATGGAAGGGGAAGACTAAGACAGACAGTAGAGAATTAAAAAAATAAAGAACAGAAAAGAAACTGAGAAGCATTCAAGTGTGCGCCACTTGTGATCACGTAATAGTATGATAGTGGTACCAAGCTTTAAGTAAGTTGCGTTTAGTGTAGGAAAATAAGACTAATGGATTGAGTAGGTTTGTAGTGCAAAGAGACTAAATCTAAATCTAAATCTAAATCTAAATAATAATAATAATAATAATAATAATAATAATAATAATAATAATAATAATAATAATAATAATAATAATAAGAAGAAGAAGAAGAAGAAGAAGAAGAAGGACAAAGATAAAAAATCGTGTAATACAGGGAAAGTGAAAAGTAATAAAGAAATAAAAAACATAGATAATAATAAAAAAATAGAAACTAATAAATATAAAATGTTAGATGGAAAGTGAAGGAGTAAATAATAATAATAAAATAAATTGGCAAAGATAAAAAGAAATCTTGAAAATAACAATTATCTTGAAACCGAGAGCACTTTCATGACCTCTTCATATGACAACTTATTCATGGAGTACCTGCAACAATAAAGAATAACTGAAATAATAGTAAAAGAACGTTACCTTACAACATAAAAGAAAGTACGTTATTAGAGCCCTCAATAGACATTTCATTTACACAACAAGCAAAAGAGACGAGAAGAAGAGTAAAAATGAAGAACAGACAAGAGCTGTAAAGCGTCCAGCGATTAGTTTGTTGAAACCAACTGGACAGTTCTGACAGGGACTGGACGAATATGAACCAACTGGCAGGGCCGCTTTTACGCTTAGGCACGCTAGGCACGTGCCTAGGGCGCAAATATTGGAGGGCGAAAAAAGATAAAAAATTAAAATGCGCTGATAAAGAAAACGTTATTTCCGTTCCGATTGAGCTGCCTCGTCACAAACAAACTAGATCTCGGTGGCTAATATAAATGTGATACGTATAATTTTACTTTTGTTAATTGAAAATCAAGATTTATATTACTTGATAAATAAGAATACTTAAGGACAGTTGTCTGAGGATAACTGGGGGGTGAAAACCAACTATTAATTGTACTAATATTAGGAAAAATACTTGTTTTCTGCTATTACCAGTCAAAAGCCCAGACTGTAGAAATGATTCCTTATGCACTTTTTAATAATAATTTTCGAGATACCTATAAATGCAACCTCGGTCCATTTAAAACTACTAGTTTGTCACTAAGCCGTAAGGTAAGAAATGAACAAGAGTGGCCAAACCATGCAACTATCCTTTCCTTACGGCTGCCAGTTGCCAGTTCGAGACACGGTGGGTCCATTGGTGGTGGAGAATGGAAAGACTCTCCAAAGAGCGAAAACAAAGAAAGGGAAAATCCCTCCGAACCAAAACTAGCAAGGTAATAACTGAACGAAGGGAGTGCTCTGGAATAGTGGGGAGGCGTAACAATTTGAAGTGCCTAGGGCAACGAGAAGGTTGAAGACGGCCCTGCCAACTGGACAATTCTATCTTTATCTACTTTTTCATCTTCTTCACTCTTTCTGATAAGGGTAGGGGAAAGAACTTACTTTCTTAAAGAAGTTTATTTTCTTTATTGTGATAATGAGTTATAATGTTTTCTGGTAAGTAATTTGTTTTCTCCACCGGCATCGAGATTTATATATTCACTATATATGTTCGTGTGTATCATCCATACCGTTCATCCCAAAATTTCAATCTAATTTTGCAGATGTGGTCATGTATGCGTCATATAGTTCCTTAGTTTAAAAAGTTGCGTCCTATTCTTTCACGGGAAGCCCTATGATAACTTATATATATACAAAAATAAAGAAAACTAAATTCGTCGGCGAGAAGTTCTGAAGGTGTTATATGCAAGTACCCGGTGATTTTAAGTTTGTTTATGTCGAATCAGAATCTCATTGGTATTATTGCTTTCTCTTTTACTTTTTCATCCAAGCAAATCCAGAAATATCCTTACGATGTTGAGTCAGCGCTGCACTGACAACATCATCTGGTTTGTGGTGTCGTTGTGAACATTCACCCAACTGCTGGCCTGACTGTTCACTGCTCGACTTCAGTGATCTCATGGAAACCGGTAGACAGCGGGGCTAGAACATTGGCATAAGTATATACAGGGTGTTTCAAAACAACACTGACAACTTTTGAGAAGTGATTCCTAACACCAAGGTAAGACGAAAAGTATAGACCAATGTGGGTGCACAAATGCTTTCTTTCAGAATTATGGGCTGCCGAAAACATAAAAGAAAAAAAAATGAAGTTTAAAGGTCCATTGATCCAAAATTATGGGGCCTACCGTACTCGGGTCAAGACTTCACTTAGGAACTAATACGCAAGCTATCCAAAAATACATGTTTCAGAATCCTAAGGTTTTTACGCAACAAGTTTTATAGAGGCAGTATGGCTACGGGCATATAATTTGAAGCACTTGGCAACTACTTCTATAAAAAAATGTTGCGGAAGTACCGCAGGATTCTGAAACATGGATATTTGGATGGGGAACATACCAGTTCCTAAATAAAGTCTTCACCAGAGTACGGTAGGTCCCATAGTATTAGAGCTATCGACCTTTAATATTCATTTTTTTTTTTTTTTTTCATGTTTTCGGCAGACTATAACTCCTAAAGGAAGCATTTGTGCACTCAAGTTGGTTTATACTTTTCGCCTTATCTGGTGTTAGGAATCACCTTCCAAACGTTGCCGGTATTGTTTTGAAACAACCTGTATTTATATAAAAGAAACAATGAAAATAATTTGTTTCTCTGGACTATCACTGCCTGCTCACGAAGTCATTTCTTATCATCATTCTTCGTAGCTAACTTTTACTTACCTTAACCGTACTGAAGAAACCATGTCTTTCAGTACCACCGTTAGCGCTTTGATTTGGCACGTCATGTGTCACAGCATAATGCTGATTCTTTATTTCCTGAATACAAAATCTACCCAGCGCAACTTTGTTCTTTCTTTTAGTGGCCCGAAGTTGTTACCTTATGTTACACGTACAAATTTTCTTCACTTTTGAATTAGGAGTGGCGAATAACACAAGAGATTAAAATAAAAAGATTGTAGGCTAGTGGTTAGCATTCTAGTTTTGCAATCCGAAAGTTTCGGGTTTATGGCTAGCCATCCTGATTGAAGTTCTTACAGAACTTATCCTTGGCTCCACCAGACAAATGTCAAGATGGTACATTTAAATGAAATTACTACCCCACTTTGAAAATTTGTTAAATATATAACGTTTAAAGGAGTTGAAAGAAATAAGGACGCCTTTCGACGACAGAATATAACCTGTATAGATTCTGTCACTAGATACTAGATTCTCATAATTTATTTTACAGTTTCTTTTAGTACAAAAATTAAGACAAATTCAGTGGCGTATTTAGGTGGATTATCAGGCTCAAGCACCCGTCCCGAAATAAATTCGTTAGTTTTTCGCATTCCACGAACAATAATAATCGTTCTTACCATTTCTAAGAATTTTTCATTGACTTTGTATTATCTTATGCTTCTTTTTTTTTCACAAATAATACTGTATTTGTCAAATTTCATTCCATGGGTTCTGAGCGTTCCGCGAATTGCTTTTTTTATTTCTTTCGTTTCTCTTCTCATATTTTCTTCTGTTGTTGGTTGTGATTCAAGTCGGTCGTCGTCAGTAACATCAAAACTAAGAGGAGTTGATAAGCGAAACTGGTGTTTCACATCAACTTGCACGGATATCAACATAATGGGACTTTAGTTATTATAGCAAAGGAATATTTATATCGTTTAGCTATAAAGAAAGGTAAATGTTTCAATTAAAGAAAATCAAGTGGGAGAAATAAGTAGCCTGGGAAATTAGCTAGACCAAGAGAATGCTTCCTTTTCTTCTATGAATAGAATAAAAGGTTAAATTCACTGCTAAATTTTTGTGTGTATCATATTATATCAGATTCACCAGTTTGCAATTCTTGCCATAAAAATTCCAGTCAGTATATTTCAATTTTAACTTGTCTCAACATTTTCTTTCCGGTAAAAACGTACACAGATAAAACTAAATATTTCCACTTTTTTCTAAAATGAAATCAGTTAAGTTGAAATGAGATTACAAATATGCAACATGTGTTTGCAGGAGCGTCATTCCATATTTGCTTTGAGGGGGGGGGGGGTTAGATCCTCCACAAAACATATGAGTTTTACGTTTTTTCCTAGTATATTAGTAGACAATCGATAAAAATATTCTCAAACTCACGTTGGCAATTGCCCCTCCTGCTTCCCCGTGTTGTGCATAGCCCTTCCCGAAAAAAGACATAAATACGCCACTGCATAAATGATACTAGTGTGGATATTATACGGATCAATATATTTCCTTCAATTACTATCTGAAAATGTAAGTATGAATATTACAGGAACATACACGGTAATAACAATAAAGAGGTTAAATTTAGTGCAGAAACATTTTGGAAAAAAAGAACGAAAGGAAAGTCCAGTTCTATTCTTTAGGTCAACCAATGAAATAAGGGAACGAATACTCACCCTCTTCTCCTTCCTCCTCCTCCTCTTCTTCGCCTTCAAACTTGAAGTAACCATCAGGAGAGATTTGAGTTCCGGCGGTAATTCGACCAATTTGTGCTCGTAAATAATTCATTTCTTTACCAGGAAATGGTGGGAAAGATACAATCTGAAAGAAGTAAAGCCTTACATCACGTTTTCGTTCACCAAAAGGATCTAATCAATTCAGAGAAACAATAGTTTGTACTGAGAGTGGAGAAGAACTACCAAACTAAATTCAATTCTGAGAATATTTTCGAGATTTGCAATCATTCTCAAGTCAAGAGGAGAAGGAATGAAGAAAGAAAGAAACGAGAACATCTTAATGTCAATATGTGTCATAAAAACTGATTGTAAAGTTACTCTATCGTGGTTATGTGGTTAGCGTTTGCGCCTTTGATATGGGAGACCAGGGTTCAATTCCGAGCAGGAGTTTATGTAGCTCGAACCGCACATTAAGCTATATATCTACGTCTCATTAGATTAGATTAGATTAGATTAGATGTATTAATCATTCTGTAGAACATATTACACGTACGATTGTACAAAATGGTATAGAACTCGTCAGTACTTAAAATAGATACAATACCAAACCACATGGCGTAACAGCTCATTTTGTGGGCCTAAACCTGCTCGAGCGCCATCTGCTAACGAACGGCTTAACTATGTCCAGCCTAACGGCGAGAACGTCGTCCGCACGCTGTGACGCTCTGTCCCTAACAGGCGCATCAGAAGCTTTCCAGATCTAGTGGCCATCACGTCTTGTTTTCACGTGACTCCCCAGTTTGGCTCATGACGCCGAAAATTGGGAAGTACCGGCCGGGAATCAAACCCGGGACCACGCGGACATGATTCCAACTCTATCCACTGGACTATGGTGTCCCACAAAATAGATACAATACTTAGAACAAATACAATGCTCTTGTTTTTAATAACTTGTATATATATATATAGGCTAAACTAATTCTACAGTCCACATAACAATAATATATACATCGGCTTAATTATTGAATATTTGTATATGTTTGTATGTACCATCTATACCAGCGTTTCCCAACCGGTGTGCCGTGAATGGGCCGCTGGTGTGCCGCGAGGAAATCGAAACAAAATTATTAATTCTATAGCAATCAAATTACAAAACGTAGATAAAAATGTACATTTCTATTTCACAACACTATGGACCTCTACTATGAATCTACAATTTTAAGTTTCATACCGTGTTACTTTTTGTACATTTTTAATGTTGAAAAAAAAGTATTTATTATTGTTATGACCATTATTGCTTCTTTATTGTTGCAGACTATTTCGTAACTTGAAAATTTAAAATATCATTCAATTTCTTCGACAAAGCAAACATGCAAACAAATTACCTACATTTGTGTTTTAAAAGTAAAAATGATTTGTTTGTTCGTTCGCTATTTAATGATCTTCCTTTTTAGTGAAAGGTTGGATACAGTTTTCGAAAAAGAAAGCGTATTTGTAAAAACCTGAGTCCAATATTCCATTGCAATTGTTTTCTATTTTTAAATTAGAATAAAAAAAAAGCATAATGATGTACCACTGGGGAAAACTAGTGATCGAGCTTTCTTCTCTGTGAGAAGGTGATCAGTAATCACAGAAAAAATAATACCACTGTGTTTTATGTTTACAAATAATAATATCTATAAGTGTGCCGCGAGAATTCAAGTTATACCCGTAGTGTGCCGCAAGTTGAAGAAGGTTGGGAAACTCTTATCTATACAATAGGGATTTAATTATTTTTTGAAGTTTCACAATGAGGTGCTTAGGTATTCATCTATTGTTTGAAATGTGTTATTTAATAACAGTTTACACACTGAGTGGACAAAGGTATTCTTTTTATGAGTATTTTCATATACAGTACCCAGATAGTTTATTAAACAGTTTTACACCCAAATAGATATTTGATTTTCCGTATGCTGATGTTCTATGATACACAGCAGATAAGTTGTCTTTTCCACGCGTAAGATAGTTGTGAGTATCACCATCTCTTTTAATACGTATTATCCAAATGATCCCAAGTAATTTTGAGAAGTTCAAATATGTTCAAAGAAAACAACTGTCATTATATTCAATGATTCAAATAGTTTCTTACAATTGGTGCGTTTCAGTGATTTTGTAATGATTCTTATGACAAGCCTTGCTGTTGAAAGGGACGCAAAACTGAACTCCAACCAACAAAAATCTGACTGTAATTGTAAGAACATACAGGCCCGTATTTAGCTAAGTGCTATTCTGTGCTCGAGTACAGGGCGGCAGAATTTAGGGGGGCGGCAAAATTTTAGATTTTTTAAAGATTCACAATAAAGTAATATTTAAAATTAGCAACCCGCAGAGTCCTGCGCAAGCGCGAGAAAATATGTTAATGTGTTTAATTCGCTCGAATTACAGTAGTTACTAATTAGCTAGCTTATCTGATTATTTTTAAAAAATCATCCTCTCCCGCCCTACCCCAAGGGGTGAGGATGAACTTGAACATCATGAAAACTGATATCGTTAAACCCAGCGACCTTGAAAACTATGAATTCAATGTTAATGTCAATCATTTTCGATTTCATTTAAAATCTCGCCCCCTTCCTGGGGAGTGGAGTATAACCTTGAAGTTAAATTGGATTAAAAATGTCACTATTCATCTCAGCGACCCCAAAAACTATGAATTCAACTCTAATATTGGTCGTTTTCGGGGCAAGGGGGCGGCAAATTATTTAGAGCACAGGGGCGCACAATATATAAATATGGGTCTGAGAACCTATGTTGATTATTTTTCATTTTCCTGTTCTTTCCATTTTTAAGGCAGATAAACTATGTATCTTATACTTTTCGGCATATCCTTTCCTTAATACAATCTTTTACTATAAACTATTTCGTTTTCTTACTTTTGTGTATTCTTTAGTCCAATGATTGATTTCTTCTGTTTAACGTTCCATGGTTATCCTTCGAAACTAAGGCAGACGGCGATGATGATAATAAACGAAATGGTGGAATGAAGAAAGCAGGGAAAAATGGAAGAATCCCGAGAAAACCCATGCATACAGTTTCTGTCCACTACAAAGCTCACTTGGCGGGAACTGAGATTGAACCAGAGACCTACACATTAAAAGCGTGCGCTCGACCTTTGAACCATCGCGGATAGAAGCATGGGACCGCGATGAACCTTGTAACCTTGAAGGGACACAAAAGACAACAGTATGCTGATAAGGAAAATCCCCCATGAGGGGGGCCTAAGGGAATTACGAGGGGTAACTACGAGTGGCCGCCATGATAGATAGACGATAGCGACAATGTCTCTACACGTTATTAGCTTTCAAACGAGGTTCCACACGATGGGGGTTGCTATTTAAAATCTTGTTGTTACCCCCCATAACCCTCTTAAGCGCACCTCATGGGGGGTTCTCCATATCAGCATAATGTTGTATTTTATATCCCTTGAAGGTTACAAAAGGTTTCATGTTTCTATCTGCCTTGGTTTCTTCAGGAGACGGGCCTTAGTGTTATTCGTGGATCGCACTGTATATACAGCGGCGGATCTAGAAATTGTTTTTGAGGGCGCTGGAACAAAATAATTTAGAAAAACAGTGGAACTCATTTTTGCTCCTCAAATTTGATAGCAATGCATAATACACTTGCATATAGTTAAAAATAGGCTAGTTCATGGAACCAAAGAAGTGACATTCCCTGATATTCTACCTAATCTATTTAAAAAGTTTATTTTATTAATATTGTTACATTGTTCAATGTATCTCATTGTAATATTTTTTTCTGTATTATTAATGAGCTAGGATTGAATGAAATCTTCGGGAAATACATAAAATACTTTATGACAAAGAATACATATCACAAACTTCACGTCAAAACAGAACTAGAACTAAAAAATACAAAATTTATATATCTTTGCTTCAGTCATACAGAAATTACAATCTTCTGGAATGTTTCTTGGCGAAGAGATCCACTACTTCAGACACATCAATTGAAATATCTTTGTCAATATTCATTAGGGCTACCTACTAAGTCTGTCTTGACCCATCGTTGTTCTCAGATAGGATTTTACCAATTTTAAAGTAGAGAAACTTCTTTCTGTAGAACATGTTGCTAGTAAAACAGATAGAAGATGTAGCAGTTGTTTTATGTTTGAAAAAATCACAAGATGGATCTTGATAAGCCCCAATGTTTTCGCTCAAAGTCACTTCACTTTTCAGTTCAATTTCACTTCCGCATAGATTCTCATGGTAAATTTGTGAAGATTTTACAACGCTTTCTTCATGCAATTGTGCCGTAAATCCTGGAACCAAACTAAACAAAGGCATCACTTTTGAGTTTGTTAAAGCAAATCTTGAGGTCAGTTCACTTATGAGATGATCCAAAAAAGGAATATACACATTTGTGTTGAAATATTCATGTGGGGTATGTGCTTCTACATTTGAGTAGTGAGTTTGGCGTTTTACAGTCCTAGGCAGGAATGCAATTGTCACCGGCCTAAAGCTCACTTAAAAAAAAAAAAAAAAAAATTAAAAGAGACATTGGAAAAATAGATTTATTCTGAACTTTATTAACCAAGCCTCGTATATTCCAAACATTCTAGAAACTCTTCTCTCATCGCTTTGGTATGCCTTTTTGTCTGTGTTGGTGAGCCTCAGTCAGATTTTGTGGCTAAATATGGACATACGATGCAGAGACAATGACTCCCTTTGTGAACGCTTTCTCGAGTCCGGAAAAACGGGAAAGTTGCAATAACACCTCTGTCTTGTCATCGTCTATTACTGGTTGGTTAATTCGAAGCATCCGTATTTCTTCAGCCAAAGAGCTTGAATTCAGCATTATACGTCATAAACGGGAAAATCCCGTCTCAAGCATTCATACGTAGAAGCTAACTAGGAAAAGCTTCAGTGTTTCGACACCCTTTGTGTACACTACCTCCTCGCTGTCGTGTGCTAGGCGAGACAGCCAGTACCTACTCGAGAGCAGCGTCCACGCTGTCTGAAGTTACGTACCGTACGCACCTATCTCCAAGCGTGTGAGTTATCCCTCCGTGAGATGGATATAAGGACTTAATTAATTATAAAGGTGACTAACAATTTAATCGCAAAGTGTCTTGAACGTGAGAACGTAGCAGTTTTATCTGCGAAACGTTTTGATGTGACAAATAAGTCGAATTTACTGTTCATTACGGCAAATATAATGTAAGTGAAACCCCGAAGTACGATTCGTCCGGGACTATGGACTAAAAATCATATTTGTAGCGCCAGCTTGGGATACTCATCGAGAAAGCAGCAGTCGGAATCCAAACCCAGGACATTAATTCCAGGAGTAGCATCTGCGATTGAATCCAGGACATCGATGGAACTACTTTGTGGGCTAGCCGAAGAATGACGTGAGTTGTTTTTATTTACATGCCACGCCACCTTAACGTCAATATTTAGTAAAGGGTTATAAAGTACAGTTATATTTTAAATTCAAGTGCCTGTAATGTTTATGTTTATCAAGTAACATTATACATTTACTATCTAAGTTTGAGTCTATTATTTGTTGTGAAGTTAATGTTTAGTTTTATCATATTCGTAGCCTAACAAATCTATTTACGTTGCCTGCATTTACGCCTGTTATGCTTCCAGCCACCGCATGGCGAAGCTGTAGGCATGGGCATTGATCATAGTCGTCGTGAGATAGCTGGAAAATAAAAAGGAGAAAAGGGCAAGGTATGAGACTAAAAGATTAATCCGAACCACGACGTACACAATGGTCACACAATGGAGGGTATACGCGGGTATACGGCGTATACCCACCTCTAAGTTTTGGAAACTATCGTATAGCCACCTAAAATTTAGGAAATACGTGGGTATACGCTACATTACATTCATAGTGTACTGACTTAATTGAGAGAAAAACTACTTTTTATGTACAGTATCTCAAAAAAAAAAAAAAAATCACTAAACAGCTGGTCGCCAGGCTGTGGTCGCGAGTCATGTCTAAATTTAAAAAAAAGAAAGAGGAAAACATCACTCTGAACCTTCAGTAGTTTTTTGCTCAAGATGTCACATGCGCTGTCCTTACCTTCTGAAAGCTGACCTCCGGTACTATAATAGGTCTAATATAAAGCCCAGTTGCTTCTAAATGTTTTTCTTGGAAACTCTTAGAAACTCTTTTGTTTCTAAATATCAGTGGGAGATAGAGTTGAGTGGTGAGGAGTGTAAAGAGTAGGGCATATATTCAGATGGTGACATTGAAATTGTTCTGTTTTGACATAGCAATGACCATAGTTTTCACGCCCTCTTTGGTCCAAATTCAAAGTCTACCTATTGGATACAATTTGAGCAAGGCAATACGGGATGGAAACAGTTCCTTTCTAATCATGTAAGGAGGTTCCGAAAGAAATGAGTCTTTACTTTAGTTTAAGGGTTAAGAGTAAATTAAATGAATATATTTACGCCAAGCAAGCGTTGGCCCTCACAAAAATAACAAAACAACATGACCTATCGTCGGTATGGTTGAAGCTTTCACCGTCGTTCCCAATATCATCAAATACAACAGCGAACTTCGGATTAGTACTGCTCATTTGTGGCCGCAATTGACATCAAAGAAAGTGGCGATTGATTTTCATAAATACTCAGCAGCTAGTACTAGTAGTAGTTTTTCCGCAATCTACTGGACAAAACAACAACAACAAAAGAAAAAGGATGGGGTAAAATAAACATTTTTCTTTGTTGTTTTTTCGTTCAGATAAAAAAATATTTGAAGAAAATTTGTTAACAGGGTGAGGTGGAAACAAAAGTCAGGAAAGACTTAGCGTATGAGCATGTCACAGCAACCTTTGAACATTTCAGTAGAGCCGTCACTTGCAATAGCCGAACTTTATTTGCTTAGTAGTGTTTAAACTTTCTTTTTAGGTTGACGAATTAAGAGTTGCTTCGCAATTTGCAAGATGTCCAAGGTGTTAGAAAATTGGTTAAAAATGAAAAGAGACAATAGCTGTGTAAATCCCGTTGACGAAAATGTTAAAGCAAAGATATCGAGAAATAGGGAAGAAAAATCCAAAGAACAAGTTAATTTCCCAACTATTCAGAAACAGATGTAAGTATGTTTGTTTATTAATTTATTGGTTTCACATCATAAAGGTTGTTATAGGATCTCCGGCTTGATGACGAAGATGTCAGAGGGATAAGATCCTTTGTTAAAGACATTACAAAGGAGATTAATTGGGGCCTACAAGTTAGCACTATTCCGATATTTGCGTGGTGCGAATGAAGAAAAACCTGTAAAGACAGCTGATCTGCAAAGTGGTTTCCACACCTTCTTCATCGATTGATGATGATGATGATGATGATGATGATGATGATGATGATGATGATGATTATTATTATTATTATTATTATTATTATTATTATTATTATTATTATTATTATTATTATTATTATTATTATTATAGGAACGGCCCAGGTTTAAATTTTGCTGGAAATAGCTGTGCGAGTAATTCTATTTGTAAAAAATTGATAGCCCATCAGCATTGTTCTTTTTTTTTTTTTTTTTTTTTTTTTGACATTAAGTGAATGGTGGAATAGTACATCAGCTTTTAAGTTTGGGCAGTGTCCTTTTCAAATCCTTTTGTCTGACAGCGTGCTCAAGGCTTAATAATTTAATAAGCAGTGATAGAACACCGTTCAATATCTGCGAAAATGTCTGATCACGGAAATTGTAATTTACCTAGAAGAGCTAGACAAGTGGATTTTCTTATTTGCTTTCTCGGTTTTAATTTCTAAAAAATCTTAAAAATTCAAATTTGAATTTAAAAAGTGAAAAATCTCCCATTTTTAGTTTACAACTTTATTTCTTTTAGAAAGACTTTAAGGAGGAGAGAGTTTTTTGTCTGTATTTTTCGTTTTTTTTCAGAGTGTATATTTATTTTATTTTATTTATTTAACAATCGCTAGATACAGCTAAGAGGCCATTTTATACTGGATACCTACATCAATAATAACAATGGAAAGGATTTGGGAAGGTATCGGCCACGGCCTGTTTAGTAGGTATTATCCCGGGATTTGCCTAGTAGGACTGAGGAAAACCCCATTTAGGATGGTTGGCAGTGGGAATCGAACCTACGACCTCTCAAATGCGAGGTGAACGCTCTAGCAATTAAGCTACTTCGCTCGGTAAGATTGTCATTTGTGATTTTTTCTTTTTGAATTGCTCCTGCGGGAAACTTGAGCCTCGACCCGAAAGAAATTATTGGACTAAAGTTTTAAGTGGGTATAATGATACTACCCGACTCTAGCATCAAGGCTTAATTCAGCCATAAATTGGCATCGAATTGGAAGTACAGCCATTTCTACAACCTGACTTACTTAACGCAGAGAGTTAAACAAGGTCTTAAATTAACCTATGATACTATAGGTAATCTTTTTCTTAGTTTCCGGTTGATAGGTTAAGTGTTCGATAAGTATTCTCCAAAATGTAGCTCTCCATCCAGATTTTTGTTTTTGTTACTTCATATACATATTCTGCTTGTTCTAACCTTAATAGCCAAAAGACTAATAAGTGTTAGAGGAAGCGTTGTGGTGAATTTCACAGGAAACCACACCTGTGTTGTCAGGAAATACCAAGTCAAGAGTATGGAGAAAGTAGATACAGAATTTCACAAATTAAGTCAGGGTCTCATAGATAATTGTGGATTAAATGGAGCAAGGTTTAATTAAGTTTTGCGTAATTCCCGAATATCTTGAATGTGGTATTTTTCGAAAATACAAGTATGGTTTCCCCTGAAATTCACCATACTACAGATTCTACTAACTATTAGTCTTTGAGCTATTGATGCTCAAAGTTCAATTTTCTGCACTTTCCCGCGCTAGTAATTCGGAAAGGGTACCGCTTTCGACTTCGATATAATAAACTTTTTCTTGCTTGTTTGCGTGTCTAGTTTCAATCCCCAAGCGCTGTAATAGGAATTATGAAACACCCTATATATATATATATATATATATATGTTTGTGTGGGTGTGGGTGGGTGTAACAAAGGATGGAGCGTATACCCACCTAAAATATTAGCATTACATCACTGGTATAGGAAATGTTATATGGACATCACGGGAAATAGCAATCTCTTCGACCTTATTAAAGTTCTTACTGTAATATGGCCATTCCTAGTACAAAACGAAAATCCGCAGAAACACCCAGTGTACTTCGAGACATTAGTACAAAACTTCTTCAGTTAGCATCACCAAACAAAAGTTCTTCACTGCTACTCTCGCAATTTGGCTGTTAAGGACATCGGCATTCGTAATTGAAAAGACCAGCAGTTAATATCTAAAGACAAACAGAAGAGGAAGCCTCGACCATCAATTTCCATAATTCAGATGAAAACCTATTTATCACTTCAGCGAAATGCTCAGCATTTTTAGTGTGAATGACCTCAAATTCCTCTTGCTTTGGTATTCTTTTTTTTTGGGGGGGGGCTTCATCCCCCCTTTAAATCCGCTACTGATAAAAACTACATATTTGTTGGAAATGTGAACTTGGAAATCAGACTTTTTTTTTTTAATTTTTTTTTTATACTTACACTTTGCTGAATAACATTTGTATGTATGAAAGTATGAAAGTATGAAAGTAAAGTATGAAAGTTTGTAAGTATGAAAGAAATCTGACTTCCAAATTCACATTTCTAACAAATATGCAGTTTTTATTGAGTTTCTCAATATCTCTTTGTGCGGTTATCCAGTCTTAATAAAATCCAGTATGGACAAGAATATACCTTTAAAGAGATCTAAAACTAGGAAATATCCTTCTTGGTATTCCAAGAATTTGATTTGATTAATCAAAGCCAAAGAAAATGCTCACAAGAGATTTAAGTTTACTGGCCTAAATAAACATTACACTGTCTTTGCTCGTATACGTAAACAATTTAAATATAAACTACGGTTGGACATGCTTGTTTATATACACAATATGGAGAATGCTTTAAAGCATGCACTCCAAAAATTTTGGAAATTTGTTAACAAAAATAAAGGCCGTATAAACCAAGCCTCTGAGCTTATGGTTAGTGATGTTTATGTATCTGATCCCAAAACTCTGGCTAATGCATGGGCCCAACTATTTCAATCTATATATCAAAAGCGTCCTTCTCTTCATAATATATTGATCTACTTACCTTAGCTGGTAATAAATCCTTCTACCCTATTATTACAGTTGAACAAGTGACGAAAGTCGTACACAGTCTTAATATCAACTCTTCCTGTGGTCTAGATGGTATACCTGTTTTCATACTGAAACGTATTGTGTCCACTATTGCTCCTAACTGACATTGTTTAACTGGAGTCTGCTTACTTCTGTTTACCCTGATCATTGGAAAATGGTTGTTGTTGTCTCTATTCCCAAAACTGATGGAGAAAAGCTAATTGACTGTATAGACTAATTTATCTATTGAGCATCATACCTAAAGTGTTTGATAAATTGATATATAATTATTTGTACAATCATGTTTGTCCTAACATTACTATGTATCAACATGGTTTTATGAAAAATAGATCAACCACAATGAACTTGACATGTTTCATGGCTAATGTTCTTCCTATTCTCAAGAGTAATGGGCAAACTGATGTAATCTACTTTGACTTTTCTAAAGCCTTTTATAAGTTACCGCATGACATTTTAATGTATAAGTTAAAATTCTATGATCTTTCCATTATATTTATTGCTTGGTTAACATCATATTTGTCTCAAAGAAAATTTATTGTTAGATATAAAGGTAGTCTTCCTGATGTTTATAACATTTACTCTGGTGTGCCACAAGGATCAAACCTGGGACCACTTTTGTTCCTTATATCTATTAATGATATAACTGAAAATCTAGATTGTAAATGTTTAATGTATGCAGATGACTTGAAAATTTATAAAACCATTGTAAATTTGGATGATTGCTTGGTAATTCAAAACAATGTCAATAAAATACATTGGTCTAAAAATAATGGATTGCCTTTAAATTGTAAGAAAACCTATTCGATGAGTTTCATGAACAAAACAAATCCAATCTACTTTACTTATAATGTTAATGATATTCCGATCAGAACTGTAGATACTATTAGAGATTTAGGCATTGTTTTTGACAGTAAATTACTGTTTAATCAACACGTTGGGGATATAACTTCTAAAGCGAGAAGAAATCTTGGCATTCTGAAATGCATGTCCAAACACTTCAATTCTGTCAAAACCTGCCTCATTCTCTATTACCCTAATGTCAAAAGTCATCTGGAATATTGCTCAAGTATATGGAACAGAAGTACATATCATATATCAAATACCTTGGAAACGATTCAAAATCTTTTTCTCGCTTGGCTACGTTGGTGTTATAAAGGTATACCTTTACATGAAGTTAGATTATCATTGGGTATACTGAAGTTGTTGGATAGAAGGATTATTGTTGATGTCAAAATGTTGCACTCAATTCTTCATGGTAATTTGAATTTATTATCAATGGTAACTTTGCATGTAACTAGTTATCATACACTAAATCCCAAAATTTTTAGACCCATTCACTGGCTCAATAATGTACTCATATATAAAACTCTATCAACGACCAATGATCTTGCTAACATTATTGACATTTTTGAACAGAATTTCAGTGTTATTCAAAGGCATTTGTATACTTATTTTATAAGCAGCTGAGAGTATTTCCTTTTTTTCTTTTATATAAGTATACGATTTGCTTTACATATGATTTCTGTATCCTTTTTTTTTTCTGCATGCGTTAATTTTATTCAATTTTATATGATGTTTATTTTCATCATTTGTATGTTTTTATTTGCTTAATGGAGTTTATAATTGGACAAATAAGTCTGTAATTTCGAGATTTCAATAAAATTATTATTATTGTGAAAAGGAATCAATGGTATTATGCTTTGCAGACAATGTCGTTCAAATCTATTCCTCTGCTTCGGTAAGTGAAAAGGATTCTGAAGGTCCCATTTTGAACATATTTTGCATGATAAATTCGCAATTGTGCGTTTAGTGTTCCCTTTTACTTTGTAAATTGTTCCTGGCTTATTCCTATAGACCTGGAATTTGAAGAAATATCTTTTTGTCCAAGGGGTCTGGCGAGCAGTGCGGTAAGTTACATCGTGTTGTTGAAAAAAAAAAAAATAAGAAAAAGAAATAAGAAAAGAAAAGAAAAAGAAGAGAAAAACATATATATCATGATTTTCAAGTTGAGTGTGATTTGCAAGTTAAAAATACTTTACCATAATCATGTATATCTCGCCATTGGAGTAATGTAATTGCCGGGTTTGTCCTCAAGAATGCCGATCACATGATTGGCACGAAAACATACCACATAGTGGGTTTCTGAGAATGTAGGAACACTTTGTGAACTGTGTGCGTATTTTCATGTACTTAGATCAGTAAATCAATTGTTCTATAGGTTGATTACATTTGACCATATATTCTTTGCAATGCACGAAACATCTGTCAAATTGAACACTCATTTTTTTATGGTAAATTTGAATAATTTCTGCACGTTGTTGAATTGTGTATTCAGTCATGATAACTTGCCGCACATTACTACACATAGCTGTCTCAGTTTTATCTAGCCGATTCAGTCAGTGTTGTCAGGACACTATTTTAAAGTTCTGACGTTCTTTCTAGTAAACACTTTATAATGAAGGACTTCTAGTAAATATAGAAAAATATAAGTACTTTCGCTAAGTATTTTATCAAATAGGTAGGGAACACGTGCAAACAGAAAATAGAAACTAAAAGAAGGATGTATTATTATTATTGATTTATTCTAAAACTATATTACAGTTTCCTTTTATTCAAAACCTTCAATAAACTTTGTAGGAGTTAAAGAATTTAAATGTGAGATCGTGATTTCTTTGATCCATATTATATTTATCCATATTCATATCTATAGGGTTACTTACTTCTTTCTGCAGGTTTCCAGTGAAAAACTTCTTTATTTTCCTAGCTGTGGTTATTTCTTGTGGTGTGACATCAGGTAACTCAACCCATTCATCAGCAGGAGAATTACACACATAGAAAACCTGAAAACAAATTTTATTATCTTTCGGAAATTTCAACAAACTTCATTATTAACAAAAAAGCAGGTTAAATTCACCTGTTTCGTGGTAGAGAGTAATTATGGAAATCACAATTTTACTTACCAATTCAGTTATTTAAGATTATTGTATAATACAATAAGCAGTGCCACATTTCCAATTAGGTCAATTAGGCTAGTGTCTAGAGCGCAAAATTTTTGAAGGGCGCAAAATTTAAAAATTAAATAATATTTTAAAATTCTTTTTGTATGAAAAAGTTACAAAACAAGAGCAAATATAGTATTTCATGAACAAGCTTTTTCTTTTTTCTTTTTTTTCTTTCTTTTCTTTTTTTTCTTTTTTTTTACTATTCTAATATGTTTAATGATAGCGTAAGAAGTCTAAAAATAATTCGTAACATATTTCCCAATTCTTCTTCTTATTTTTTAATTATATAAGTTTGGTTTTTAAGTTAGGGATGAAGGAGTGGTTGAAACATCTAATTATTGGGGAAGTCGACAGCAAAAGTGCCTAAGGGTGCTGAGCTCCTAAATACGGCATTGATAATAAGACGCGTCTCGAGAAGAAGCCACACGCATATAATTTAAAATTTCTTCACTTCAACTGTGCTTATCTTTGCACCCGTGATTCCTCTTCGTTTTAGTTTATATTGATATTTCGAATCGCGTGCGAATCATGATTGCAACCATTTCTTACCTCTGAAGGCTGGAACTCCAATATTTTCATCATTAACTGTTCTGTTAAGAGAATGAACCCAAAGAAATTCGGGACCAAACTAGTTTCACAGAACATTTCTTAAACTTTAACACTCCAGTTCCGATTTATTATCTTTCCACTAGCAATTCGAAGAAATAAGCTATTTTTGTAATGGTTTTTGCTCGCAAAATTATTTCACGATCTTTGTATGATTAAAATGTTCCCTATAGCATTTTTACCAGTGTAACTTCCCTCACCAACCACCGCCTATGCATACGGCATGAGTTTAATTATTCGCTGTAACTTTCCGCTGGCTCTAAATACAGAAATAAAAAAAGCAACCAAACATTAGTTTTTTTCTTTCTTTCTTTTTCATGTCAGTGAATCTAATATCGTCGGGAAATTGTCCATCACAAACTCAAACAACTCAACAACAATACGCCATACATAGGTAAACAAATGAATATCGAAAATCATATCATAGTGATATTTTCCCGATCATATTTTTTGAACAATTATTCCAAATGCTCTAAAAAAAGTAACACTCATGCCATTGGTAAAAAGAAGACACACTTGAATAAATTTCTTATTGCGCTTTTTGTACTAACTTGAGAATACTGAATTCAATGGAAATATCTGTTCATGGGGCTGATGTAAAATATATCCTATGTAAGAGCATACTAAAAGCAAATGTTTGTAATAATATTACAATCAATAATTAAGGAAGCAACACTAAGAGTAAGCACTTGAACACAAGTATACACGGAAATTGCAAACAGTGATTAAATTCAAAAGGCGTAACGTAGTCGCTAAGGCGTCTACCTGCCAAGGGGGTGATCTGTTCCAACCTCGATGGAGGCCAGAAATGTTTTTCGTTCTACTCTCGTTTCAATGCGGGTCTGAGATTTACTACTTCAGCTCTATGAGTGCCAAAGTTAAGAAAATGTGGAGTCTTCACCTTCTACACACAGCCCTTTTTGTTATGTCTGTTCCAAAAACATACGATCTTTAGTTTACTTTTCGATTAAAGTCAATATGAGAAGGTAAATACTGTTTTCTTATCAGGATTAAATTAAATTGTAATTACACTATTAAAAGGAAATTTTTAAATTTACATGGAATTGATTATCTTAATAAAAATATACTTTAAAACTTTTTTCTTTGTACTCTTTTAATTATTTAGTAATAAATAGGTTAAATATTGACTTATACTCTCTATATATGAAAGGTAATTGAACAAATTATTCACTAAAATTAAGGAAACAGATCATATAATATATAATATATTTTAAAATAATATTGAGTGAATATTACCGGCATACTAAAAAAGGAAAATACATGCAACATAGAAAAAAAGTTATATTATATAGAAGTAGGTCAATCTCCTTCTCTTTTGAAACTCCAGAAGACACTACATCCCTGCGGTTTAGGATGTCATACATCTCTAACAGTAACAGCTATTGTATCACTAATATAATTGAATATAAAAGTAAAATTGTAAGCATTTAAGCATGATTTTTCTCCATTATTTGTTTCAATTCTCGAAGCATCTCTTGACATTTTTATCCAGAAGTGTCCTGTTAATTCTCCGAAGAATCGTGATCATTAATGGATAACATGCTATTCCATTGCTATTTAGCCGGTTTAATCATCTCTATAGCTTCACATGGTTTGTGTAGCTTACGAAAAAGAAAACAACATAATGTACACACCAGGTGTATCAAGCTCTGTACCTCAAATGGGCAAATAGTCATCAGTGTACAAAAGTGCGATCCGAAAATAAAAAATAAAATAAAAATAAAGTAAAAAAATTAAAAAGTTGATAGCTGATGTGTCTAAAAAGCGAGAAAATACATAAAATTAAATAATAATGTACTTCGTAAAAAAAAAAAAAAAAAAAAAAAAAAAAAAAAAAAAAAAAAAACAGAAGAAACCATGGACATCTACAAAGGAGGAGAAAGGGCAAGAATGGGCCGTACTCTTTCCCTGGAATTCAAGTGAACTAATAATTTGAATCTAGTTTTCGGTGAATTTTCTAAATTTGATTCTCGAACATTTTCTTTACCTCTGTTTCCGGCTTCTCTTAAAGTCATCAAAATATAAAAACATGCTTTTCATTGAAAACTATGCCCTGAATACCACACAAATCAGTCATCAGCGACTCCTCTCCACACTCTTCTTCCATAATACATTGAACTTTATCTACTAAAAGACCATAACCATTTGAAAAAGACTACAAACGTTGGTCCTTCCTGTGAAAAATCCTACGGACACCCATGGAAAGGACATAAAGAAATCCAGATAGCAGGTGGATACCTACAGTTTCTTTAACGACAGCTGACATCTTTTTCCTGCAACATCTGGAGGCACGCTGCTCGCACTAGCGATTTTCAAAATGAATGAATGCCTGTTAACTTGTATCTCGCTGGGGCCTTGTTCCTTTTTATAAGTGAGACAGGTATTTCACACTGTGACCCGACTTCCAACATTCAATATCGACTCAAGAGAAAAGAGCATCCATGATCTGCTCAACAGAAAGAAACATCATCTATCTCCTTTCTGTCCTTCACTAATTTCAAGCATGGACTGTCGAATGCAATGAACCATACACACACCAACTGCCCTACAACTACATTTCACTATCATCCTTAGAATATCACGTATGTTAAACACTGTATTCATATAGGAAATCAGGATTTCCGATTTTCTTCAGATAAGGATGAAGTGTGGTGTATACGAGGGCTAGTCAAGAAAGACTTGGACTGATTTTTTTTTCTAGGCAATTTATTATTACTCAGCAACAGGCACATGATCCTTTTCAAAGTAGTCCCCGCCCATTTGAATGCAATTTTTCATTCGAGTCTTCCAGTCCTCAAACACGTGTCGCAGGCCATTCTTTGAGAGGTCCTTCAAAACCGCCTCCGATGCCTTCAGAACCTCGGAATTATCGGAGAAGCGGCGTCCACGCAGTCTGGATTTTAGGGTAGGGAATAGAAAAAAGTCGCACGGTGCGGTAGGCGTCTCCACCATCCTCAAACCTTTGCAACAGCTCCCTACAAGTCTCCACTCGAACGGCCTTCTGCTCTGGTGTCAGGAGTCGCGGAATCCATCGCGCACACACTCGGCTCATGTGGAGGTGGTCATGCAAAATTTTGAAGGCACTGCCATGAGATATGCGTAGTGCGGCTGCCAGATCGTCGATACTGATGCGGCGATCTTCTCTAACAATGACTGCTGCCGTGTTAATGTTCACCTCAGTAACAGCTGACGCTGATACACCTGGTCCACCGGCTTTCGTGATTGTCATTCGGCCCTCTTTAAACTCTTTGAACCACCAGAACACGGTACTTCGTGGCAGAGCGTCATCTTTGTAGGCTGCTCTCAACATTCCTAGAGTTTCTGTTGCACTTTTCCCCAGGCGATAGCAGAACCGTATAGCTGCAAATTGTTCATCTCGTAATGACTCCATTTCTTCTACAGGCGACTTCTAGAGGCGGCGCAGAACATCACCTGCAATAAAAAGTCGTGGTTACCAAACATGCAATGATTCCTTAACAACATTTTATATATATGCACAGCAAGACCCACCCTACTTGTATGCCAAACTATGAAGCTCCAGCGTTAACAGAACTGCCGGGAAAAAAATCAGTTCAAGTCTTTCTTGACTTGCCCTCGTATAATGATTACTACGGATGGCAAAGAAACCAACGTGATAACCAAGATCGGGATTCGAACTTGGAGTACGTTCAGCACCTGTGCATTGACAGCTTAGCTAATGTCAACTTGAATGCACACAAAGCTATCTGTACGCAAATGCTGTTTTCCTGCAAATTGTGATGCCATTCAAACAGAACGAAGTCTTGTTCCAACCTCATCACAAACAACTGCAATAAACCACTATATTAGAAGTTATGGATTAAGCAATGAAAGCTAAAACATACTACGACGAACTATTACGCACATAACATGTATAAAGGAAAAATCCTGAATCAAATACACACATGGTCCAATTTACTATACGTATATTATTCATATTCTTGGCTTTCTACATATTTACACAAAGATTTAAAAAAATAAATGAAAGAAAAAAATAATAGAAGAATTGAACAGCACACCCAACGCAGATTTATAAGTTAGGCCACCATCTTTCCGAATAAAGTATCGATCTTCCTATTTCTCTCATGAAGCCCCGCCCATGGATCTGGAACCCAGGCATAAAATGAAGTCTCAAACCCCTCGTCTGCACATGTACTCTCATTGGCTGGAGCATTATCATGATGTGTAAGGAAGATATGGGAGAATACGTTATCAGAATAGTTCACACGAGTGACGTTCAAACGTGAACAAAGAGTTGCATTATAATGTAAAAAGAAAGAAAATGCAGAAATGGAACGAAATGCACTTCTTTCAGTCCATTGCACAAAATAAGATGAATGTCCTCAAAATTAGTTCATAATAAAGATCACTATATGTAAGGATAAAGTAAACTGAGGGAAATCGGGACCTTCCTTTGATTAATTTCAATCTCTCCCTTTTTTTTAAAGTTTCATTTGAGTAATTTCGATTTATTTCTCTCCTATTCTGTAAAATAATATATTTTTATTGTCATATTGTTGTTTCATAATATTGATTATATTTGGCTATATCCTTGCCTAACTTTGGATATATATCTTTCTGTATATTATAATCTTCTGTTGTAATTTTATTATGTACTAGATATATTAGAATATTTCTCCTATCTTTTAACAAATAAATATAAATATCCTATATTCTTTTGTCAATAATTACACCTCATTTCCTTTTATGTCTCAACTCCATAGCCCATGGAATGTACTGGTCGAAAGATATGAGTGAGAGGAAAATATACAGCATTCAACACATTAAATTGGGTGACGGATAATATTCTGTTAACTGATACTACCAGGATTATCTGATATTCTATTTCGTTATTCGGATATGGTTACTCTTGCAATAAGATTCATGTTAGAATATTTTCTTGAATGTAATCTATTGACAATGTGCATTTGGTCAATAGCTTGCATACCAGAAAATACATGGTGTATCAAAAGGACTTTATAACTTTGAGAACTCATATTGATTCATTTGTTTAGCTTACAGACATGTTTTGGTGTAATTTTGTAGTAAAATACATAATTTTTTTAACCTTATGCGTAAAGAGGTTCAATGTGGCTTCCATTGGTGATGGGCACACATTCCATCTGAAGTCTCACTTGCTCTACAACGTCTTCACTGGGACGCAGTGGCGTAAATAAGGGCCCCGCAGACCCCGCATTGCAGGGGTCCCAAGCCATCAAGGGGACCCCAAGTCGTGAAGTGGGACGTAGAGAAGGGGTCCCACTCCAAGCTGTCTGCGGGGAGGCCTCCGAGCCTTTAGTTACGCCACTGCTAAGACGACCTGAAGATTTGTTGTGTCTTACGGAACATCCAGTTTCAATAAAACATTTATGCCACTGATAAATAGTAGACCTACTGCGAGGATCTTTACCAATTTTGTACGAAAATTACGTTACGCAGTTGTCGCAGACTTAGATTCTTCAAACCAAAACACACAGCTAACACGCTCGGGACTAATAAAAACAGCCGTCTTTGCTGCAACTGCCGCTAGCATTTGTGGTGGCTTGTTTTTGAACTAGTGTACTACGTGAGTCAAAACTTGATGTATTTTGTTACAAAATGAAACCAAAAGCTATGTTTGTAAGATAAATGAATAAATCAATACGAGTTTTCAAAGTTGTAAAGTCCGTTTTGATACACCCTGTATTATTATTCAATATTTCCTAGTGAAAGGCCAGTTGAGAAAAATCTGTAATAATTTCACAATCTACGCGTAGGATTTATAATTCTAAAAGTAAATCATGTTTAATTTACGTATAATCTACGTATATATTAGAATCAAATTTTTATTGGTATTGTATTAAATCTCGAAATACAATTGAGTAATTTATTCTCACATCTTTATGAAGTATTAGTATAAACAAAAGAGCTACTTCAAATACTAATTTCTAATCTTTCAAAAGTTGCGTTATATCTACGTTTCATGTAAGAAAGGTTCGATTCCAAAAGTCAGCTCTAGAAGAGAAATTTACAAGGTTGTTAATATTTACCTTTTTGTTGGCTCCCATACCAGGGTCCTCTTTTCCTGTTTCCACAGGTGGCTTGTATGTAGATTTGGGGGCGTTGGGAACCACGAGCGGAGGGAGGACTAACATTTGTTCTTCTTCCTCTTCCTCTTCCATTTCCTCCTCGTCAAGTTCTTCTCCCTCTTCAGCCTTTTGAGCTTTCTTCGCTTCTGCTTCCGCCTCCGCTTTGGCCTTTTCTTCTTCTTCTCTCATTTTCTCCTCTTCTTCCTTAAGCCGAGCCTCCTCCTCTGCTTGAGCTGCTGCCTCAGCGGCAGCTTCACGTTGCTGTTCAGCTTCTTCCTATATTCAGGAATAAGCATTCAAAAGTCCTTCAAAAATAACGCTTTTATAAAATGCACGAAAAAAAAAAAAAGATAACAGTTGTTTTAGTGAGTTAAAATGTAGAAGTAGGACTAAGACTAAAAGCATTGGACTGTCTTCCTAAGACTGAGGGCTAAAGATTTTATGGATTAAACATTAAATGGAACTAAGACTAAAAGCATTGGACTGTCTTCCTAAGACTGAGGGCTAAAGATTTTATGGATTAAACATTAAATGGAACTAAGACTAAAAGCATTGGACTGTCTTCCTAAGACTGAGGGCTAAAGATTTTATGGATTAAACATTAAATGGAACTAAGTCTAAAAGCATTGGACTGTCTTCCTAAGACTGAGGGCTAAAGATTTTATGGATTAAACATTAAATGGAACTAAGACTAAAAGCATTGGACTGTCTTCCTAAGACTGAGGGCTAAAGATTTTATGGATTAAACATTAAATGGAACTAAGTCTAAAAGCATTGGACTGTCTTCCTAAGACTGAGGGCTAAAGATTTTATGGATTAAACATTAAATGGAACTAAGACTAAAAGCATTGGACTGTCTTCCTAAGACTGAGGGCTAAAGATTTTATGGATTAAACATTAAATGGAACTAAGACTAAAAGCATTGGACTGTCTTCCTAAGACTGAGGGCTAAAGATTTTATGGATTAAACATTAAATGGAACTAAGACTAAAAGCATTACTGGATTGAAGAAATGACACCAGGTTTTGTTACAAGCCACAATCCTAGACAGAAAATTGTTTCTCTCTGTATGGTAGCCAAATAAGTGCTGTAAGGATGGTTCTCTGTGAGATGTTTTGGGTCCCACTGTACACACAGTTTGCTGTGCTGTAAATGATGATGAAGAATAATGTGAACAGATCCCTAGCTAATCGACAGATTCTATGCAATCTCCTGGGTTGTCATTCATCGATTCTCGGTCACAAGGTTATTCACTACTGCAACTGATTCTCCAGTGACGGCCATTTGTGATTGACCTTGAAGTGGCATGTCTGCTGTACTGACACGTCAATGATGAAATATTTTACACCATCGGAAGACGGTAGCGCATGACAACAACTCATTCAGAAACATCGTTCATTCGTAAGTTTCAGTACCAAGAACACCTTCCGCCAACAAAAATTAAATTATTGCACGTTGTGCTTGTTTGGAAGAATCCATCCTACCACCACTAACAGTTATCATGTTCTCAGTTTAACACACACTAGCGACGCGAACTGTGTGCTAACTTTCTGCTAACACACACTGCCATCTACCGTAAAAATTTGAAATTTCTAGCTCTTAACATAACGACGCTCGACTCTTAACATAACAGTCCCACTTTCTGTTCAGCGAGCCTTATATTTATACTTTTTCATTTATTAAAGAATACATATTTCGAAGACACATTTTACTTCAGTAATTTTTTTTTTATTATTATTTTAATCATATCCTGAACCGAAACAGATGACATCAAATCTATATTATTTAAAGTAAGCACATAGATACATAAATCTTATTACATTTGATTGGCATCACAGAAAGATTAATTCTATTTCTGAAATATATGACAATCTACCACAGAAGATAAAAGACATTTTTTAAAAAAAAGATAACTTGCTAGTAACTGTTCTTATAGAGTCACTAGTTTTTAAATGCAGAAAAAACAACAGATAAGTCATATTTATACTGCAATCTTTGATATACTTATAACATGCTCTCTGATGAATTCAATTACTGTAATTATTGTCAATTATACAAGCAAGAATGATGGGTAAGTGAAACCGGATAAGCTTAAAAAAAAATGTAATAACATGAATACTATGTGAAACATTTTGTAAATAATACCGCAGTTCCAGTCTGTTCAAATACGAAACTACAATAACTGCTTAATTCACAAAATCTGAAAATTGCGTTGCTGTTTTATGAATTTCTGGTACAATTCATTAGACTCTTAATACTAGAACGGTCATTCTGCTTGAAAAGTGAAACATAACTTAAAGG
Source organism: Thermobia domestica (assembly GCF_964235325.1). Taxonomy (NCBI): domain Eukaryota; kingdom Metazoa; phylum Arthropoda; class Insecta; order Zygentoma; family Lepismatidae; genus Thermobia; species Thermobia domestica. The sequence goes on along the minus strand of NC_137464.1, from coordinate 2,430,904 downwards.
TAATGATGGCGTGTGAGTAAGAAGAGTTTTAGTAATAGCTTACTTACAGGATTGAAAAAGATTTTTCAAATGTGTATATTCAGTTATTTATTTATTTATTTATTTTTTCATGAGTAGAGATCCAATTTTATATAAATATTTTTCTCAACTTTTACTCAAATAATGGTTTTTAGTTAACATGAGTAATTTTAATGTTTAATAATCGAATGAATGAGATTAAGAGAAAGAAGATTTTAGCTGAATTTCTTTTTGCTGTTAAACTGAGAGTTAAAACTAAAAGCGTATAATTACAAACTTATTCCTTAACACCATAAGATTGGCTACTATGTTATATTTAAATATTACTTTTAGTTGTTTTGCAACTTGTAGCAAAACTTGATGGAATGTTTTCCTTTTTAAAGTAGCTGCAAAAGAAATACTGGGAAAATATAAGTAGAGTGCACACATCTTTTACTGATATTTACTAACTAACTGGTTCATACTAGCTTTGCTATCTTAAACAATAAATGTGTAACAGTTTCGCCAACTAACCAAACATATTGGCTTCATCAGACACTGTGGAAACAAGAAAGAGTTGCATCTAAATATAACAGATCCCAGAAAATTGTTCTGAATGCTGATTGGCTCATCAAAACAGATTGAGCTAATCATAACAAAAGTTTTCACTGGATCAAGAAGGGAAATGATTTGCGTTTAGTTTCATTTTTGTCAACTTTTGTTATGATTGGCTGAATCTGTTTTGATCAGCCAATCAGCGTTCAGAAACATTTTCTGGGATCCTGTTATATTTAGATGCAACTCTTTCTTGTTTTCTCAGTGTCTGATGAGGCCAATATGTTCAGTTAGTTGGCGAAACTGTCACACATTTATTATTTTAAATAAATGTTGTTTTGCTCAACGATTTATATTTTTTTAGCGATATTTACTTTTAAAATATTTCACAATCAAAACAATAAAAATTCTGTCTTTTCTTGACGGTAGTTTAAGATTGAAGAACAAAAGAAAACATTTTTCTTTAAATATTAAAAGTTATACTATGTTCAGTAATAGACGAAGTTTCGTCCGCTACAACATGCTTCTTTAATGCAAATTGGTTAATGTATTCGTTCTTCCTAACTTTACTTTCTATCTTGTATGAGTTTAATGTTTGTTTGCAGGTTGAAGTAATTGATCTATTTACTCTTTTTTAGTTTATATTTCTAGTTATTAATTTGTGTTATTTTCTAATCATTACTCTCTATATTTATGTATGTTCCGTATTAGTTTCTAAGCTATTGTGTTGTATAAAGGTAATCAAGAAAGTTCTGCCGCTTTTTCACCTACCACCTTCGAGACGTCTCCTAAGACGTACCTGAAAGATCAAAAATAGTTCCCATCAGCATCGACGATCTTATGCCAACGTTCTGTAAGGCCAAGGATTCCATCGCGGTAGAACTTGGTGGGTCGTGAAGCGAAGAAGATATCAAGTGCATTTTGCACCTATACTAGGGATTTGAACTGGTGTCCTCTAAGGTGATTGTCCAAGGAATGGAACAGGTGATAATCGAACGGTGCAATGTCCGGGGAGTATGGCGGATGCAATAGTATTTACCATCCAAGGCGTAGAATGGTGTTCCGGGTCATCCTAGCCACATGGGGTTTAGCATTGTCCTGTAACAGGAAGACCCCTTTGCGATTCAGAAGCGCTGGCTCAGAGTTTTGAGTTTTTCTTGAACACGGCTCAACTGCTGACAATACACAGTTGCTTTGATGCCCTGACTAGCTGGTAGCAGTTTCCGATGCACGATTCCGCGAACAGTCCACCAAACACAGGGAGGACCTTCTTCTGGTGCAGTACTGGTTTCGGCTGTTTTGGAACCGATTCATGGGATGCTAACCAATGATGACATGGAGCTTCGTACAGAACCCAGTTTTCATCACATGTCAACACCTGTCCCGAAAAGTCTTCTTCCTCAGACGAGACAGCAAAGAAACACAGGTGTTTGCTTTGCTTGTGTTGCCTTCTGGCCCGAAGTCAAATCATGTAGACCTAACTTGTAGTGCTTCCCAAGTTGATGGATGTGCTGCCGAATGATTTCTCCACTCACACTGAATTGTAGTTACAATTCCTCACATGTCTGGCCACTGTCCTCCTCAATTGCTGCCTGAAGATTTTCATTTTATACATGTGTTGGTCTTCTGGCACATGGTACGTGTTCGAGTGTTTCGCCACCGTCCTTAAACTTGTTAAACAACCGCTGCGCTGTCAGCCTAGTCACGACACCCTCACCCAAGTCCTGGCATATCTTCCGCCCCGTTGCAGTGGCGTTTGACCTCAGTTTGAACTTGTACAGCATACACGTTTTTAGGACGCTCTGCGGGGGTCTCATGTTAACTCTGTCCTTACAGAAGTTCACGGTGTAACTGAACTTCCACAACCAGGTAGTATGTTGGATATACCCACACCAACAACCGACCTTCGCCTTATCTCCATTCGCATTCAACTCACGGTGTGAGCGACAATTGAACACAGACCTCCACAAAACGCGAAAAAACTTTCTTGGTTAACTGTATATGAACAACGAAACATGTTTACTCCTAAATCTCTTATGGATTACAGAAGAAAGAAAAGAACTAGTTTATTATTTAAGTTAGTTTATTATTTAAGATCGAATCTTTTTGTTCTTAAGAGTCTGATATACTAAAATTAATACAACATTTACCATATTTCTTTTGCTTGTTTTTCATAAGTGAAAGGAGATAATGAAATGCAACTTACCACAGTCATAGATAATGTTATTCTACAACAGAAAATATGAACCTGAAGAATTTTCAGTATTTCAATCCATAGAAATTACACTGTTGAAGGAATAACATTTTCCCCAAAATCTAATTTAAGGCAGCGATTACATTTTACATAATAGTTGTATTTAGTTTGTAATACATAAAATAGTTTTAACATACAGTTATTAAAATTAAATAATAATGTTATGTAAAAATTAGTTCACAGGATTTCAAGACAACATGATACGTAATCAAATGCGGTTGAGTTCGTTCCTCTAGTCGCTGCCTTCACTTAGATGTTGGAGGAAATGATATTCTGGCAACACTGAAAATTCTTCAGGTTCATATTTTCTGTTGTAGAATAACATTATCTATGATTGTGGTAAGTTGCATTTCATTATCTTCTTTCACTTATGAATAAACAAGCAAAAGAAAAATGGTAAATTTTGTATTATTTTTAGTACGAGGGTATGTCAGACTCTTAATCTCAGCTATTCAATTATATTCTATATTTAAGGTGTTTATGTATGCTGTTATCAGTTACGTTGTTCTTACATTACAATCCTTTATCGAAAGATTACTATTATTACGACACAAAATAATAAAGTGACAACGTTATTGTGAAAGGTAGAAACAAGAGATTGTTTAAAAAGTGTCTGAGGGAAAAAAAAAAGAGAGAGAAAAGTTTTCGTTGGACGTTTCAATCATTATTTGCCTATTTACAATAACCATTCTTGTCTGAAACTGTTAGTGTTCACCCCGTTTTATGGTGTGTAATCGAAAGAAAAAAGGCTGTATCACTCCAAATACATGATTTATTTATTTATTTATTATTCCAGATACAGCTGAACGCGAGTTTACGCTGGAATATCTAGCAAATTTAAGAGATGATAATATAATACAATAATAATAATAATAATAATAATAATAATAATAATAATAATAATAATAATAATAATAATAATAATAATAATAATAATAATAATAATAATAATAATAATAATAATAATAATAATAATAATACAAAAACTGACTAAAGTTTATTCTCTAAAATGACACTGTAATGCAGAGTTATATGCAGCTTCAGAATTCAATAATTCTACGGGTCTATGTGACATTTCGGTGTATGTGACATGTAATTTAGAAAGCCTGTGGAACAGAGAACGCTGAACTATTGAAAGTCTAGGTCGTACTATATGAACAAGACGTGTGTTACGTGTTTGTCTGAATGGAATTCGGAAATACAATTCTGAGAGTGTCATTTCGTACTTGAGTTGACCGTGTGTGAGTTTATACAGATATTTGAGGTCACTGATTTTATAATGAGTGTCAGGTAGTTGAATATTTATGTTTGTGACAGTTTGTGTTTTGTCATCACACGTGTGTGAGGTACTCTAAAGAGTACTATTGCAAGGATGATATCGTAAATAGTGTTACCTATAACCTAAATTAACACTTTAAACTGGGAACTCGGGTACGCACTCGCTATTGCAAAGCATTAAAAAAATCAGCTGCTCTGTCATTTATGGAATTTTCTTTATACTTTAAGCACAAGCTTTGAAAGTCTTAATAGCAGGATATTATTTAAATACCGCCACAAGGATAGGAAGCTGGGATTTAAATGCCGAATTCAGAGATTAATATTGAATCCTTACCTGCCGACGGGTAACTTCTTCTTCTGTTAGGTCCACTTCTGCGACATAGTAATTCTTTTCAAGACCCAAAATTTTACCCCAAAATCTGAAAACGTTTACAAGAAATACATATATTGGTATTTTAAGTGAAAATAAAACGTTCTTTATTCAAGTTTATTATGTAGAGTACAAAAATACTACTGCTATATATATATATATATATATATATATATATAGCAAAATTAACAAAAACTTCTACTACTACTACTGCTACTACTACTACTACTATAATAATAATAATAATAATAATAATAATAATAATAATAATAATAATAATAATAATAATAATAATAATAATAATAATAATAAACTTTACGTGCTGAGAACAATTGAAATAGCAGCATTTTGTCCTATTGTACATTATTTTAACACTTGCAACGATGCATAACACTTGCACCGATACCCGGCGCCTCCACTATTCCATCTTAGCGACTTTTGGCTCCTATTACATGCTGAACCGACATTTGACGGGTTCCAAAGTTTGCTTTTCAGAACGTATGACATCGAGACGCATTGTTTAGCCTAATGTGGATGGACTGTAGTTTTCTTTTCGCACACTCGTATATATACCTCGTATATATGATCCATGTACCTCTTGAGTATATTTTGAATCAGGGGTTTTGGTTTTTAGTTATTAGATTTACTTGCGTTGTGTGTGTTCTAATTCCGTCACTTACAAATTCTGAATGAATTCTACATCACGAACTCTGAAAATAATTCTAAAAGAAGTCATTTTCCCAGCTTTCCGCTGAGGAAAAACTTCCAATTAAGGAACTTGGAGGGCCATTGACAGAGAGGCATTGTGCAGAGCATCAAAACAGGCAAAAGTTAATTCAAGAGGGTGTTCAGAAAATATACAGTATATAGTAATGAATGATTGTGTGGGTGCGAAGTAAAGAATATAATTTTGCTTTCCGTATCTATTGTTTCGTGGTGAAGGATTATGGATAAAATTAGGCATAACAGATATAAGTAATTTATGCTCAAACATAAAGAACATAAAAAATACAAATCTTTGGCTTCATATTTGCGAAGTGTTTTAAAATTCACACTTTTACAAAAAGTAAATATCGCTTCGCAGTTGGACAGTTCTTACAGGAGAAAACTTGAAGAGCACATAGAAAACGTCTGACAGAACAGATGGGTACTGAATATGATCATAAACTATGTTCATTTTCGAGGCGCTTTAAACTAGCTTGAAGTTGACACGATTAAACTGACTCGACCTCCAACCCGGGAGTATTTAAAAGATTAATAAATTTTAGCTCAGAATTAGATGTTGCTTTGAGAAAAGCTTTAGAAAACTTACAGAGCTTAAAGGGACATCCAAAACGATCTAGAATGAGCTCCTACAGGTAATGCTTGAGGTTTGTCAGGAAGAAATACCATACGAAATTAACGAAGTTGATTTCCTGGCTATTATAGCCGATGAAACAAGTGATCTCAAGTATATTTCAAATGTACTTTACATTGATTCGATGTTATTATTTTTCAGTACGTAGTTCAATATAGAGATTTCTTATTTTATATATAACACTAATCTCTGCCACGAACTGTTTTCAGTCTACGCTGTAGATAAATTTCGATCGCTGTTAGGGATCTGGGTTTCCTAGAATTAGTTGTTCGTAATAATCTAGGAAAATCATTTAGTGAATGTACAAAGCTTCTGAAATTGATATTAACAGTTCCTATGACATCAGCAGGAGAAAGGTGTTTATGCGTATTGAATAGATTTAAAACATTTTAAAAGATATTTCAAGAATCAGTATTGGCATTCATCGAAAAAGACCAGATAATGGGAATACCAGACTTTAACGAGTTTGTAATAGAAAATTTGTTGCAATCAAAAAGAGGACAATAAATTTTCTATTTAAAGAAGATGAGTACTTGTATAAAATGTTCTAATTTTTAGTTTTTTGCCATAATTTTATTTATTTTCGTATATCACATAGTATGTGCGTCTAAATTTATGTTGATTAGTTAATGAATCCAGTTTCTATCTTCTGTCTCCGATTGTTCGTACTGCAACACCCGAGATCAGCATTCACCGGCCGCCACTGATAATAAGTAACGACGCCATCAATGATAGATGTAATTTTGAGATATACGACGAAGAAATGATAAGTATTGAGGAAATACAAAGTTTAAAGAAACAAAAATAGTTTAATTTCTTACAATAATTATCGATTTTTTTCGTGGTTACCAAAGCTAACTTTGGAGACCTTAATATATGCAATTGTGTACGAGGTATATAGGTTACACACTATAATATAATAAGAGATAAATAATAATTAAATTTTTAAGATGAATTGATTAATTATTATTATTATTATTATTATTATTATTAATAATAATAATAATAATAATAATAATAATAATAATAATAATAATAATAATAATAATAATAAATCATTGTTTGCTACCTCGCACTTATTACAGATGCACTACCGCATGTAATGTAAAGATTCGACCATGCTTAAGAAAAAATTTAAACATTATATAGTTAAATAATACTAAAGATTATAGTAGTCTTTTCATAGTTAACAAAATTACAATCTATATAAATTTTTAGAACAATATTTATCTTACTATACTATCACTATGAATACATTACGCTCTTGTGTGCAGTATATTTAGGAGGGTTACTTTTTAAGTAAGGTTCGATTGTCAATAGAAACAACATTAGTACAGATAATGTCATTTATTTTTGGTTATTTCCTCTCTACACATTAAGCTATTTTTCTACATAGTTACCTCCATGTATCTGTATTAGGATTCTTTCGTGTGTGTGAATGACTCGTGAAGTTAATATATGTAACAATTTCTCAAAGAATCTAGGGGGATGCACATTTACTGATTGAAAAGATCAATTTTATCGTTTGAAAATTTGTTCTGCAATAAGAACGAGAAAGTTTTTTATGTTAGAAATCAATGGAGAAGACTTTAGGGTGAAATTTCATTATATGAATTTTTCTATAAATTTTAGTATACGGCTGCTTATGACAAAGAAGCCTGCAAGCTATTTCATGGTAGTTTTCTAGTTACTAGATTTGTGTGATTAATCGTGTTCATGCACCGTTTAGTGCTCAATTGAATTTTAGGTTGACACTTCGTAACTTTTATATCAAGAGTTGTGGAGTGGAAAGAACACTCAAACAATATTTAACGATTGTTTTTAAAATTCAGGAACAGTTAGATGAAACATTTTCGTATAGCAACACAATCTTCAAGGTGATGCTTCAGGCAAGAAAATTTATCTTTTCAATTAGCATATGTAACTTATTTCTTTTCATATCAAGTTATCTAGGTTGCATTAAATAAGTAATGGGAAAAATTAAACACTGTATTTATTTTTATTATTTCTTACTTTGGATGCTCTTATGACTTGTAGAATGAAATTTCTTGACTTTGAATTTTCGTCATCCGACAGGTGACAGCATTTTCAAGATGACGAAAACCGTCAGATGTAGGAACAAGAATTTTAGGAATGATAAAAAAAAAAAGATCTTGGTTAATATTAGATTTTGGATCAGGGAACGAACTTTTTGAACGGCCTCTAAATCGAGCTTTTTTTTTTTTTTCGGAATAAGCACATCATACTGAGTTAAGTGATAGTTTAGGTTGGGCTACACTATATGTAGTTCTCCAGATATAAAACGTACAAGAACATTTTTAATTGAAATATATTGCAGTTTTTTGGATCAGGGGCCACAAAATTATTGAACGACTCCTAAATCGAGTTTTCGTATTTTTTTTACCGAATAAGCACATCATACTGACTTAAGTGATAGTTTGGGGTTGACTACACTATATGCAGGGCTTGAAAAATCCACTTTTCTGCTCGCCAGTGGTGAGTACTTTTCTACTTTTGATGAGTAAAGTCCGATGTAAACACTGTGACTGCAAAATGGTCTGGCTAGTACATTGGTTGCCTGGGTAGTGCTTGCAAGCAAGATTTTTCAAGCCATGACTATATATAGTTCTCCAGATATAAGGCGTAAAAGAAAACTTTTGATTGAAATATATTGGATCTTTTGATGGATTTTTGGATCAGGGGCCCCTAAATCGAGTTTTCGTATTTTTTACGGAATTAGCACATCATACTGAGTTAAGTGATAGTATGGGTTTGGCTACACTGTATGTAGTTCCCCAGGTACAAAACCTACAAGAAAATTTTTGATTGAAATATATTTGATCTTTTGATCCAATAAAAAAAGAAAAAAATGAAAATAGACAAATCATTTTAATATACGATGTTCATCCATCTAGCTCCTAAGACAACTGCAACTGCTGACGGATGAATGGCGAAAATTTGACGTCAACATACTTCAGTCTGAAATTAAAAAAACATCTGCAATAAATGGTAATACGTTACGTCCTTTTGAAAATGATAATATGAAGTTACGTTAAATTACCTAACTTTTTTGATGATTGGGTTTTTCTGCAGAAGTCTCAAGGACAAAGCGATGGCAAACATTTCCTGTCGAGGCAACCCAACGCCCGCTTGTTCGAAAAAATACTGTGCTTGCAATACGTCCAGAGGTTTCTGTACCCCTTCCTCCTCTTCATCCTCCACTGGTTCCTCCTCTTCGTCTTCCCCTTCTCCAGGCTATACAAGGAATATACAAAATATATACATATTTACTTTACTTAAGGATAAACAAGGTAACAAGACATTATCAATATTTGCTAAAGCTGTATTTATTTAGAAACACCGAAATTATAATTCAAGTGTGAAAGTGTCTGGAAAAAAATATTGCCATCTTCAGCACGGATCCTTTCAGAAAACAAACGTTGCTTATAAAATTACATCACGTTGATTACCTTCATGTGTATATCACAACTCTATCATAATTTCTGTATGTAGTCTTTCAACGAAATTTTCCTCGTATCTATGTACTTTCTTTTCTATGCACCAATCGGTATCATATAAAACTGGCGATTGATAATTGCTTTGAAATCTCACTTGTTTTATCTACTTCTAATTTCACTTCGCTATTAAGCATAATTGGTCAAAGGAAAGTGACGAAACGTGAAATGTATCTAGAGAAGCTTGGTTTTATCTAAAAATGTGAAATGTATGCCTTTAGGATGGGTAGTGCTACAAGCAAAGTTAGTTTTACAAAAGAATCTGTGCTGAGGATGGTAACAAATTTTTGCCCAAACATTCACAGTCAAATTGTAACTTAGATGTTTTTGGGTAAGTACAGTTTTAGTAAATATTGAATATACATCCTATTAAATTAAGCAGCAAGGCATTATCAAATTGCAAAACAAAACACAACAACAAAATAGTAATAATAATAACAATATCTCACCTACTAACTTTGAATTGTTCAGGATATAGTAAACAAAATTCTAGTAGTAAGCATTGCCGGCCCTAGGCAATTTGCCGCCCTCCCTTTCTCCAGAAAAAACAAATCTTGAAAGCCATAATTTTAAGTATGCTACTCCAACATGAACATTGAAAGGAAGGGAAAATGCACTCGCACTCAGAAAGGCCTAAACACGACAAATAAAATGTCATTGTGTCTGTTTTTTTTTTCTTAAATAATAATCTGTTGTGTTAATGAAACATAAAGCAGACACACCTGCAGAGGTAAGATGGTAATCCTTTTTATAGAATTCAATATCGAGCTTCAATCTCAATATATCAGGTTGCAATTCCAATGCAACTAGCTCTTTTATCTTTATTTCTTGATTTTCCTTCTACTCTGTTAAAAAATACAAAAAAAAAAAACTTCTTTGCATTTTTAATGATAAGAAACTTGTTTGTGACAAAGACAAGACTAGTTTTCATATCAAAATTGTGATAACTAACTAAATGGAATAGGTGTTTGCTGCTTTTTGAGAATTGAGTTTTTGTATTTGACAACAATCAAACAATTCATGTTGGAATGTGTTTGATTATTTGCTTTAGCACTGACCCTTAAATTAATGCAACCTAAACACGATTTATGAATGTTATGTTCAAATAGAAGCTCAGCTTAGTAAATTTAACTACTATCATGATGAAGTCTATTTCGAACAAGAAATATTTATTTTAAATAATATAGTTATGACTGATTTTGCCGTCCCCTCAAAACTTGCCACCCCGTGTAATCGCACGTATTGCACATATGGTAGAGCCAGCCCTAGTAGTAAGAAAGAGATTTAAGGCTATCTTCGTCAATACTAAGGAATAACTAAATTACAATAACTGTTTCGATATGTTCGCATAAGGTGTACAGTACATAATATTCGTAAGTTTTGTACATATTTATTTTTCATTTCATGCTAGAAAAAGAAGCAAGGAACAAAACATATGACTGTCTGTGCTCACAAAATTTTCACTTTGTTGACGGTGACTATATGATACGAATGTGTAACAAGGAGCTTGTGTAAATACACAGGAAATTGCTTTTTATTTCTTGTGATTATATAAAGAATGTAAATGAATACTATCAAATAAAATCTGTGTAATGTGGTGCCCACCTCGACGTCTCATAGCTATTTCTCTATTCTTTAACTTCTGTAGTTTCTTTCTATTTTTTTCTTCCCTTTATCTGATGAAGCATTCAACGAAAGTACTTACAGGGTACAGTCTTGTTCAAAGAAACCTGGCCGCCTACTTCTTTTTAAAATGCCTTCCATTCTTACCTACATTTGGAATTAAATCAGACAGATGTAGATTTTCTTTGGCTAATTGAGGGCTTTCGTAACTGCTGAAGTATTAGAATTTCCCAAACACGGTTGCTACCAGAATGTGGCCTTCTACAATAAGGTAAGTGTTCAAGATTTTCTGAAAAGACTGTACCCATTTTTAGTATTGTGTGATAACTTTTTTACTATTTTCTGCTAAGTAATTTGTTTCATTATTATTTTAGTGAAATTCAATGAAGAACACAATCTGGAAAAATCGGTTGTTGCCTCAATAATAATTATAATAATAATAATAATAATAATAATAATAATAATAATTATTATTATTATTATTATTATTATTATTATTATTATTATTATTATTATTATTATTATTATTATTATTATTATTATTATTATTATTATTATTTGAAATGCAGCACAAAGTAATAAATAAACATATTTTATATGAAATCTTGCCTTAGTTACAACCCTTAAATCTCTTATACGATGAAGAAGGTTCAGGGTGTCTACTAAAACTCCAAAATGAAATTTCGTGACTTTTTCTTTATCAAACCATAAAATTTCGGAACATTCTCAAGAGCGAAGTTGGATGCGAATTAGGCCGAATTTTCATGCATGCGATTTTGTAGCGTCTAAAGCCGACCACAGACATCTTTGGTGGTGAATTTTGATGTTTTATAGAACAAAATTAACCAGTCTGTACTTATATTTGTACAGATAAAATAATCGTGACCCAAAAGCTAAATTTCGTGACTTTTTCTTGACTTTCATGACCGTTTTCTGATTTCGTGATATTCGTAACTTTCGTGACCGATAGACACCCTGTTTATATTATTAAAGTTTCCTTAGATTTTTTCCAAGCTTGTTGAAATCTTTCCCAATACATCTTTCGGGAATATTTTCCATTTTTATGTTATTACATAATTTAAAACTTGTTCAAATTATTACGTAAATCTCCAAATTTAATGTACTTTAATGAAAGGTTATAACCTCATGAGAGGTTTCCTGTCATTTCACAGATGTTATATTTGTTTTCACTAGAGAATAAGTGAAGCCCACTAAAATTTGAAAAAAGTAAAGGCTAGAATAATGATAAATATAATAAAAGAAATATAATGTTTGTAACTTTGATATAAAAGAGAAAAAGACAGACAGAAAATCTTCATCATCATGCAGAAGCTAGTCGCCATCTTTCTACTAGTACTTTCTAAAGGCAGACAAAGGAAATAGTACATGCGCATGCGTGCGTACAAAACTGTTTGAGTTGCTGTTTCATTTGATGCATTATTTATAATTGTAAGTTAATTGTAATAAATACTGCAAAGCCTTAAATCTTTGAAATTAATTTGGAAACACCCTGTATTTATATCCTGTATTTATTTATTTATTTATATTTTACATTTGAGGTTACTTTTGTAGGAGCCCTGTGGACGGGTATATTGAAAAATGTTTCATTTGATTCAGTGTTCTCAAATTAGTATAAAAAGTGCAATTAGAAAAATATATATATATCCAAGCGTGGGCACTTTTTACCAGTGACATTAGCATTAGTTTTTTACATTCAATAATAAGAGAAATGCTGAACTTGAAATCCCTGCCGTTAGATTTAAACTTTATTATATTTTATTTATTTTTGTTAGTTATTTTTATGTATTAATATTCTAATTTTTACCGCCCTAATGTTGAAAAATAAAACCTTGTAAATTAATTCATTTTATTTTAAATTTGTTTTCTTTCCATTTCATTTTCCTTCAATTTGATTAACCCTTTTCACGTTTGACAATAAGATAAATACTTCCGAAGATTAGCAATGCGTCAGTTGTGTAAGAAGAAATAAAAAGGAAGCATGTACATTTTAGAATTCGTCGCTGCCAGAACAAGAACGATTTTTCTTCAAAATATTGTTGAAGTATTATACGCTCACCGTACTTGAGGACATACATTTATGATGTCTTTAAGTTGTTTGATAACAACTGTAAACAGTGCTGAATGATTAGTGAAGAGAAGAAGAAGAAGAAGTAGAACAAATTGAAATTTTGTAACCTGTGTTAGTTATCTGTTGTATTAGGTAACATGTCGAAAGTCGTGACAGGAATATGATGAATGTAATTTTGCTTTAGTTTTTTTTTTTTTTTTAACGTGAATAAAAGAGAAACCATAAATCCACAGACGTATAATAATATATGATAGTTTACTGCGTCGGCAATATGCATGTCTTACTTAATTTAACGTTAACCCTAAATTAATCATTCGTTTTTGTTAACAAAAGTATTAAAGGAATTCAACACAATTCCAAATGCTTTGATGAATGACAAAGTGGTTTATTTATTATTTTTTTTTTATAAACGTAAAGTGAAACTTCGTGTAGGGCTAAAGACTTTTTAAAATCGATTTTCGGAACGTGGGATTATTTTAAGGAACGAGGGGAAAATTTAGACGGGCACGAGGGAACTTCTACTTAATATGGTTAGCATCAGTGTCGAAAGTTCAAAAAGAAACCCTTCCTAAGTACCTTACCCATATCTCAACAAGCCCTTCTCTGTAAAACGAATCTATTGCAAAACAATGGTGTTGAATGTTCTCCTTCCCTAATCTTTTGAGGAGTGTTAAAAAAAAATCAGCGGTTTACCATTCAGGAAAAGAGTTCCTGTGATTCAAAATGTTATGAATAAAGAATGAAACATTAAAATATTGCAAATAAGTTAACTCAGGAGATTTCGCAGGGCATTTTAAAAAAGAACATATCTCGACTTTTTAGATGTCTTTGAACCATGAAGTGACATCTCTTTGAAAAACAGTACTGTACTGCGAAAATCAGTACGTCTGGTCACCCTAGTCAACAATGAACATAGAGGTGAGTGCTGAAGATATAAATATGTATTCCTTATGCTCTTTAATTAACAATAACTATTTATATTGTTACTTAATGACGCAATAGGATCTATTAATAAAAAAATAAAAATTTTGTACTCACTGAAGCATCCAAATGTTACCGACGCCACGTTTCATGGAACTCTGTCATCTTCATCGGGCGTGAATTATTAGGAAGAAATTCTGCTTGGAGAATTACATATTTTTTTTATTTATTTTTTTTTATCAGTATCCATCAGAATCCAACTGTACAGAAACATGTTAATGTTACCTTGAGTAGTTGTTATTCTTTTATTTTAAATAAAAATTATTGAACTCATGGTTACGTACCTTTTTGTAAAGATTCTTGATACTTTTTGAAAGAGCAAGGGTTTGCGGCGGAAGGTATTGGTCTTGTAAATAATCGGTCTGTACACGATATCTGTCTTCGGATACGTTGCGGCTATATTGTTCAAAGTAACCCATCACTTGCGTTGGACGCTCTGATAACATCTTCGATAATATCTCATTCAAGTGGTCATATCTTTAAAAGAGAGAAAATTTCCTTTAAAATTTAATTGCATGATAATGTCTTCAAAAAATATCATGTATGTACTCTGCTATATAATTATATATAAACAAAAATGAAGATTTTCATTTGATCAATTAAGGAATGTAAAAAAAAAAAAAAAAAAAGTATAAATGAATGCTTTTTTAGGTTAAAGGAGGTGGATAATGGGATGAGTAAACGGGACAACCTCGAGAAATGCACGGACATGATTTTGTTCACCACAAACTCGTAACCTGGGATCATACCAAGGTCCTCTAGCAGTAGAAGTGAGCGCTCCACGACTAAGACACCGCCCCTATTATATAATGTACTTAATAATTATATATCGGGCGTTCTAAAAATGACGCCCACCGACCACAAAGCATTATTGTACAAGTCAAAGCAAAAAGTATATATATTTGTACACCTTTCGAGTCCTCGTCTGTAGATACAAATTGTACTATGTGGCAACGTCGCAAATAAAGAACCATAGATTAGATCTATCAATCTATCAAATAGTTATATCGATTCTTTTCAGATGTCAGGTAAGGTCGATACTGATTGACATTAGCATCACTTATTAGTGTAGCAATCGATTCAACTGCTTTGTTGTATTCATAGAGGAATGCTAATGGCTCCAAGTTAATCTGCAACGTTGCCAAATTTTGATTCCCCATAGCGGCTGAAGGAGGCCCCGGAGGGCAAACCATCATATAACATTTTTACTTTATTTTGGCCTGTAGAATAGTGTCATCATGTGAGCGTCATTTTTAGAACACCCGATATATTTTTAAAACATATACGATTGCACAACTTGCTGAACAATTATGGGGGTACAGTCACTCAATGGTGTATCGCTCACATCTGGTGCACGTGGTTCCTAATTCGATCCCCCGGTACGCCAGTTTGTATTGGACAATATCGTGTCTGCTGTTTTCTCCGGGTTTACTCATTTTCTTCCACATTCTCATTCTACTATTTCATAATCATTCAGTTTCAATACTTACTCGTATCTCTTAGCCTAAAGGACATAACCGTCAAACGTAAAACTAAAAATTTCATTGCATTTCTGCTCTAATTTATTTATTTATTTATTGTTGAAAAGTTGCAAATGTGTAGTTTATTTTGTAAATATGTAACGAATATTAGTACATTAATTACTGTATCTCGTAATCTGTACTAACTAGTATCAATTATTTCAATTCGTATTACTACGATTGAAGCAGCAGCAATTTTCTAGAGTATGGCAAATAAGCTATGAACCTTCATAATATTGTTAACAATATAATATCGTCTTAAAAACTGTATTACAAGAAAAAGTATTACAATATTTCCTAAAAATTATACTTTCCGACCCTAATGCTCGCAACAAGTACTAGACAAAGTTGATAAAACATTCAACCGAACGGAGGGGCGCAATTTGGATCTCTCTTCTATCATGTTAATGCATTCACTGTTCAGGTTCTGCAAGGGAAAAATCAGAGGATAGAAGTGAAGGGGAAGAAGAGCGACAGAACAAGTCACACTAATAAGATTTAGAACAATCAAAACTGAACTTGTTTCGGCAAAGTGAAACGAATAGATACTTAGAAAGAAATATAAATAGAAAGCTAGTACACTCCACAGATCAAAGTATTCCTTTAACTCTTTCGCTGCCACCTTGATTTCAGTATTCCAACCCAATGTGCCACCTACACTTTTGCAAAAACTAGCTACATCTAGCGAAAACCAAGCACTCTACAGAAAATGACCAGGCCAGCACTGTGTGCCACCAGAGTATAAAAGCTCTATACCTGCTAGAGGTCTGCACGGGCCGGAATTTTTAGTCCATCCCATAAATTTATAATGTGAAGCCCGACCCGAGTCCGAAATATGTTTTAGCATTTTGGCCCGAGCCCAACCTGAGCTCGTGTGATAAATCAAAATGAGCCCGAAATAAGCCCGGTTTACAGAAACGTAATCATTGACGCAAATTTGTATTTTTATTTACAGCAATTAGAGATTTAAGTTTGGAGTTGAGCTTTAAAAAGTTCTCCACAATATATATCGTTGTACAGTATGTTTACGAAGTTAGGCCCGAGAAATATGGTTGTATATTTAAAAATTTACTGCCCGAGCCCGGCCAGTGCCAGAAGTGATATATGCTTTGTAGGCCCGAGGGCTCGGACCCAGCCACTGCAGACTTCTAATACCTGTGTGCCATTTTACAGAGAATGTCTAGAATGAGAACAACCTCTTGACGCCAAATGGCGTCAATGGCACACAGCAATAGGTATGAATGACGCCATATGGCGTCAAATGGTACACAGCAATAGGTATGAATGACGCCATATGGCGTCAAATGGCAGCGAACGAGTTAAGTGGTGGTTTTCCATCATCAGCTTAAAACAGTTCGAAGTGAATTTAAAACACGAGGAAAAATATGGATGGGTATAAAAGGTTAAAAAGGAATAAAAATACGAAGCATACAACTTCTTGTCAGACAAAGGTCAGCACATGTTACTCGCCAGTTACTGATAAAGTAATGGCGAGGAACACTGATGAGAAACTAAAACAAGTTACTTCAACTCAAGAAAAGTATAGAATTGTCTTAGATAAGAATATGAAGAAATTGGTGGACGTGAAGCAAGTAAGCGACAGAATTATGGTAGTCAAACTTGCTTATATGATGGAAGCATACGATCATGCCATCCTGAATACTTCTACAAGAAGAAAGAAGAACACATTATTCAGTGGTGCTATCCTAATGTTTTAACAACCGGTTCTGGATATATATATATATATATATATATATATATATATATATATAAGGGCGGATTCAAGGGGGAGGCTATAGGGCCTATAGCACCCCTTGACCCTCAGGTATACACTGGATAAAATGGACTTCAATCCTGTTTTACACTGGATAAAGCGGCAAACTATGGTTTAGCCCCTTCCTTGATCATATTCTGGATCCGCCGCTGTATATATATATATATATATATATATATATATATATATATAGAGAGAGAGAGAGAGAGAGAGAGAGGGAGATAGTAGATGGATAGGTAGATAGATATAACTCTTAGGAAATAAACTAAACAAGGTAGACAAAAGCTAATCTTTGACTAGATACCACAAGTGACAAGTACAAACCTACACAGCATCCTAATACTAAGTGGTGTGACAAAATTAATAGCACTGCGAATATCTTGGAACGAATTATCCAAGACTGATGGTTATCTAAAAGTATTGGAAAGACCTTAATCCAGCAATGGATCGACAATTGTTGATAAATAGTATGTATGCGTTTCAAATATAAATAACGCTCACCACCACACTCATGTGAACCCAGTTCTCATTCTTGATATCTCAGCATTTGAGATTAAGAAATAAACGCTTATATCTTGTTGTGAGAGATCATATGTTTAACCCGAATTTCCAAAAACAAGGATAGTTAAACCAAAATTTATTGTTCTGGGTATAACTGGGTAAAATTTACTGTTATGTCTGGGTATAACAAACGGTTCTGCGAACTCTAAATATTTTAACAACCAGTTCTATATAGCGAACCGGCTGAATAGCACCACTGACCTTATTACATATAAGAGTGTCAACTTCATCTTATGGAGGAGAGAGAACCTAGGTGATGCAAAGAACGGGAAAGTAATTCCATGCAAGAGTCTAGAGGAGCAATACTACATTAGAGATTTTTTAATATTAACAATTCAATGAAGAGAAATTCGACTACTCTTCGGGACAGATAGGCGCATGTCAGAATATGCTCGACTGAAAATGTCTGTAAACTCACGAGCATAATCCCATTCTGGGAGTTAAATATTCACAGTTCCTACTCTGAAAAAGGATAGTCTTTTCTTAATAATCTAATTTCAAGGTATTTGTTCGTTACACTTTTTAATATTGAAATTAAATTTGAACACACTTACAGACTAATGCCGCTCTGGTACTCCACTTTCTGAAGATACCCTTTCGCTTGATCAACTGCGAAAGGATCCAACCCCAACAATCTATAGTCCTCGTAATCGAGATCCACAGAAACCTTTTTTTCTTTTGGTTTTGCTTCCTCCTCCTCTTCTTCCTCTTCGTCTTCATCATCCTCTTCTATGTCTTCGTCGATGGCTGAACTAGATGCTGGCGAATTACGAAGGCGAGCGGGTCGTGCTGTGTTTGGTCTCGAAAACGATCCTGTTGTCGAAGGCTCTGGAGAAGTCTGTTCTTCTGCCATCATCAACCATTAACTGTCAATGTTGATTACGTTGATGATTGCTTCAAGTCCTGAAATTGATCATTAAGACTACAAATTATTAAAAGTATTAGATCAACTAAAACTGTCAAGTGGAGAATAAATATGAATGTAAGAAGAAATATACGGAACGAGTAGCGCTTTAAGAGTAGCTAATTGCAAGGTTGCAAAGACTCTCTTTAAAGTTGAATTTAACTGAAACAATAATAATAATTGTAAAACTTAATAATGCAAGGATCAGCCAAAAAGTAAGTTGCACAGCTTCGTAAAGATTCTTCGTAGAAGGATAGTTTGTTGAAACTTAGTGGCAACACTAGAGTCATTTATCTGCACCGCGTGACGTAGCACCTTTGACGGGAGAGTTGTACTTTGCTTGCCAATCAGTTGTGAATATGTCTCGGTAGCTGCAATTGGCGTTCAAGTTGGAAGTGCGTGCAGTAATTCGTTTTCTGTGGATAAAAAGATGTAATTGCACAAAAATTTACCTGCAGACGCATGAAGTGTGTGATGAGAATGCAATATCGCGTTAAGCTATCGCAAAAAGGTGGAACATGCTTGAGAACGGACGTACAGATATTGAGAACGCTTACAGATAGATCTGCGTAAGTTTCAGTAGAAAGTGTGTACTACTCGTCTTATAGCCCAAATCTCGCATCTTGTGTTTTCGGTTCCACGAAAGAAGAACTTTGAAAGCGACGATATCACTGCGATGACGAGGTGAAACCTGTAACCCAGCAATTGTTCTCGGGTGTTGGACGGAGATTCTTCACACAAAGCATAGAAAACATTGTGCCACACCTCGGCCAACGTTTAAATAAAGGAGATGATTATGTCAAAAAGTAGCTTTTGTACGGAACCTTTGTCTACAAATAAAAGTATTGTAAAAGTTAGCTCCTGTTTTGTTTTCTTAAGCAGTGCGACTAAACTTTTGACTGATTCTCTTAATAGTAAGACGCAAGATTAACGAAAAAAATGAAATCTTCGAGTTTTACGTCCCACGGTTATGTCGGCTAGGCTAAAGGAGACTGTGATGATGAGAGATGAATGAAATGGTGGAATGAAGAAAGTGGGAGGAAACGGGAGAACCTCGAGAAAATCCACGCACACGGTGTTTGTCTACACCAAAGTTCACTTGGCGGGGGCTGGGATCGAGGATCACCCCAAGCACCAGAGGTGAACGCTCTACCACTGAGACACCGCGGCCCCTACAGCAAGATTAACGATATTGAGTACGTACACCGTCTGTATTTTTAGCCCATGGATTCGCGATGGGTGTTCATTAACTATTCACCCTTGATATATGACTTGACGAAAAATATTGTGCTTGCAGCATATTGTACTCTAAAGCTTTAGAAATATTGTATGTGTATCAAAGTAGAAGGCAATGTCATTGATATTGGCTATGTTCTCTATGATTTGCTCCACTGGCATGTTTACAGCTGTGCTTATCACAATGGTATTCGCGTGATCAGTTCTTTTTTTTTTTTTATCACTTAGCACGACGGAGTACTGTCACTCAACAGACTAATCACATCAGCATGCATCTTCGACAGTGATAACTTTCCATTTGAAAGTATTTGACCACGGCACGCACTTCAGTTTTCTCCATCTTCACAATCCCAACACACTTACTATCTGCCAAACAAATAGAACACAATCAATATCTATGACAATGCTGGTACTTTGGCACACATACTTCTGAAGTTTTAGAATACAGCATATAAGAATCACAATAATTTTGTTCAACTCCTTCTGTATCAGAGGCAATATTGTTCAACACCCCTCGTATATGGGGAATTATTTTTCTGTTTTTCTTAATTATGTTGTTTTACTGATTTTTTCTTCAAATGTAGTTAAACGTATTGCTTTCCCAAAATGAATTTGCATTATTATTAAGTATTCTGCCTTTTACCAGGTCATGGGACTGTTTTTCAGGTTTGGGCCTGGACAGGGTGTCTACTAAAATTTCAAAATGAAATTTCGTGACTTTTTCGTGACCTTTTCTTTCAGAACACCATAAAATTTAGTAACATTCTCAAGAGCGAATTTAGATGCGAATTGGGCCGAATTTTCATGCATGCGATAGAAGCGTGCTTTCTTTGCGATTTGGTAGCGTCTAAAGCCGACCATAGACATTTTTGGTGGTGAATTTTGACGTTTTATAGAACAAAAGTTTCCAGTCTATATTCCTTTTTGCACAGATTAAAAAAATCGTGACCCAAAAGCTAAATTTCGTGACTTTTTCTTGACTTTCATGACCCTTTTCTGATTTCGTGACTTTTTCATGACTTTCGTGACCGATAGACACCCTGCTGGAAATGTTTCTTCCAAGTTTCTCGATCTTCAGCGTCGTCTTTTAACGCCCAATATTTTCTTATATTCTTCAAATAATCGATCAGTTGTATTCTTTTTTTTCTATTCCTTGCTTTTCTTCCATCTTTTCTTCTATGGCGGTAAGAAGAAGACAGTTTCTTCGCAAGATATTTCAATCCAATTGATCTTCCTACGATAAAGGCGTCCTCTTCTTTTTTACCCTTTTTAAAACATCTTCGTTTGTTACTCTCTTTGTCTATGTTATCTTCTCCATCTTCCTCCAATAACACATTTCAAAGCTCTTTAAATATTTCTTCTCTAACTTCCATAATGTCTAAGTTCATGAACCATACAGATCAATACTCCATATATAGCATTTGATCAGCTTCTCCCTTAGTCCAATATTAAGGCTGCTAGTTAAGAGTAATATTTTTAAGAACGAATATTATAGTTGGGTATATAATTTAATATTACTTATAAATAAATATAAATATCTCAACTTGGAGTAATTTTTCCCGCGATCTCATGGACAGATACGGTTAAAAATGGTTTTATTGGATTCACCACCCTCAAATTAGTATTTAAAAAACAAAACTAGAAATTTTTCCAAACGAGGCAATCTTTACTACTGGGATGATCGTTAGTTCTTTATCTAAATTTCTTCTATCTGGATTTTTGGTTCGGACAAAAACTTTAAATCCATATAAACAAATTAGATTCTTTGCAGACATAAATCTAAAATCTTGGTATTTCTAAGTCAAATTTTCTTTTCGTTTCCTTTCTTTCTTTCTTTTATCGTTTTTTATTCAACAAAAAGTTAACGGCTTTGAGTACCTACCCCATTGTTTTCCTATTTTGAATGAAATGAACTGGGATTTTGATTGTTCCAATTTGCAACACTCTCATTTGTTATCCGCTCGATGCAACTAACGAATGAATAAGGCTAGTTTAAATTAAACTTTTAACAAACCTCGTTTACATTATACAGTAGGACGTCGATAATCCGAATATCAAAAATCCGAAACGTCAAAAGTCCGAATGCTGTCCCTAGAAACTTTTTACATTTTGTCTTAGCGCTTGCGATAAACAAACAATAGGGTTGTCCGTCGAAGTTATGTGAAGTCAGTGGTTTTACAAAAGTTCATTCATATGTAATTGTTTGTCATTCATATTTTTATTTTTATTTTCCCTTAGGCCTATACAAGTTAAGTTTTTAAGTGTGAGTTACAAGAACAGTGTAATTTAGTGTACGAGCAGGTTCTTCAGAAACATTAAATGTAAGTAGCCTTACGTACGGTATTGTAATTACTGTACGGTATGTACTGTATAACCACTGTACAGCAAAAAAAAAATAAATAAATAAATAAAAATAAAAATAAATAAAAAAATAAAAAAATAAAATAAAATAAAATAAAAGATAGATTAAAAATAGATAAAAAATAAAAGATGGATAAAATAAAAACTTGATAAAAGAGCATACCGTACAGTATATTTAAGCCTAAATGGCATTTTCTTGGTCATTTTCGAAAATCCGAACTACCTGTGGTCCCAATTAGTTCGGATTTTCGACTTGCTACTATACTTTAATAGTACTTAAGCATTGAACACGAATAAAAATAATACTCTTTGGTAAATGAAGTTTCAAAATTGGAACAATTTATTATATCTATAGAATCAGATATTGTAAACCATTTAAATTTCTTAACCTAATCTCAAACTACCGGTAATGGGTACAAACTTAACATTGCATTTACGAAGCATATATTTTAATAACGCTCGACCGTAGCCACAGGAACTAAATACACAGTCCTGATTGGTTGGAGTTATCTGTTTCTCGCCACGTAGTATACATATAGCAGAAAGCAAATGGCTCATGCTGTCGGTCCTCGTAGTTGAGCGTGCTGGCAAGCGGGTTAGTTATGAAAATTGCTTTTGGTGTGGGTTCAAACCGCGCCCAAGGAAAGTTTTTTTTTTAAATTAAATAACACTTTTTCATTAAAATAAGATTAAAATAATAATCATTTGCCCTTGTACGTAATATATAATGCATAAATTATACTTTTTTCACAATCTATTTAGAGATTTCTGATGGTCCTTATAAACAATGACGATATAAACCAACAAAAGTGTAAGAATTGGAGCCCTCGCCAAGCGAGGGGTTGTTGGGGGTAGTTAGGATATAGAGAGGGAGGTGCTGGAGGTAAAAGGAGGGGGAAAACTTGCACAGAAAACTTTATTGATAAAAAAAAAAAAGGATTTACTTACGTTACGAAACATAGCTAAGCGATCGAAAGGGGGGTTAACCCGAAGCGGCATTACTCGAGCAGACGGCTCTACCAAATTGTCACACATCTATTGCATTTTCCGATTTCTTCTTGCACAGCATGTACTAAATGAGGAGCTAATGCATAAACCACGATAATATTACGCTCTTTATCGCACAATTCTTTGTCATAGAATCGTATATTGCATTACATGCATCGCAAACGTCCATTGCTAACACGAACAGAATATTCCCGCCGTTTATTTCCACCTTTTTCGCGCCCTTGTACTCTTCCGCCTTCCGCTTCAGTAAATATTTACACTTAGAATACGTTCATTACCATTCAAAATATATTTCAATATGATATCCACTGACTGAAATTACTTATATTCACACTCCTCTTCTTTTACGAAAAGTGTTTGACATCGTATTTTACCTATAGAGCCGTCTGCTCGAGTGAACACTTAGAAGCCCCACAGGTCTCTTTTTGTCCCATCTTGATCCCCATAATAATACGTCACACTCGGGTGGTCCAACTTTGATGTAAATTTAACCTCACCTGCTTCCTTGTGACCAACTTAAAACAGGTGGGTCAAGCGCGAAAAAAATATGCATCTACGAAAGGATAAGGAAGAGAATGCAACAAACATTGTGCATTATAGTAATTGAATCCTCACAATTTAATTTCTCGAGACAAATTCAACCAGGTTTTTGCAGAGTGTTGTGGACAAACTTGATAACACACATTGCAGTCTTGTGAACACTTGACGTATTTTCCTTAAAATAATTTAATCAACCTAATAATTATTGTCAACATAAGCACAAACAGTTACTGAATAAAGATAAATTATAAAAAGAAATTCGAATAGGTGTTTGGGAGATGCGAGTTTCCATATTAATTTGTAACTTCAAACGTTTTTGTTCAACAACTCGGTTCTTGTGGGTTATCAACTTTCTCGACCATAACCTCATCAGATTTAATTAATAATATTAATTCTGTGATTCATATTTATGTAAATACGAACAATTTATTTCTCCATATTACTTACCTTAAATATAATGCTTGCTTGGTATGCGTAAGTGTAATATTCTAATTTTTCAAAATCTACTACGGTTAACTTCACTACACTTCACTTTTATATTGATTTATTTTACTAATCTTCCTTTACCTGTTGGAGTTTTGGTGCAGATTAAGAATAGTCTATCATTTTTTTTAAAGATTTCTCTTTCACTTTTCTTACTTTAAATGTTTTCATAAGACATCTGGTCTGTTGTTACCCTGGCGCCTACAAAATGATTGGATACAAAATAATAATATGAGTTCAAGCTGATGTGTCCTGGAAATGACAAAAAAAAAAAAAATCACTCGTAGTGTCTTAGAAGTTGTTTCTTAAGGGAAGGAGTTGCAATATGACTTCATATTCACTTTATGAGGATTTCACCTTACGGGTAAAAATACGCATTGGGGCATATACCATAAAAAACGTCTGTGCGAAAAGCACAAACCAACTTGTGAAACGTGGCCACTACAAGCGAGAATACTATCTAATTGAGTCAGGGCTGGAGTCCACCAGGGGGACCGTGCAATAGCGTAAGCGTGTCAGTGACGTAGTGTATGCGTATAAACGAGGATAGTGCAGAAACACTTAATATAACATGAAATCATATATGTTATGGCACATATAATAGTTTTACACTTGTAACTCTATACGTTGTATAATCACATAATACAGGTTTCCTACATCATGCAGAAATATTCTGCTGATGGAAATTCGTACGTTACACACACGCTTTTGATATGCATTTTGAACTCTTAGCCCTTCTAATGGTTTTACACTTGTAACATTACACTTGTAAACATGAAATATTGGTTTCCTAAACTATAATAAAATTTTCCAACAGTGAAATTCAATGTTCTTCACAATCTTCTTTCATGTGGACTCATTCATTTTAACCATATAATTACTATATCTATGACGGACTATTCTTAATCAGTGTCGGAGTTTCAGATAAATTGCCAATACTAAATATTGTGTAGTCCAGTTTAGGTAAGGACTAGTTCAGGAGAGTAATGCTCCCGGAAGTAGGAAAGAAAAACACAGTTCTGATTGGTTGGCGTTATCCATTTCTTGCCACGTTGCATTCAAATAGCAGAAATCAAACAATTGTTATTGTGGATCTTCGTGGCCAAGTGGACTGGCGCTATATGCTAGTAACGAAAATCTATTTTGGCGTGAGTTCAAACCTGGCCCGAGGAGAGGAGTTTTTTAAACATTTTTATAACACTTTTTAAATTAATATGAAAATAATTCTCAAAAAGTGATTTACTTACTTTCGTGCAGGTAAGTAGTAGTAGTAGTAGGAACGGGTTAGAAGCCCCGCAGGGCTCGTTTTGTTCCCCTTGTACTCCATGATATAAATTTTGTGACCAACTGAAAACAACTGGCTAGGATAGCGCGTAAAACAGCTGGCTAGAGTAGCGCGCGAAAAAACGTACTTCCGGGAGCATTTCTCTCCCGAGCGGGTCGTTTTAGGTAAACGTAATTACATTCATTAGAAAGAAGCTCCTCTCTACTCGACTTAGGCATTTGTTTATCCGCATACTCCTGCGAGATGTCTCAAGCGTTTTAACCCAAATTTGGTATGATGATTCGAGAGCGCGCGCTGAGTTTCGTAAGGGTTTCACATGTACCAATCGAGCATACTACTGAGGAATAATCACCGGAAAACGGGATACCCATAGACTTAACCTTGAAAAAGCATTTTCCGCGCGAATTCTCATTGTAAACAATGGAAAATAGAATTTTCAGCATTAGAAATAGGGCGAAGCCCTAATCGTTTTGTTCTGCGAACATAATTTTTCAAAGTCATTCTTTTCACTGATATGCCAAATTCAACTATTTGCACGTCGTGTTGCTAAAAAAGTTCTATTAATCTAATATAAATAAAATAGAGAGTTTGTTTGTGTGTGTGTTTGTCTGTCTCTCTGTCTTTGTGCGGCCTGGGGACCAGACGAGTGGACCGAGAGTTACCAAATTTTGGTTACCTTGGTTCAGGCCCCAGATCAAGACGAAGCGATTTTTTTTTAAATTTTGAACCAGGGGGGTCTCAGGGGGGCGTTTACGGGAACCGGCCTGAAGACCAGATCAAGAGTTACCAAAGTTTGTTTACAGATACCTTGGTCCAGGTCCCAGACCATGGCGAAACGTTTTCGTCAAAATTCGAACCAGAAGGGTCTCAGGGGGAGCGTTTACCGGGACATGTAAAATTAGTAGAAAATGACCGATATTAGTGTCGAATTCATAGTTTTCGCAGTCGCTGAGATCAATGGTCAAACTCCGATCGCAGTAACTTCCAAATTCACCCTATTCAGCTGCGGGCCGGGGTTCACCGAGAGGGGGGAACCGAGACATGTAAAAATAATCCAAAATGACCGATATTAATGTCAAATCCATAGTTCTCGCGGTCGCTGAAATAAATGGAGATACTCCCACAGACGTTGACTTCCAAAAACAGCCCCCGTGTGTAGGATGGGTATATTCAGCTAATAATCAATAAGGGTCGATCACTTCGCTCTAAATTTGCAATTAATTCACACTTAGTTATATATTTACTTCACTCAAAAGGAATTTCGAAGATAAATGGAACGAAGGAAGATGAAGACGTTAACAATATTGTTCGCGGTAACACGTGTGAGCGTAGAATAATATTAGAGTCTATATGTATATTTTAATTTTGCTCAGATATCTGACGTGATCGAGAAAAATGGATTTCAAAAAATGAAATGAAATTTTTGAGTTTTACGTCCCACGGTTATGCCGGTTAGGCTAATGGAGACGGTGATGATGAGAGATGAATGAAATGGTGGAATGAAGAAAGTGGGAGAAAACGAGAAAACCCCGAGGAAACCCACGCACATGGTGTTTGTCCACCACAAAGTTCACTTAGCGGGAGTAGGGTTTGAACCCGGGATCCCAAACACCAGAGGTGAACGCTCTACCACTGAGCCACCGCGGCCCCCAAAATGGATTTCAGTTTAGAGTTGCCAGCCTCGAATTAGAAAGGAGCGACTATCAGTATCTACTGTCTGGCTCAAACTTCCTGACGTTTAAGGCATGTCCTTTTCACATTATCCAATGCAAGTTGGATGACGTCTAATAGCTTTGTTCCTGGATTAGGAGAAAGCAATTCCAAAGGTACATTCTTATGATATACTGTATATCACTATAGCGTTAATAAATTTGTAAGAACGAATTTGTTTTTCAATGTTCTCGCGTTAAAGTTTCATGTAATGCCTGCACTCGAAAGAAAGCGAAATCCGAAAATCCGACAACGTCGCACCTGCACACCATTGGCTTTCGACACACGTCAAGCGGTTTGAGCCGGACCTTAGTCGGTTTTTCAAACTATTTGAATGGTGAGAAAGTCCCAGATTAGATTCCCAGGAGAAGTTCATATGGTTCAGATTTCCCAGGTCTCATCAGTATTGAAAGAAACATTTCAGTGTTGAAAGAAACATTTCAGTGTTGAAAGAAACATTTCAATGTTGAAAGAAACATTTTAGTATCGAAAGAAACATTTCAGCGTTGAAAGAAACATCTCAGTGTTGAAAGAAACATTTTAGTATTGAAAGAAACATTTCAGTGTTGAAAGAAACATTTCAGTGTTGAAAGAAACATTTCAGTGTTGAAAGAAACATTTCAATGTTGAAAGAAACATTTTAGTATTGAAAGAAACATTTCAGTGTTGAAAGAAAAAATTCAGCGTTGAAAGAAACATTTCAGTGTTGAAGGAAACATTTCAGTGTTGAAAGAGAAATTTCAGCGTTAAAAGAAACATTTCAGTGTTGAAAGAAAAATTTCAGCGTTGAAAGAAACATTTCAGTGTTGAAAGAAACATTTCAGTGTTGAAAAAGAAATTTCAGCGTTGAAAGAAACATTTCAGTGTTGAAAGAAACTTTTCAGCGTTGAAAGAATCATTAAACTCTGAACCAACTAACCAATCAGAGTTTCCATTGTCCAATTACTTCTCACACCATTTTATCTTTAATCGAGTTTCACTCCCGCTGGATAAACTTCATTTAAAGAAAAGAAGAAGAAGAAGAAGAAGAAGAAAAGGGATGGAACCAGCGGCAAACCGAAAATCATTTCTTTCAATATCAGGTTAAAAAACCAAAACAAAAACAAAAAAGGTAACAGTGATAGTAATATTATTACAATGAACCATCCCTCTCAAAAAAAATGAAAGTCAAGAAAAACCCCGTCCTAAAAACCTTTGGAAAAATATTCTTCTCAATGCAATGGTTGTTTGTAATAATAAGAGCAGAGGAAAATATTATTTATGACTGTAGGTGAAGGAATAGAACACTCGTTGAAAGTACAGTTTTAATATCGAGACATGATCAGATGTTTTCCCCACTCCAAAGACCTCCCATATTCCAGCGCCAAAGACCAGGTTGTCCCATAAATTTACCTTCTCCCTGACTTAATGCACAGCTCGCATATTAAGCACGCAACAAAAGAACCACGGTTTCTACAAGCCATTAAGTCTCCACGCCAATTACTTCGACTGCCTTTTGTTTTGAAATCATCTTACTCTTTTTTTTTCTATATTCAAGAAAAAATAAATGAAAGTAGGTTTTGTAAAATAAATAAATCGAAAGAAAAATAGCGTGCGTTTTAGGCTTATGATTCCATGGATAATAATGACCGCAATTGTTGCCAGCTACTTGCTGTTAGTGTAACGTAAGAAAAAATGACTTTTTGACAGGCTGGAGAAATATGTTATAGTCGAACCGTATGCCTAAAATATTTTTGCTAGTATTTCCTATACCATACTTAATATTTAAAACGTACTGTTCTTCACATGTTGCTAAATGAAGTTACTTCATGTTTTCAATATTACGAGGTGTGATCAAAAAAGTACGATGAGTAATTTAATTACAGAGTAATACGCTTATATAGGATTTGATTTAATCTCCTTCAAAGTACTGTTTTTGGATAGCATGGGAAGAACCAGAAGTCGCAGAGTGTTATATCTAGAGAGCACAGCAAATACGGACGAAAAGGACCAAAAACTCGCGGATGGAAAGCGAGGTGTGGCACGGCGTTTTCGAAGTGAAGAAGGAAGCCATTTGTCCATTTAATCGGTGATTAAAATGCTTTTCAGGGACCCATACGAGATGTTTAGTTCATCGGAAAACTCTCAAATAGTCATTCGCCTGTTTGAACAAATAATTTGTGCCACTTTTTTGCACGGTTTCATCTGGTTTTGACGCCGAAGGACGTTGATCGTTACTCGTGTTCAACCGAGTCCTTGCCGCTTTTTGTATCGCTCATATCAGTTGTAAACAGTCTTCAATGCTACCGCTTCATCGTCATACACTGATTTTGACATTTCGTGAACTTCTTTGCCACTTTTTTTTCCAGCATAGAACAAAATTTAATGTTGGCGCACGACAGACACTCTTAACACGTCCTAACTCTTCTGCCTCTGGAAGTCAACTAACATGTCACTCTGAGCTCCCTCGTGACTAAGCGGTTAGCGTACGCGCATTTGGCGTGTGAGACCAGGGTTAGATTCACAGCGGGAGCTCATGTGCTTCGGATTCCACGTTAATCAGTAGGTCCACGCCTCATATAGCCTCGCTGCTGAAAGGGGCGCTAAACTAAAATCAACTCAACTCAACATGTCACTTGTTCAAACTCGACATTGACTGTATCAAAATTTTAGGCTACCGGGCTTACTAGTTGAAATCAGGAGCGTCATTTCAGATTTTGCTTGGGGGGGGGGGGGCAAGACCCCTTGATATAAGTAAAATTTCGCATTTTTCTCTGATGTATTACTATTCTATTGATAAAATTTATATACATCTCAAACTCAGGGGGGGCAAATGCCCCTCCCTGCCCCCCTAAATGACGCCCCTGGTTGAAATGGATATAACATCGATAGATGGCACTGTGCCACTACATTCATCATACTTTTTGATCATACCTTGTATTTTCTTTTAAGATAAAACTACATTTTTCGTTTTAAAAGAATAAAAGAATGTTCGGAAAAAATCTGAAGGAACTACTGGCACAATCTGAAATTCATTTTGGGCGGACGACACAATTCCATTCTTAAATCATGCTTATCGACTGACATGTGTTCCTCCAGAATTTAAAATTAGAATTTCTGATCAGTGGTGATTTCCTTCTTTGAACTTCAGTATAAATTCAACTTTTTGTAATATATTAATTTGCAAAATGTTTTCATAGAAATATAAGGTTGTCTAAAAAGTATTGAGCATTTGGAGGTCAAAATTGAGAACACATTTATTTGATTTAAAAATAATATTTTGAAACCCCACGTGCTACATTTTGTTCGATGACCTTTTGCCATTTTTTCGGCAACACCGCAATCCTGTCGCTGAAGAACTTCTGTGGTTTCTGGCATACAAAAAAGTGACACATGGTTTCCACAGACCTCCTTTGAAACTCTAAAAGCCATTCAGATAGTTCTGCAAAGACAAAAACAAATTATCGTCTGACGGTGCCAGATCTGCACTTTATGGCGGTTGCCTAAAACCTCCCAGCCAAGTTTTCCAATTTCTGACCATTTCCAGTATTAAATATGTATGTTATCTGGTGTTGTCTGTGTGGTATACGGCACTTTTTCTTTTGATCAATTATGGTCCAGCGTAGCGCAGTTGCTAACGCTTTCGCTTTTGGTGCGAGCGGTCTCAGATTCGATTCCCACTGGGGTACTCAGTCGAAAAGGCGTAGGGTAAAGTAATGTATATTCGTGATAAATCACTATGAAGTCGATATTTCTACTAAAAGTTAAAATCTAAGCAAAAAGTAATTCTGCATATAGATAGTGCGTACATTGATTTATACAGTTCCGTTGTCTTGTTTATTCTGCATACAATCTGTAGTGTGTATCAAGTTAGTTTATGAAATGAATACATGCATAGGTAATTTCGTGAGAGGTAAGGAAAGTTCGTGATAGTGGGTAGGTATATTCGTGATAACACTGTAATTAGTACAATATAATAATGCTGATTGAACATAGGAATGAAATATCAGCAGGAAAGAAGCGCCTTGCAGTTATAAAGTGTTTGATACAGAAAATACGTTAATTCTAATCGACAGGACTACCTAGGACTTATTCATTATGATGTGGGTATGTGAATATGCCTCATCAATTCTTAATAGCAAATCATACATAGAAACAAACACACAGATTAGGTCCATCACAAACAGAAACGAAGTTCGTTTAAACAAGTTCGTGTAACAGTCAGTTCTCATCAGAACTTGAAGGAGTAGTGGCGTAAGAATCACCATAAACACATGAACACACCCGACCTGTCGTCCTGCTTTTGACAACGCACATGGTATGGCACTAAACAGAAAGAACATTGGATCCACTTATCACCTGTCTTATCATGCGCATTGTCTCCATAGCTTTCACCATACACATCACATTCCCAATCATAATCACGAATTGCCTGCTTCTAACGGATAGGCGTAGCTTTATTGTTATAGGAGGATCGTGAAGTCTAAGGTTGGTCAGCAGGGTTACTATTTTGTACGTTAGTAAAGTTAGAAACCGAGAGCTTTCTCGGTTGACCAACTTGCTTTCTGCCAGTAGTAGTAGGACTAAGTTCATTCAGACATTTTGCGGATGAATCTCTCTGCTTTCGTCTTTTGGACGGAACTCTCAGATTTAGTCCGTATCTTTTCTTGAACTCACTCCACCACCCTTTGTTTGCACACTCACTTTCAGTGTTAGTAAAAAGTTTTTTCTCCCTGCCGATTTTGCAATCTTGTATGCGAGACTCCTGATTTGCTTTACAGTAAGTCCAAAGCCAGCTTCCTGCATATTATCGATAATGTAGTGATAAACTTTTAATTCCAGTTCAGATGTCAATGCAATAGTCCCATTTTCGGCACTGCAGCATATGTTTCATTTTCAATATCAGCTAGGCCTTGTCTCTTGAGGAAATCGTTTAGAATACAGCACGGAATTTTCATCACTTTTGAGGCTCTTCACACAAAATAACCTCCTGCGTTCACCATTTTAGCTGCCCTTACAAAGTATTTCTGCTCACATCCTCGGTATTTTACTTTCTTGGGTGGCATCTGAAAACCAAAATAGGTCTAGCTGTTCACTGTGAATAAATGTAAACATAATATTGACAAAATGGGATCATGGATTTTTACTAGGAGCGAAAAAGTCAAGAGGAGCAGGACGTTGGTCTATAGACATATTAGAAGGAAAGTGGACCACAGTCGAGGTTAGTTGATAGGGCTATAGCCGTATCTAAGTTTTAGGCAATTATTTATCGTTGATGGAATTTTCAATTGCGTGCGCAGTTAATTTAATATGTGAATACTGTGGACGAGGTATTTTTATTGTCATGAAGGACAGGTAATTTCGTTACAGTAAGGTAATTTCGTGATAGCCTCTACACAAGAATCTGACTGATAATTACACGTGATATTTATTAGACTACTATCCTGTAACACGATAACTACGAAAATTTGCCCTTATTAGCAGAAATGAAGCCCTGATTTCAAGCTTTCTGGCAACTTGTCCATAGATACAAATGGTCGTTAAGAATTTTACATGTGTTCTTAAGAGTCTAAAATGTTTAAAAAGCGACACACAGACACACTACTTCCACAGAAAATTAAATTAATATATCAGTTATGAAACCAAACACCAATATTTACGTGCCTCGTTTTGCTGTCGTCGTTATCTCATGAAAATAACAAACGTAACACAATCTTCCGCAGAATGTAAACAATACTAATTTCTCTGTCTTGATTGTTTCCCTTCAAACCTATTTGTGCACATGGCCCAGCTGCGCCGGCCTACACATGATACTGGATCGATGCTCGATCTTCTGGCAAGAAGTGGATATCTTACTGGGATAAGTTTCTTTGCTACAGTTGCTTAAAAAACTATCACGAAATTATTTATACCACGAATATACCTTACTTTACCCTAATAGTTTTTTTTTCACGCCAGCCATCCTGAGTGAGGTTTTCCTCATTCACACCAGGCAAATGCCTGGAGGGTACCTAACATAATCCCAGGCCGCTTCCTTCCTTCTCCATTTCTTTCTTCCTCTCGAATTCTTCGGGCAGTGTGATCGCCGAGGGACGTCATCCCTTATATGTGTGGTGGGCTAACATGGCTATAGATCCCGAAAGACCAGAAATCTAATTCCTAATCCTAATCCTAACATTTTAACTAGTTCCAACCATTTCTTTTGAATTGTTAGATACACTCACGCCAACTGACGGCAGCACAGATCTTTGTCCATCGTTCTTCCCGGTGGTAGCGGCTGATGATGCATGACGCCCTTCGAATCCCACCAAATGCAAAGCGTAACATTCCTCGACATCAGTGTAGGCTTTGCCTCTCCCGGCCCGACGAACGTAATGAAAGGACAAAGCATACAAGAGAGAGGATCTGACAGCTTGCAATGGTTGTATGAGTAACAGTTGTGTGTAAAGGACGAGACCTCAGCACATTTGATCTGGCCAGACATAGGGGTCAGTTCATCTTTGAAGTCTTGCAGACGCTAGGCTTTCCAAGGGCCACTGTATCAAGAATATAACATGAGAACGTGGATTCGGACAAAACCGCCACCACCTTCGTTAAATATCGTGTTGTATGACGCTTTGATGATAGAAGACACTGTTGTCTAGCTGGGATGGTAAGAGTGGATAGATGGCCCACAGTGTAGCAGATAACCCCTATATTTAATAACGTTTTAGCAACAATACTAGCGAGGACCATTTCCTCCCCATAGGGTACAGAGGCAAGCGCTAAAGGGTACCTCTGATCAACATTTGTCCAAGGCACGGTCTGAACACAATCCAGGGATTATAGATCAGCGTGGCTCTCCAATGCTTGTGGAATCCATGCCACGTCCGATCACCGCCTTCATCATGGCAAATGGGGTAGCCAGGTATCTCTAATTTAATTGCTCATGAGTGTATTTTGGGTCAATCCATGTCAAGTGATCGAGAAAAAAGAAAAATTGCCGATCGACCTTTTGTAAAAAATCTATTTTTATCATAAATGTTTATACTATATCAGGGTACTTCAAAACCACCATTAATTATTTTTAAAAACATTTCGTAGGAACGCAGCTTCTGCCGCCATTTTGCGTCTTCTCGATTTCAGGCGTTTACGTTGTTTTGAATATCTCGGCATGTATTTGTCCTAGCAAGCTGAAAATTGCTGGGCGTGTCCAACTTGTGCAGAGCTAAAACTTTGTCCAATTAACATTTTTGCCTAACACCACTTGAAAGGGGTGAAATCAGGGCCTACAGTAGCAACGTTTTTGGACATTGAAGACATATTTGGGAAGAGGAAGCAACTGACGTAGAGGTCTAAATTTGTATGTGCATGTAGTCAGGGGTCATAAGTTTATACTTAAATATTTGCAGACCTGTAGCAGCTCCCAAAGACCTGAAAAAATATCGTAAAGTTGGGGAATTATGCCAATTTGCAATTTTTCACTGTACAATATCTCCAATGGGCTTGGATAAAAAAAAAAAATATATGAAATTTTGAGAATAGTTACTCCTTTAGTGCGCCATAACAGACAACAAAGCACGTTTTGTGTTTTTGAGCAGAAGGGGGTCAAAGTATTGAGGAATGACGTCATACTCTACGAGGTGTTTTGTTCACAAATTCAATTGGAAATTCGTTGTTGTGAAATAAAATAAAGTAGGATGAGTAGCTCGTCCAGTCAACGCTCTCAAGCTCGTTTCTTTCCTCTAGTTGTCACTCACTGTCTTATCACCCACAGCAACACTGGTGAAGAATGGCGCTATCAGCAGAAGGCGAGAAAAGTCCAAATGCACACTTGACAAAAAGTCTGTAAGTACTTATTGTTGTTTGACATCAATGATATTGAAACATGATTATGCTTGTTTTAACTGTCAACTCATGCAGGAAACTGTTGTCCTTTCGTTTGATCTACATTCCCCAGTCAGTGAACACTCACTCACTGTAAACAATGACTGAGGAATGTAAATTTAACGAAAGGACAAGAGTCTCCCGCATGAGTTGACAGTTTTTTTTAACAACAATAAACATAATTGAATATCATTGAAATAGCAAGCAGCAAGAGAAGTGTGTACTTACAGACTTTTTGCCAAGTGTGCATTTTGACGTTTCTCGCATTTTGCTGATAACGGCATTCTTCACCAGTGCTGCTGTAGGTGCGATAAGGCAGTGAGTTACAACTAGGGGAAAGAAACGAGCTTGAGAGCGTTGACTGGACTAGCCATTCATCCTACTATATTTTATTTCACAACAAAGAAATTTCCAGTTGAATTTGTGAACAAAATACCTCCTAGAGTATGACGTCATTCCTTAATACTTTGACCCCCTTCTGCTCAAAAACACAAAACGCGCTTTGTTGTCTGTTATGGCGCACTAAAGGAGTAACTATTCTCAAAATTTCAGATTTTTTAAAATCCAGGCCCATTGGAGATATTGTTCAGTGAAATATATCAAATTGGAATAATTCCCCAACTTTACGATATTTTTTCAGGCCTTTGGGAGCTGCTACAGGTCTGTAAATATTTAAGTATAAACGTATGACCCCTGACTACATGCACATACAAATTTAGACCTCTACTTCAGTTGCTTCCTCTTCCCAAACATGTCTTCAATGTTAGAAAACGTTGCTACTGTAGGCCCTGATTTCATCCCTTTCAAGTGGTTTTAGACAAAAATGTTAATTGGACAAAGTTTTAGCTCTGCACAAGTTGGACACGCCCAGCAATTTTCAACTTGCTAGGACAAATACATCCTGAAATATTCAAAACAACGTAAACGCCTGAAATCGAGAAAACGCAAAATGGCGGCAGAAGCTGCGTTGCTACAATATGTTTTAAAAAATAATTGTGGTTTTGAAGTACCCTGATATAGTATAAACATTCATGAAAAAATAGGAGTTTTTGGAGATGGTCGAGCGGCACATGGTTGATCACTTAGAATGGATTGACTCTTTCTTCATTTGGGAAGCATTGCAGAGATAGGCAAGGATCTTCCTATATGCAGTATAAATTGTGTGGAATAATATCCAAGAAATCAGGGGCGGATCCAGGACGGACTTCTGGGGGAAGGCGCGGTGGGTTGTAGTACTGCTACTTAGAGCTACTTTTAAAAGCTCCAAACTCTGGGATGGGTTTTATTTATATATAAAATAAAAGTTTCCTTTTCTGGGGGGGGAAGAGGTCGATCGCCCCCTGGATCCGCCACTGCAAGAAGTATCATTACACGTAACCAAGTGGTAGGCATTATGTGACAAAAATACAGATTTATTGTTGAAGAGAAGCCATAATAATCTACCTGCATGAAAAGTATCTTCAACATTTTAACATAGCACTTTACCAAGATTGCTCGATAAACTCTGTACGTATAATTTCATTGGTTGATTTTAGAAGCATGTGGAAATAGGAAAAGACCTCTCTATTATTTATTTATACATACTCTAGGATTCATCTATTTAAGTGTTTCTGAAGAAATGCTATTAGGACCGATTGTCATCCATCTTTTTCGCATAATCATATGTAACATTCGTCAGTTTTTACATTAAAATTAATCTATTATAACGTAATTATTTATAAAAAAGATTAGTGATATAGGTAAATGGGACGTAAGTCTGCATCTAAAAATATAAACCTTCGTTAAGTTCTTTAATCTACGGCTTTATTCATAGATTTGGCGAATAAACTCGCTTATTGGAAATTTAGCTTTTGGAATGCGATAATATAAGGTCCAATATGCGAGACCTGTCGGAAAAGTGTCCGACCATGATCCTGGAAAACCAATACATTCACCTGGCGTTTTTATCGCTCTAAAGCGAAGCATTTGATCAGCTAATGAAAGTGACTATAGCATAGAGTGTGGCTGTTTCTAAGAAATACAAACGTGTGTGTGTGTGTGTGTTTACGAGGACTTCGAAAAAATGTTACTAATTCCAGAAGTTGAAAATGGTGAAAAATGTAATCTTAAAATGAGTCCATCTACAGTAGCTTCATTTATGTACGTCCCAGTTAGTTCAGTTGGAGTTGAAACATTTTCTGTTCTACAAAACATTGTTTCTGATAGGTGGTTAAGTATGATAACTTGACGAAACATCTTGTGGTTATGTGTAACCAACAAACACAAAAAATAAAAATAAAAACTGTAATACGTTGCATAATATCTGAATTTTAGAATGCAGCAGCTTTATTGTGTCTTTTCCTAAAAAAAAAAACACCTAATCTTGTCTTTTTATATAAAAAAAATGAAAATTGTAATACGTTGTAAAATGTTCAAATAAAAGAAAGTAACAGCTTTATTTTGCCCCCTTGTTTCAATAATTTGTTTAATAATCTATATCACTATTGGAGATCCAAGGATTTGATAACATAGAGGAAGATGGGGTAATAAGAGACAGGGGTAATAAAAGACAAAATGGCTAGTAGTTTGGTTTTTCATTAGAAAAACCGAAACAAATTCATATCTTACTGTATCTTTCTGTATACAAGCCTAAAAAATTCATTGCTTTTAGTCAACTTCTTTACCTTCTTTTCTGCCTTTCAAAAAGTCTCTACATAGAACAAAAAAAGTAAGCCTTTTACATGAAGAATTTTGTTTACAACTTAGCTATAAATGTTTCTAAAAAATTGGCCTCCTCATGATGGTATTCAGGAAGTGAATAAAATGTTTATCTTTTATGGTCCTGTAATTTTATTAGGAAATGATCCGTTCATAGGCTTTATTGTATTAAAAGGAGAGAATATTTGGTTTAAAAAGTTTTGGTTTAGGCCTATTTTCTGTTTTAGGGCTCAAAGTTTCATTCCATTATTGGTATTCACGCAGGCTATTTTAAATTTTGGTATAGCCTATTTAATTTTGTATAGCCTACTGTGTAAGAAGTCACTGTAGCATAAAGAGTGGTTTTTCGATGTAGGCCTTACCTTTTTAATAAAAAAAGGTTTGTATGACTACAATGTGTAATTTTGTCATTCCAAAATGTTCAGAATGAGTGAAAAACTTCACAAACTATGAAAGGTTGTAATTTGTATAGTTTCTAATTAGAAGCATTTAACTTTCAAGTATGACTTTCACTAACTTTAATTTTTACATGGGAATTGACAGAAAAGCAGCCAGAATTAAAACATGTAAAAAAAAAAAAAAAAAAAAAAGTAGAGCAATTGAATACATCTTAGGCATATACCTCGTAATCCCGGTTTAATAACAAGGCACAGCATGAAAGAAATCTGGGCAGCGTCTCTTATTACCCTATATGAGGTAATAAGAGACAACAACTGAAATTTAAAAAAAAAATCGCAGTCTTCCTGTACATTGGTAAGAAATTAAATAATTTTCTATTGTGTTGCCCAGTAACAAAGAATATACAGGTAATTCTTTATAAGGTTTACAACTTCAATCAGTTATATTTTTTTATTGGAACCACATACAGACTTGGTTTATACGTCATTATACTGCAAAAAACTTCGTTTTTTTTTTTTTTTTTTTTGGTGACAAATCCATTTTGGCTCAATGTGTGCACCTGCGGTCATCTTGGACACATCCCAACGAAAGTCGATTTCCTGCCAAACAGTAGCCAGCATTTCGGGGGTTACGTCCGCTATGGCTGTTGTAATGCGATGTTTCAGTTCATTAACATTATCTGGTAGGGGAGGGGTGTGCACCTTATCTTACACAACCCCCAACAGAAAGAAGTCAAGTGGCGTGTAATCTGGAGACCGTGGCGGCCAGGGAATTGGTCCACCACGACCTATCCACTTATCTGGGAAACGATGATCAAGACATTCCCTTACTCTATCAGGTAGTGCGGCGGGGCGCCATCTTGTTGCCACCACAAGCGACCATCGTGGTGATCTTCATCTAACTGTGTGAAACTTACGCTGTACATTCGTTGCTGACTTTGTTTCTTCAAACCAAAACACGTACTTAGCTCTTTCCGCACCAGTGATAGCCTCAATTTTCAAAGACTGACCGGTGGGGCCACGTGTGGTCAACTCCGCAACTAATCACTACGTGAGTCAAACTTGAAGTGTTTTTCAGTATAATGACATATAAACCAAGTCTTTATGTGGTTCCAATAAAGAATTGCAACTGATTAAAGTTGTAAACCCTATAAAGAATCACCCTGTATACATAAAGAATCAGAAATGTGACTTGAAAACTATTAACATTTTAAATTACGTTTGTCTCTTATTATCCCGAGTGTATCTTCCCTTATACTGTAGAAGTGAATATCAACCCGTAAAACAAATTACGTAAAGCTCTGCGCATCCCATATGATTCTGCATGCAAAACTGTTACAGTAGATGGAACCTAAAACAATCAATAATGTTTGTGTTCATCATAAATACTGTATATCACATCCTATTATAATTATATTATTTGAAAAATTGTTTTAATTACTATTTTTAAGAATCTGTTATATTGTTCACTTACGTACATAGTTAAATATCATTGAGCCTCTTCAACAATTAAATAGGCTTTTGCTTAACTCTGCAAACCCTTATAAAATGGGTTTCATGTAAACAGGTTATAGAAAAAAATTAGAATATATTTTGACACTTTGGTCTCTGGAAATTCAATTAATTCTGTCTTAAAACGCTTTCTACATGCGCAGACTGATATGACTTTTCATGAAGTGTGAATCTACTTCACTTTTGTTGCATGAAATTCACCATCTGTTAAAAGATGTACTTACTTTCAAATAGCATATAATTTCCAAACAACAAAATGCTATTGACTGTATTTTTTTTTTTTTTTTTTTGCATCTTCAGGATCGTGCATCTCAAACTTGCTCCACATGACCGAACTCACAATAAGGAAGTCTACTCAGCTGTGTTACAATACTTACGCAATTCCATTTGTCGTAAACAGCCAGATAAGTGGGAATCTGAACAGCGGCGTTTCACAATGACAATTTTCCGTGTTACATACACTTCAGGAATGGCTTCCGATTTCTTGGCAAAAACAATATGTCGTCGTGCATCATCCTTCGTACTCATCGCACGTAGCTTCGCGTGATTTCACTTGTTTCCTACACTGAGATCCACCTTTGACACTATCGAGACCAGGACAGAAGATAAAATGGTGAGGAAATTTCGAGCATTCCACAACAGACATTTCAGGACTCCTTCCAGTGATGGCGGTAATGGAAATCAGTGTTGTTACAGTATAATTAGTATGTCTTTCACATGTAATGAATGTGTGAACAAGTGGTTAACAGTATCCCTGATCTTACATACTTTAATAATTTATGGGTGTACAAATATGTGATCTCTCTGTGTCGAAAAGTTCCAGGGCGAAGAGTTTTCTTTCTTTACACTTTTGCCTCTCCCCTCTCTCTTCGGCTGTTGCAATTTCGTACCCTGGTTTAATGGTTTAAATTCATTCCGGACAAAATAGGCAACACCTCAAGAAAAACAACAAATATTCATGAATGCACCTTACGATACGTAGTGATGCGGTGTGGTGAATTGAGTTTTCCCCAGTAGATGGCAACCTCGTCAATGAAATTTCGATATTGAAATGAAATGAATTGAAATCTTTGAGTGTTACGTCCCACGGTTATGCCGGTTAGGCTAAAGGAGACGGTGATGATGAGAGATGAGTGAAATGGTGGAATGAAGAAAGTGTGAGGAAACGGGAGAACTCCGAGAAAACCCACGAGCACGGTGTTTGTCCACCACAAAGTCCACACGGCGCGAGCTGGGATCGAACCAGGAACCCCAAGCCACTGAGCCACCGCGCCCCCTCAATTTCGATATTGAACTCACATAGGGCTGTTATTAACAGGATGGGGCAATATGCCGTACATCACTTGACAGTATTGATACTTTTTCTTTAACGACAGGGTTATTTCAAAGGGTTTGTGGCCTCCAAAGTCTCCGGATTTGAGTACACTTCTTTCCATGGAGTTATCTGAAAAGTTGTGTACAGAAACAACCAAAAACACTGAAAACATTGAAGTACAAGGTCGCAACTGAAATTGCAAACATTAGCCAGGAAACTAAGTTTGGCAGCCGTGAACATGTAAAGCATGTTCGACTTTGCCTATAGGAAGGAGAAAATTTTCAGCATCTACTCTAAAGGAAATGAAATCTTTTAGGTTAACGCCCCACGATTATGTTCTTTAGGCTAAGGGAGACGTTGATTAAAGCAAGTGAATGATGATGGAAGAATTGGTGGAATGAGAAAGTGGGAGGAAACAGGAGTACGCCGAGAAAACTCAAGGACACAATGTTGTCCACCACAAACTTACTTTGCCGGGGATTGAACTAGGGACCTCACGTACCAGAAATAGCTTTCTACCATTGAGCAACCGTGTACCATACGTTCTTAATCAAGTACAGATAATAATAAACGCAAATCCGTGCTGTTACAAACTAGGCGCGTTATTTTGGGAGAGCAAGGGGCAATTGCCTACCCCCTGAGTTTGAGCGATCCATGCTTTTTAGTCTACTTTATACCAATATAATAATTAAGAAAAAAAAACGTGAAATTCTTCTGTCAGTAGATCATCTTGTTCCCTCCTGTCAAAATGTGAAATGATGCTGCTACAAACCAATGACAATAATAACGCTACTACAGTATTTTATTATTATTATTATTATTATTATTTGGAATACGTATAATCTCATCAGATGGCAACTATGTCATATTAATATGGAAAAAAATGCTTCTCGCATTATCATAAAAATGAAACTCGACTGGGTTCGAGGTTTTCGTGTTTTTGGGCGGTGGCGAATCATTATCATCATCATCATCATTGCAAGCAGTACTATCAAGATTACATCACAGGGTCTTCTTTCCATCTTCCGTTGGCTGCAGAGGAAAAATCTAATGACCCGGCCGGCCACAAAAACGGCAACAAACGCCGAGGCCAACCGGATCAGAA
This sequence comes from Thermobia domestica, assembly GCF_964235325.1. Taxonomy (NCBI): domain Eukaryota; kingdom Metazoa; phylum Arthropoda; class Insecta; order Zygentoma; family Lepismatidae; genus Thermobia; species Thermobia domestica. Next base: position 2,388,631 of record NC_137464.1, on the reverse strand, counting down.
GGAACCTCCGAGCGGGGAAGTGGCTGGCATCTGTCGGCGAAACGATGATTTACAAAACTCTCACGAGGGATAATATGTGTTATTAGGCCTCTATACCAGACGCTGTGCATTTCAAGGCTGACTTTTTTTTTTCTTTTTTACTTATTACACAGAGACTGGATTGGGTGGGAGTAGAAACAGAACTGGTTATTTAACTCCCCCTCCCCCTCTTTTTTCCTATTCGCAGTCAGGAAATAACAATTTCAGTGGCCGACTCCTGGGGCTGACCAACCAAAGCCATCAGCACCCTTTCGTTTTCATTTTTTAGAACCCTTTCACGTGATTGGTTAAGATGAATAGCCATTATGAGACGTGTGACAGAATACTATTATAGACAGTTGTATAACAACGATCTAAAATCATTTCTTAACAAAAAAAGAAAGAAAAAATCACAGGAAATGATTCAACAAACCAATACATTGAAGTTGTGCTTGTCAAATGTTACGATATTTTCTTCTTCTTCTTCTTTTTGTTGCTATTATTAATAAGAGCGAAAAACCAACTTCCGAGGCCGGGATTCCAATAAATAATGTTCCACAGCAGTGCTTGGTAGTTATAACAAATTATTTTGCAGACAATTATGCTACCGACAACCTGGCCATTCAGATTTGTGGCCGATATAATCTCATCATTCTGAATTTTTGCTTTTTTAACAAATTATTTTTTGTTATGGAGAAACCTACTAATTACATGATACCAAGAAACAAAAAACGTTGGTTAATTTATTATTTATTGACGGTGTTCTCTGTGGAGATCTAGCATCATAAGGAATTTGGGAAACCTCATGCATTAAAAGAAGGCGAATTCCAGTCTAGAAGACCTGAAGGACGGCGATTGAAGGCAATATGTTTAGTACATAGCAACTTACTGAAATCCAAAGCTTGTTATCGAGTATCACTGATTTTTGTACGTGAGATTCCGGGTTCGAGTCCCAGTAGATCATCGAACGCACTACAATGACTCAGATCCCATTTTGAGTTGTTGATCTGGTCGTACAAAGTCTCGCTGTTGATAAAGGATGTAAACAAAAATCCAGTAGCGATGTCAGAAGATTTTCACCCGACTAAGGGAGGCTTTAATACACAGGGAGCGGGGAGTGGTACTGCAAAAATACTAGTAACGCATATCGAGTCTGAATGGAAATGCGGTTTTAAGGAGCATAGCTTGGAGGAGGATTTACCCCCAGGGTACCTAATGGAATTAAAAAGGCGTCCATGGGTCCATTATATACATATATATACACAGTGGCGGATGATCAAGGGAGGAGCTAAACCATAGTTTGCCGTTTTATCCAGTGTAAAGCAGGATTGAAGCCCATTTTATCCTGTGTAAACCTGAGCGTCACCCCTTGGATCCACCACTATATATATATATTTATATATATATGAAAGTGACTATATTTGTAACTTGGTGCCTCTTGAACTATGTGACCAATATCGATCAAATTTGGCACATAAATGAAGTTGCCAAATTTGATGCCATTTAAATACAAATTCATCTTTTTATGTCCAAAATGAAAGGTATTCTCCCCGTTATTTTTTTTTTTATTGGTGCTAGTAAAGCAACTGGCCTTTTGTATAGATTGGCCGCTTGGATGCCAAATGGTTTGAGTCCAAAATTGAAATTTTTCAGGGGAGAATTTTAAACTTTAAGATCCTACGTAAATCACATGGTGAGAAAGTTATTTACCAGCAGAATTAGAAAAGACACTTCATAAGTTTGATTTTGGTAGGAACCATAACATAAATATGAATGTTTTAATGAGATATTGAACTTCAAAGTCATCTACTGAAAAATTTCCATTTTGGAATTACATGATTTGGCATCCAAGCGGTCCAAATGTCTATCGATGGATAACATTAACATTATCATCATCGTCATAGATATTCTGCCATTATGAGCATGTCATAGACATTCTGCTATTATTAGCATGTCATAGACATTCTGCCATTATGAGCATGTCATAGACATTCTGCTATTATTAGCATGTCATAGATATTCTGTCATTATTAGCATGTCATAGATATTCTGCCATTATTAACATGTCATAAATATTCTGCCATTATTAGCATGTCATAGATATTCTGCTATTATTAGCATGTCATAGATATTCTGCCATTATTAGCATGTCATAGATATTCTGGCATTATTAGCATGGATAACATTAACATCATCATCATCATCATCATAGATATTCTGCCATTTATTGGTATGTCACTTGTCGCAGCTAAGAAGCTTTCATGCTTCACGATCTTCAGCTATCCTCTTCGTCTTCACATACGATTTCCTTGTTTTCATATAGTTTATTAATTGTAGTCTCCTTCGCCTCCTCCCTCTCTTCCCTGCCACCATACATCATGATAGGGTTCCTTCTCAGCCAATGTCCAAACCAATTTCTCTTCCTCTTTTCCATTACATCTATAATTATTCTTTTCTCCCGCATCATTTCTAATGCTCACTCATTTGTTTTCTGCTCGACCCAACATCCCGGAAAAAATTCCTGATCTAAGTATGTGTATAGCTATGTAAATACAAATGAACGCAACGATTTTTGAAATTTAATTCCTAGATCGCTGATTTGGTCTATGAGTAGACACTGACCTAACGTAAAATTATAATATATTTTACGCAAGGGCGAGAAAGAATGAGGGTTCTGACATGTAAAAATAATCGAGAATGATCGTTTTTAATGTCGAATCCATAGTTTTCGTGGTTGCTGAGATGCATAGTGACACTACCGATGTTTAAGTCCAAATTAATCCTGCATACGTATCCTACGGATGGAAAGATATTTAAATACTTTGCATAAATCTATTCTTCCCGGGCGAAGAACGACCATTTCAGCTGGTATGCTCCAGAAACTAAAGTAACTACACAATCACACATTTCTCTGTTGTATTTTGGTTGCTTATGTTGCTGGGTGTTCGTACGGCTGCTCCCTACGCATATTCACAACTATGTGCGTGTTAGAAGATTGTTATCCTTAGCAGAAGTTAAATAACAAAGAACGTATCTACATTTCTTTTATATTTAAAATATATAAATAAGTAAAGATATGTTACAACAGAACAATAATTGACAATTATTATTGGGAACGAGGGACATATTTTTCAGCATCATGAAAATTAGTTTTTGAGGATTTTCTCGAAAACTAAACATGAAAATTTACAATCTAGGACGTCATTTTGTTCAATTAGATGTGACTAATCCACTGATATGTGTCTCGTCTCCACACAATATTTTAATTAACACAAATTTAAAAAATAATAGTTTATCCTAGTTTTGGCTATTTATCTCATTAAGAGCCTGCCATACTAAAAATAATACGAAATTTACCATTTTAATTTTGCTTGTTTTTCATAAGTGAAAGCAGATAATGAAATGCAACTTACCACAATCATAGATAATATTATTCTATAACAGAAAATATGAATCTGGACAATTTTCAATGTTGCCATCCATATAAATTACAGTGTTGCCATAATAATATTTCCCTCAAAACCTAAGTTAAGGAAGCGACTATAGGAACGATCTCAAGTTACATATCATGTTGTTTTGGTTTCCTGTGAAGTACTTTTTAAAATAATAGTTGTATATAGTGTGTAATAAACAAAATAACGGTTATTAAAACTAAATAATAATGTTATTTAAAAAGTAGTTCACAGGAAACCAAACAACATAATATGTAACATGAGATCATTCCTCTAATCGCTGTCTTAACTTTGTTTTTAGGGGCGTTGTTATTCTGGCAACACTGTAATTTCTACAGATGGCAAAACTGAATATTCTTGGGGTTCATATTTTCTGTTGCAGAATAACATTATCTATGATTGTGGTAACTTGCATTTCATTATCTCCTTTCACTCATGAAAAAACAAGCAAGAGAAAAATGGTAAATTTTGTATTATTTTTAGTATGGCAGGCTCTTACCAAGCTGCGTACCAAGCTGCGTACTTTCATCTTCCTATAGATATACCACATTGATTTGACACCTAGTCTTCCGTTCCAGGCGCTGCTATCGGCTGAAGGAATTCCACTCCCTTTCGCTACAGCTCTCTCATTTAGCAACAGCTGAACTCTTATTGGCTCAACGCGTGGATGTGTCGAGGGTGGGGTTTTAGTTCGCATTTTTGCCACGGCTCAAGACATTTTGGTAGCACTATAGTATCCAAATGAAGACTTTGAGGAGGCCATATTTCATCATCAGTTTCGTATTAATAGGCTGCGTGGTTCTTGTAGAACATCAATTTATGGGTTTATTTAAAAGAATTGTTTTTCTCGAAAATTTCGCATGAAATTTCACACTCTCCCATAGCATTCTGTTCAGTTCAAAAAACATCTATCGATTCGTATACATTTCATCTTTGCACTTTTTGTCTCGTCTTACGCTGATCATGTTCAGAATTGTGCCATTCTTTGTAGTAAGTGCGCACTTGACATTTTCGATTCCATTTTTTCTTCTGGTCGATTTTGTACATACCCAAGTTAATAATAATAATAATAATAATAATAATAATAATAATAATAATAATAATAATAATAATAATAATAATAATAATAATAATAATAATAATAATAATAATAAATAATAAATAATTTGCTCTTAACGATACTTTATAAGTTATTAAAGCATGAATTCTACACTGAAATGTCATTTTCTACTCATATTCGATAATTTATAAAGAATTTTAATTACATAATTACTTAGTTTCGAATAACGTAGAAATCTTGCATACGAATACGTAAGTCAAAATATCTAATATGTAGCGTCTGTGAAGTTTGCTAAAGCTTAAATTATACGTAAATAATCATTATAAGATCTGATTTGTTCATAATTCATAATTACTTTATTTGTGAGTAGTTTGCGTTTCCTATGCTTGCTCTTTACATCTCTTCCCCCAGGATACTTGACGCATTTTGGGGACCGCTGCTTTGAATCGTCTGCTTTGCTTCTACTATTCTCATTCCAACTTCTTTTTCGCTTCCCTCAGAAAAATGTTTAATTTCTTCGTTTCTTCAATTTTATCATTGTCAATTTTTTTTCTTGGCAATGCTTTTATTCTTTTGATTCTTAGAGTCAAAGCTTGCAACATAAATTGCACACACACGTCCATGGTATGACTAGAGGCTCTGAAATTGTTATACAAATACAGAAACTGATGACACTACTTTGTATTTTCCTAATTTTCGTTGAAGCTTATTGTCGTCCTGTAAAGGTAATGACAACTACTGTATATTGAGAAATAATGGCTGAGAGCCTGTTACTTATACAACCCAACATGCATGGAAGTTTAGTTGGTTGCAGACTAGTCGGTCTTTAGATATTATATCAATAAGGCAACCCAAAAGCATATAAAGCATAACAGCAGCTTACACATATGGTTGATACCTTCAACATGGTTGTGGTTGTCTAAGAGTCCGGAAGAAACTAATTTTAAAAGCTAATAAAGCATAATTTTGGAAAATAAAGCATAATTTAAAATGTATAGCACAATTCTTGGAAAATTCTGTTTAACTGCAAGTTTAACATACTGTATTTTTTAAAACCAATATTTACAGTGCAAAACCTTTGAAAACACAACACTGCAACAATGAAAAGCTTATTTTTATTTCTGTAAACTTTTCGGTGTAATCCTTTGAAGTGGAGAAAAGAAAAAAAAAGGAAAAGAAGAAGAAAACTTTCCGCCATCAATGAATAAACAATAGTTTTATTCTAAGTGTAACTGCGAAGTTACGTATGATGATTCGAAATGTACAAAAAGTGCACAAGAACTCCACATGTATACCTCTTGAGCACTTTTGGAGGCATCTTTTACTTTCCCTTTCTGTATATATATGCACCTCGAAGGCGCACACAAGTGATAAAAAAAAAAAAAAAACTTGACTCGAGTAAAGCATGTCTTTTTGCAAGTGCATTAAGTAGAAAGTTTATTAAATATAAAAATAAATAGATCAAGATATTTAGAATATTTATTGTATGGTAAATATTATACACTATACACGATTTAGGTTAAACAATGATTGAAATTAGCAATAAATCATAATAAAGCATAATTTGGAAAAAATAAAGCATAATGTGGGTTATTCTATACATCAACAAGGTTCAGTATTTTTTCATTATTTGAAAAAATAAGATTGTTGCCAAAATTCGAAGCGAGATATGTAGAAGTAGTAAAAAATGACCGATATTAGTCTCAAATTCATAGTTTTCTCGGTCGCTGAGATCAATGGAGACACTCCGATTACCTATGACTTTCAAATTCAGCTACCATTGTATGCGGGCCGGGGTCACCTGGCTAGGGGGGGGGGGGAGGAGTGCCAAGACATGTAAAAATAATCCAAAATGACCGATGTTAGTGTCAAATCCATAGTTTTCGCGGTCACTGAGATGAATGGTGATACTCCAACATCCGTTGACTTTCAAATACAGCCCCCATGCGAAGAATGGGTATTTTCAGCTAGTGTTAATGATCATATTATGCGATGAAGAGCTTCAAATTGTTGAATTCTTGTGAGTGCATAACACGAACTTTCACTATTAAAGTACAGCATACAGAGGAAGAGGTGGAATTACTTTACATCAAGGTTTTTACATAGCTTGAAGTCATGCTTGACATATTGATGGTCCGAATTGAAGTAGCTGCTAGCAATGATCGTAATTCTTTTGTTTTTTTTCTTGCTTCGTTTGAAACATGTGGTTATATGCAGATTGATGCAAATAGGCAAAAACATATATAGGAGGAGCTCAAACAGACGTTCCATATATAATTTCAGTTTCAAATAATAATAGTTTAAAAAATATTATCACTATCATCCAACTTCGAGAACTTTTAATTTAATACCTCTTTTTTCCTCTCCGTCTTTGTAATTTTAAAATAAGGGCGTGAAGAAGCAAAAAAGAATTTCTGTAGAAAATTTCCTAATACGCCTCTGAGGCACATCCTCTACGTTTCTTAGTATAGTATTTAACTCGTCAAATTCTTCGTTTTTTTTCTTTTCACCCACAGTTCCTCACCATCCGAAGCTACAGAAATACTTTTTAAGTGTTTAATTACATGGCAGAGATTCTGAGGAAAACAGAATTGCCAACCTTACAAATTAAGTTTCTTTTCTTTTTTAATATATATATATATATATATATATATATATATATATATATATATATATATATATATATATATATATATATATATATATATATATATATATATATAGTATTTCTCTCAGTGTTATAAACATGTAAGGGTTGAAAGTGAAATACATACAACTTTTGGTTTTATATACAGTGCTTTTAAATTCGAGTAAACGGAGCAACTTTATTCTTATAAGGGTCTGTGTGTTTGATTCCGAGGAGGAGGAGAAGTAATTTTTGCAGGTCCCCTGTTTTATAGAATTAGTAGCAGAATACACCTTCTTCACATGAGCAGAATACGTTTCATTGTGGACATAACGGCGTGAATTTGGATTTAAGCGGCATCGGAAGTGTTGCTGTTCGTCTCAGCGACCGCGAATACTATGGATTCGACACTAATATCGGACATTTTCAATCATATATATATATATCCCTCCCCTCAACCAAGTTGCAGGGATGAATTTAGATTCAAACGACATCGGAAATGTCACTGCTCATCTCAGAGCCCCGAAAACTATGGATTCAACACTAATATCGGTCATTTCCCATCATTTTTTAAATATATCTCCCCCTCCTCCTCCCATAAGTTGCACGGTCAAATTGAAGTAATAAAAACCATCCATGGCCTGAACATCATCTATGTTGAAAATTTGGTTGAGATCGGTCGGGTGGTTCAAGAGGTACAAAGTCACAAACATAGTCACTTTCACTTATATATATATATATATATGTGTGTGTGTGTGTGTGTGTATGTGTGTGTGTATGTATATACAATATCTACTCATCCCTTGTGATCAAATAACTATAACTATTTTATAGACTTTATCGCAATACATAAAAATTAATAAAGATTTGAATATGGAATTATTTTGTCCAAGAAGTTCCGAACTGCTATGGAAGTAGTCTTGTTCAAAATGTCTTGACTGCCCACCGTACTTTATTAGGCGGATATCCTGTTAACTGTATCTAGGAAATTCTAACACTTTGGCTCTAAATAAATTCCTCAATCGGCCAAAGGAAATTCACGTTTCTTTGATTTAATTAGGGATGCGCACGAGTTGAGACACACTTTGTAAAATTTTAGATGAGTCGAGACAAACGTAAGTATATCAAGGTTGAGCTTAAAATTTTTCATTTCTTTTACTTATGTATTCGACCCTTCCTAACATAGAGAGCCTACATGTTAGTTTGGTTGCATAGCAACAAGGCGTATGCGTTCGGAAGCCTATATTTTAATTTTTAACCGCCCTGAGAGAACAGGAGGTTTACAGTTTGACCTGTATGTGTATATATGTATGTATGTATGTATGTAAAGGTGTACGCTATTATTTTGAAAACTGTTGATTATATTTCGATGTAGTTTTCACTAATCGAATAAACTATTCCCAAGGAAGGTGTATACAAATAAAAAAAAATTAAAATACCAAGTAAATAATTTATTTTTAAAAATCAAATAATTCCTGCAACACCTAATGAGAATATCATATCCTAAAACATACTGCAACCAGAAATCCAACAAAGCAATACGGGCTGCATGCAACCAAGGAGTTCTTTACAGCCAGTTTTCTCCAAATGATTTTACACTGGTGAGGAACGTTAAAAGGTCATTGGGGATGTCATGAGTCTATACATGCCGGTGTTGCTCAACTTTTGCCAGAATACCATTCACTTTTTCTGTGATTGATCACCCGCTGCGAGAAGCATCTTAGAGATTGAAATTTCCAGAACGAAAGCGCCTGCTCTACTGTCTTTTGTGTCTATGTTTCCTGTTTGAAGTGCCTACATAGCCGCAGCCTACTAAAAACAAACCTATAGGGAGTCACGACGATCATTGATAAAGGCTTACATCTGGATTGAAGAGTGAGACGTTTGATCCCAGGTCATGTGAGTTGGTGAAGAACGACATTCAAAGAGAGAGTGATAGGAGAGAGATTGATTTAAATATCCAGACAGAGAGAGAGAGAGAGATACATTTACATATGCAAGGTTAGAATTGGAGAAACAAACGAGATACTGTACGTATTGGTGCGGCTGCGGTGGCTCAGTGGTACAGCGTTCATCTATGGTGCGTGGGGTCCTGGTTTGATCCCAGTTTGCGCCAAGTAGACTTTGTAGTAAACAAACATCGTGTGCGTAGATTTTCTTGGGGTTTTCCCGTTTCATCTCCCTTTATTCATTCCACCATTGCATTCATTTCTTATCACCATTTCTTTTAGCCTAGCCAGCATAATCGTGGGACGTAAAATTTAAAGATTTCATTTCATTCATATGTATTTGTGGGGGGCACGGTGGCTCAGTGGTAGAGCGCTTGGTACGTGAGGTCCTTGGTTGGATCCCCGGTCAAGTAAGTTTATGGTAGACAACATCGTGTCCCTGGTTTTTTTCGGGGAACTCATGTTTCCTCCCGTTTTCTCATTCCACTAATTCTTCCATCATCATTCACTTGCTTTAATCAACTCCTACCTTAGACTAAAGAGCATAACCGTGGGACGTTAAACTCAAAGATTTCATTTCATATCATTTTCTGTATTGGATTAGATTCAATTTTCTAGTAGATTTAATTGAATTTTGATGTATTGGATTCAATTTTGTAGTCACAGAATCCTATTCTTATACGTTTAACACAGGCGGACTTACTCGATATCTATAAGAGAGTGTGATATTGCTCCCTACATTGTAGCTATACTAACTAAAGTTGTCAAAGATTTAATTATTTCAGCTAACTAAAGTTACGTCAAACACAATGAATACGCAAGTGACCAAGGATGTGATATTTATTATGCATAGAACACAGAACGGATTAATAATTTTTTGACATATGTATAGCTGCTAAAATACTTTACACATATAATAATAATAATAATAATAATAATAATAATAATAATAATAATAATAATAATAATAATAATAATAATAATAATAATAATAATAATAATAATAATAATAATATACAAGAATGGATTTTGGAAAGAAGTTGCTAGAATCTTTATATTTATACAGGGTATTTCAAAACATCACCGACAACATTTCGGATGTGATTCCTGACACCAAGATAAGACAAAAAATATAGACCAACTTGGGTACACAAATGATTCCTTTCGGAGTTATAAGCTGCCGAAATCATGAAAAAATGAACTTTAAAGGTCCATAGCTCCAAAACTATGGGACCTACCGTAGACAGGTCAAGACTTCACTTAGGAACTAATATGTGCACTATCTAATTACACATGTTTCAGAATTCTAAGGTACTCACGCAATAATTTTTGTAGAGAGAGTTTGGCTACGGACATATAATTTCAAGTATTCAAAAACTACCTCTATAAAAATTGTTGCGGAAGTAGAGCAGATTTCTGAAACATGGATATTTGGAAGGTGCTCATACTAGCTAATAAGTGAAATCTTGACCCGACAGCGGTAGGTCCCATAGTATTGGAGCTATGGACCTTTAAAGTTCATTTTTTCATGTTTTCGGCAACCTAAAACTCCGAAAGAAGCATTCGTGCACCCAGGTTGGTCTATACTTTTTTCTTATCTTGGTGTCAGAAATCACCTCCCAAACGTTGAGGTGTTGTTTTGAATCACCCTGTAGATACAGATTTAGCCCTTGTTAATGAAGACGGTTTAGAAAAGAAATGAAATCTTTTAGTTTAACGTCCTACTATTATGCCCTTTAAGCTAAGGGAGAATGATTAAGGGAAGTGAATGATAATGGAAGATTTGATGGAATGAGAATGTGGGAGGAAAAGATTGATTTGAGTTGATTTTTAGATTAACGACCCGTTCAACAGCGAGGCTATATGAGACGTGGACCTACTGATTAACGTGGAATACGAACCACATGAGCTCCCGCCGAATGGGAGGAAAAGGGAGAATCCCGAGAAAACTCACAAATACGATGTTGTCCACTAAAAACTTACTTTGCCAGGGATCCAACCAAAGACCCTACGCACCAAGCGCTCTACCACTGAGCCACCGTGCCCCCACAAATACATAGGAATGAAATGAAATCTTTAAATTTTACGTCCCACGATTATGCTGACTAGGCTAAAAAAATGGTGATAAGAAATGAATGCAATGGTGGAATGAATAAAGTGGGATGAAACGGGAAAACCCCAAGAAAATCCACGCACACGATGTTTGTCTACTACAAAGTCTACTTGGCGCGAACTGGGATCGAACCAGGACCCCACACACCATAGATGAACGCTCTACCACTGAACTACCGTGCACCCTGAAGATGGTCTAGAGTTTTAGTGTTTACAGATTGTAACTGAAAATGAATAATAGAAGTATTTGTGGAATGCAAAACAGTGGAAGGGATCGAACCCATGCCCTGACATTAAATCAAAATTCAGTCAGAGTCATGCAATTGCGAGCTACATCCTTATTTCTATACTTTTATATATTTCTGTAAACGTACGCATCCCTGACAAAGAATGAGTTCATTCAAAAAAGAAAATAACATCGTTCGACGATTTTTAGTTTTACTGTCACGATACAATAAAAAAAAGTATAATTGCACTTTGGTTGTCTGTTTAACCACGAACCGAGTCAAACCTTTGATGGTTTGTATTACTTCTTTGAAAGAAGAGAAAGAAGAAATTGAACGTTTGTGCACCCTAGAATTATCTTCTCTAACGTTTTTTTCGGCTCAAAGTGTCAGTTGTGATCAGAATAAAAGTGGTAGTTGTATGTCAGAGAAGTGAAAGGAGAATTGGACGAAAAAACAACCTTCAATCAGAGAGTTAAACCCTTAACATTTACATGAATTAAACCGTAATAATTGTGTGTTGCACAAGTGACAGCTTAAGAAATAAAAACCTCAATGAAAATTTGGGTTTCCAGAACGTTGTTGTTAAAATCGTGACTGTACCAAAGTTCAAATCCCTGTTGTTCGGTCAGCACCTCTTAAACTGATCATGATTGCACGGATGGTGAACAGAAAAGATCTAGAAACAAGAAAAAGAAGTTTTTTCAGAGAAAATATGTTCTGGGTGGCCTTTCAATCTGAAATCATTTTCCTCTCTCTTGAGGTAACGTTGAAGGAACACTTTGCTCTGTTTTTGAATAAATAAATAAATAAATAAATAAAATATTTAGCTATTTCTAAATTTGTTCAACACAATTAATTGCTACGTAACGTGACATGTACACGGAAAATCTTTTGTACTTTCCACAGGTTCCATCTTGTCCCGAGGACATTGAGGCTAACCTTAGACATTTTAAGAATAACGGAAATATAAACGGGATTACACGTGGATTTCAATGAGATGTCATGGAATGTCATGGAATAATGTCTGGATGTCCAAACGTCGTCCTATGATTGTCTTGGACGGAACCCAGAAATTTCCATTTTATAACAAAACAAAACATTTCGATGTTATAAGAGGTCTACGGCTGTTCCATGGATATTCCGATTCCCTTTAGATCAACGGTTATCAACCTAATTTCTACCCCCATTTTATCACATCCTCTTGTCAGCAACCCCCTTTTAATTTCTGGTTTGTAATAAGCTTGTGTGGGATTTTTAATATACCTATTGCGGACATCTCAAGATATCCATCTATTTCTATAATAGTATAATCCATTTCTTGTATATAATGGATGCAGTAACTTCCCTAAAAGCGAATGGATTAAGACCAAATTTGGTCAGTTCATTCATATTACTAATATCGATTCCTATCCGTCATACTGCTTCAAAATGGAGGCCATTTGAAAATTTTAAAACTTAATAAGTCCCTTAATTTTGGGTCATATGATCAAAAAAAATATTGAAAATATTTAGTAGACCTATTTTTGTTGTTATTAACAGTATGTATAAAATAAAAATATGCCTATCAGAATAAAATTGGAAATAATATTTAAAAATATTTTCCAATATTAGATTTTAATTATATTTCTCTCTTCCGCTTATCTTCGCGACCCTCGTAGGTGTCACTACCTCCAGGTTGAGTAACCCTGTTTTAGATTAATGTTTCTTGGATATCTGAGGGAGAGATGTCACTGTGTCACGTAGGTCGAGCTGGTTTTGGTTCTCTAGGAGTTAACGTCACATTTCTGTCTATACAACTCCTACCATGGCTATTTGGTTAGCGAACACGCCGTCGGAGCACAAGACCGAGGTTCGTTTTCCCGTGGGACTTCATGTGTTTCGGATCCCATGTTAAACTGTAGATCCACGTTTCATATGGTCTCGGTGCTGAACGGGACGCTAAACTCCAAATCAAACAACTAACCATTTCTGCCTATCTGAGACGGATATACAACACAACACGGGATTCGAACCACATCAGCTTCCATCACGAATAGAACCCGAGCTTCCCGTTTCGAAGGCAAAGGAAGTCACAAGTGGCGGATCTAGCCCGGGGCTGGGGGGTCCTAGGCCCCCAGTTTTTTGAGTAAAAAAATAACAAGCTACCATTTATATATTTTTGAGTGTTAATAGTATACTTAGGATATATTTATTTATTAGGATATATTTATAGGATATATTCGGGTTCTGATTGCCTCCCCCAGTTTTTACCTTCTAGATCCGCCACTGGAAGTCTCAATTATGGTTACGGTGGCTTAGTGGTAGAGCGCTCATCTTTCGCGCATGAGGTACCTGGTTCGATTCCAGTTCGAGCCAAGTGGTCTTTGTAGTGGAAAACACTGTATGCGTGATTTTCCCAGATTCTCTCGTTTTCTCGCACTTTCTCCATTCCACCATTTTGTTCATATGATCATTATCGTCTCCCTTAACCTCGGTGTATGAACGTGGAATGTGAAACTTAAAAGAAAGACAAAATATATATCTCAGTGAATTGCAAATTCTAGTTTTCGATTGCCTTTAAAGATAAAGAAAAATAAAAAATAAAATCTGAGGAATATTTATATGAAAGTGTCAATTATAACTGTCTACTACTTTTAGGTAACTGATTTATTCAGTATTTTCACATTTGTTGGTTCGTCATACAGATAAACCCTATATATTAGGTTGGTTCTTATTTTTCGACTTCCGAGTTTCTTTGAGTCTCATCCCTAAAATGGTTCCATATCAGTTTAAAGTAACCTAGGAGAAAAATTAACTCAATTGAATGATATCAAATGCTGCCCCAAGCGAACGCAAGTTTTTAATGAATTTACAGTGTACAATATAAGGCAAACATAAAAATGAAATGAAATATTTTAGTTTAACGTTCCACGATTATGTCATTTAGACTAAGGGAGACAATGATCAAAGCAAGATAATGTTATGGAAGCAGGGAAAAAGTGAAGCGGAACGTTGGTAGACGCCATTCTCCTACTTCCAAAAATATCTATGGCGTTCCGATTCCTAAAAGAATTAAAATGGGCAAAGATAGGCAAGGAGGCGGCGTGATATAATACATCCAGCTACCTTTTCAGATCCACTTTTATCCTTGGATGGAAGAATTGATGAAATGGGAAAGTGGAAGAAAACGGCCGTACCCCGAGAAAACCCACAAACACGATACTGTCCACCACAAAGTCATTTGGCCAGGATCGAACCAGGGACCCCATGTGCCAGAGGTAAGCACTCTACCACTTAACCAACGTGTCCCCCTTATAATCAGGCAAAGATACCTTGTAAGTTAGGGATTGTAATTGTAAGTTAATGAACAGACATTAAGAAGGTAATAACCATTAATGATTAAAAGTAAGTTGGAATATATATCAGACGAAATCACATCACCTATACCTAAGGAGGTCGGAGGATGATAATGGTAATCACCATTTCTGGTGAAATTGACTTATTAAGTGGAACGGTTGAGATCGTACCCCAGAACAATATGTAGGTACTTTAATTTCGGAAATATACCTTTAGATGGCTTGTTTGATAGGTGTCATAGTCACAAATTACGAATCTCCAACAAGCTTACTTTAAATAGGAATTGCCTTCTTTCATATCAGAAATCACTTCCTTTTTTTTCTTTCCTTTTATCCGTTCACCATATCTTCCAACACTCTTAAAATACGACTTGTTTTGAAACGATATTCAAACCAGCTTCGCCTTTTGAAAATAAATATTTCAAATATGTCCTTTCTCTTTACTATCTCACTAACAGTTTCTCTCTTAATTTTTATGATGTTATTCACATTCACATCTCGACGGCCTATAGTCGTTTAAAACTACCGTATATTTGCACTTCTCCTTAGTACAACCATATTCCCTTCCTTAAAATGGTGTCCTACTCAAGCAGTTCTCACCGTTCTGTCGTGACATACTAGTGTGTCACTCAGTCTCCTAACGTGTGTCGTGAAAATTTAGAATTTAAAAATCATGAAGGATTTAATACGAGACAAACTGTACCAGTCAACACTTCCAGCGATAGCAACAATGATCAGTGGTACATAGAGTCATTATAAAAACTAATTGGTTTCACTATTATGATAGACGTTGTTTATAATAATAATAATAATAATAATAATAATAATAATAATAATAATAATAATAATAATAATAATAATAATAATAATAATAATAATAATAATAATATAATAATAATATCATACAAATATGTCGCGATGTCTTGGATGTTCAGTTAAGTAGGGAGGCAAGATTTTTGGCTGTCTCGTCTCGAAAATGTGCTGTAAAAGTGGTCTCGACTCGAAAAATGTATATTTCACTATTGGAAGAGCCGTGTCTCGACTCGAATTTTGTCAGGAAAATCCTGTCGCGACTCGTCTCGTGCGCATCCCTACAAGTGTATCGTCAGTCAAAAAAGGTTGAGAACCACTGTCCTAGACAGGGCGTAAGGTTGGCCAGACCCCGGAAAAACATTGTTGTCCCCCTAGAATACTGTTGGACCACAGCCTAAAACTATGATCGTTGAAAGGTCCTCTAAATTCTTAGAAGTAAAGGGTCATAGTTCTCCCCTAGCATAATATCGAATTATGTCAATGGTCCTAGTGGGGCTTATATCCACTTAGAAGTTAGAGGTGTGATATAGAATGTTGCTAAATTTTGTCGATCACTGAATTAAATACACTCATTTCTCGATTTAACGTAGTTCGGAAGCAACAGACAAAGTTTGTAGCAGCCGATTCAGTCTGAAAAATCTTGATTTTAAATTTAAAATATTGAATTATAAGTATCGTTATAACGTGTCAGGTATTTCACACTGTCAGATTACATAGAGTACTTGATTAAAACTACACTACTGTATCTTTCCTCTTTCTTCCGTGGGGCCGCAGCGGCTCAGTGGTAAAGGGTTCACTTCTGGAGCATGGGGTTCTTGGTTCGATTCCAGCTCCCGCCAAGTGAACATTGTGGTGGATAAACACTGTGTGCGTGGGTTTTCTCGCAGTTCTCCCATTTCCTCCCACTTTCTTTATTTCATCATTACGTTCATTTCTCATCATCACCGTCTCGTTTAGCCTAGCCGGCATAAATGTGGGACGTGAAACTCAAAGATTACATTTTTTTTTCGAACTGTGGCAGCAATAGTTAATTTTGTATTACAAGTTTGTGTGTCAGATATTTTACACTGCCAGATTGGACAGAGTACTTCATTAAAACTACAATGCTGTATCTTTTCTCTTTCTTTCATAATATAATTATGGATATTAGCCATTGCCCTGGAAATGATGGACTAGAGTAGGGTTGAGATATTTTAAAATTAGAAAAGCAGGGGATTCTAAACCGTAAGTACTGATGTGAACTTGTGTATTACAAATACTGACCTGGGGTTTTTCGGACCACTTTTTTATTTTTTTATTACTGATTTCTTTGTTAAGTGACATTTCCAATGTACTTTTCTAACGAAACTAAAGTAAAGCAAATTTAGTTTTTGTTTTTGTTTAATGAAGTTCAACAAATATGAGTCTCGAACTGTAAAGTAAGTATTACAGTAAGACTGTATATGTAACTAGCAGCGTTCACCCCGCTTCGCTGCGGTCACCCCGGAACGCAATAAACTTTGTTACTTAGATAATTTTTACTTTTTCGCTTTCAAGTGATATGATAAAAACCATAGAAGATTGCAGTAAATGTTAACATTATATCGCCTGTCATTTATGTTAACCCGCCCCGCTTCGCTGCGGTCACCCCGGAACGCAATAAACTTTGTTACTTAGATAATTTTTACTTTTTCGCTTTCAAGTGATATGATAAAAACCATAGTAGATTGCAGTAAATGTTAACATTATATCGCCTGTCATTTATGTTAACCCGCCGAGTGACACGGTCATGCGGGTTGCATATAAATACGTTTATTTTTACCTATGATGAACTAACAAAGGATTTGTACGTTATGGACACTTGAATGGTCAATTATCTCAAGACACTGGTAATTGAAAATTAAAGTGATATGATAAAAACCATCTAGGGTCCAAATCCTAATAACCCCCCAAAAATGAAAGAAATTGGTTCAGCCGTATTAGCGTGATGAGGGAACAAAGGATTTGTACGTTCTCTTTTATATATATAGATTGTAAGAATATGTATAAGGCAAGTTTTACACAAAAAAGGAAGCGATATATGACAGACATTGTTCACATGGTTTTCTCTCTAAGAAACACAAAATAATTTCTAAATTTTTATCATAAGAAAGGTAAAACATATTTAGGAGTCTTGGTTCATCTTTTATAAAATTTCTAATCGTTTTTAAAGATTGTTTACCACGGCTTCACAATATATGAAATGCAGCATAAACATTTTAAAAGAAAAAATATTAATAATGAATCTAATCTAAACAAAGTGCTAAGAATACCGTAACTCAATTTGCAATCATTTGTGAATATATAAAGACTAGGTAAAAACATAGACTTATTCAACCTGAACCTGGGCGCGAGTCCAAATTTAACTCAATCGAGATAGAAATCGACACAGAGATGTAGCGTGCGGGGGAGAAATATAGGACCTGAAAATCGGGAGGTACCCGCTAAAATCGGGTAATATGGCAACTCTAGACTAAAGACAACATCGAATCGCTCTTGTAAGTCCAACGTTGAGTAAGATCGCATCTAACATGTGAAAAGCTTATCAAAGATGCCGCATTGTAATACTCTTCTTCCTTAACAGTATTACTTGCAGTACGCATTAAAAATTAAACTTTTCAACTACAAATGTACGGTTTCCTAAGAAATTATTAGTAGCTTTTCACACCTCAAAATTATAGTTTGACAATTTGAATTTCTTAGTTTTTTTGTTCTTTTCCTATCAAATTCTGCCGGAAAATAACTAAAAGATAACAAGAACACTGCGTAGCATTATATTTTCGTTTTGTGTGATATCCTAACGTCATCTACATTTACTCTATTTTGTTTAATTAAACGAAGAACGTGGTGTTTTTTATTACTGTCCGTTCTATGATTATCCTTGCCCAGGATACACAAGAAACAAGAAAGTTTTTTTAAAAGATAATGTAAAAGTGCTCATTGTTATTTTTTGAAATAGAGAGAGAAGAATAAAAGTTTTTTTTTTTTTTTTTTTTTTTTAGCAGGAAAAATACAACACGAACTATTTTCTCTGGAGGAATTGTCTTCGTTTTTTTTTCAAGGGGTTCTTCTTGCGTTTTCTGTAATTAGACTACAGCTACTTGCATTCGTTAAGCACCGTTGTTTTTATTTCATTTTAGAAAAAAAGACAAAAGAATATTTAAAAGATAAAAGGGAAAAAAGAAAGAAACATACACGAACGAATTTTCCAGAAGGAAAATAACAACAGACTTAATTTTCGTTGTAGCCCCACCCATTCCATTCCATTATGATTTCGTGAACAGAGCAGGGCAGCCCCTGGTATTCCAGCACCAAGTAGAAGGGTGTAATTAACAACACACAGCGTTGCTACCCATAATTCCTCGCTCTTCTCTTTTCTATCACGACTACAAAATCGCCATTAACTACATTGCCTTGATGATAATAAGGATGTGTAGGTTTTCGTTTATGATGGAAAGGAAAGGGGGAGGGACGAAAAAATAGTAATAATAGAAAAATTACAAGTGCTTTTTTTTTTTTAAAAAAAAAAAAATTCTTTTAAAATTTGTTGATGGTTTTGTACACATAATGTTGATGTTGGAAATAGATATGATTTAGTGTCAGTCAAAATAGTATTTGCACTTTAAGTTTCTATTATTGTTAGGTAGAACAAAATTTATCTATTATCTTTGTCCTACATTATTCTCAGTTCTAATCACATTAAAATTAAGCAGGACTAGGTATAGCAGGTATAAATTAACAGCTCAAGTTATTAGGCTCAGACAGTAGGACTTAAGATAGTAACATTCGTCCGCCCTTTACTCTATACAATAATTCTTAACGGAGAGCTATTTTTATTTATTTACTTATTTATTGCAATAGATAGGTAGAGCCATTATCTCGGCCTAGTTCATTAATGGAGTGAATCCGTTAAGATATTAATGAGTAACAGTAACAATGAGAGACAGTAACAGTGAGATTAATGGATCTCGTTTAAAATCTATAATACAGTATATCCCAACTTTCTATGCAACCTGCACAACAGCAAATAAATGTTGGTTGCCTATAATAAAAGGATGTGTAGTTTTCTTACTGCAATTATCTCTGCTGAGTCCGTTAATGCAGTCAATCCGTTAACATCTTCAGGAGTAACAGTAACGTTAATGGACCTCGTTTAAAATCCCTAGCTTCTATGCAACCAACAGAACAGAAATGAAATGTTGGTTGCCTATAGCGAAAGGATACGAAGCTTTACTTACTGCAAAATGTTAATTAGCCTTTAGGAGCACGTAATCTTCTTTGTTACCTTTACCAGAGTTATTTGCTCTAAAATTCATGAAGATTAGCAGAGGTCTGATTTGATCTCAACCTACGGGTTTTGACACAACGTCATATCCGTAAGTTTTCTCATCTTATCCCACCAAGTCCTTAATAATCGTCCAATTTGATTAATCTCCCGTCTCGTTTACTCGAAAGCGCCGCGGTAGCTCAGAGTAGCTTAATGGTAGAGCGCTCATCTCTATTGTGTAGGGTTCCTGACAAACACCATGTGCGTGTGTTCTCCCATTTCCACCTACTTTCTTCATACCACCATCTTTGTTCATTATCATTAGCAACAACTTCCTTAGCCTAGGAGCATAAACTTGGACGGAAAGGAAAACTAAAAAATGTTAATAATAATAATAATAATAATAATAATAATAATAATAATAATAATAATAATAATAATAATAATAATAATAATAATAATAATAGTAATCCTTATTTCAGTACCACGAACAGCTTGTTGGCAAAAATACAGCACATTGTGTGGTATAAGAGAACTACATTACGTTGGAATAATAATACTAATGATAATAATAGTAATAATAATAAATAGAAAACATTAAAAAGAGGAGAACTAATATAAAACACCTTGTAGATAAAAGTCATTTAAGCAGAAATAATTCCTTGTCAACGCTGTAAAAATTGTCAAACTCTCTATCTATCTAAAACAACGAAAAACTAAGAACAGCAGCCTTAAAATTACATTTTAGCTTAATATTTCTAAACGTAATTGCTTAAAAACTATGTCAGATCTCATAAAATTTTTACTTGCTTAATGCAATAACTCTAAATTTATGTACTTAAAAAACCTGTCAATCTTTTTGAAATTAAACATTTCCAATTCAAAGGAACTAAAATCATGTTATTTCTTATGCTATAATTGGATAGTTTAAAACCTATGTTTCGTAAACAGTATTCACTAATTTAAACATTATCTAGTATCAATTTCTTAAACTAGATCCCTTCAGCTGCAGTTATAACTGAAATATTTGTTAGTGAAATACAGATAAAATTATAGGCGTTTTTAAAGGAAATTTCGACCGAGAAAATTCATCCCCAAAAGTAGACTACGCCATGTGGATGTTTCATTAGAAATAATATACCCAAAGAATATTAATGATATATTTATTATGAACGCCTGAGTTGTTTTTAAAAAGACTCCCGATAACGAACTCACCCCCAACAGTTATCTATCCCTTGTTTATTTCTTCAGGAGAAATGATTAATGCCACATTATCAGATTACTAACGAAATATTTGTTTATGAAATAAGAACAGATTGGCCCAAGTCGTTTCTCAGAAAATGCCACGAAAAAAAAAAAAAACACCTATAAGAGCAAACTCACCCTTAAGATTATTTTGAGGACAAATGAATTATGCCATATTGTCAGTTCATTAACAAAATATTTAATAATGAGATATGAACATAATCGCTTGCATGCGCGCCGACTACGTGGGTGCTCCGGCGCTCCAGCACCCATACAAATAATCATGTGGGTGCGACGCACCCACAAGATTTTTAGTTTGATAGAAATAAAATAAAATAAATATTTCTCACTTGCCATTGTCAAAAATAATAAGCAATTAAAACATTGAGATGAAAGTTAAAATTTAACCTCTAAAACATAATGGTTTGTTACAAAGTTGTTTGTGCAAAGACAGTTCCCACAATAAAAAATGGAACTACAGTATATTGTGAATAAAATCGAGCACAGTCCTTTATGACAGTGTTCATAAAAGATTTTAACTAAAAAGAAATCAATCAAAAAGTCTCGAGACCCCTCTGAAAACATATAACACGTCCCGCCATTGATATGCACTCATATACATTTTGGAAAGTCGACGCCGTTGATCGCTTGAGTCTTTTTTGAGAAAATCGTTCTAAAACAATTCAACTCTAAGAGTAACCTACCCTTTCTGTATTTTCGGCTTAAGTTTAGTGGTGCCCCTCCAGTTTCAAACCTAGAATAAAGCATTTAAAACATTAAAAATTGTTGAGCTAAGTTAGGTTAGGTTAGTTTAGGTTTGCTTTGGTTAGGTTAGGTTAGATTAGGTTACCTGGTAAGACTTTGGTTAGACTAGAACAGTAACTAGACCTGGTTCTCATACAAGCTTCAATTATTACTTGAATTCAGTAATCCGTGGTTCTCATAAAAATTTAACACATTCTTTTCATTATTCTTATATAATTCTGTAAAATCTAATACAGAAATATCTCGTTCAAAGCACCGATTCGTCATCCTACACGACTACCCTGCTGCTGAATCAATGAAACCTTCCGTGTCTTGCGAATAGTACCCTCTTCCAGGGCCGTGACGTGGAAAATAAGCGCCCGGGGCGAGAGTATACGACGGCGCATCCATACATATATTCCAAACAATTTTTCCTATCTTTTTTCCTTTTTTCTCCCGAATTTTTCGCCCCCTTACTTCGGCGCCCGGGGCCGTCGCACCGCTCTCCCCCACACAGCACGGCCCTACCCCCTTCTACATATCTTTTCTCGTATTAAACATAACTTTACTGCCAAACTTATACACCTAAACATCACATAAAAACTCCATCATTTCTTACCCCATTTCTTCTGGAAATTTTCCTAATTTTAATTTAAAAAAATGGAGGGCAACTCTACACTTAACCTGCATTTTTCCCAGAGAAATGACTTATACTACAGTATAGGATTGCAATAATAATAATAATAATAATAATAATAATAATAATAATAATAATAATAATAATAATAATAATAATAATAATAATAATAATAATAATAATAATAATAATAATAATTCCTTTATCTGTCTTTTCAAACAAACAACAGATTTTAATCAAATTCTTTTGAATCAATCTGTGTTTGTTCATTTCGCAAGCAATTTTATTATTTAAAAGTTGGTCTAGTGTTTTATGTAGGCTATAGTCTATAAAGTAATAAATTGTCGCTTATTAGTTTTTCAATATGTCACTTGCCTAGTCATTGATATAAATCACCAGTCAGTTGTATACAAAATCAAGGCTTTGACTTCTTTTCCATTCTGCTCGATAGATGTCAGGAGCATCAACATTTCAATGAGTGTCTCTGCGACAACTTGTTTTTAACAAAGGATATAATTTCTTTCTTAAAATATTGTTCCGAGTAAATATTTTTTAAGAAAATAACTCGTATATGAATGCATCTTCTTTTCTGTTTCTACTTGAAATAAGTGTGTTTTGTAAAGAAAAATAAATTTAAGCGCTGTAAACTAAATTTTCATATGAATGCTTGCGAAATTTTGGTGTTTTGTAGAGTTGTTATTTACTTAAGGTTTCTGTAATAGTGTTGATACGATATAAAAGCCGGGGCCGGGTGGGCCTAGGCCCCCCAGTTTTTTGGGTGATAAAGCTACTTTAGGCTATTATTTATATATTTTTGAAAGTTAACTCGTCATATACCTATCATGATGGGGTCTGGGGTCTGGGGTCTGGCTGCCCCCCCAGGTTTAACCTTCTAGATCCGTCTCTGATTATCATTCATAAAAAACATCATCCTACGATTTATAATTTGTGCACATTGACTAAATTTAATCTGTATATAATATAATGTATAAGGGAAATTTGAATGGTTTTTACGTCAGTTTCATTGTTGTAACAATCAGGATCTTACAGTTGATAAAAAGTATCTAATTGTCATTGGTGCAACTAGGATGTTTTGCTATGAGGCCATACCTCCTCCTTATTATTATTATTATTATTATTATTATTATTATTATTATTAATTGCCCCTTTTGGCAGATCCTGGGGGCTAATGAGTTTTTTATTATTATTTTAAGTTTAGAGCCTGAAAATGTTTCTTTCACGTTTGTCGATTTTTAGCTTCATTTCTTAACTCCCAATATCTTCTATTTATCAAATTATCGATCACTTGTGTTCTTCTTCTTCCTATTCCTCGCTTCCCTTCCATCTTCCTTCTATGGCGGTATGAAGTAGACAATTTCTTCGCAAGATGTGTCCAATCCAATTGGCCTTTGTACAAGAATGCCAGCTACCTATCCTTACTAGTTAGAATTGAATGAACTTCTCAAAGACCAGAATTCCAGCTTGTGGCTGTCTAAGGTGGGAGAAGAACCAATAGTGGTCTATGGGGCCTCCCTCTAATTACGCCCATGCTAATTGCTACTATAAAATATACAATTCATTATTCTGAACTTACGGCAAGATTAGCGATAAAGTTTGCATTTCACACAAGCAGAACCAGTTAATAACAGTAGCAATATAGGAGTCTTTGTCAGTTCGCAGTCTTTTCGATAGTTTCACTGATGATAATAAAAGTTGGTTTAGTTTCTAATTCTATTATACAAATAAGTTTCAAGTCTTCTACGATCTTTTTCCATTTTATGAGTAAAAAGTTATTTTCACTTACATGTCCTACTGTGTGTGACAGATGTTACTATTAAAGAAAATAAAGTCTTTGAGACTCTCCTTTATGTCATGTACACGTGACACTGCAACTTGTTTAAAAATAACATTAAAATTTTATATATATAGCAAGATAGATAGATATAGATATATAAAATGACCACATTTATAACGTAATAACTCTTGAACTACCGGACCAATCTCGATTAAATTTTCAACATATATGAAATTCGGGCTTGCAATGGTTCCTGTTGATGATGTAACTTAGAGGAGGGGAGACATTTAAAAATGATCGAAAATGACCGATATTAATGTCGAATCCATAGTTTTCTTGGTCGCTGAGATGAATAGTGATACGATGCCGTTTAAACCCAAATTCAGCCCCGCAACTAGGGGAAGGACTAGGTTAGATACTGTATATAAAAATGATCGAAAATGGTCCATATTATTGTCGAATCCAAATACACCAGTTTTTACGGGTACCAAACACATGAGATAATGGGTTCTACATTTAGTTTTCCTTTAACCTAGTGAAACGGGTAATCCATGTTAGTATACCATAAATTATTATCAACACTATTCAATAGAAACTATTCTCAAAATAAATGAAACATCTGTATGTCTTCTTTTATAGGAAACATTATGCATTGAAATTGGAGAATGATATAGCATATTTAAGAGAGATGCATCTCGTAATTCCCACTTCGAAAAAAAAGAGAAACGAAAATAAGAATGAAAAGAACAAAAGAAAGTGGAAACACGATCCGATGTTTCCGTAGCTGACTAAAGAGCCATCTATAAAGAATAGAGAAGTATTAGCGAAGTCTACGTCTTTCCACAGACATATTGGACAGGAATATTTATTTTCTAGCTGGATCGGTCCTAACTCCCCCTCTACCTTTCACGTTCTTTACTAAATCTTTTTTTTCCTTTTTTAAAAAAATCAGCTGCTATTTTTCTTGTGTACGGTGACCATGTAACATCAGACAAAACAGAGAGGATTGGTTCCAGTGCTGGAAGACCATGTACGGCACTGACCTTTGCAGCTTTTTTTTTTTTTTTTTTTTTTTTTTAAGTGAATTCCTGTTACTGCGTCGTACCTCAAACAACGATATAGATAAGCTTCCCTTTTTAAGCTACCTACTTTTCTACTGTAGTCACGATTCATATTGACTTCGGATGTTGTTTTCCTGGTTTTCTGTTATATTCCATTACTAACAGAATGCTCGTTCTTCGCACGGGGATAATACGTTTCATTTTTGAATATAAAGAGCACCAAAACTGTCACCAATCCACTTAGGGAACCCTCAAAACTATGAATTCGACATTAATAGTGGTCATTTTCAATTATTTTTACATGTCACCATTTCCCCTTATAGACGTACTAATGGGGGCTGAATTTGGATTTAAACGGCATCGGAAGTGTCACTGTTCATCTCAGCGAGAATTAAAACTATGAATTCGACACTGATATCGGTGATTTTTGTATATCTACCCCGTCCACCTACTCTAAGTTGCACCGTCAAAGTGAAATAATAATAATAATAACATCCCAGGCGCAAAACTCATCTATGTTGAAAATTTGATTGAGATCAGTTGGGTGGTTCAAGAGTTATTAAGTCACAAACACAGTCACTTTTATTTATTTATTTATTTATTTGTATATTGATTAATTATACAGCAGAAACTCAATAATTCGAATTGGGAAAAATTTTGCTGTCTCTTATTTAGTGGTGCTCACGAGTTGAGGTATTTTTAATCTCGTGTCGAAAAAGAGACGAGAGTCGAGATAAGAAGTATATTTTTTTCAAATTCGAGACGACACAAGAAATATAACAATTCTCTTCTCGTTTTCGAGACGAGATTAGGAATTTATGAGACTCGTGGTGAAACTAGTTCACCCAAATATTTGTTTAAAACACTGTTTCAGTGTTATATATAATTCAGATGTAAAACTATACCTTGATAAATTGTTTGTACGAACATAATGAATGGGATTTATCAACGTTTCAAGGTATGCACTTCATTACACAACACTCCAATTATAAATAAAGGATTAGGATTGGATTTCTGGGCTTTCGGCATCTGTGGCCATTTAGCCTGTCACATATATGAAAGATGACGTCCCTCGGCGAGCACACTATGCGAGGAAAGGGAAGGAACGTAGCGGCCTGGGACCTGTATGGTAGGTACAATCACGGCATTTGTCTAGTGTGAATGAGGAAAACCCAGAAAAACCTCTCTCAGGATGGCTGGTCTGAAAAAACTGTGACGCCTCTTGGACCTATTGTCCCCATCGGGAATTGAACCCAGCACAATTATAAATAAAAATCTTCCAATTTAATAGTTTAATAATATTATAATATTTAATAATAAGAAATATTAGTATTTCTTATAATACTTAACAATCTAACTATATACCCTACATAGTGAGTTCTGACAATCAAAGTGGATGGGAAGAGAAATAGAGGGAGACTAAGTAGAAGGAAATGGATAGACTTGGTTAGGAATGACTTCAGGGGAAAGGTCTAACAAGATAAGAAGTTCGGGATAGTTCTTTATCTAGCAGATTCAGAAATGACGACCCCACATAAGTGGGAAAGACGGAGAGAATGAAGAAGAGTGAGCTCTGAATATTTAATTTATTCTTGAAATAAGAAAAAATAAGGTCCGAAGTTAAACCCTCGTCATACGTCATGACATGATACGTCATTTATACTATACTATTTAACTTAAAAACTGCTTCAACTATTTATGTGATATCTAGTTATTAGTAAACTTCCAAACTATGATCTTTTCCTCTGTCCACCCATCTGTCTGTTGACAGATGTCAAAGTAAAAATGGTAAGAGATATCGAAAAGCGTTTTTTTGTAATTAATTCAGCGTTTTATGGTAGGAGATACTGAGAATCGGTTTTGTAATCAATTCAGTGTTTTATGGTAAGAGATACCAAGAGGATTGTTTTGTAATCAATTGAGCATTGTATAGTAAGAGATACCGAAAAGCGTGTTTTTTTAGGTAATCAATTCAGCGTTTTGTGGTAAAGGATATCGAACAGCTGTTTTTTTTTGTAATTAATTCAGTGGTTTATGGTAAGAGATACTGAGAAGCTTTTTTTTCTTTTTTTGCAATCAATTCAGCGTCTTAAGACAACAAATTATCACCATTTGAAACATTTTACGGAAACCGGAAATGGATGAAATTTACTAGCCCTTCCGGTTCCAATATTGATTTTCATAGTGCTATATAATGTAAAATAAAATAATTCTGTAATGGTTTTATGTTTGATCCCTACTATCACCGCCATAAATTTTGTCATCTTTATCTTTTACATCTTTTTTTGAAAACACGTATTAATGTTGACATAAGCTTTGCTAAAGCATTCTTCCATTAATCATTAAATGTTGTGCAATAACATAAGCTTCTTACTCGCATATAATTGTTTAACACGCAACCTTTACTTACTATTTTTCGTATTTCTTGCTGTTTTACCTAACGTTACGCGTGTTTCGTTGTATTTCTTTATGTATCAGCAATATCTATGAAATAATTATTACCAAGCCAATGTTTATGTTATTAACAAACAATGCCAGCTTGTAATTTTACCAACATTAAAAAGAAAAATCTGTCTTGGTGCTGCCCATTCAATAGCAACGTACCAAGCGCAAAAAGGTAAGAGATCTAGAGAAGTGGCTTTTTACAATGGATTAAGCGTACCGGGAATGAATTTGTTTCGATTTTTATCTACCTATTAAGACTGGTTTTAATATTAATCTCCATATAACAAAAACAATAAAAGATAGCAAGTAATGTTTTTTATAACAATTCTGCGTCTTAGGAACAGGTCTTTTCTTTTATCGTATCTCTTGAAATTGATTGAGTTTAACGTCCTGTTCAGCAGCGACGCTATATGAGACGTGGGACTACTGATTAAAGTGTAATCCGAAGCACATGAGCTCCCGTCGAGAACCGAACCTGGATACGCATGCCAAAGGCGTGTACGCTAACCCTTTAACCACGAAGGAGTTCTTTTATCTTATCCTTCTATTGTAACTAACTACTTTTTTGTGCTAAGGAAAATTCGCCTTTAAAGGAACAGTGTGAACTTGACTCGAACGGCTACCAAAAATAAATATTAAATATATAAAAACGGTTTGCTTTTGTTTTTTCGTTTCCACGTAGAACTGGAAAACAAATAATAATAATAATAATTATTATTATTATACCCAATTATTATT
This sequence comes from Thermobia domestica, assembly GCF_964235325.1. Classification (NCBI taxonomy): domain Eukaryota; kingdom Metazoa; phylum Arthropoda; class Insecta; order Zygentoma; family Lepismatidae; genus Thermobia; species Thermobia domestica. The sequence continues at coordinate 2,360,089 of NC_137464.1, read as the reverse complement.
ATTATTATTATTATTATTATTATTATTATTATTATTATTATTATTATTATTGTTATTATTATTATTATTATTATTATTATTTGTGTTGTCTGAAACCAGAGTGCACTAACTACGTTTCTAGCTGATTTCTTAGTTTAAGCACTTGCATTTTACGTATTTCACTGAATCTTACACCACAATAAAGTAAGTGTAGAAATTGACTCAACAGTTACATGGGTTGATGTTTTTTTTTTTTAAATTAATGCTATAGTGAGCACTACGACTCGTAAAGCAGTGGCGTATTTAAGAGGGGGCTTCCGGGCTTAAGCCACCCCGAAATCTTACTATAGTAAGGTAAATGAACTCTCTTGCAGAATTTTTACATTTCCTGGCAAAGCTCCCCTCCGAAAGTTACCAAAGCCCCCCCGAAACAAAATCGTAAATACGCCTCTGCGTAAAACCTGGACTCTAGACGAATCATAGAACTATTTTCCCTCACGTGAATAATTCCATACGATTCATCGAGCTGCCTTCCGCCCGAACGCACAATTGAGAAAACGTGAAATAGCAGAAGTACACCAACAATATTGCCAATCTTAGAGGATACGACAAACAAGCAAAAAAGAAAAAAAGAAAAAAGAAAAGAAAGAAACAGCACTTGACAGCAAAAATATACAATAGCGATAACAATAACAACAAAACGAAACTTAGCGGTAATCCGATAACACTGCATCCTCAGGAGATATAATATTCTCCGTATAACGTGAGACATGATACTGCCAAAATTTTATGGGTGGGGTTGATGATCAGGGCACACCCTTGCGTCCTATTGGGTGCTGAGATTGGTAAATCTAGGCCAAGCTTCACGACTTCTTGCGATCACTTTAATTACTCGACAGCTATCTTATATAACAGTTCAATCCCCTAATCCTAATCGTAAAACTCTATTAAACTACTTCTAATAGTCAAGAACATAAATTTATATAATGAGACGAGACTAGAATAGCTTTTTCGATCATAAAGACGAGACGAGAAAAAATCTTCGAGACAGTTACAAAATTTACAAGATGAATTTTCATTATTTCTCGTCTTGTGGAAACACTAGTTGGGTTATCGAAAATTCGGATTACATAGGAAAATAAGCAAAATTTGAAATTTCACAAATTTTCTGCAAATATAGCAAAAATAAACAACATATTTATTTTTTAACCGACTTAATAGTTACTAATTACTGTACTAATGGTTACTGTACGTAATTACACTGTTGTGTGTGTTTTAAATGTTCACTTTCTTTTTAACTTCCAATGTCAATTAAACCAACGTTTTTAAATTGTATAACATAGCAAGTGAAAGCCTGTCCGCAGACAAGGTCGAGGCTAAACCATGAGAAAGATTCTGCTAAAAAAAAAAAAAAAAAATGGCGCGGGTCTGGCTTACTATTATCTCCAGCGTTGCTTAAGAGACAAAACTTCAGACGTCTCATCCCGAAAATAATGTCTCGTATCTGAAAGTATTTCTGTTTCTATTCGAAGAGCTCTACCACGTCTCGTTCTGTCGTCACAAGAATTCTGTTTCGTCTCGTCTCATCGGCAACACTAATGACCTCCCAATATATATGCAGAAACTTTATTTTTGTCACTGATTTTTTGAGTCAAATACTCGGACCAAAACTTCCTGTACTTTAAAACAGTAATTGAGCTGATGATAGATAAACAATTAAAATCACAAGTAGATGGTAAGGAAAAATAAAGCATGTTTATATTACCGTACCACACACATAATCTAATCATTCACTATGGTTAGAACATAATCATTATTATTAGAAATGTGTTAGAATATAACTGAATAATATTTCACTGCTAAATGTCTATTGTTGTTAGAACATAACTATTTTTTAGAACACAATTGAAGTGTCTGAAAGCAAAATACTGTATATATATTGTTGTAAGAATAAAATCATGGTTCTTAGAATATAACTGCATAATGTCTCACTGCAAAATATAAAAGAACACATATTGTTATAAGAACCGAATAATTTGTAAGTGGGAAGTATCCATTGTTGTTAGGACTTAACCATTGTTTAGAGAATACAACTTAATAATATCGGAGTGGAAAATATCCATTGCTGCTGGAACATAACCATTGTTGTTAGAATATAATTGATTAATGTTTACATGCAAAATGCCTATAGTATTAGAATATACAAATTGTTGATTGAACACTGAAACATGTCTCACTGAAATCATATGCTGTTAGAATATGACTATTGTTATATAAATATAATTAATAATATCTAGATGCATGGACGTCTCTGGCGGGGGGACGGGGGGACGCGTCCCCCCAATATTTTGAAATACGTAATATTCAATATTTTATTTTAATTTAATTTATTTAGATACTCACTAGGAGTTAGATCATTTCCTTTGATGTCCCCCCCCAAATTTTACATGCCAGAGACGCCAATGTCTAGATGCGAAATGTTTATTGTTGTTACAGCATATTCATTGTTGTTAGAAAATAACTGAATAATATGTCACTGCAAAATACCTATTATTATTAGAATATAAATATTGTTGTTAGAATAGAAACTAAAGAATATCTCACTGAAAAATACATAATGTTATTAGAACATCAGCTGTTTTAATCAAACTGAATAACATCTCGATTCAAAATATCCATTGTTGTTATAATAAAACAATTGTTGTTAGAACATAATTGAATAATGTCTCATTGAAACATATCTATTATTGTTAGAATGCATCTAAATAAAGTCTAGGTGAAAAGTATCTATTGGTGTTAAATCATAACTATTGATGTTAGAATGTAACTGAATATTGTTTCCCTGCACAATATCTATTGTTGCTAGAATATAACCATTGATTTTTAGTGTAACGCCTCACGTTTATGCATCAAGATTAGGAGAGATACGCAAGAGACGAAATAAAGTTTCTCGTCTCCTAAAATGTTGTAGAAGTCTCGTCTTATCTTTGTTCTCTTTTCCTCCCGTTTCTCGAAAAAAAAACTTTCCTCGTGTCGTCTCAAAAAATTTTCGTCACGTTTCGTAAATTTATGTATAAAATTTATGCTCTAATGTTTTAGAAAAATCATTTAGAAGTTACCAGAGTCCTGTCATACACGAGAGATGATATAACAGCCTCCATTTCATCATAATAGATTGCGTGATTATCACATAGCATCATTAGTTAGGTTTACATAACAAATAAATTTCCTTTTTCTCGTAAACTGCGCATGATGATTTACATTCACCAACATAATTGTGTTCAGCTAAATAAGATCTACTAATTAATATGTCACATCTCTGGAGATTTTTCTGTTTCACGTTTAAAATGTTATACAGTAGACTATCGATTATCCGAGGTAATTGGGACCAGGCCTATCTCGAATACTCATAAAAATCGGATAATATGGACATTAACTGTTGTTGGTTATAGTAGTACGTACCGTAAATGACAAAACTTATTTTTTAAATATAGCAATTTTTCTATTACAATGTAGACTTACTAAAACATTAAAAAAAAACAATATTTTATATACCTACAATATTACACAAACTTTTTTTTTTTTTAAAAAAGTCTCTGATTGTTTTCAGGGACTTCTTTTGGTTTCTTTTTTGATGCTGCAATGTTATAGCTATACACACAAAGGTTTGGGATTTAGTCGCTGAGCAACAGCCAGTTTGCACGCCATCTCTCACAACAACTGTAACCTGCAATTTTTTTTTCATAACGGGACTCGGATAATCGTGAGTCTACTGTAAGATTTTATTATTATTATTATTATTATTATTATTATTATTATTATTATTATTATTATTATTATTATTATTATTATTATAACAGGCCCATAAACCCCTTCTGTAAAGAGGCTAGAGATCCTCGATATAAATAATTGATATAATATATTTGTATCGTGTAAAGTCCATACAGAATATATTTAAAAGAATTTACATTCTATTCAAGAATTCCAAAAATGCTTTGAAGACTCTCTTTCGTGTGTTTTTCTTTTGTTTTTTAGAGTGTGACGTGCATTTTATAAATTTCAAGGGTTCAGACATTCGTTGTGTTGCCCTAAGTATTTCCACGTTTGTAACCACGGACAAATGATGACAGTAACAAGCAGAAAGAGACAGGGGGAAATAAATACGGTTATTTAAAACGAAAAGGGAATAAAAAAAAAGAAAAAAAACTTTTGAAAACTTCAAATAGAGTGGGCGGGGGACAATGTGACAACTATAGGAAAGGCAGATAGAAATATTAATGAAAATAATAATAATAAAAAACGAAACACTAGTGTTTTGAAAAAGTGTACAAAGGACAGGAGGAAAGGAAGACAGAGAGAAATGATAGGAAGCGAAAGTTGAAGAAGATGAATTGTGGCTGTGTGCGTGTTAAGGCAGGGACCATGCACAGCGGGAATGCCTCTCTTTCGATATATCTTTTCTTGGGATGTCTTCTACTTGCTTTCAAAACTATTTTTTCTTTTATTATTTAATTTTTCTTTCTGTGTGATAGGTGAAGTGGTTAGTATTGCGGGTGGAGCGGTGCGCTTGGAATGTTCATTTATTTCTCAGTTTAATATTTATTGGTGGAAGGTGGTGTTGTAGCTTGTTCTTGGTCTAGCATATTCAAGAAACAGTAACTCGGTTGCATCTTCTCAGATCAGTTTCTTTAAAAGTTGTTTCTCGTTATTTCAAAAAGTTTTCTCTTCAACAAAAGAATCTTCGAACGGACGCGCTACACTGAGCTAATGTATTCAAGGTCCTTGATTCGAATCCCGACTTTATGTTGTAATGAGTTCTGTGGTGATGGTTTTTCTTTAAGTGTGACCACTAAATTCAAGTGTGCAAATATATTAAGTGTAGTGTCTAACTTAGATTTTAGTGTTGTTGCATTTGTGCTTCAATTATTTCGATAGAGTATTTCGTCTGGTGCTTCTTAGTGATACAGTGATCTTGCTTCACTTCGTTAAAAAAAAATCATAAATAAAACATGGCCGTCTATTACATTGGGATTATAATCAGCAGTCTTGTGGTGGGCAACATCGTGCTCGTGGGATTTTTCGGGGTGCTCCCGCTTCCTCTACCTTTGTCATTCCACCAATTCACTTGCTTTAATGATTGTCTTCCTTGCTCTGACGGGTATAATCGTAGGATGTTAAACTCAAAGATTTCATTTCATTATCATTTTTGAATCATCGCATTTTTTTAAAATTCAACGTACTGTATGGTGTTACATAGGGCCTTGATATTGATTTTCAGTGGGAGGGTCTTGAAATTTGATTCGAATTCCACTTTAAACTGTAGGTTCACGTTTCATATAGCCTTGCTGCTGAAAAGGGTCGGTAAATTTCAACAATCAAAGTGTTGTACTGCCATCAGGACTTGAAACTGGCCGAAAACGAGTCCTCTAAGTAATTAATAATACATTATTTGATACAAGTGTAGGGACCATGGTGGTTGTGTGTGAGAGGTAGTGGGAGGGGTCCCTGGGTCGAGTTCAGGCCATCTAAGTTTGTGATGGAAAACATCAGATCTATGGGTTACTTCAGGATTCTCTCATTTTCTCCTACATTCTCATTTCATAAATTATATCATAATAATTAACTCTCATTGATAATCCTGGTCTTTTAGCCCAAAGGATATAAACGTGAGACATTATTCATTATTTTCGTAATTTATTTTAGTTTCATTTGGTCACAAAACTATACTAAATTTTGCAACAAATTGAATTTTCATATTGTATTTTCTAATACGTTTGTATGGTTATCAGCAATTTATTTTGTTATAAGTCCTGACTAACGGTCTGATTTGAGTATTTTTTTTTTAAACTAAAGAATGATGAGTTCTTTTTAAGTATTATCAATCTATCCTTCAATTGGAACACTTATTCCAAATCTTTTTAAAATAAAATAAAATAAATGAGTGTAAAGAGGACTATTGAATTTTGTTAGCGACTGTACTGTTGAACAGTGATGTATACTACTTTTATTAGCTATACACTCAACTATTATAAAAAAAAAAAAAAGTAGCGCCTACCCAGCATTACATCCCTGACTTAAAGCAAACAAATGTTGAATTATAAATATATTAGGTGGGCACACGTCGTATACTCTCCGTTACATTTATCCCATTAATACAATTGCCAAGATAATGACCTCGAAATTATTGGAAGGACTATGTAACTCACAGAAGGCGACTTTCCTTCAGAAATTTAATTTGATTTTGAGTTTAGCATTCCTTTCAGCAGCGAGACTACATGAGATATGAACCTACAACTTGACGTGGGGTCCGAACCAGATGAACTTCCGCTGGGAATCGAACCCGGGTCTCCCACGAAAAGCCTGCATATTTGAAATGAAATTCCTTATTGTTGTCGGCACCAGTAATTGTTATTAATCGTGGATTGATTGAACAGATCTTTCAGTTAATGACATGTGTGTATTTTTCTGTACCATGAGATAGTTAAAAAAAAAAACTCTCATTCAACCTCATGGGAGCCGTACCAGTTTTTTTAGTGAACCACCATCTAGTTTTGCAATATATTTCATTTGGTTTATCATGTTACAATTTACGAATAATGAAACAAAACCAGTTATCAAAGGTGCGAATTAATAACGAGTTTAATAACTAGAACATTTTAGAGAAAAGCAGTACCTTGAAATTAATTTATTTTCATTTGTAACAATCAGATTATTAAAACAGAATATTTACTTTTTTTAAAAATGTATTTACTATATTAGAACATTGTACGGGCAAAAGAAATGATCAACTATACTGCCATTTATGAAGCCGGAAACTTCAAAACATCAATTTGAACAATATATGGTCAATGCAAATATTCGAATAACATATTTTTACACAATTAAAAAATCAATATATTACATGGATTATAAACGAAAATTAGCAATTTATTATACGTCTAACACATATACGAAAAAAAATAATGATTTCATTTTTATAATAATCAATACATCACCAAAAAACAGCTTGTGAACTCCCCTTGTATTAATATTCAATGATAAAGGACAATTCGAAAACAGTTATATAAATAAAATTATAGTTTATAAGTATTAAAAATACGTGCTAAAATGTTTAAGATTTTAATTTCTTTAATATTAGCTAAATCACTTAATTAAAGAAAAAGGTTTGTAGTGGACAAACACCATGTGCGTGGGTTTTATCGGGGTTCTCCCGTTTCCTCCCACTTTATGTATTCCACCATTTCATTCATTTCTCATCATCACCGTCTCCTTTAACCTAGCCGGCATAAGAATGGGACCTAAAACTTAAAGATTTCATTTCATTTTTTTAAAGAAAAAAGGATACGTCCTTATCGGGCTTAGTTTACTTGTTGGAGCAATAATATTTGAACAGTACTATACAATAAGGAAAAGCGCCCCCGATTACTTTTTGCAAGTAATAGTTTTATGACGGATGTCCGATGCCCGTCAAAGAAAAACTGGATATCCGATATCCGATGAAAACTGGAATATGCTGCTGTGATCTAGAACCCATCACAACAGTAATACCGACATCAACTGGAAAAAGCCCACTCTAAATTTATCAAATACTTGGCACACAAGAGAACTGGAATCTATCCACTTTATGAAAATTATCTAACACTAATAGACAACTTCTGTATTCCCTCACTTGTACAAAGACGAAATGTGATGGATCTGATTTTTCTTCATAAAATAGTACAAAACGAGTTTAATTGTACGGATCTCATAGCAACACTAAATTTTCATGTCCCATCACTTAAAATTTGTGCTGATAACTATGGTCTGTTGTATTGCAAAAAAGCAAGGACCAACGTATTATTGAAACCACCAATATGGAGAATATGCTCGTCTTATAACAAAATACGTATTGAACACAAAGAAATTGACATCTGTAACATGAACTCTATGTTTAAGAAAACTTTGTAAATTTATTATGTAATACACCAACACAATAATTGGGCTTATGCCTGTTGAGTTGATGATAAATAAATAAAATTCTAGAATAAAAACTACCTATTTTGTGTTACTATTTTACAATTGGAAAAATTATTCTTTTTTTTTTTTAAAAAAAAAAAAAAGAAAAGTAATGACACTGACTTAATTTGTTGGATTGAAACCAAGCTATTTAATTTTGTTTAATGTATTATTTCAGCTATAAATAGATAAACACGTATGCGTTCATTTGTGTGGTGTATTGGCTATGTAACATCACTGGCCGTTGTAGGTAAACGCCACACCGCTCTGGCTAACAAAAGAGAATGACTCCCTGAAGCTAAAGCCAATTTTGTGCGGGGATAGCGCTCGGTTGTTTCGCCGGCTCGAGTGCCAGAGGGTTCCCGGCTTTTTTCAACTAACCGAGCTCAAATGGTCTTTAAGTGCATTCAATTTTCCTATTATCTACAGGTGAGTTGGCTTGAGTTTTTCTCTTTCCTATATATGTATTTTTTTTAAAATTTATTACAGAGTTCATTAAATCAGAGTCGCGTGTTGCTTTTTATATAGTTTTTGCGTAATTTGGTAGTCGGGAAATCGAGGTGCTTATTTACTTTTATAAAAACGGAATTATAGGTTATTTGGGGAAATTGGTTTAAGTACCTGAAAATTGCACGAAAGGGTCAAAGGATAATGTAATACCCAAAAGGCATACGTAATATTCTTTTTACCTCGTTAGTTTTTTTTATTTTACTCGGTGATTTCACGATAATTTAACAGTCTCCCTTTTTTTACCTGTTAAATTCGCTTGCAAAGTTTTCTTTTTAAGCGCAAAATGCACAGGAAATAGGCTAATCTCTTTTACAGAATTAGTATTTAGTGTTCGATAGGTGTAAAATTGAGGATTTTAAAATTTACTTTTTATGTACTTTAATGATCTGACAACATACGTGACTCACTCATAATTTTGTCGCGTAGTGTTATTCCTTTAAATAGTTTAAATTATATTAAATTAAAGTGCAAGGAATAAAGTTTTATATTCTAATAAGCAACGATTAATTCTACTTCTGATTATTGTTTTAACACGAATCATTATCATTTCACTATCAATCGTTCTAGTTTCGTTGTATTGTAATTTACTTTTCACATTATGAAATTTTATTTGGCCATAACCCATTGTAATTTTACGTAATTTCTTTTACAGTGTACTTTGTTCAGTAATTTCCCACAATTTTGTTTCACGTGGCGTGTCCAATTAACATTATATAAATGTATATATAATTTTATTATTCCTATTATTATCACAGCTATACAACAGCATACAGTGTAAACCTAAAATAATTTTCATTTTCATAGAGTAATAGTAGTTTTTTTAAGGCTACCAGACGTCCCGATTTAGAACGGACAGTCCTTTCTTTTTCAAACCCTGTCCCGACTTTTTTCAGACTTCACTTATGGGACGCAAGAATGTCCCGAATTTTTAAACGTTCATTAAAACACGTTAAGAGGCCTAATCACTCCGAAATTAAAATATCGCTAATTTTACAGTAATTATGTGATATCTTAAAATAGATGAAAGATAATTGAAATGTGGAACAAGAGCGCGCTAGACAATATTATCTTGCATGAGATACCGTTATCACGAGTCACCTAGTAGCTTTCCGTTTGTAGTCATTTATAAACGAGAAAATAAATGCCGAAATCGAAATGGCTGGAAATCGAAAGTAGATAATTAAGTCATGATAACGGTATCTCACATTGTCTAGCAAGCTCTTGCTCCACTTTTCGATTATCTTTGATTTACTTGAAGATATCACATAATTACTGTAAAATTAGTGGTATTTTAATTTAGCTGTAATGGGGCCTCTTAAGTGCTCTTCGTATAGAAAATATAGTAAATTATGAAAGAACCCTTTATAGTTATTTTCCCCTAAACTTTCGTTTTTAAAGCTTCTCAGAACAAAATGAAACAAAAAACTTTCTTGCAACACTAGCAATTTTTTTTGTTATAAAAGTCATTGTATGCATGTACACAAACACCGAACTGTGTACTGCTTTGAAGTATCCTTTGAAGGAATAGAGACCAATATAGATTTATTTACTTATGGATTGAACGAAGATAGGTGTAGAAAATTTAGATTTTGAGCTCACTAAGCGATTTTCAAAAAGTCCCGATTTCATGCTGTGAAAATATGATTGCTTCATTTTTTTCTTGTCTTCAATCTTTTTTCGTTTCTGCTTTCCTTTTTTGTGAATATTCTATATTTTGTGAAACACAATTTTATGTCCGGAATCCATATGCTATATAAATCTCTATTTTCTGTGTTTATGAACAACAATTTAAATAGCGCGCAAAATATTCAGCCGTGTATATTCAGAATGCAAAACAGTAAACAAAAGTGAAAACAATTAACCAATGAAAATTACGTTTAAGCGACAATATAACTACATTCCTTTGAATAATATCTTTACTTTTGTGTTGTGTTCGTTTACTTATTTTTTGTTTTTTCTATTTTTTCAGTTTTGCCATGTGTTTTGTTTATCATTTATCTTTAATTATATGCTCTACTTAATAATAAATTAACAATTCCGATTTGAGCTTATCAAACAAACAATAATAATAATAAAAAAACTTTTCCGAGACTTGGGGACTTCTAGAACCAGTACTAAACCAGGTTTCGGCTACTATAATTATAAGACTTGTAAATTTTGAAATAATAATAACTTTCGAACAAATTAATTTTAAATTACACCAATAATTTTATTTCTTTGAAAGAGAGGTCGCTCTAAATTTTATCTTCAGTCTAGGGAACAAATTTATGATTAGCAAATTTTGGCAAAATTATATTTAGTAATGAACAGAATGCTGAGTGATTGTTATACATAAAAAAGTAAGAAACATAATTTTCTAAATGTTGGTTTTAAATTTAATCTAAAACATTATGTTTCCTGCTTGGGTTATTTGATGATTCTTGCACGCAAGTTTCATACAAATTTTGTGCTGAAAAAATGTTTAGCAGTATATTTAAACCTGGTATCTTCCTTTTAAACGTTCATAAATTTCTTTTTGTTCCAATATGACTCATAAGTGGTAGAGAACAAATTTGACCGCATCTTTTGTACTTTTTCATTAACATTTTTGTTTAATTTAATTTTATATTTCTACGAAATTTAGTGACTTTATCACAGTAATAAACGCCCTTAACACATTGATAGTGCACGGATTGTGATATTTTTATATTTTCGGTTTTATCTCTTAGCAGTACATACGACATAGGCCAAATCAGTGGTATTCAACCTGAGGCCAGTGTTCGTAAGTTTCTTTAAGAAAATTTCCCTCGACTGAAACAAAATTTTTCCTTTTCTTATTAAATTTTCTCTAACTTTTTGAGTGTCCAATTTCTATGACAGAACTTGTGTAATAAAATTAATTTAGTTATATTAAAGGAAATGTCAACCACATTCATTCTAACAATGTCAACGGCACTTATTTTTTTGTTTCTATTTTTCCTTCATATTTTAAAATAAAAAAAAATACACACAAATACATCCATCCACGAATGGGTGCATATTATGCTACTTTCAACATACACACTCTATTGTTATGATATTGGTTTCTGTCTGAAGAACAAAGAAAAAATTAAGTATTTATGTTTGTCAATCAGACAGAGCGAGAATATCCCAGGATTTTCACATTTTATGGAAAAATTCCCTTCATCTCATTTTGCTAAGTTTCCCTACGAAATTTCCCTACATTTGGGAATTTTCTCTCAAACTACGAACAGGGCCTGGGGTACGGGATGACTTCTTGAGTGTACTTAAAATTTTAAAATATAATGATAATAAATTTATAGCATGATTCTGCTATTTACATCAAAATCGCATTATTGTACTAAAAATCAATACAGTCTATATTTTTCTGATATAGTTACTTACAATTTGGGATGTAATGGGGAGTACCAACCTAATATTTTTATCGTCCAGCGTATACTAACATCACATTTGCTGAAAAACGAGTTTATATGGGAGGTGGGTATAAGCTATATAGCTGAGAACAATGAAGCGTATACCCATCAAAAAGTCTAGCACTACATCAGTAACGGTACCTTAGTTTTGAATGGGAAATTATCGCTAGGGGTACGCGAGAGAAAGATTGAATACCACTGGACTTGCTGATAGTAATTTCGTTTTAATACGAATCTGCCATTGCATTAATATCAAAATCTTCTTCTTAGTCTTTCGCACAGTTGGTTGGGATACTTTTCTAATTCTAATGAATATTTCTAATAAATTTTCATATTTTAATTTGAGATTGCAACGTGACATCAATAGAACAATGAAACGATAAAAGAAGAGAAAACAAACAGTAATATTAATAATTTTCAGGATGGATCAAGTTTGACTCCCAGGTGCTATTTAACATCTTAATATTTAGAATAGCTTCTGAATTTTAAATATGGCAGAAATCTTCGCGTAAAAAACCGCCAGTTACTAATCTTTCAGCCTGTGTGGATGATTGTTACCAGTGGCGTACACAGAGAAAAATCCGTTCTCCCGACAGCGGTATGTTGTACAAATATACGGTATCCTCTTACTTACTATAGAAATGAGTACGGAGCATACGTTATCCGCTGTATATCACATACATATACTTATGTTACCTTCGTCAGTTATATGTTATATACGTCCATTTGTATATGAGATTCTGACCGCCTAGATTGTTTCATACAGAAAGTACGTATAGATGGAACACTTATACAGAAAGTATTATAAAACATGCGTTTTGAGTTATACGTCTACTGTACGTTGTCCAAAAACTACAGGAATTACGCATGTAACCTATATTTTTAAGTACGCCATCTACAATTTTTTCTCAGTGTATGTACAATTTTGTTTTGGGAGTTTTTGCTAACTTTATTTCTGAAAATGTGGAAATTCTCCAAGATATTTTAGTTACTTTAAAATAGTAAATAAAATTGCGGGGGGGACCTTAAGCCCGCAAGTCCCCCTTAAATTGATTGTTACTATATGCTGTAATTATACCAGATGGCAAGATCACAGGTTGGAATACACATCAACTAAAGATTTGTTTCTGTATGAAATTTGTAATTCAACTGTATGGCTAAAGATAAGACTAGCAGAAACTGTATGTTTCGAATCGAAGACAGAAAGAAAAAAAGACTAAAATATTATCCGAATATAAGTGATACAGCCTTTTAAAGTAACTTATTTTATATTGGTTATAATTACTGAACACAGTGGCGGATCTAGAAAGTAAAAATTGGGGGAGGGGCAATAAGTATATAATTTGTTTACTATTTTTTATGGGCCCTGCAGAAGCTGCCAAGTTAGCTCTCTCCCGTTGGCTAGGTTGGACGTTGAGACATTGTGGACCTCAAGTATTGTTTTCCACATTGCATAACAGAAAAAAACTGCAACTGAAACTATACCTAATATTTCAAAAATTTTGCGATAAAGAATAAACTTACTTTAAACTTTCAAAAATACATAAATAATAGTTTCAATTACTTTCGCCACTCAAAAGATTGGAGTACTTAGGCCCCCCCCCCGGCCCAGGCTACATCCGCCACTGAACGAACGTTAGTTATTTTGTCAATTATATTTTTATCAATTATTAATCATAGTTTAATTACTGTTTACTATTATAATAATTAACATTGTTTCAGAAAGCATAAAATATTCCAACAGATGGCAGCAGAAACGGAACAACAGAGCAAAAGCAAACAAAAGTAATATAGGAGATTACTTTTGTAGATTAATAATTAATAAAAGTAGATTAATAAAAGTAGACTCGTAGATTAATAAAAGTAGACATAAAATATTAACAAAATATTCAAAAAATATTTTATGTAAAAAAGTTCGTTAAGTACTATTTTCGATTTCAAGACGATTATGATTTTTCAGGTAAGGCCTGGTAATTTATTTGCGATAATTTTGTTGTTGACATGTAACGGGACAACACAAACACGGATACGTAAAATCCCATGAAAGAAATGTTCAATTCTATTAATTATATTTGAATCACTACATTTTTAGATATATAGAGTTTATATTGTCTATCTATTTTATTCATAATTAATCTAAAATAATTCTAACGCAGTAAGTATATGAATATTTGTATTTTGTAATATATAAATATAATTAGCTGAAGTTTTAAATGAAAGAAACTTAAAATTATGCAAATCGGCATTCACCTTATATTTAAAACATAATTTAGATGCAAAATTGAATAAATAATTTAATTTAAAAAATATCTATTACAAAACTTTGATGAAAGGGAAGGGTCATACATACGGAAGGGGGCAAACCCCGACAAAAAGTCTGGGGCTCTTAGAAAGATTATCGTTTTTTAAGTTTTGTTCACTCAATTGTGATTTTTAAAATTTGAAATTCATAACAACATTTAAGCAATCATAATTTTTCATGAGATTAAATTAAATTCAATTGTAAAAATTTGGATTTAGCCATTTTCAAAACACCCTTTGGTGACAAGATAGTATTGTGTTCGGTGATTCAAAACGTTTGAAGCCCATTTCCCAAGTTTGGCCTATTCGTTTTTTTTAGAGGGGTAATTCGACAATTTAGATACGTTAAAGACTCTATAAAATGAAGAGAAATCAGAATACACTGTTGAAAACGATAAAAAAATTAAACATTTTTCTTTTTACATAGATATTTATATATTTATGTTAATGTGGAAAGGATGATGAAGAACCGTTTAATTGATGATTTTAGACCGATTTTGTGTTTTTGTATTTGAAAATCGCTTACTTCGTTGAAATAAAATGAATTGTAACAATGGTTAGATAATATTGCAATTTAACAAAACCAGAGGCGGATCTAGCACGGGATCGGGGGTCATAGGCTCCCCCAGTTTTTTGTGTGACAAAAACAAGTGAAACTATTTTTTTAAAAAAATATTTTTGAAAGTTTATAGTAAATTCATGATACACCTATCATTATCTAACTTCTGTCTGCCACCCCCCCCCCAGTTCTTATCTTCTAGATCCTCCACTGAACAAAATAATACGTAAATAATTTTGATTTTTAAAGAAAAGTACAATTCTTGTAAAATCATAAATTAAAGATATCGTAACAGCCGCTTCTCTAGATATCTGTTGATCACTGAATTTATATTTTAGTTGTTTTCAAAGTAACGTGACCAGATTCTTTTTTTTTAAATACAAATTTGATTTTATCTTAGTTATTTCTGTTTTAATTATTTTTATGTCATTTTTATTTCTGGTTATTTCTTGATGTATTTTACCAAATTTTTCTGTTCTTTTATGTATTAAGTTTTTCCATATTTATTTCTTTCAGTCAGAAGCTATTGGAATAAAATGAATAATATAAGCAAGAAAACATTTCGCAGTGGGAGACATAATTTTAGAGGCGCCTAAGTGGGGTATGGTCAAAAACAGTTTGGAAACCACTGGTTTATTCCTTTGATAATACAGAAATTTAGTGAATTTGAATGTTACTTCGTTATTTTCATCAAAATGGAGTTGGTAACAGTGAGGACGCATGAGTCTATGGGTGGCCGTGAAAAGAAGCAAGATGACTTACCTTTTTTACTAGGGACTGACCCAATCCCAGGTCTGTGAATTTGTGGTGGAGAATATCATGTGTTTTCTGTGGGTTTTCTCGTTTCCTTCACTTTCTCATTCCACCAATTCTCTTTCACAATCTTTTACTGTAGCCTAAATGCGTCATGTGGAACGTTAAGTGTTTTAAGGGACTTTATCGTAAAAATGAAGGTTCACTTTGTAGACTGCACAATTTCAATTCTCAGACTCGGAGTCTCGATATGGGTGCACTCAAAAGCAACTAGCAGCTTAGGCAATCTATAGAGTCCACCAGAAAAATGTTTACACTCTTTGCCATGCTGTATGAGGATAGTCATTGAAAATTGTTCTGAAATTTAGGCATGTTGTAGTATGGTTTTTCGCCCAACAGATGTCGGTACTGTCAAGCAGGACTTGCTGTAGGCGTTCTTCCCGATCTTCCTTTGTGAATATCACAAATCGTTCCATGTGCCTCAAACTTGTCAACAATGCGTTTGATTGTTGAGCGGGTTGGTGGTTCAGTACCAAACTCCCCTCTCCATTGACGCTGGACTTCGATGGCATTCCCTAACAATTCAAAACGTGCGTACGCTGCTCGAACGTCAAGCGTGCTCCTGCCATTTTCTTATCTCACTAACCCTGCTGACAGTACCGACATCTGTTGAGCGAAAAGTGTACTACAACATAATTTTAACTGAAAACAACTGATTATTCCGACATCTGTTGGGCTAAAAACCATACTACAACATACTTAAATTTCAGAACAAATTGTCAATGCCAGTATCCTGATACAGGATGACAGAGTGTAACATAACATCAACTGATACTTTTTCGCAGCGTTGCTTTTCATTAATATTATTGTTTTATTATTTCCTGTTCCAATAAAAATAATACAATATACAACAACAACAACAACAACAACAAGAACAACAACAACTACTACTACTACTACTACTACTACTACTACTACTAATAACAATAATAATAATAATTTCGCACAAAATCATTTTATATGTCACGAAGAGTACAAATAAACTGGTTCCATTGATACGGTGGTGGTACATATATTAGAAGGACGCCATACCAATCTGCCGGAGAGGGGTATTATTTCATTTATAGATATTTCTATAGACGTCTCATATTTTTTTTTTTTTGTATACCCGCATATGGTGTTAACTATAAGACATGATTTTGTAAATAAAGATACTTCAAACGAAATATAAATTATTTATTTTTACTTAATATTATATGCGATTCCAAAGATGCGCTAATTATTTTATGTATTACTACAGAAATATAGTGCAAATATTTCAGGGAACCTTGTTTATTTCATTCCTGTTATTAACTAGATCAGGGACGTACGCTGGAATTTATTTCGGGAGGGGTCTAAAGCGTTTCCGGGGGGGTTCAAATACAATTTGAGGCTAAATTATATGAAAATTTTTAAAATTATCTCTAAAAGTAGACTACATTTACAAAGAAGTCAGGATTTCGGGGGGGGGGGGAGTTCGGACCCCCAGAACCCATCCCCTGCGTACGCCCTGAACTAGATCTCCTTTTATACTTAGAATTACTAGTATTTGTATGGGAATGGAGGGAGTGTGTCGGGAATTCTACCGATTGACCGGTGCTCCAGTTCACTCCCTCAATAAGATATAGAGCAAAACCTTCTTAACGATTCAACACACACACACACACACACACACACACATATATATATATATATATATATATATATATATATATATATATATATATATATATATATATATATATATATATATATATATTATAAAAACGAATAAATGTTGATTGCTGAGTAAGGAAAGAAGTTAGTTTTAAGTTAATGGGACATATAGGATATTACCTAGGTAATATGGGTAATTAATAAATTTAATATTAAACTAAAAACGCTAATTATGATGTTTTAAAAAGTGCATTGTTATGATTATACAGAACGTAATTTGTGTTTTCACTTCATTTAAATTCCATAAAAAATAGACAAATCTTTCAAATAATAAAATACAAGCAGAAAAAGCCGGGAAAGTTTCAAAAAAGCAGTGTTCAGTGGTAAATGTGTTTACTATAGAAAAAAAACCTTCAATCGAATGTCATTCAGTGGATATATTATTATTATTATTATTATTATTATTATTATTATTATTATTATTATTATTATTATTATTATTATTATTATTATTATTATTATTTTCAAATCTGTCTTCAACATTGGGAGGCGGGCATATTTGAGACTTATTCTGGGGGACATCAATTTCATCTCACTCGGACACAAATCATCACATGGGGCCACGGTGGCTCAGTGGTAGAGCGTTCGCCTCTGGTGCTTGGGGTCCCGGGTTCGATCCCAGCCCCCGCCAAGTGAACTTTGTGGTGGACAAACACCGTGTGCGTGGGTTTTCTCGGGGTGCTCCCGTTTCCTCCCACTTTCTTCATTCCACCATTTCATTCATCACTCATCATCACCGTCTCCGTCTCCTAACCGGCATAACCATGGGACGTAAAACTCAAAGGTATCATATATAACAAATCATCACATTTCTCCCAAAAACACATTTCAAATCGGATTATTGGGGAGTGACCAGTCCTTCCAGTTCAAAGATTGGGGGCGACATTTCCCCCTCATCTCCCGGGATTTGCGGCAGTGATTTTACTTATAATACATTATTTAAATTATTAAATTACTCCATGATTTCTTGTTAAATATTATCTTGATTAAGTGTGTAGCCCGATAGATGGTAACATTTATGCCAATTCAGAATTAATAAAATATTTTCACATTGTTCATTGTAACATTACTTTTATCAAATTTCCAAATAAAGATAATTTGTTTATTCGCAGCAATAAGCTAAATCCCATGAAAATAGGATGAATAAGGCAAAATTAATTTTTAATACTGCATTTTACATAGCCATATATGTAAGTGCAATACAATAAAGACATTAAAATTTCATACCATGATTGGGATATAAGTTTCACTATATAATGTTTCACCTGACAATATTTGAAGTAGATAAATAAAAAAAATCGTCTCTATAATTATTCTTCCTCCTTTCTTAATTTTTTCTTCCCCCCTTCGAACTAAGTATTACACCATCCCATAGTCCAGCTTCAACTAGTCCTATTTCTTCCTATTATGCTACCACAATCCGTACTCTCGAGCGGCTAGCTAGCCCCGGCCAGCAAAAAAATTAATAAATAAATAAAGACGGGCAGGGTCTTTATCTTTGAAATATGAAAGTGAATTTTATTATGACATTAAAATTTGGACAATAGATATAGATTGTCTAAGGATTAATTGTTAAAGAGAGAAGTACTTTGTATGTGCGTCTCTGTTAAGTGTATGCGGTCATAGGGTTAGGAGAAAACGAGCAGTACTTAAAAGTTTATTTTTTGCCTGTGTATAAACAAATAAATAAACAATCTAAATCTTAATTTTGTCAACGAAAGATTGCTTGATTACTTAACTATGTCAATAGTAATGTAGAATCTTGTTCAATAAATCTTGACCATACATTTTACTTTAAAAGCTCATATTCTAGCAACCGTACGTAGGAAATCCTAATGCTTCGGCTTTAAATAAAATTCTCAGTTGACCACGGAAGATCCAAGTTTACTTGATTGAATTCTACAGGGCTTTTCTAAGACACATGGGTGCAGAGGCGGATCTAAAAGGTAAAATTGGGGGGGGGGGAGTCAAAACCCAGACTATAATAGGTATATCATGAGTTTACTATAAATTTTCAAAAATATATAAATAATAGTTTAAATTATTTTTGTCGTTCAAAAAATTGGGGCATAGGCCTCCCCGGCCCCGAGTTATATCCTTTAGTGGATGGGTGGTCACTTTTTTTTAAAAACAAGACTGTACATTATTGAAAGTCTAAATTCTGTTATTAATATTTAAAGAAAAAATCTCAAAACACGAGACATACATGGATATACTTCCTCCATCTGAACAAAATGATGTAGTTAGATGTAAAATCTTATGTGTAGTTTTAGAGAACGTCAAAAAAAAAAAAAATCTATTTTTTGTAAACTTAAAAATTTATCCTTCATAATAACTACGCCGTATATTAGAATGGAACTGATACTTAAGTATACACTAATTAAGCTATTATAAGCTATTACAATGTTTAAACTCTTTACTTATTAAATTGTTTAAATATTATTTTATAGTCTGTGTATGTTAGAGATTCTCAACTATACTCTGCAATATACAATTCACTTTAGTTTTCTTTATTTATTGTCTTTTTTGCATTAATTTGAATCTACAAGGATCACATCATCACACCAGAAAATAAAATAAAATAAAATTATAATTTAATGTCCCACGCTTACGCCTGTATAGTAAGGACGACGATGATGAACGAAAGTTAATTACAAAATAATTAGTAGAATGAGAATATCCTATTAGGAAACAGAAGAGCCCCGAGAAGCCCCACTGACACAATATTGTCTACCACAAATTCACTTGACTTGGAGACAGAAGAAAAGGCCCACATGCGGTCCGCGCACTATAGTTCGAGAAACTCTCCTGTACTGATTTCTTCCTCTTCGTCGTCGCGGATGGATTATCATTTTTTAGTTTTCCACCCGAAAATTATGGCGTAATCATTTTTCTGTCCTATAACCAAACACCTGGAAAATAATCCACATTTGTAAATTTGATTCCGCCTTTCTAGATATTGTGTGGCTCCTTTTCAAATTTTTCATATTGTTTCTTATGTTAAAGGTATTTACAAGAATCCAAAGAAGTAATGGGGAGTATAGGTAAATCCCTTATCGCCTTCTTTTCTACAACTACCAGATTATATTTTGCTATCTAATAAATGAAAATTCAAGCCCAGGGAGGATTGGCGTCATGAAAATAATATTGGTACACACATGCAGAGGACACCATACCAATTGGTTGAAGAAAAAGGTATGTCATTTACAGATGTCTGTTGCTATAGTCTCTATTATGTGTAGAGAGAACGTTGGCTCAGTGGTAGAGCGTTTACCTCTAGTGCTCGTAGCCCCTGGTTCAATACCTGATCAAGGAAGTGTGGTGAACAACATCGTGTCCATGGGTATTCTCGGGTACTCCAGTTTCCTCCGAAATTTTCATTCCATCAATTTTTCCATCATCACTAGTTTCTGTTATGTGTATATTAACCACATATGATTTTAACTATAATATCAAGCCTAAATTTGAAATAATGACCCTTCAAACAAAAGTGCTGTTTTAATTTGAGTTTCATTACGGAAATTAGACTCAGTGTTCAGGCAATGCAACTGTAAGTTTAGGTAAGCCTACCTTACATGCGTCTTGAGATTTTTTTTGAGAGTGTGTATTATTCCGCAAAAATAATATAACTATTTCAGGAAAACTTATTCATTTTATTTTCGTTAGTAGTAATTTTTTTGTTTTTGTTTTGGAGGAGCACCATAAAAAAAGAGAGCGCAGCGAGAATCTGTCCGGTTACACAGTGGATCAGTCCATCCCTGTCCACGGCCCACAGTTTGAGAAACAATGTACTACAAAAATTACAAACATTCATTATACCTTATAAAATGTAACAAATATGACAAAGCACATTTATTTCCTTTACAATCCTTAGCGTCTCATCGTCATAGTTACCAAGTCACATGACTAAGAATTATTATTTTTTTTTTGAATGCCATTCGCTTGAGTCCTGTAATTAGTTAATTCCTGACATATTTGTTGGTCGTTCACATGTTTTCCCCAATATACTCACTCTCACATATTTCTGCGTTACATCTAAAGAATGTCAAGGGCAGATGTTCACACGTATTTAAAGCGTGTTCAATGTTCTCTACTTAACATTATTGCGACCACAATTATTATAATGATTACGAATAAATTAATTCGTTCTTTATTTTTATACAAAGAAAACTGACATGCTTTCATTTAAACAAAAATATTTTTAAAAATTACTATATTTTTATACGCAGTTGAACAAAGATGACTAATTTCTAATAATGTCGTATCGAGGAATTTTTTTTGGCGACGTCCATACACAATAGAAAAATAATTTCGTACTTTTTTATGATTTAAACAAAAAAAGTTGACAAAGCTGCATCCTAAACAATACCTGTGCTATTTTTCCTCCATTTTGTGCCCGATTCTTAATTCAGCAACGGCTTCTTTGATTTTTAATATTACACATATTTAACTACAAATTACTAACGGGTTTCCCAAATAACCAAATAAAAACAATTTAAAATTAAAAGTAGAAAAAAAAATTAAAATTTAAAATAACCAAATAAAACCAATTTAAATTTAAAACAATCAAACTGTAAATTTAAAAATAACCAAATAAATACAACCAAATAAAACAATGGAAATTTAAAAATAACCAAATAAATACAATTTAAATTTAGAAATAAACCAAATAAAACAAAATGAATTAAAAATTAACCAAAATAAAACAATTTAATTTTAAAAAAAGAATAAAATAAAACAATGTAAATTAAAAATAACCAAATAAAACAATGCAATTTTTTAAAAAAAGAAACAAATATAGACAATTTTAATTTAAAAATAACCAAATAAGAACAATGCAAATTTAAAAATAACCAAATAAAACAATTCAAATTTACAACACCAAATAAAATAATGTAAATTTAAAAATAACCAAATAAAACAATTTAAATTTAAAATAAACCAAGTAAAAACAACAAATGACATGTTTAGATGGAAAATATTGTTTGAGTATTGGCTTGCAACATGTCGATATTATCTACAATTGACGAACGAGGCCTAGTGGTCCAGTGCTTTGTCCCTGCTGGTATAGTCGGTAGCACGTGTGCCTTTATTATATGAGGTGCCGGTTTCGATTCCCGGTGAGGAGCCTTTGGAATTTTAACTGCTTTTCATATTTCTGTGTATTTGTTTCTATCGACTCCGCTAGTCCTGAACAGTTGAAAAGGAGAAAATAAAACTCGGAAACTTTTAAATAAAAAGTGGTAGAGCGTTCACCTGTAGTGCGAGGGAACACTATTCGATTCCAGGCTATAAATGTGTTGAACAACTTCTTGTTCGTATGTTTACTTGGGGTTCTTTCGTTTCCTCCCACATTCTCATTCCATTAATTCCTTTCATATTCATTCACTTTCATTGGCTATCGATATCCTTTACCCAACAGCCATGGCCGCCCGCAGCGGGGCAAAAGGGTCAATTTGCAATGCTCTGGGTTTTTGAAAAAGGTTGGGTTGTTTGAAATACCCATCAAATACCATGTTAGATTTGTTTACTCACCCACTACAGAATTGAATATTTTTACTGTAGTTAAAGTAATTAAGTATTATGTGGGTCAAAGTGTGTATATTCACCAGTTTGCTTGTGTCCCCTGCCCCCTCCCCCCCCCCGACTTCGGAAAGTCCTACGGGCTTTTCAGTTCAACAGAATCGATAGCTTGGGAGGTTAAACAGAAAATTTAATTTGTTTTAATCTTTAAGCTGGCGCCATGTTTCTTTCAAGCCCATTAACTTATATGGAGATGTATTCTTTTATTTATTCTGCAAAAACGAATACGGATTTTTTAACAGTTTAATTTTGCTAAATTTCGTTTGCAAATATTTCTCAATATCCGTTGCTTCTGCTCTATCCTTCTGCCACTGCATTGACTTAACTACGATATTTTACTACGAGATAAGCATTGCCCCTTAGCTCTGACGATTGAAGGAACTTTACCATCTACACCAAAGATATTCTGGAGGTGGCATAGGATGAATTTACGCTTTCTTAAATTTTAATATTATTTAAATTACGAATAATTTATAAATATTAAAATGATATTCCATAGGATTTGATTTCCAGAAAGTAAGAGGTGTTGAAATAGATGTGAAGAATAACTCAGCATAATCAAACTAATAAAATTTCCTTTCATTTCAGAGAAAGGATAAAGAAGAATTTCCCACATAATTCAATTGGCTGACAATTGATGACGTTGATATTAAAAGACCTCACTCAAATTGTCCTATCACGCACAACTACACAGATTCTGTTATTACAACATCTTTGAAGCCATCAGATTTAGAAGCTTACATTTTACTTAAATTCTTCGAATTTTGCGAAATTCTATTATCCTTCTTAGGATTTCCACTTTTTGAATTAAATTTTAGACTTTCACTCAAACAGCTGCTGGTTCCTTACTATTTATTGTAGGATCATGGTTCATACCTCTTTTTTTTTTTCAGAATAGAGTATCCTCTCCAACTGCACCACTCGCTTGTAGGGATGCTCACGAGACGAGTCGAGACAATTTTTCTCGCAAAATTCGAGTCGAGACAAAGCTCTTCCAATAGAGAAATATACATTTTTCGAGTCGAGACATCGCTTTTACACCACATTTTCGAGACGAGACAGCCTCAAATCTTGTCTCGTGCGCATCCCTACTCGCTTGTCCGTATTATAACCAGAAACGGGAATATCGGGGAAAACCGGGAGTTTTATCGAAATTTTTTTTTTCAAAATTTTTGCGCCCCTCTGACCCGAGCGTGGGTTCACGTAGGGATCTGAAACTCTCTTGAAAAATATGTAGTTAAGTACACAATGCTTGTGCATAATTTCAGTCTTGTATCTTGAAAACAAAGGGCGGAAAAACTTTTTGGAAGTCTAAACGAGGTCCATTTTTTAATATATATATATATATTACCCCCTAAACATTTATACATACACATATATTATTACATACATTATACATACATTACATACATTTACCCCATATATATACACCCTAAAAATTTGTGTCATTAATATTTGGCCTAACGTCATGGTTCAAACGCCATTTTCTTCAGTATTACGCCCCCTTTCCAGCGGTAGGCCTACCACTCACATGTCCGTATCATATACCTGAACTGGGAAATCATTAAGGTGTATATGTGCGTTTTCAACTGCGCTTGAGGATCTATCTTTTGGTCTTTTCTCTGAGAAAAAAAAAGTATTGTGAGCCTCGCTGCTCATGTATCAATTTTTGTGCCCGTACGTCTAGCGATAGAAAACAAATACGTAACAATTAGGAGAAACCATCAAACTTTCCCTTAGATATTTACTGTAGGCTTGGACATAACGCTTTGTGTGCAATAATAAGTATTTACGCTCATTACATTACTTTATTAACTACAGTAAATATACTGTATTGTGTGGGTAAGTAAATTTATGTTTCGGTTAGGTCTGGCATTTCGAAGAACAACACTATTCGAAAACCCAGTGGAGAGGAATTTCCCCTTTGTTCCCCCCTGTGAGTGGGCATATATACGGAGAATTATTTATACATAGATGCAAATGTCCCATAATAAAAAAATCCCTAATGTTAGGAGCAAGGGGATAATATACAGCTGTTAAAACAGCACAATGTCGTTGATTGGCTGAATTAGGTCTTAGCGTCCTGTTCAGCAACAAGGCTAAAGGAAATGTGAAACTTTTGCTTAACGTGGGATCTGAACCACATGAACTCCCACCGGGTACCGAATCCGGGCGTCCCGCCTCAAAGATATGTACGCTAACCTTACTCTATACCTATGAGGGACCTCTTCAGTATAATGTTATTAATGCGCTTAAAGGTATGAGTTTTTGTACACGTGGGATTCAATATGGGTTTCGTAGAGGAAGGGGCGAGTTGCGTGGAGGAGCCACATCGTGCTAGTTCATGATTGTATCCCCAGATAGTTATTTTTACTGTTCTCTGGACAACTAATTAGTACGTGTCTCTTCGATGGTTAGGTACCGGGTACGATTCTCCGTGCCAGAGAGAATTTTTGTTTTTAATTCAATATTTTGACGGAACATAAGAAACTTTTTTTTTTTTTAAATATTGAACAATTTATCTCTGGAAAAGTAGAAAGTAACAAAACCAAAACCGGTGAAAGATCATATCCACTAAACTTTCAGAACCGGGATATCTTCGAGTGCGGAATACAACTCAGAGTTACCGGGGGTTAAGGGGTGTCCTCCCAGAAAAAATATGTACGGCGTCCTCCCAATTCCTAAAGAATTACAATGGGCAAAGATAGGCAGGAAGACGGCGTGACGTTGTGACGCTACCGACTGTACACCTACACTTTCAGATCAACTTTTACCCGTGGGTGTCTGTAAACATTCTATTAAAAGTGTTGGAAAAGGTTTAACAAACACTGCTTTAATGTATTTGATCAAAGCCCTTCGTATTCCGATAAAAATGAAACAATAATTATTGGTAGTAAATGGTGTAATTGTAATTTTAACATGGAAAGATTGCTTTAACAAGGATAATGCTTTTTGTCAATGTTTTATTACACTAATTCATTACGTTGATTTAAATATCGCTTCCTTATGTAATTCTTTAGAACTTGGTTACATAACTAATAAAAAAATAATTTGTTATAACGTATAGTAAAATTAATTATCCGAGCCTTTCCTGACTACATAAATAGATAGCACTTACATTAAATTCAATACATTGTTTTTTTTTTAAATATATAAATCTATGTATGCAGAATTACTTTGTTTGATTAAATAAAAACGTTAGATTTGACGAACAAAAAAAAATAAAATAAATTTGCAAATGCTTTTGATATTATCATACAATAGTTCACCTGTCTTCATACGCCACTACTCGTTAAGTGAACACGCATTGTTGAACTGTCATAAATATTGTTACACGTGTGGTCTAAGTATTTGTGTGTAATATCATATTACAATCAGCTAACAGCTGAATGCAATTTATATGCAGCGAATGTGCACCCAAATTTCAAGTTCTAACAAATGCAGACAATGTATTTCGCAGGTGGGGTAACGACTATTGTGTTGATTAAATAATTTTATTTGAAGACAACAGCCAGAAAATTTATATCTGGAAGTTTCTCATTGCTCGTTTTTTCTTTGCGAAAAATTTAAACAAAAAAAGAATTTATGATCCTTTTCTCTTGACATATTTTTGCATTTACAGTAGTAGTAACAAATTTTTTATGTTATTTTTTGAGTTTAATTAATTGTATTATTTAGTTAAGGGCTGTTTTAAAAAGAAGATTATGAAATGAAATGATCTGCACAGTTTCATCAACATCATCATAATGTGCCATGAATGACTGGACACTTGTGACCAGGGGTGTTCACAAAAAAGTTTATGATACAAAATTTTAGAGAGGACGAAAAATGAGTCATTTAAAGTAATCGATAAGAGGGTTCTAAAAGTAACAGGCTCTATCGGCCCAGAATTTTTAACCCTTTGCGACCAGTGATATCCATGGCGATGTCATGAAAACGTATTCCTTATTAGGGGTCGTATTAATCCTGGAGATGATGAAATTTGTTAGTGGATGCAAAGCAAGACTTAGTTCTAATATTTCTCAATAGGTGACAGCACCTTACTGACAGAAAAAGACAGTAGATGGCAGGCCTAAGGGAACATTCAATTACAATAAACGTGTGTTTGTTTAGACAATAAACAATTAGCAACTTCGAGATCTATTTCTAGAGCGGACTTTTGTCTTTCATCTCCGCTCAGTGTTGCCAATCTGAAACATCATAAAACCCCTTCAGAACATTAGGATGTCCCTTTTTCAGTCCAAATGTTCCACAATGCAAATAATTGTTTTTATCAGTAATGTAAATCATCTCCTCACAATAACTATGCCGTATATAACGGTCTTTTAACAGTAAATGAAAACATGGTATTACAGCACGCACATAGGACAATGACACCTGGAATGCAAGGGGTTAATAAACGTTTTAATTCGTCGTGCTTCGAGAAGAGAACCGAAACATTTCGACGTATGGGTTTTGTTCTCAAAACCGAAAACCATAAATTGATTTGCTTTCAGTAGTGGACTGAAATACATTTTGACAGCATCATTTGCAAACAGTTAAAGATCGTTACAAGTTGCAAAGGATGTTGAACAACTATGAAATGTTAACTTACAGCTGTTCTGTTATAAAACCATTTTCCTTTCTCTGTAATTTCGTTTTAACTTCGACATTGTTTCCTATTTCAGATCCAGAAACTTTTTTTTTCTGAAAATCGGTTTCAGTACCTAGTTTTTTTTGTTTTATTTCTCGTATGTCAAGACATAGAAGTTTGCCACGAATGTTTTCATCTCCTTTCAGTAGAGATGTCCCTTCACTAACAGAAATTTAGCTGCCATGTTTTAACTGAATCTAAATTCCATTATTGCATTTTAGTTACTTTAAGATAATGGATATAAATCTCTTATCTCCTATACCTCATATGTTTACTTCGACCTAATGAATCTAAACCCACTATTCGATTTTACTCGTATATTAAGTTTGCATATTTTCCACTACATAAAATTAAAGAACCTACTTAGCAGGCCCATATCCACTGGGGGCATGTCCGACCCCCTAAAATTTTCACGGTAGACTTGCAAGTGAACTATAAAATGGTTGGATCGGGTTTCCCAACTTCTACCTTCCCCCTACATTTTTGGGCTGGCTGCGTGCCTGCCACGTAGGTATACACCTCTTTGCAGTGAAGAGACATTAAATTCGAAAAACTGAAACCAGAACAAGAGGTACGCGGAGTGTGGATTGGAAACCGCGAGATTTGCTATGAATATTTTTCTTTTCTTCTAATGAGCAAACCAAGTTTAATTGTAGAGTGGTGTGAGCAATAGTTTCCAGAATTGTAGATAATTTGCCTGGGAACATGGAAAGGAAGTGTAAAAGATAAATGTGGAAAGAAAAAGAAGAAGAAGCGGCGGCAACAGTAGATTAGAGAAAGTATCATGCTATGTGTTTATCGTTTACATACGCCTTTTTATTGTAATTTCTTTTTTGATAAAATCATAATTCATGCGGACTAAATTTAAAAAAAAATATATATATATAGTCGAAAAGAAAATTATGTAGGAACGTTAATTTTACTTATATGAACTTTTTTTTTAAATCTGTTCTATCTTGGTTTGGGTAAATTATTTTTAAAAACGTGTAACATGAAAGTGGACATGTTGACTATATCGCTTGACCTGCCCAGGAAAGGAATGTTTTCTGATAGGCTGACTACATATCGAACTTCCACTCTGTCATTCAAATGTTCAGGAATATTTTTTTCTCCTTTTTTCATAAATATGGAAAATGCTCACGTGCTGTGTGCTGTAGTACAAAGATTGCGAATTTCGTGATTACTAAAGTAAGATGAGATTTTGAATTTCAAGATATTTTCACGTTCTACATATCCACGCATCGGGTCAATTACATAGTCAGCTTCCTCTGTTGGTATAAGAGTAGTTATTTTAGGTTTAATGTTGAGATGTTCCCATACCACTGGCATGTCAAAGTGCTTTCGTGCATATGTTCTGTTCCAGGCAGTTGAATTCAAACACTTTTGGGATCTGTTGGAAGTATTTTCAAGACTTGAATGTAATCTCTCCATTAATTCGAGATACATTCAAGTTACAACACCTTCATTTTTTTCTGAGGACTGGTAACAAATAGAAACATGCTGTTTGTTTTAAAATACGCAAACACTCATTGTCAATGCGCAACAGAGATGACAACACCGCACGGTACACAGAACTCTAGCGACAGCGGCGAACGTGATGGCTGTTTTTGAGACTTACGATACTCGTAAAATGGCGACGTTTTCATTACAAGAACAGCGTGTAAACATTTTTTTTTTTTTTTGCTTGGTGTGACACCACTTGAAATTCATCGCCAGTTGTGTGAGACATATGATAATGGTGTCATGGATGTGTTTAATGTGCGTTGGTGGGTGCGACATTTCAAAGAATGCAGAACCTCGTGTGACAATAATCCAAGAGAATCTCGGCCTCGCACAAGCCAGTCTAAAGACATAATTGAACGAGTGGAGAAAAGTTGTCTTGGAGGATCGCCGAATGTGTGTAGAACACATCGCCTCCAAAGTTAGCATTTCCCCATGAGATCTGTGTACACTGTCGTCAGACTAGCTTGTGCGAGGCCGAGTTTGTGTTGGTTTGTTGTCGCACGACATTCTGCTTTCCTTGAACTGTCGCATCCACAAACGCACATTAGACACATCCATGATACCATCATCACGTGTCTCACTCAACCGGCAATGAATTTCAAGCGGCGTGACACCACGCAAATGGAGAATAGGACAAGAATCGTTAAGCATCAAAAACAGTCAACACTCTCACCGCTGCCGCTAGAGTTTTGTTTGCCGTACGGTGTTGCCATCTTTTGTCACACAGTGACAACAGGTGCTCACGTATTTCAAAAGAAACAGCACATTTCTATCTGTTACGTCATTAGGAAGAAAATTGGTGATGTTAGAACTTGAATGCACCTCGAATATCTCATCTTTGGATATCATAGTTACATAAAAATTAAAATGTAAATGTTAATTATAATTTTTGGCTGTATCTCGTTAACCATAGTATAACCTGTTGTTTTGTAAATGTCATAACAAAAAGCTTGAATGAAGCTTCAGCGTCTGTTTCAGCTCAATGGATAGTGTAGTTATCATATACTATTAATTTTTAAGTTTACAACAAGCAGTTTGTTCTGCATTTTCTCGAAAACAACACATGACAATTTACAATCATACATATCATTTTGCTCATAACAGAGGGTACAGTCACGAACATTAATAAATGGAGGCTGAAGCCATTGTTTCTTACGGCTCCAACCTCCATTTATTAATGTTCGTGACTGTACATCTTATGTTTGGACACATATTTTTATTCTTAGTTTCTGAGAAGCACGATAGCATAATGATAAAGCGGCATATCTCCAATGTCCCTCGTTCAATTCCCGGCCAAGTAAGTTTGTATTGGACAACATCGTGTCTGGGTTTTCTCAGGATACTCCCACATTCTCATTCCACCATTTTTCCTTCATCATTCATTTGCCTTAATCATCTCCTTTAGCTTAGAAAGGCATAAACGTGGGACGTAAAACCAAAAGATTTTCTTCTTTGTTTCTTTTTTCTTTCTACGTTGTAGCTAATAAATGTAGAACTACTAAAATTTCTTTTCAGAAATAAACTATAAATTTATTTGGCAATAACGGAGTTTTTCGTAGCGTAGAACAGTGGTTCTCAACTGATGTGTCACGACACACTGCTGTGTCACGCAGTCTCCTAAAGTGTGTCACGAAATTTTAGAATTTAAAAACTATGAAGAATTTAATAATACGGTAATTAGTTAAAATCAATTTTGAGACAGGCTGTACCAGTCAATACCTTCAGCTGTAGCAATAATGTTCAGTGCTATATAGAGTCATTATAAGAACTAATTGGTTTCACTATAATAATAATAATAATAATAATAATAATAATAATAATAATAATAATAATAATAATAATAATAATAATAATAATAATAATAATAATAATAATAATAATAATAATAGCAAAAGATTATGTCGCGGTCTCCTGAACGTTGAGTGAAGTGTGCCGTCGGTCAAAAAAGGTTGAGAACCACCAGCTAGTTTCTCCAGAAGCAAGAACTCGCCTTACCAACCAAACCAAAACGCTCCCCGACTACACTTGATAATAACATCACACAGTAATTCTCCTATTCCATATTTTTCTTCAAGTGGTAAAATTTGCTTTCAAAATTGCAGTATATAATTGGAGACCTGAACTGCATAACATCCCAAGTCCAGTCTTTTTTTTTCCTTCGTAATTTGCGTTTTTTTTTTGTTTTTTATGTTAGCATCTATGTTTTAGGGCTATTCACTTGCATAATACGTAAATCAAAATCTAAACCTTATTTTAAAAAAATATAAAAAAAAATAAATAAAATAAAATAAAAAATAAAATAAAATAAAATAAAATAAAATAAAAATCAGCTAAACAGAATAGCATGCCAAGTATAATTTTCTTGTCATTCTTCTAAAATCATAAAAGTACTCCGGTGGACTTGGGATGTTCTGCAATTGAGGACTTCAATTTAATTTTTAGTACAAGATAAAATACCAAACTAATTAGTATTTCATTGTCTAATAATCGGAGAGTAGCATGCTTGACATATGCTTACAGTCTTATCACAATAACTGCAAATCACAATGTATTTTTGGAATTATATCGCGCTGTGCATATGTGCTGAATGAATCAAAAATTTGTTATTTCAGAATAGAATATTTAATGATGACAAACATTCAAGCTGTTGTTTTGAGGATTATACCCGGGCATTTTTTACAAATCTCTTAAATCGATGTAAGTTAAATGAAAACACGAACAGCTGGAACTGAAATTTAACTTTCCGGACTCTTTTTGGCTGCAAAGGCTTTGCTTTGAAGCTAACTGTTGCTCTATGGATATGATCCTGAGTGGAGAGTCGTTGTTGTCCTGTTAAGTTTCTGAGGTAATTTTTTATAATCTTTAGGGGCCGCGGTGGCTCAGTGGTAGAGCGTTCACCTCTGGTACTTAGGGTCCCGGGTTCGATCCCAGCCCGCGCCAAGTGAACTTTGTGATGGACAAACACCGCGTGCGTGGGTTTTCTCGGGGTTCTCCCGTTTCCTCCCACTTTCTTCATTCCACCATTTCATTCATTACTCATCATCACCGTCTCCCTTAGCCTAACCGGCATAAACGTGGGACGAAAAACTCAAAGATTTCATTTCATTTCATTTCATTTTTATAATCTTTAGTTTGCCAAAACTCCTTTCCCTGCCTTATAGTGAAAATAAATATTTACTCAGTTTTACGCCCTCCTAATCCGGCGCACGGGGCACAAACCCTGTTATTCCCTCCCCTTAGTTACGTCGCCTAGAAAGAGTTTAATAGATGTACAGTTTGTACGGCCTTGATGTAAAAATCAGCCGCTATATTCTACGTGTATACTACTAAGGTGAGTACTGAAGAAGCGCAAAATGCGTTTGGATCAACAGTTTCTTCCTGCTGTGTGAGTCAGCGATAAATAAGCAGGAGAGAAAATAGTGGCCACAGTGACAATAGGCTGCTCATCAGAGGGCAACTCTTGGAGTGCACTTAACTGACGTTTCGGGTGCCTCCTTTCTCGTCTCTGCTATTCATCTATCCATTTCTTCTTTTTCCTAATGTTTTTACTTCTACGAAAAATGAATGGTTAGGCAATATATATTCTCCTTCTTATTCTTCTGCCGTTCGTTTTAACTTTTCTTTGTGTTGAAGAACAGAGTGTACTTGGTACTTAATTCAACCAAATTGTAAATGCATTATGATTTTAGAGTTATAAGTTTAACTGCAATGGTTTCTTTTTGGCTTTTTAATTTTTTTTGTTTGTTAAAGTGGTCCCGCTACTTAATTTCTTTTTCGGCTACTTTTAGGTCATTACTAGCTTTTATGCATTAACTTTTCGAGTTTCGAGATTTCAAAAATGTTGTTTGAAGAAGCGACCAGAATAATTTATTATTAAATAAAGTCTCTGAAAATGACCACAATGTGGGAACCTAAGTTAGTGTGTTTAGAAGTTGAATTCAATAATAATAATAATAATAATAATAATAATAATAATAATAATAATAATATTATTATTATTATTATTATTATTATTATTATTATTATTATTATTATTATTATTATTATTATTATTATTATTATTATTATTATTATTATTATTAGAGCCCGGATTTCCCTGCACAAACCAACCCCGAGATACGGATGCAAATATGCACAAACAATATCAAAAATATGCACTGAAATATGCACGAAAAAATTTAACATGTGCCCTGAAATATACACTAAGAAAGTGAAATCTCAATTTTCTTACCTTAATGACATCTGTTATCATTAACTGTGTACGATGTTTTTACGTTTTCTTTTGTAAACCCTCTGTGTTCATCAGCAAGTAACGTTTTGTAGATCTAAAAAATCCTTTCTACATCAGCAGAAGTCACTGTTGCATGTGAAAAACACAACTCTTCCAATTCCTTGTTTTCAGTATTAAGTACATTTGCAATGTTACAGGTTGTTTTCTATCCGAGATTTTTGCCTAATATGTGGCGAAGTTTATCTGAGGCTATTTTTGCAACACCGTGAGCTTCACTGGACAAAGTCTGCGATAAATCCCCCAACAAGGAGAGTGAATGTTGCAAAGCATTTTAATGGGATTCCAATTGTCTGATAATTACAGGCATTGTCGAGAAGTGGTTGTATTACCACTTGTACAGAAACATTTTTGTGACACATAAATACGGGGTGCATCATCAGGATTTAGTGAGTGTACAACTGCCTTCACTTGATTTAAGTTATTTGCATAATACGACGCAGCTTCTAGCCACGAACCCCATTGGGTTAAAACTGGTAGCGGATGTAGTAGAACCGTTTCCACAACTGAAAGATACGTACGCGCGACAACAGCGCAGATTTTCCAAAATTTATGTGGGTCCATATCAATGGCGGAAAGTGTTATTTGTTTTCAAGGGACCAGAGGAACGTAACTCCATTTTCGTAGGTTTACAGGCTAGTGGATAAAAATAACTCCATTTTCTTAGAAAAATGTATTTTTAATAAGATAGTAATTGAGCTACATTACAACAGATGATCGACAAGGAGAACAGGTGGCATTATATTCCATTTACTCCAAGTGGGGCTTTCAAAATTATGTCCAAACGTGAAGAAAACGGAAACAGAATTTTTGGAGTTACGTTCTTCTGATTCTCATGCCACGATATGTGAAATGTCATTTCTCTCAGAATGCCGAGCATTAAAGTCAGCAGCAATCACTCTGGTACTTCCTTCACCATTCATTAACACAATTTTAATGCGTTCCTCCTGTTTAAGTACCATTGTGTATCACCTGCAACGATAAAGAAAATTGATCACCACCTTGCAGTTTTAAAATTTAGCAAGTCATAACTCCTACACAAATAAATATATCGCGAAACGGATTGCACAGATGTATTCCTCAGAAAAAGTTAATGTAAAATAATATACGACATGCCCCTCTTCCCATTTGAAAACATAACCCAAATCCAAAGCTATGTCGCTATAGCTTTTCTAAATTGCGCCCCACCTATAAACACCCTACACTAAACGACATTGTGGTTCCTTACACCGTTCGACTTTTAAAGGAGTGTATCCAGATTTTTGCCTCACCCTGTACATTAAACATTACTTTTTAACCATTCTATCACTGTCAAAAGTCTTAATGATACCATAGTAAAGCATAATAAAATTGTGCAAATCTCTGTGCGATACACGTCTTCGAATACATATCTGGTCTCATTAACATAGTATTAATATATAGTTATCTTGTGTTTACATGTTTTCCTGATGATACTATTTGAGCCGTGTACCTACAAATCCTCTTATGACGGGGTATAGAATCACATATGATCAGTTTTTCTTCCAGACCTCTTTTTGGGGGCACTGACCCCCGGAGCTGTGAGAGTGCCCCGCGGAGGAGACCAAAATAACACGTCTTTCATATAATAATAAATAGAATAGTACCGGCAGTGCCACCCGGAATACTAAGTGTGCTCCCCCGGAACATTGTTTCTGAAAGAAACACTGCATATGAGGAACAAATAGTACTTTACAAAATTCAATCATGGGCAGGCCCGTATTTATATATTGTACGCCCCTGTACTCTAAATAATTCCCCCCTCCCCCAGCACAAACTTATGTCTCAAACAAGGAAACAAATCGTGATTTTGCAAACATACCAGCTCTTGTTGAGTACCGTAGTTGTTTAAGTATTACAAGTTACAAAAGTTACAACGTCATTTTAAAGGCCTAATTCTTCCAATGATGATTATGATGCTAGTAACTACTGTAATTAGAGCGAATTAAACTAACATATTTTCTCGCGGTAGCGTTGAACTCTGCGGGTTGATAGTTTTACATAACTCTAACTAACTAACTCTATGGCTTATGGAACCCGGAGGTTCAGTGCCGCGTTCACAAAAGCTCTCCACTGACTTCTATCCTTAGCTAATTACATCCAGTTTCTACTTTGTATTCCTATCTCTGCGAGATCCATCTTAATATTGTCCTCCCATCTGCGCCTAGGTCTTCCTAATGGTCGTTTTCCTATGGGTCTACCAGTCAAGACTTTGAAAGCGTTTCTACTTTCTTCCATTCTAGCTACATGACCTGCCCACCTAAGCCTCCTAGACTTGACGACCCTAACAATGTTTGGTAAACCGTATAAACTATGTAGTTCCTCGTTATGAAGCTTCCGCCATTCCCCATTCTCGTTCCTCTTGGGTCCGAATATTCTTCTCAGGATCCTGTTCTCAAATACTTTCAGTCTATGTTCTTCCCTCAGAGTAAGCGACCATGTTTCACAACCATACAGAACAACAGGCATGATTATCGTTTTATATATTTTAAGCTTCAAATTCCTCGACAGAATTCGCGACGACAAGAGATTTTGAACCGAATAATAACACATAGATAGTTTTACATAGATATTATTTTATTGTGAATCTTTTAAAAAAATCTAAAATTTTGTCACCCTCTAAATTCTGCCGCCATGTGCTCAACCACAGAATAGCACTTACCTAAATACGGGCCTGATCATGAGTATGTGGTTTTGTATAATTCTGTATATAATTATTTTACACTCTACCCATATAATATCATGGTAATCACATACGAAAAACTTGACGTATAATGTTGGCCGGAATATCGCAATGTTCGCAGATCCTCGTTATCAGAAATAAAACAGTTTCTTATATGCACTAGTCTAATTTAAAATACGTCGTTTAAAAAACTACTTACCTGCGACATAGTGATTTTTCCTTCTGTGATTTTCCTCTAAGAATATTAAGAATATAAATATTTTCTGTTTTTTTTAAGAAAAAAAATCGAGTTGAGTTTTTATTTTTTGTTCCAGGACTCTGTGATCAAGGGAGGCCCAAAAATTTTAAATATTACTGAAAACATTTTTACCACGAAAGTTTAAAAAAATGATATGGGCCCTTTTTGAATATGTTAGGAGAGGATCCATCATAAAAGTTTTTGATGAACCCCCTCTAGTATTTACCCGCTCCAGGGCCTCCAATAGTCTTAATCCGGCCCTGTATATTTTTTTTAATACTGAAAACAACGTTACTGTAAAATGTAAACTATTATTTAGGTTCTTGTTGTGGCAACATTTGAGATTTCAGTTTAGCTGAATACTTTAATATTAGCAAAATTATAAAGCAGAGTGGGAAATCAGGAACCTGTCAATGGTTGAATTACGAAAAATGCGATAGATTTTTTCGCAACATCATGGGCTGGCAACGCTGGCCTGAGATTGTCTGACTGTATTGCCGGTACTCGACGTGTTAGACTCGAAAAGATTCACCGTTCAGGGCCCACCGGGAAATTTCCCGGTTTCCTGCCTGACCAGTACGGCCCTGAATATGCTAGTATGCAGCTATAAAATTCGGAAATATGCAATATCCTGCAAAGTTGACGAAATATGCATGCACATCAAAATTCACTCAAAATATGCACTTATATGAGGTATCGTATGCGTCTCAAACGAATCCATACAAGTCCGTAGAAAAAGAAAAAAAAAATACCTTCTGTGCGTTTCTATATGTTACTATAAACATGTATTTTGCATATAAATCCGAGCTCTTATTATTATTATAGCCTACGTGTTGTTAGTTCTTAATTTAGTCTTCTACCGTGTTTCATTTCCTTTCATCCTTTCTTTTCTAGGTTTAAGTTTTTTTCCCCGATACTGTACTTCTTTTTTCTTAGTTATGACTTTTTATTTACATAGCATTTTTTTATCCCAGAATTTAATCATTTTAAAAATTTTGGGATCTTCATTTTATTTCTTATTTTTATTATTTTTTTACAATATCGACTTCATGTAAATCTTGAAAGGTGAGGTGAGGTGATTTTGAATTTAACGTCCCTTTCAGCAGCGAGGCTATATGAGACAGGACCTACTGATTAACGTGGAATCCGGACATGAGCTTCTTCCGGAAATCGAACCTTGGTCTTCCACGCCAAAGACGCGTATGCTAATCGTTTAGCCAAGAAGGAGCTCCATGTATATCATGTATTGTTACTGTATTTTACCTCCTGTTAAATTTAACGTAAGACTTTATTGTATATGTATGATTGCACGTATGATTGCCTGCTGTCTGGGATCAGTTCTGGCCATGTATGCTGTTTGCTGCCTAATAAACAGTTGATTATTATTATTATTAATATTATTATTATTATTATTATTATTATTATTATTATTATTATTATTATTATTATTATTATTATTATTATTATTATTATTATTAATTTATTGTCAATGGTAAATTTGCACGCAACTAGCTATCATAAAAGAAATCCCAAAATTTTCGGACCTATTCATCGGCTCAATGATGTATCCATATATAAAATTCTGTGAATGGCCAATGATCTTTGCTAATATTATTGATATTTTTGAACATAATTTCAGTGTTATTCAAAGACAGTTGTATACTTATTTTATAAGCAGCAGAAGAATATTACTTTCTTTTACATAAGTGTATGATTTGTTATATAATATGATTTC
The DNA here is from genome assembly GCF_964235325.1 of Thermobia domestica. Classification (NCBI taxonomy): domain Eukaryota; kingdom Metazoa; phylum Arthropoda; class Insecta; order Zygentoma; family Lepismatidae; genus Thermobia; species Thermobia domestica. The sequence continues at coordinate 2,322,143 of NC_137464.1, read as the reverse complement.
TGTATCTTTTTTGTGCATGTGTTATTTGTATTTAATTTTACATTATGTTTATTTTCATCATTTGTATGTTTTTATTTCTACATTATGGAAATTGTGATTGGACAGATTAGTCTGTAATTTCCAGTATGCAATAAAATTACTACTACTACTATTACTACTACTACTACTACTACTACTACTACTACTACTACTACTACTACTATTATTATTATTATTATTATTATTATTATTATTATTATTATTATTATTATTATTATTATTATTATTATTATTATTATTATTATTATTATTATTATTATTATTAAAAGCATCCAGTTTGAATTGAAGATATAATAAATATTATTTATTTCAGTAAAATTAATGAATTAATAAGTAGCTAGTATCTTTGCAATAGAATTTGATATTGAGTTAATACAAAGAGACTTTTGTTATTGGAGTTTTAAATTGAGATAATAAATAATTAGAAACTTTGCTATAGAACGTAAAACTGAATTAAAATAAGATTATTTTTACTAATACAATTTGAATTTGAGTTAATAAATAATTATCTGTAACTTATGTTACAGAGTTTCATACTGAGTTAATATAACATTACCCTTAATATAAGTAAGGTTCACAGTTGAGTTAATTAATAACTGGAATCATTGCTATAGAACTTAAAACTAAGTTCATACAAGAACATTTGTATTAATAAAATCTGAAGTGTTATATAGAAGTATTTCTATAATATGAAAGGCTATATAAAAAATGAGTTACCAGAAATGATATTTGAAAATCAGAGAAGCCAAACATTTTCTTCAGGTCAAGTTACTGGAATAACTAGAAGGACATTTTCTAGTTATTCAATAGATATGACGTATATGGAATGGATTTTTTATTATAAAGGTTGGATTTGTCTACACTAATGTTGTTTTCAATCATTTTCCAATTGAAATGTAACCCGAAAAATAAAATGAAATAAAGAAAAAGACATAGCTGAAACTTAGAAGTTGAAATGAAGTGTCTTTAGCACTCTTCTCAGGAATTTCCAAATAAGATTTTCTCTGTCATTCTTAGAAAAGGCAAACTATCCTTCAGTTAAAATCGTGGTGTTCCAAGCAGGAAGACATATTTTCCAAACTAGTTGGGTAAGTATCAACTCGTATCCAGTGATCAAAGGGAGTCTCGATTTGAAATAGTTTGAGAAACCCTGAGTTAAGGAATTCACAAATTCTAATAGCTTATATAAATGTATTGTTATAAAATATTCTTCAATTATTTTTTAAAGTAAAACTAATATGTGCTTATTCTATTAATATCAGTATAAGATTAGAGGAATTCTAATGAATATTTTTTTTAAATGCAACTATATAAAATAAACTCAAAACATTTTTAAAAAATGACAAATTACTTTCGAAGGGGACAAGTGTAAGATTTCACTAAATAATAGAAGTTATCCTCACTCGAAAAATGTTTTAGAGACACTGGTCTCTAGTCTAGAGAAAAACTATGAATAAAAGGAAACCGAAAATATGAATGAAATAAGTTAATTTTTATCCACTCCTAGCAGAAGTGTTGACTGATCAGTATGCAGCCCCATCTCCGTAGAGTAGTTTGGGTTGTCTACCTTCAGGACCTTCTATACTTTTTGAACCTTCATGAAGTATGGCCCTCCAATCTCTCCTGAGCCGAAAATCGAAAAAAAAATCTACACTACACGTCTCGTTTAACCGAATTTCTTTAAGAATATGTATTCAGCATTATTTGTATGCTATACTATATAATGCTAAGAAGCGTTCGTCTAATATTAAGCAACAAAAGGTATTACTTTTCTTCACAAGCCCAATAAACTTTGTTGTTTTAGTTGTACGTCCACAGTTTACCAAAGTTCAGTTTTGGAGGTATTGTATGTTCCCAACATCTTTCCAATCTGAAAATATACCAAAATAAATCAAATATACAATATGTAGAGTCTACTAGCAGATTGGTCGTTCTTGTACGGGAAGAATGAGTTTCATTTTGGACATAAAGTGCAATGGGGTCTGAATTTGGATTTAAATAGCATCGGAAGTTCGACTATAAATCTCAGAGACTCCGAAAACTATGAATTCAATACTAATATTGGTCATTTTCGATCATTTTAAAATATTTTGCCCGTCCTCCTCCCCCTCCCCTACGTTACATTATTAAAGTGAAATGATAAAGACCAGTCCAGGTCTGAACCTCATCTATGTTGAAAATTTGATCGAGATCAGTTGGGTGGCTCAAGAGTTAATAAGTTACAAACGTAGTCACTTTCAATTTTATAATAAAGTTTTTATATATATATATATATATATATATATATATTTCGGTTGCACCGAAATTATATTCCGGAATATTTCAACTTAATCAAATTTTCGTTCAACTATTGAACCCATCAAATTAGGTTAAAAACCGGTATATTAGTTCATCTAACAGCAATTTCTAGATACTATCTTTCTCAGTTTCTGATTTTTTTAAATAGTTTTCATTGTCCAAGTTACACACCATTTCTTTTGATAGAAAGATGGAGAACCATAAAAAAATATTATGCTCTATTGCTATAGTATTTGCATAGCAGTCTGTAAATTCAAAACATACAATCAGAAATGGATCAGTTGCTGCGTATTTATTAAAAACTATATGCAAATAAAACTAAGATATAACAAGATTACGATGCTTTTATGAACTTTCAGTTCTGTTATAGCGCTTTGCAATTCCCCTTTTTCTCTCTCTCAAAGATTTAGTTAGCAACGATAGAAAGATTTATGACTGCAATACATTTTTTCTGTCCTTCATCTTTTTGAGAAGTTAACGTTTAAAAAACAAAATAATAGGTGCTTATTTTCCATCTCAAACCATCCATTTTGTTAAGGCCTACTTTTGAAACAAAATAATTCTTTAGATTTCAAGTAATCAGCCTCCAATTTTCCTGCCATTTTGCAGAGGGAACTGAAGAGTTAAACACGGTTCCAAATGGCGGTGGCTGTATATCCCGAGGCTCGGCGATTACCTTCGCATCCTTCCGCTACTTACCATTAGCCAATCACGGTCATTTTCTACTACTTTTCCTACTGGGATTGCTCCAACGTCTAAAGTATAGGGTTAAGAAAGTGCAAGAAGGCCAAAAGATAAAGAGTCTCAAATAATGAACATTAATAATACGATTATAGTGTTGTATATTTTATTGTTGGATTTAGAGTTATATTGTAGCTGTTGTTGTGCAAAGAGCCAGCTCCTGTCTCGATTTTAATGGTTGGCCGCAAGCAACTTCTTTCCACTTCGTTTTTACAATGCATCTGTTGCAGTTCTATAACACGTTGTTTTTACATGTATGTACATCACAGGAGTATGTGTCAAAGACAACACTAGAGCGAGCAAAGGGGGCACCGTTTCCCCTAAAGGCAAGCCCTGGCCCCGGCTGTCCCCCAGACATGATGTATATTAATGTTAATAAAGAATAAGTATAAAACTACCATTTTCGGTACAGAAAAATACCCCCCTTCAAAATCATCTCTGCACCAGTGGCGAATCTAGCCCGGGGCCGGGGGGCCTAGGCCCCCTAGTTTTTAGAGTGACAAAAATAATTTACGCTTTTATTTATATATATTTTTTTGACAGTTCATAGTAAACTCATGTATACCTATCACAGTTTGAGTTCTAGCTGCCCCCCTCCACAAATTTTTAACTTCTAGATTCGCAACTGCTCTGCGCCTTCACTTGCCTCCCCCCCCCAAAAAAAAAGTTGATGTGGTCACTGCTATGTTTAAAGGAGACAAGCGATCATGTATAATTTACTGTGAAAAAAGATTAACCTAATTATTTTACAATTTTATTTCCTTATTTAGCTAAATAATTTATTTTCATTTTGTAAATTATTTCATAAGAATTCTCCAGTGTATTTCCAATTATGAGTATTTTTTTTTTTAAAAAAAAAAACAGTAACAACAATAGGGTTCTCATGTGTACAAAGACGAACGTGTAATGTATCTTCTAAATCAGGGGTTTTCAACCTTTTTCGCTGACGTACCACCATATTTAATATAGAAAATATTACATACCAGTAGTCAAATTTACTCTGTAAAAGCATGATTTCTTTGTGCCAGGGGCAACATTATACACATATAGACTTATTTTATACCTAATGTAGTAGAACCGTAGGTTCTTGAAGGATTTAAAGAAAGTACGTAGGATCTTTTCGCGGCAAATCCCAGATAGAGAAAGCCGTATTTATTGTTGAAAAATTAAAAGTATTAATTACAAGATTTACATATCCAAGATTTCATAGAATAAAATAATGATATATATATATAGTAAAAGATTATATCTTGAAGTGATGTTTTGAAGTATGTTAAGATTTAGAATTTCCAAAAAGACTTCAGGACGAAGAGTTAAATTTCTAGTTGAATTAATCGAAAGAATTAAGACTAAGCAGCCAGCCAGTAAGAACCGTAGTTCTTAAAATATAAGTATATGCTCTGGGTGGATGAGAAAAAGAGTCTTCTTCGGATGAATTCTCGCGGTAGTTACGCGTCTATGATTTTAACACTGAATAATCTATCTGTGAATTTTCACAGTTTATATATTTAACATTAATCTTGTTGTTCTCGCCTTTTGGTGTTAAGAGATTTCAAAAAGGAAACATTTAATCTCTCATGTGAGTGTCTTATCATTGAACTTCAAAACATCACGTACACATAGTCATAGTCATCCATTTGTTCATACATTAATAATACTTCTGGAACCAAGTATTGACTTTGAGTACATAAGATAGTTAACAGAACAGAAAAACAAAACTTTAAAGCTGACAAATTATCGATGTTAACTTAAGAAGTCATGATCATGTGCCTTAAGTAAACAAAAACGGCAACTAGAGAATTATCTACAAAAAGCAAACACAACGTGGATAGCTGAAAGATTATCTATAGCAGTTTAGTTCGAAGTCAACCTCAAGCAATGATTTCATCTTTAAGTCTTATCAGTTTAAAACCAAAAGTTCATTCTTTTAAAATCACTTAAATGAAAAGAAAAATATACTTGCAATTATATCAGAAACTAAAATATACAATATTAAAAGAAAAAAAAATAAAAATATACTCCTGGTACAGCCATATATTACACTTCCCCCCTTATCGAAAACAAAATTTTATATCGTAAAATTTTGTTTTAAGTTACTCTCTGCTTATCTAATTTTGTTTCTAGGACTTGGTACTTTTCTGTTCGTGAGAGGAATTTCTTCTGATTCTGTTACCTCCAATGAATTTGCTATTTTACTCATTATAACCACCTTATCAGCAACATCGTCTCGTTGTTGAATCTTATTTACAATAGTTGGCTTAAAACATATCTGTCTGCAACATGCATCATCTTTGTACCATTTGTAAAATAACTTCAAACATCCGCATCTTTTACAGCAACAACAAATTACAATAATAATAACTATTGCAACACAGACATACGCAATAATAGATAAATTTGATACAGTATTAGTATGATTAAGTTTCCATTCTTCTTCAGATATTTGCTGTTGAATTTCATCAACCTTGTGACTTGCATATTTCAAGTCTTGGACAGTATTAATTACATGTTTCAAAGGCAAATCTATGGTTATATCTGAAAATGGAACTTTCTCACCCAATACTTCACAACAATCTAAAGAGAGGTTAAATTGAGGAATTACATCTTTGTGGGAAACATTAACTGACAGAATACTTTGGGATTGGATTAAAGTACGAATACCATATGCTTTACAACCATTGTCTAAGTGAATTTTGCCAGATCCTTTCAATTTCACATCATAAGGTTCTTGTGATTTACAAACAATTGTTAGTTTTTCATTTTCTGGAGCGATATACAACCAATTATTATTACCTATAGGAACTAGCATTAGTTCTGTTAACTGTACAATTCTTTGATTGCAATCATTAGGTATATTTCGAACATATTGAAGCAATTTAGCTTCACAATCTTCATGCAAATGTGTCGAAAGAATAGGGAAGTTTTGTTTACAAATAAACCAATCATCTCTTAAAATTTTACATTTTTGAAACTCTATTTCACTTATTTTAAAATAGTGTTGTTTCGTGCTATCCATAAGTAACATTTCCTTTTCTGGCTGAATAAAAATGTATTTATCAGTTTCGTCTACTTTAAACGGAAATGGCATTACCTTATAAGTGAAATATTTCATATTTTCCGTGAGGGGTAATCGAATGACATAACCTAATATACCATCATTAATAAAGACATCTAAAGAAAGAAGTTTCAAAAGTAAATACCCATATGAAACGCTAAGGGGAATGGGTAATGATACACCATTATTTAAGTCAACTTGACTAATTTTAAAATGTTGAAGTATCTGAAATGGGGTTATTATGTGTGGTTGTAATATTCCATGTTGAGCATTTAGGATAGCTCGTAGGACTATATCATACTGTGCTTTTAGATCTCTACACAATTGATCTAATTTTTGAATGTGATCATTTAAGGCTACCTTTAGTTTTAAATTTAGAAATTCTTTATTTAACTGAGAAGCACGTTTATTCAGCTCATTCTTTAATAGTTCTATATTTTTACTTAATAACTCTTCATTATTTTCTACAGCATATAAAGTATTATTAATTGAATGTAATGTCGATTTGACCACTACCATTTGTTCTTTGCTCAGCTTCAGAAAATCTTTCTGATCAGTTACTAATTTATTAATCTGCTGTGTGTAATAATCAGCATCATGACTATCCAAAGTCCCAAATAGTACCTTTGAAATTTCACCTACAAAATTGAATATTCCTCGTTTATTTCTATAAGAGTCACTTGTGACTTTTGTAGTTTGATCTATGATTTTACGTAACTCTTGAATTCCTTGTAGTTTTTGAAGAATTTGATTCCCATTTATGTTATCACAACTTGTTTTGTTGGCTTGTACCATATTTAAATTACATATGTGTTTTGTGACAGAAAAATACTTATTAATTACATTATAATTAAAATCTAACATAGACAGATTCACAAACACAACCAGTCGCCATTCTACATTGTATATTTGTGTGAAACCCAAATTATTATAATATAGTCCAGGTGAATCATGGAATTTTTCCACTTCAACGCCAAGGAAAGCAAATCCCAACGGGAGAGAAATAGCCAAAAGCAGAAAGAGTAAACGAACCATACCTGAAAGAGGTATGTTATGATATTAGAATTTCTCAATAGTATAGTTTTAGTCTATTCGCATGCACAGTTGTTACCTTTCCTCCTCTTTTAATCTGACAATTTACACCTTTTGTGTTAATGACTGTATAGGGACCTACCCAATAAGAAGTTAGTTTCTTCGAACGTCCACGACGTACGGATTCATCAAAAAGTAAAACTTCATCACCAGGTTTGAAAAGAAATTCATTGCTATCTTGATCATAATATTCTTTGTTCTTTTCCTTGGATATCTGCAACTTTAATTTGGCTAGTTGATGAATTTCTTGCAGTTTCTGCTTTAACTCTTTGACATAGTCGTCATAGTTATACAGAGGTTCAAGGGGTTTCTTTTGGAGAATGCCTGGAATATTAGCTTTCTTACCAAACAACAACTCATGAGGTTGAAAATTTGTACTTGTGTGAGGAGTTGTGTTATATACAAAAAGAGCATAAGGAATATAGGTGTCCCAATCTCTTTGGTTTTCAGACACAAAATGTCGTAAAAATTCTTTCAGTGAACGATGAAAACGTTCTAGACTACCGTTTGATTGTGGGTGATAGCTAGAGGTATTTATCTTTTCAATTTGCAAAATTTTACATACTCTTTTCATGATATCTGACATGAAATTACTCCCTTGGTCTGTAAGAATTATCTGTGGAATACCGTATTTTAAAACTATATTTTCTACGAAAGCTCTGGCTATTGTATCGGCATCTTGTTGTGGTAGAGGGACTGCAAATGTATATTTCGAAAGTTCTTCTTGGACTGTTAACAAATACTTGTTACCTTTGTCTGTTGTTGTTAGGGGCCCTACAACGTCTAAACATACCTTTTCTAAAGTGGTACTAGGTGTAGTTGTAATTTCGAGAGGCATTTTTACTTTGGAACAAATTTTGTTTCGTTGACAACTGTCACAGACCCGAATGAATTGTTCTATGTCTTCTCTTAACTTTGGCCAAAGAGATATTTCTAAATCATTTAATTTCATGTATTCTTTTACTTTTTCGTACGTACGACAAACACCTTGATGGCCTCCTATTGCAATTTCGTGAAATTCTTTTAATATGTGTCTTTTGGTATCTTCGTCTAAAAGATTTCTATCTGCTACATCTGCTTCTAATGCATACATTCTACTTAGAGCATCTGCATTGGTATTCCTTTTCCCTTGTTTGTAAACGATTTCATAATCTAGCTCTTCTAATTCAATTCTCCATCTAATTAATCTAGAGGTGGGATCCTTTACCGAAAAAACCCAAGTAAGTGGTTTACAATCCGTGACAAATGTTACTTTTCTGCCTAGAATGTAAGGTTTGTAAATTTTGGAAGCCCAAATTATCGCAAGTAATTCCTTTTCAGTTGCACTGTACCGAGTTTCCGCTTGATTCAATTTTCTGCTTGAGTAAGCAATAGGTTTATCTTTTCCTATTTCACCTTGACTTAAAATAGCTCCAATGGCATTGAGGCTAGCATCTGTGGTTACTATGAACGGTTTTGAAAAATCTGGGTATTCTAAAACAGGAGCTTGAGTTAGTTTTTCTTTCAAAGTTTCAAAAGCAAGTTGGTGATTAGCAGACCATTGAAATTCTGCGTCTTGTTTTAGGAGAGAGGTTAGAGAATATGCGATTTTGGCGTAATCTGGAATATGTCTTCTATAGTATCCTGTCAAGCCTAAAAATCCTTTTACTTGTTTCTTATCCTTGGGGACTGGAAATTCCATGACTTTTGAGATAAGCCGGGGATCTGGCTTTACTCCGTCAGCTGTAATGACATGGCCTAAATAAACTACTTCTGGTCTAAAGAATTCTGATTTGTCTGGTTGTAATTGCAAATTATTTTCTCTAAATCTTTGAAAAATCTCTCGGAGTTGTTTTTCATGTTTTTCTAGCGTGTCAGAATATATTACGCAATCATCCAAAAAAATGAAACATGAAGTACCTTGTAATCCTGATAGAACTGTATTCATCAAATATTGAAATGACGATGGCGCGTTTTTTAGCCCAAAAGGCATTCTAAGATAATGAAAATGACCTTTGTCTGTTGAAAAGGCAGTTTTCGGTCTGTCTTCTTCCTTAACTAACACCTGATTATAACCAGACGCAAGGTCTAAAGTGCTGAAGTGTTTGGCTTTTCCTAAACGGTCCAAAATGTCTACAATGTTTGGGAGCGGAAAACAATACCCAATAGTCAGATTATTTAAATTTCGAAAATCAATTACCACACGATATTTCTTTTTCCCGGAAGCATCCATCTTTTTTGGAATAACTAACATGGGAGAATTGAAAGGACTCGTAGAAGGGGTAATGATTTCATTTTCTAACATTTGTTCTACTTGTTTGTTGACCTCTTCGCGATAAATTTCTGGCAATCGGTAATTCTTTTGGTTTACGATACTACCTTGAAATTCTGGTTTGAAAGGAATAGAGTGTTCAATAGCTGCTGTTGCAGTAAGTTTATCTCCAGGGAGATAAAATATATCATTATAGTCTATACAGAGCTGCCAAATTATTTCTTTCTCTTTTGAATCTAAATGTTCTAGTCTGACAAGAGATTTTAGTAGTTCTAATCTTTCACTAATACTACTATTGTTACTATTGTTTTTATCCTGTTTTATGTGAGCAACTAAAGTTTCGTCGACTTCCACAAATTCTTCTAATTCGACTGGAGCAACTTCAATAACCTTTTCTTCGTCATTTATATTCATTACACAACTAATGCATTTATTATCTTTGGCTACAGTGAGGCTCTCCGCAAGAAAAATCCCTTCTCCTAAGGATTGTTTTGAAACTATCCCTACGCCATTATTCTTTGCTGGAATTTCAACTAATAGTTGACAGCGACCTGGAATAGTATATTTCGTACTACTTGTTTCAAATGATATGATGCATTCATGTTTCTCTAAGAAATCTCTACCTATTATTCCTGAATAGGAGCTAGGTAGTAATTTATCTACTACATGGAACAAAGCCGGAATAGATTTCTGATCAATTTCTAAATTCAAAGTTAAGGAACCACATGAATATAAAGGGGAACCTGATATACCCTTGATTTTCGTAACTTTACTATGATCAATTTTATTCACTAATTCAGGAGACAGAATGTCTTTATGAATGCATGTAATGTCTGATCCCGTATCTATCAAAAAATGTTTAGTACTTGGTCCTAATTCTTTTATTTGTACTTCAAGACTACCTGGAGGTTTTTCTTTACAGCCCTTTTTCAGAGGAGGAAAGTAAACAGACTGCTGATTTACTCCCGTCGACCGTTTCCCACATTCATTTTGATACACTTATTTTGATTCATACTTTTCTCTGTACCTTGTCCCTGTCTTCCTTCAGAAAGACACTTCGACCCACAGCTGTGGCCGGAACAACAATACTCGTACTTACTAGTAGAGTCTTCATGCATCTCATGTGCATGGCAACACATATGGGATCCCTCTAAACTTTGGTTAGCACTATACCGCACATTTTTATTTTGTGTGCCTTTACTATGTTTTAGTCTACAATTGGCCTCAATGTGCCCAGGCTTCTTGCAAAAATAACAAGAAATGTTTTTCTTAAATTTCCTACTACCTTGTGATTGTGAGTTCTTCCCTTTCTCAGTTCTATCCTTATTAGACAATTGGTTAGATTCCTGTTCCAAACAAATTTCTACAGCCCCACCAAAATTCAAAGTGTCACTGTCTTTACTGCGAGCTATCATTTGAATTTTGTCGTCTGAAAGACCTTGTATGAAAGATGCTTTAGCTAAATGCTGAATTAGCTCTACGGCTCCTGGAACATGGTTTTGATGTAATATTCTTACCGCTGCTTCTTTTAATTGACTCTGCAGGGAATCGATGCGCGAACCCCAATCTGCGATACTCTCTGTTTTGTTCTGCCTGGCACTAAACAATGAACAAGCGTAAAAATCGATAGTTCTCCTAATCGAATAATTTTCTTGTAATACTTCTTTTACTTCGGCCCAAGTTCCAGTGGCACTTCTAACTAACAACTTTGACTTTGCGTCACCAATAATACGTGCTTTCACAAATTTCAATAACTTACTATGTTGGGACGGTTGAACTAGAGAAAAAGCTGCATCGCAGTTATCTATAAATTCAGGAAGAGCACGTTTGTCTCCATTGAATGGGTTATGTATTAACTTTAAAGCTTCCGAAATGGAACAATAATCTGTTTCAGAATCGGCGTTACTGTTTGTTTGCGAATGTGCCATGTTTTACAGAAGTTTATGTAGTTATCAATTTACCTTACTAATCCTACAGACAAAAGTATTATTTAGCTTAAGATAACCTTATAATCCTTTCGGACACTCCCTTCTATCGAAGAACGTACAAAAGCGCGTGTACTGAAGTGGGTTTCCTTCTTCGTAAAGAACGCGTATTAATATTCTTTTGTCCTACTCTTAATAACTTGTATTTCTGGCCACGGAAAAACAGTTATTCACACTTGAATTCTTCCAACTGAATCTCACAAGAAACCTAAGAAATTGTTTTGTACTCACTGTTTGTTGTGGAACTGTAAGTCCTGGGTAGATTGCCGCTAAGCGTGCTGAAACAGATGCTGGTCTCCGCTGAGAGATGAAATCTAGTTGTCCTGGGTACCCTTTGTTAGTTCTCTCCGCTGCAAAACCGGGGTCTTGATTGTCTTCCTGTATACTGGCAACAAACTGTCACATGGGGTGTTCACAAAATGTCTCTGCTTGGCAGGATTCGGTTCTTGCTGTCCCTCAGGTTGCGCCTGCAACCTGGCACTCCGTAGTAAGGAAATTGAAACTTCACACTTCGAAAAATTGTTAAAATGTTGGCTGCTATTTTTCTTCGTCCTGGCTTACATAGCCACCCAGATGCATATATATAATGAAAACCCGTAGTTTTCTTTTTCTTTTGAAGAAAGACTCAATTTCAATATAAAAATTGCAGAGACTGAGATTTACTGCTCTCAGTTCCGCCAAAATTTTTTTGAAGTTTCCTGGTATAATGGGTTAGTTTGAGATCGAACTCAGGTCGATGTGTTACGGCTCCGCGAATCCCACCGCTGCCACCAATTTATCTGTAGTAGAACCGTAGGTTCTTGAAGGATTTAAAGAAAGTACGTAGGATCTTTTCGCGGCAAATCCCAGATAGAGAAAGCCGTATTTATTGTTGAAAAATTAAAAGTATTAATTACAAGATTTACATATCCAAGATTTCATAGAATAAAATAATGATATATATATATAGTAAAAGATTATATCTTGAAGTGATGTTTTGAAGTATGTTAAGATTTAGAATTTCCAAAAAGACTTCAGGACGAAGAGTTAAATTTCTAGTTGAATTAATCGAAAGAATTAAGACTAAGCAGCCAGCCAGTAAGAACCGTAGTTCTTAAAATATAAGTATATGCTCTGGGTGGATGAGAAAAAGAGTCTTCTTCGGATGAATTCTCGCGGTAGTTACGCGTCTATGATTTTAACACTGAATAATCTATCTGTGAATTTTCACAGTTTATATATTTAACATTAATCTTGTTGTTCTCGCCTTTTGGTGTTAAGAGATTTCAAAAAGGAAACATTTAATCTCTCATGTGAGTGTCTTATCATTGAACTTCAAAACATCACGTACACATAGTCATAGTCATCCATTTGTTCATACATTAATAATACTTCTGGAACCAAGTATTGACTTTGAGTACATAAGATAGTTAACAGAACAGAAAAACAAAACTTTAAAGCTGACAAATTATCGATGTTAACTTAAGAAGTCATGATCATGTGCCTTAAGTAAACAAAAACGGCAACTAGAGAATTATCTACAAAAAGCAAACACAACGTGGATAGCTGAAAGATTATCTATAGCAGTTTAGTTCGAAGTCAACCTCAAGCAATGATTTCATCTTTAAGTCTTATCAGTTTAAAACCAAAAGTTCATTCTTTTAAAATCACTTAAATGAAAAGAAAAATATACTTGCAATTATATCAGAAACTAAAATATACAATATTAAAAGAAAAAAAAATAAAAATATACTCCTGGTACAGCCATATATTACACTAAGTAACTAAGTTTTATTTTTTAAATGCTGACATATATTGAAAACATTGAAAAATCAACTATTCTTTGAATTAGTTATGAAATAAATTTACATTTAGGATAACCAATTAGTATAAACAGAAACAGAATTGACTTAATTTATTTCAGGTGAAGGTTGTTCTTGTAACTAAACACAGCTTCTTAATGCCTGGTTTAAACTTTAGTCTTATATCGGGTTCAATATTTAACTGATTCCTATACTTGCTTTTGATAAACACGAGAGAACATCCACATTCACAAAGGTAAATAGAATCAAACACAACAAAAATTAAAATAATGTTAAGCGAACACACACATTTTGGATTTAGTGTAGGCAAATTAGACAAAATGGTGGATAAAATTCATAAAGAAATAAAAATTGGCAGAGATGTGTGGAATAGTGGTCCAATCAACATACTAAAAATCCCGGGGAATCCGAGTGGAGCTTCAGCCGCCATATTGGAAAATGGCCGCCGCTGATGCCCTATAATGGCATTTTTCGTTATTTCGCACACCAAACGCCAGAAAATCATCATACTGAGATAAAACTTAGTACAAGCGTGTGGAACAGTGGTCCAGTCTACATGCTCAAAATTCTGGAAAATCCAATTGGAGCTTCAGCCATCATCTTAGAAAATGCCCGCCCCCGATACCGTAAAACTACTTTTTTTTCCGTTATTCCGCACACAATACACCAGAACATCGTCAGACAGAGATACAATTTGGTACAAGTGTTTGGAATAGTGATCCAGTCAACATACTAAAAGTCCTGGGAAATCCGAATGGAGCTTCAGCCTTCATATTGGAAAATGGTCGCAGCTGATGCCCTAAAACGATATTTTTCGATATTCCATACACAAAATTCTAGAAAATCGTCAGAGAAAGAAAGAAATCGGTACAGGTGTGTCGAATAGTGGTCCAACCAACATACTAGAAATCTCGGGAAATTCGAGTGGAGCTCCAGTCACCATGTTAGATAATGGCCTCCGCTGATGCCGTAAAACGACGTTTTCGTTATTCCGCACACAAAACTCTACAAAATCGTCAGAGAGAGATAAAAGTCGGTACAGGTATGTAGAATAGTAGTACAATCAACATACTAAAATTCTGGGAAATCCGAATGGTGCTTCGGGTACCATCGTGGAAAATGGCAGCCACCAATACCGTGAAACGACTTTCCGAAACGAGTGTGGTAGATTTTATTCCAGTAATAAAGACTTAGTCAATTAACCTTAACAGACGTATGCGTTGTACCCTCACTTATTACACCATGTATATTTTTACGCTACAAAGTTATGAACCAGCAGGAATATATATTTAGAGGAACAACAAGTTTATAACATATAATTATTTATTGATTTTGCGAAGTCAGTTAAGAGTATTGGAGCTTTTTCTCACGGTCGCGGAGTGTCAGACAATGTTGTCACTAAATGGAATTTGAATTTCCCAGTCACAACTGGAATTAGCGACAGCCTAGAAAACTTTTGTGATGTCAAATACAAATTGGATAAGCAACACGTAAAACTTAAACATTCAAGGGAAGCTCGTGATGATGTCGATGTTAAGAAGTTAGTCTACTGTCTTTGACGCTATAATCCTTTTCCTGAATACAATGAACTTGTGTCGATCGCTACCGGCATTACAGGTGGATGATACAATCAACTGTGATGCGGCTTTCAAGATTGGGATGAAAGCTGTACGAAGTAATATTGGAAGCAATTTCAAAGATGTAAAACTAAAGCGACGCGGTAAGGTAAGTCTCTTGGCAGAAGTGATAAGCGAGTGAGGGCACATGATGTGACTGTTCCTGTAAATACTACACTACTCTTTCATCGAATAGTTGGAGTCGTTAAATATGACGAAGATTTGGAAGGTTGCTTCTCCTACGAATTGGCACCAAGACCACTGTATCTGTTTGATTATATTTCTTTAAGAAAAACGAAGAATTCGGTATTGTTCGAAGTTTTTGATTCCATCGATGAGGCAAATCCAGGAAGTGACAATCATCCCGAGCAAGGTGTCATTGTCATAGATGGTGGATATATTTTGCATCGAGTTATATGGCCTCAGAAAGGAATGTTTAGTGATTTTTTTTTACAACGCTTACCTCGATTGACATTATGGGCGGCAAATAGTTATAGCTAGCAAACCGCCCAAAACATTAATAAAAACGACGATCGCGATCCATTTGATCAGCAGATGTCATACTCACAGTTTCTTGCTAACAATTGCAGTAAGAGTCGCTTCATTGTCCAGTTTTCTCGTTATCTCTCCACAGCTGGATTCTCTGTACTGACAGTACCAGCTGACGCAGATACGCTTATAGTGAAGACTGCTGTTGAATTGTCCGTTTCCAGATCTGAGCACGTATTTGTTGTCGGACAGGATGTTGACTTGCTTGTCCTTCTCCTAACATTTGCAGGTCAACATGTGGATATTTCATTCATGAAACAAGCCTATGTAGAAATTAAGCACTACAACTAGAGCAGCAGTACTACAGTCCAGTCTAGGTGAAATGAAAGAACATCTTCTTTCCATTCACATCGTAAGTGGTTACTCTGAGGGAAGAACATAGACTGAAAGTATTTGAGAACAAGATCCTGAGACGAATATTCGGACCCAAGAGGAACGGGTATGGGGAATGGCGGAAACTTCATAATGAGGAACTACATAAGTTTTATGGTTTACCCAACATTGTTAGGGTCGTCAAGTCTAGAAGGCTTAGGTGGGCGGGTCATGTAGCTAGAATGGAAGAAAGTAGAAACGCTTTCAAAGTCTTGACTGGAAGACCAATCGGAAAACGACCATTAGGAAGACCTAGGCGCAGATGGGAGGATAATATTAAGATGGATCTCGCAGAGATTGGAATGCAAAGTAGAAACTGGATCCAATTGGCTAAGGTTAGAAGTCAGTGGAGAGCTTTTGTGAACGCGGCATTGAACCTCCGGGTTCCATAGGCCATAGAGTTAGTTAGTTAGTGGTTGCAATACCACTTCATCACCCTATAGACAAGAAAGGGATAAATCTTTCAAAACATTACACAGCCGAAAAGATTTGCGAGAGTGTGTATGCGTATTTGCAACCCATAATGAATCTAAATCTTCGACTGCTGCAGCTGGAGAAAAGTCTGCGTGCTTCGTATGGGAGGCGCCGAATTCTGTTTCCACTCTGAATGCTCGCGCCATCATAACTTCATGAAAGCTATCGCAAAGACTTCTATCCATGGAAGAATGAAGCTGGAACATATACCAGAAACAAGCACGGCTGCTCTCCAACATTGTGAGTGTATCACCAAATGCAACAACGGCTGGTTAATGACCTACCGGCAGCAGAATGGGTATGGCAGCTACTTGGAGACAGTCTAATGACAGTAATGACCGAAAATCCACCAGCTCCTGATCGCCTGCTGAAACTCCTTTTCTGCAACTGCAAATCTGTTTGCGAGAAAAGCTACAGCTGCAGAAAAGTGGGCATCTTGTGTTGTGCCCTATGCGGATACTTGGCACTGGCTCCATTAAGAGTTGATATAAAGATAAGAATTATGCAAATGATGACCTACTGCTGGATACTGAAGAATTCGGACCCGTAGAACGACCCTCATGATTTTGAAGATAAATAAATCGATACATGGATAGCAAAAAGACGAAAGTTGTAATTTGAATTTATCAGTGAGACAGGTGCATTTATCGTTTCAGACAGACGAAATCACTACCCATTTTCAAATTTTTGTACTAACATTTTCAAAATCAATAAATAATTTTTATAAAATTGTTGTTCCTTTCCATACATTGTTCCTTTCCGTACATTGTTCATAACTTTCTAGTGTAAAAGCGTACATGATGTAATAACTGATGGTACAGCGGGGGACACTTCTAAATGGTACAGCCATATGGAGATTTACGGCTAAGGTGTACCATTTAGAAATGTCCCCCGCTGTACAACTCATAGTCTGTTAAGGCTAATTGACTAGGTTTTCATTACGTGATCTGGAATAAAATATACCATAATCGTTTCGAAAAAATCGTTTCACGGTACTGGTGCCTGCCATTTTCCAAGATGATGCCCGAAGCTCCACTCGGATTTCCCATGACTTTTAGCCACCGGACTTCAGTATGAAGTAAAAGTAAATCATGCTCAGCTCCCATTTCATTGCACAAAACGGAAAACAGTCTTGAATTCAAAGCTCTGGCTTTAATGAAGTTGACAATTTTAACACTTTCAATTAAAACTGTTTTCAGAGGCTCCGGCATATTTCTTGTCGCTAAAGCCTCGCGATGGATACTACAATACACAAATTTTACATCTGGAGATACTTCTTTAATTTTCGCAACAACACCACTGTGTTTCCCAGTCATTGAACGTGCTCCATCGGAACAAACACCAACACACTTTTTCCAGTCTTATGTTATTCATTTTCATGAATTGGTCTAATTTAGAAAACAGCTTATTTGAAATTGTTCGAGGAGATAATGGTTCACAAAACAAGAATTCTTCCTTCGCTGTTCCCCCATCTATAAACCTTACTTATATAAGAAGATGAGCCATGTTGGTGATGTCAGTAGTTTCATCCAATTGAATAGAAAAATATTTACTAGCCTGACTTTTGTCAACTAGCTGTTCCTTAACATTTAAAGACAAATCTGAAATTCTTCGTGATACAGTGTCATTGGAATGTGGAAACATTTCAAGTTGTTTTGCTGCTTTATCGTCCAACATTATTCTAACCATATCTGTAGCTGATGGTAATATTAATGATTCTCCGATCGTGTGAGGTTTGCCTGCTTTAGCTATTCTTAAACTGACCTCATAAAATGCATTCAAGTTAATTCCTGAAAATGCGGATATTTGTTTTTTAACTTGCTAACAAATCGGACAGTTTTCTCTCAAAACATTCCACAAGTTTGTGTTTCAAATCCGCATGCTTTGTTTCAAAGTGGCGTTTGAGACGGGATGGCTTCATTAACTGATTTGATAGCGTTTCGCAACACATTACACATTTAGGAATAGGAGCAGTTTCTTCTCCAATATATGTGAAACCGTATGATAAGTAACTGATATTGTACTTACGCTGCGCTGTACAACACTTTTTGTTGTCTTGCATGGTGTCCTCCAGCGGTTGGTTGGAGCTGGAAATGCTCTCTTCTGGTGAAGAATGCTTGTCATCCCAGCTTGTACTAATTTCTTCCTTCGATCTTTTTGACGGGCCACAAATCAACCATTTATCCATGTTCTGGTTTCTATCGTCTGACAGCTTCACAAGTAAAATATCACATCCCAAGACACAGCTACGTTATTTTCTTCACGACACTTCACTGCTAAACACATGATAAACTGCTTCTGCATGGAGGCTTATCGCCACACACTCAACTACAAATCTGGCACTGTAAAAGTACATCTTTTTCACATTAGGTCTTGACCTATTGTTTCGGCATGTGTTTTCTGAAAGGTTTGCTACAATAACAACAGTGGCAGTACAAATAAAGAGTGAAATCTCGCGTTACATAGGTATAAAGTGAAGAACGCACACTAAAACAATAACCTTTAAAAACAATAAAGGAAAACCGATTGGGTGTTACTGAAATCTACAAAACAATGCTTTGTGTCATTATTGTCATCTGGCCTTTAATCTGGAAAGTTTACTGGCTGAGAATAAACAAAATTGATACTCTTAGTGACACATATCGGCACTCTGTGAATAGTTTCTATGTTTACATACAAGTAAAAAGAACAAAGAGACTTGAAGACAGCGACTTTCTTTACTGTTAAGAGTCTTCATTCCGGCGAAATTAAAATACCGCTAATTTTACAGTAATTATGTGATATCTTCAAATAGATAAAAGATAATTGAAATGTGGAACAAGAGCGCCCTAGACAATGATATTTTACATGAAAAACCGTTATCACGACTCACTTATCTGCTTTCGATTACGAACCATTTTGAAAATCGGCATTTATTTTCGCGTTTCTAAATGGCTGCAAACGGAAAGCTACTAGGTGACTCGTGATAGCGGTACCTCATGCAAAATAATATTGTCTAGGGCGCTCTTGTTCCATATTTCAATTATATTTCATCCATTTGAAGATATCAGATAATTACAGTAAAATTAGCGGTATTTTAATTTCGCCGGGATGAAGACTCTTAATAGAACGCTTATCGCTTGCTTCCCAGGATTGTCTCGCTACTACATCTTTTTTTCTATATATTCAAACGGAACTACTGTATTACTTTAGTATATTCCTATATAAATATATTTATACACGGGTATGTGCGTGTGTATATCTATACTCATAAACATGTCTCTCTATGTGTATGTATGTGTGTGTCCTTGATTATTTCCTTCACGATAACTCAAAATCGCATCAACTGTCTTCAAATTTGGTAGGCACAAATTACTGTCCAATATCTGGAGCTAATTACACTTAGATTGTGGAAGAAATTGCGCAAAGGATGTAGGCCTAGGAGATGGGACTTCATAAAAACCTAAAGACAATGTATTGATGAAAGAGATGTGGGAAAGTTCCTAGGTTGAAACTTCTGCTCGGACATAATTCATATTTTTTTGTCTCAAGTAAGACAATATTTTCGGAGAGTTTAACAGAAGTTGTGCGTACCACCAGTGGTACGCGTATCACAGGTTGAGAAACTCTGTTCTAAATTATAATTTCACAGGTTTATAAAAAGTCAAATTTACAGTGCGAAAGAATTAAGTAGAAATTTGTTTTTAGCATTTGTAGGAACCAGTGTTGCCAGATACGGCAAGCAAAATTACACACACCTTTCGTCCAAATTGCACAATTTTACACACAAGCTGGAAGACAGTGCTAGGAACATATGTCCCAAGACGACATATCAAATTCACATTATTATTATCCTTAGGAATACATATACACGTTATGAATAAGTAGTTATACTGTCACTTCAGAGAATTTATATTTAATCCACGAAATCTCATTTATATTCTGGGAATTAATTAGATTTTAGTAATGTTCTCTGTTTTGAAACTGAATTCATGTTTCTTCTATTAGGTTAACAAACAATAATTTCGTTTTTGATAAGGATACTGAAGTGGTGGAATATAACACGGGTACAGAACACGTCTCAATTGAGGCTAGAATGTTGTTGAATTCATGCGTCACCTATTTATCAATTTATTTATTAGAAAGACTAATTTATATGAAGTAATGTTTTATGTTTGAAATTAATTAGGATTTTAATAGTTTGATTTTCTTTATTTCTTCTCCAAATCTATCTAAATGACTCTGCTTTGTGAAAATTAGTTTTGGAATGTATACTTTTATGTTTCTACGAGGGTGATTCGGAAAGTAATGCTTCCAAGGTGATACCCTTATTTGTGTTTGACAGAAAACACCGATACAGGAATCAGTAGAAAGCTTGTAATGTTAGCTACAAATGTTGGCATCATTTTTTAACATAGTTTCCATTACGGAAAACACACCTGTGTCAACGCGAAACAGTTTTTCATGCCATCCGCCAAGGATTGTGGTGGCTGCTGGCTGCTGGAGATACCTCTGCCGAATCGCTGCTTCCACCTCCGCGTCACAACTATAGCGTTGGCTCTTAAGGTGATACTTAAGTTTGGGGAACAGCCAAAAGTCAAAGGGCGCAAGATCCGGGCTATAGGCAGGATGAGACAGAATGTCAACAACACTTTGCCAGCAGATGGGACAACTTTGAATTCATGGCGGAGATGACGTGTGGCGGTACTCCATCGACTGACGCTTCGTTTCCGGGTCTAATGATATATCCACGACTCGCGGCCGGCGATGAATGTTCCTGGACGCCCACTTTCCTTCCGCAGTCAGAAATTCAACGACAGCCTGCTGTTTCACCCTGACGTCACCACTGGATGTCATGGATTGTTCCATTACTCTGGAACGAGAAGAGATAGGAAGGTGTAACAAGTATCATATTCCAATGGACATAAGTAATGAAAAAGTTAAAATTTCTATACTCACGTGTGCTTTGTGATATTTCCTCCGTGAATCAATTTTAAAAGTGAACCAAGAACAAAAAATAAAAATAAAAAATGAAAATAAAATAAAATAAAATAAAATAAATAAGAAGCGATCCAAATATAAAATTAAAAAAGAAAACAAATCCTATGGCCTTGTTGACAGCATCTGATAAGCAAATAGAATTTCCAATGGAAGTCAAAAATATGTCACATAAACACTTCCAAGGTGATTATTTTAAAGAAAAAGGAAAACATATTTTCCCTTATGTTGAAAAAAAGGTGCCTTTCCTTAAATTCAAAATAGTCTTCGAGTTAGTAAAAAACTGGCATTTTTGAACGATCATCATTATTCGATCGTCATCCATCAATCGTACAGTTAGTGAATACTCAAACCGCTCCGTTTGGTGTTAGCAGCCACCACTAGACCTCCAGATGTCTCGATCAGTGACGACAACCATGGAGGGACTCTATGGGTTGTAAGTATGCATTGTGCTTATAATTATTACATGATTTTTCGCTGTGTAAAAGGGATTGCATGAACTCATAAACAAGTACGAAAGATATCAAGGACTGACTTCTTGATGACCAACTCCGACCAATATGCTACTCGAGTCTCTGTTATAACTTTGATCATACCATTTTTATTGCTTCTTTTGTATTATCTGAGGTGATGCTTGTAATTACTCAATGAATGTACTCCTATATGGATGCTGTCTTGCTCCTTAGATGATGACTCATCTTCCATTATATTTTAATATCTCAATCATATAAATCACGTTTATAAACGTGACAACTCAGCATCATTTTACAAGTGACATTTTATACCTTAAACATCAGTGGTTTAATGATAAACAGTTCAGAATGTTTGTAGTACTATTGGCTAAGTAGTGGGCTCGAGACTTTACTTTCTGAATCACCCCTGTAAATAAAATTTAAATTCAGTGGTGTTACATTTATCTTTAATGTGAACACATTTTGATGAAACAAAGCACACTTAGCTATGCTTTGAAGATGAATTCAATAAAATCAAATAACTAAGACTGCTGTTCATTCCAAGGAGAAAAATAATTTCCCAGGTAAAATCAATAGTTTAAAACACAATAGTGCTCAGTATCTTTGAAACTTAGTAATTTGAGCAAAACCTTTTTCTTTATACTATATTTGCTATGAAAATAATATTTGTCCAGAGCCAATGTGGCCTACAACAACAAGATGTATTATTATCTTATTTCTGAATTCACACCTTATATACGAGGGTGTTTCCAAAAGTTTCTGATGTGAAACTGACTCGCCTGATAAAAAGCCGTTCATGGTATATAGTGCCATCTATGGAAGAAATAATGTATCAGTTTGAATGTCAACCTCCGTCAGTTTGTTGGTGGTGATACCTTGAACCAGGGCAATTGCCTTCCCCCCCCCCCCAAGAGTTGGAAGAATACATATACTTTAATCCATTGTCTACTAATACAAAACGTGAAAGTCTTATGTTGGTGGTGCTCTTGCCCCCCTCAAACAAAGTCTGAAATGACGCCCCTGGTTCCAGTCTGCATAGCGTTGTTGTTAAGGTTGCGGTGCCTAATGTGGGTTGTAGGGTGGGTGATGAATTTTCTACAACGCTGAATTTTCACTGCACTCTCGTCAATAACAGTCGTTTTTACTGAAGCATTGTCACGCAGTATGCGACTGATTCAAAAGACTGCCTCCAACGAACTGACGGAGCTTGACATTGAAACTAATACACTATTTCTTCCATAGATGGCACCATATGCCATGAACGGGTTATTACCAGTGGTGAGATCTTTCAGCTTCAGACCTGAAACTTTCGGAAATTCCTCGTAGTATCGGTACAGGAAGAGACATCAAACTCTAAACCAACCAATCGTATCCCAATGCAAGTAGTTATAAAAATTACTAAGAATAGGGTCTACTTTACTGTTTATGATACTGTTTATAATTAAGATAAAAGTACGTCCTTATTGCGGGAGACAATGTTTCATGCGAGACGTGAGGGAAATTTGTACACTTCCATGATCCAATTCTTAGAAGAAATGATGCAGTACGTTCCCTCCACACTCTTCTCTGGTTTCGGCAGGCAACCATTTCATTCCTGCTCCTACAGAGGATCGAACTCGGGTCGTCTGGATGCTAGTTGGATACTTTATCCATTACGGTGTTATTGTTATGATTTGCCTTAAAAGATGAAAAGATTGTGCATACAGTATAATTATTTTTGCTAGACCGCAATTAAGCTCGAAACATAAATAATAAGTAATATCTATGAAATAATGAGAAATTATACAGAAAATATGCTGTGTGATTTCTCCACACATCATGGGTTGCCCACGAAGGGGATCATGATGCAAAATGATTCATTGGCAATTGTATGGAGGACGGGACGTAGAGAGGAAATCAGTTAAACTTTTCAACTAGTTCGCAATTTTTAAAGAAAGTACAAAAAATCTTTAAATTTACAGAAGAAACAATACTTTTTAAAGGAGGCAATACTCATGGGGCGTAGGTTTAAAAATGGTAGTAATTTTTAAGAGAAAGCATGTCAGTAGGTGAATTTTGAGGGAAATGTATAATTGATGGACATATATACATCCAACAATAAGCGACGGGTCCCTGGTTCGATTCTACGCTATATGAGTTCGTGGTGGACATCATGTTGACAGGCTGCATTAGCATATTTCAGATTTTGCTTGAGGAGGAAGGCCAAATTTTCCACCGACGTATTTTTTTTATTAGCATAGGTCTATTAGTATACAATCGATTAAAAAATATGTATTTTTCAAACTCAGGGGGACAATGTCCCCTGCTCTCCCAAAATGACGTCCCTGGAGGGTTTTCTCTCATAATCGCATTCCATCATTTCTTTGATAATAATAATTTAATTTCATTGAGAAATCTGTCTCTTTGAGTAATGACGCCTTAAGAGGCCTTATCACTGCGAAATTAAAATACCGTTAATTTTACAGTAATTCCGTGATATCTTCAAATAGATAAAAGATAATCGAAATGTGGAACAAGAGCTCCCTAGACAATATTATTTTGCATGAGGTACCGTTATCACGAGTCACCTAGTAGCTTTCCGTTTGCAGCCATTTATATAAACGCGAAAATAAATACCGGGTTTCTAAATGGCTCGAAATCGAAAGTAGGTAAGTGAGTCGTGATAACGGTATCTCATGTAAAATACTATTGTCTAGGGAGGTCTTGTATCACTTTTTGATTATCTTTTTTCTATTTGAAGATATCACAGAATTACTGTTAAATTAGCGGTATTTTAATTTCGCTGTGATGGGGCCTCTTAATGTGTCGACTAGCTTTAATTTCTTAGGGGGGGAGGCAGATGGAGTGGGAAAAATATTTCTGAGCGGGCAGCTCTTTCTTGTATATAGGACATAATTGTTTTATATTACTCGACCTACGTTAGAACGAGGCAAGAACTCACCTTAGAACCCCCCCTGACCAAACGCCCGCCAGCTGATATTGTCATGACACAGTAATTTCTGTATTCCATTTTTTCTTCAAGTGATAATGCTTGATTTCAAAATTACAGTACATAATTTAATTTTTAGTACAAGATAAAACATTAACTAATTAGTATTTGATTTGCTACAAAAATGAGGCGAGAAAAATTCGAAACGAGACGAGAAAATCTTTTTCCAAAAAATCGAGACGAGACAACCTTATTTTTAGTCTCGTCTTATCTCGTGGGTAACATTATTCGTTATGCGGATTCTCCGTTAGACCATTTGTGGGAGGGATATTCCTGTCACTTTTAACTAATTGGGTAAATACAATTGCCTCACTAGAAGAGAGCACTGAACCAAGGAGCCTTAAAAACTCTTTATTACGTAATAAAATAATTAACATTGCTATAAAAACTGCTTAAGAGGAAAAGCCGTGAATAACGAGGTAAAACAAATCATAAACAAAGATAAGCGAATGGAAATCATTATAGCAGATAATTGGACAAAACTCAAGGACACATTTAACATTTAATGAATAAATGAATGTTAATAGAATATTTTTAAAAAAATGATTAAAATTAAGGACGAAACAGGATTGTCTTTTCACTTGGTGTTCTGCTTAACTCTGACAGTGAGAAGAATTTTACGGAGAGTCTTGTTCAGAAAAACCTTGCCATTCACTTGTTGTTTAAATACTTTTTTTCTTCTGTAACTGTACGCACAAAGTTATGCTTTTACATGAAGAAATATCTCAATTGACTAAAGATTGTTCGCATTTGTTCGAATTGCATATTTTTTTTTTACGCTTTATCCTAGTCAAGTGTTTTAAGTTGGTTATAAGGAAGCGGGTGAGGTTAGATTTACAATCGAAGTTGCACCATCCGAGTTTGACGTAATGTCACGTGGTTTTATCATGGGGGTAAAAGTGGAACAAAGCGAACGCTGCTGGGATTCTAATCGCTAACGCTCGCTCAGCTATATTTGCTAATGTAAATAAATCACATTTTATGCATTAAATATTACTAGAGCAACCCACATTATGCTTCATTTTTTGTTTAATTATGCTCTATGTTTTCCAAATTATGCTTTATTATGTTTTATTGTTAATTTCAATCATTGTTTTACATTAATCGTGTATAATCGATAATATTTACTATACATTAAATATTCTAAATATCTTGATCTATTTATTAATATTTTATGCAACCAGTTTCTTTCATATTTAATGAACTTTCTACTTAATGCACTGTAAAGAGATATCTGCTCGAGTCAGTTTTTCTTATCACTTGTGTGCACCTTAGAGGTGAGTATATACGGAAAGGGAAAGTAAAAGATGCCGCCAAAAAGTACATAAAATGCTCAAGTTCAAGAGGTACACATAACAATATAGTGTGGAGTTCTTGTATACTATTCATTGTTGGCGCAAAATTTTACCCACATCAAAGAATTCTTCTTTCTTACCCACATCAAAGAATTACACCGAAAAGAAGTTTACGGGAGTAAAAATAAGCTTTTCATTGTATCATTGTTATGTTCTCAATGATTTTGCTTTGTAAATATTGGTTTTTAAAAAAATATTAATACAGTATGTTAAACTTGCAGTTAAACAGAATTTTTCAAGAATTGTGCTATACATTTTAAATTATGCTTTATGCTTTATTTTTTAAAATTATGCTTTATTATGCTTTTAAAATTAGTTTCTTCTGGATCCTTAGACAACCACAACCATGTTTAAGGTTGGTTTAAAATTGCAAGTTTTGCCAATAGATGGTACTACAGTCTTCGTATCTCTCCCACGTATTTTTTATCTTTCACGAAAATTCACGATTTCTCTTACAAATTTCAACCTACAGACTTCAAATTTTTGGAAAAGGGACTTCATAACCTATTAAAGGGAACAATCCGTGCCGACTTCTTATTTATAATTTTCTTCATTGTTGAAATGGCTTGATTGTTGAAATGGATATCCAAACCTTTAACAATAGAACTGTTTCAACAATGAAGAAAATTCTAAATAAAAAATCGGCATGTATTGTTCCCTTTAATAGGTTATGAAGTTCCTTCGCTAAAGATCTCTGAAGTCTCTGGGTTGAAATTTATAAAAGAAATTGTAAATTTTCGTGAAAGGTAAAAAAATACATGGGAGAGATACGAAGACTGTAGTGACATCTATCGGCAAAACTTGTCCCTTTACACTAACCTTAAGGTAGCAACCATATGTGTAAATTGTTATTATGCTTTTTATGCTTTTGGGTTGCTCTAAATATAACGTAGTAGAGTAAATGAGCATTATTTTTTTAAATCTTATTTTAATGATAAAAGTGTTACCAAAATTAAAAAAAAAACTTTCCTTGGGACGGGTTTGAAACCACGTCAAAAGCGATTTTCGTTACTAGCCCGTTGGCTAGCACACTCGGCCATGAGGACCAACAACAGATAGGGTTTGATTTGCGCTATATGTATGCTACGTGTCAAGAAACGGATAACTTCAGTCAATCAAAACCATGTATTTAGCTCCTCTGGCTATTGTCGAGTGCGATTAAAGTATATGCGTCGGAATTATAGCCGATTTCTTTTCTTTTTACTTAATTCATCTTCCAATATTCTGACTGTTGGTAACAACATTGGAAGTTTACATCCTACTTACATCTTTCAGAAAAAGTACTAAAATATTTAATTTCAAAAAATAATTTTTCGCATAATAATAATAATAATAATAATAATAATAATAATAATAATAATAATAATAATAATAATAATAATAATAATAATAATAATAATAATAATAATAATAATAATAATGAACAAAAGTGCTTCTTATTATTAGCTTTCTGCGGAAGTATACGGGAGCTTAAGTTTCACTCCAGGTGCATATAAAAAGTCTCTCATAATAAACGCAACTTTTGAAATGCCCGACATTTCTCTTCTAGTAAGTTGGCAGCACTGAACGTTACACGATTATCATCTGTAGTCTTTGTGTTTAATACAGGGTTGTCCAATATACAATGCAACCCGGAGTTTGGGATAGTAGAACTTTTGAACCTGAAGTGATACACGAATAATGGTTATAATAAAATGAAGCCTTGTTTATGCATATATTTTTAAACTAGAAAGCAACGATTGAAGTACACTAGGAACCACACAGTGTTGCCAGATGAAACCGAAGGTGTAAATCATTTTTTTTTTTTTTTTTTACAAAACGTGTAAATTGACTCATAACTCATACGTATGGATGTTCTGTCGTTAATTTTCAGTTTGTTTAGTTGGAGTAGTTTGGAAACCATGGAGCAGAAAAAAGAATGTTTCATGTCCATCGATAACTAATCGGATGAGGCCTCTGTAAGGGGGAACTAGAGAAATCGTACTTTTCATAAATTAACACTCTGAATTAGCAACCCTGTTGATGTTTCAGTGCATCAAAAGGTGTGTTAAGGATCTGTCTACATTATGCAATTCCTGAAAACAATGAAAAACAAACTTTGAAATCATCATGATAAAATTTTTACTTACATGCACCCGGCAACACTGCTACTATCAGAAATGAGTAACCAGGTCTATAGTGGATGCTGTGAATGTCCCCTGTCTTGATTCAACTGGTTCACACGTTTCGCCAGGTTGGCAGCAACTTTACGAAGATTAGAAGTGTTAATGTTCTCATTGGCATTGCGAATGTTCGTTTCCAGGTCTTGAATAGTTTGAGAATTGTTCTTGTATAACTCTTGCTTTAAATAGCCC
The DNA here is from genome assembly GCF_964235325.1 of Thermobia domestica. Lineage (NCBI taxonomy): Eukaryota > Metazoa > Arthropoda > Insecta > Zygentoma > Lepismatidae > Thermobia > Thermobia domestica. Next base: position 2,293,721 of record NC_137464.1, on the reverse strand, counting down.
CATAGAAGTGAATAGTAGTGTTGCCGGGTGCATGTAAGTAAAAATTTTATCATGATGATTTCAAAGTTTGTTTTTCATTGTTTTCAGGAATTGCATAATGTAGACAGATCCTTAACTAGAGATGCAAGGGCTCGGAAAAAAACCGGCTTTTTTGGAAAAAAACTCGGTTTTTACTGCTTTGCTTTTTTGCTTGGGAAATTTTGGGCTTTTTTCAAAATTCTGCTTTAAATCGATAAAGCAGACTTTGTTTCGCTTCTCTATAACACAGAAAGTCATTTAATTAGTGGTTGATGCCGATAATAATATAAAACCTCGAAAGTAAACCATGAATTTCGAAAAGATATTTTAAACAATTTTACTTCAACATTTTTACATTATGAATTCCAAAGGATTAACCAATGTATATAATAAACACATTTTAACCTCCTATATACAAAAGTAAGCAGAGCTGGCAAGAACCATGGTTGTTTCTGAAAATGCCAAAAACCCGTTTTGGGGGGGCAGTTTAAACCAGGCTTTTTTGGGGTTTAAACCAGGTTTTTTGATTTAGATATTTTGCTTTATGTATTTATATTACATATTCACAGAAATAAGTTTGTTTCGCCTTGGTGTTATTATTCAACAACGGGGTTATGCTGGAAGAGGTCCCATAAGCTTAAAGAAGTCCGGTCAGTAAATTTCTTAAATTGAGAAACTCCCGCCCTAGCCATCGGGAAAATCCCGTCATTCTTTTAAATGTAAAACAATAACGGGAAAATCCTGTAAAATTTAATTTGCATGTAAAATTTAAAGGTCAACGCATTATAATCAGTACGCTAAAACTGAGTGACACACAATCATAGTCAACGTCTTACGAATAAAATCAGAAAAATAAACACACTGCTGAACAAGACTGCACTTATTTAATATAAAAACACATTTACACGTGACGTTTCGATCTTCTATCCAAGATCCTCATCAGACGTGAGTGTACGTCTGGTGAGGATCTTGGATAGAAGATCGAAACGTCACGTGTAAATGTGTTTTTATATTAAATAAGTGCAGTCTTGTTCAGCAGTGTGTTTATTTTTCTAAAACTGAGGTATTAAATTACAAATTTAGTATGTAGGTATCATTGAAAGTCCAATCCAAGCTAATGTTGGAAGCTAAGTAGGCAATCGATAAATTTTACCAATTTTAATCAATATATTTAAGCAACCTTCGCTTCTTTATAAAACAACAGGCATGCAGAAATATATAATTTGGTTTAGGCTTAACATCCTTACGTAATACCGAGGTTATCAAGGAGAAGACTTTCGCTTAAAGTGACATCCGAAAGAGTACTTGGTTTACACATGAAAGAAGGGTTGTGGTTCGACCAAGAATTGAACATGGGACACCTTGATTAAAAGGAGAAAAGGAAATAAGACTAATGCAGATGGTTTGACATGTGAAACGTCACCATGAAGTTCACACGATTCGCATTTTTGTTCTTTTAATTTTTTTTAGTTTAAACCAGTTATTAAAAAAAAAAAAAAAACAGCTGGTGTAAACGAGCCAACCCTAAGAGTAAAAACTTCTTTCAAAAAATACACAAATAACTAGCAAAATTGTATGTAGTATTTTTACTTCAAAATATTCCATACCCTCTTTTTGAAACAAAATAAAATTAAAATAAAACATAAGAGAAATACTTAGATTTGTATGATACAATTAAAGGCTGCACATGGTTCTGTATATTCTTGAAATTCTACAGTCAAGTTTTTTATAACCACCATCAAGGGCGCCCATCAGGGGGGTTAAGGGGGCGCTTGCTTCCCCTAGAGGAAAATGTACTTCAGAATATTGAAAATCCAATAGGATTTTTACATTAGTTACAGCAAAATTTGAAACTATTTTTGAAACGTCGCTTATACTTCCCCTCCTTGGAAACCACAACATGGGCGCCCTTGACCACCATCACGGTTTACCCAGTCCTCAAGTTTTCTAAATTTTTAACAAGAGGGATTCAACATATCATTACGGAACAAAAAAAAAAAAAAAACTACGGAATATATTTAAGTTAAGCTAAATACAACTGCACAACAAACGTGACTGAGTGGTTGGCTTTTGCGCTTCTATCGGGAAGTCCGGGATTCAACCCAGCATTCGACCATTCTGACAAAGCCTTCCTTCATTCCATCTGAGAATGTAGAAATAGTGCGTGTACTGGCCGACTAGGAGTGTAGGAGTTGGCCGACTTCCTTTCTTATTGTTTTTAAATCGTTATTATTACTAATTACCAGCAGTGACGGTTTTGCGAAGGTTAGAGGATCGGTCTTTCGGACTGAAGCCTGTTCTCCAAAGTTGTGGAATGTCTAAAACGAACGAAATATCTATTAGTTATGCCTTTACTCATAAACTTTAAGCTCCCGTCAAATAAAAATTACGAATGTTTAGAAAAACTAAACATTAGTAGTAAGAAAACCCCTCCCAAAACACTTTTTTAAATTCGCCACTGATTCTCAGTATAAAATGATCTTCAAGATTGTATCCGGAAGATTATTGCTAAACAAATAAACGAAACGAAATATTAGTTATGCCTGCTCATAAACTTCAAGCTGCTCCCAAATAAAATTAGGACTTTTTAGAAAACGAAGCAATCAGAAAAACCCCTCCCAAAGTACTTTTCTAAATCCGCTATTGATTATATGTATAAATTGGTATTCAAGGTTGTATCTGGAAAATTATTGCTAAATCATTGCACAACTACAGTATAACAGAAATGTGGAAATACGGTTTGACGGACATATTGAAAAACGTATGCTTTGACGGATATATAGAAAAACGTAAGTTTAACTTTCGTGCTAGAAGCTGGAGTACTAAGCTCTTAGAAATGAAACATGGATGACAAACTAAAATGATCTAGAGAAGGAAAAAAATGTCGATAACTCAAAAGTTAAAATAAAGTTAAATAACCTGTAAAATTGCCCTCAAATACTACATTCTTCATGTTAGCTTTAATTCGTAAAATATGTGCTCCATCCATCTTGATGGTGAATTACAGAGCTAAATATGGCATTCAGGTCGTGGAAATCTTATCTAACTATAGAATATACTATAAGAAAGCTATTTGGATAGAAAAATCATGAAAATGAAAAAAGCCAAAATTTCCAAAATTCTCGGTTTTTTTCCAAAAAAGCCGGCTTTTTATGTGAAAAAAACTATCGATTCAAAAAAGCCGGCTTTTTTGCATCTCTATCCTTAACACACCTTTTGATGCACTGAAACATCAACAGGGTTGCTAATTCAGAGTGTTAATTTGTGAAAATTACTATTTCCCTAGTTCCCCTTTACAGAGGCCTCATCCGATTAGTTATCGGTGGAAATGAACAACTCTTTTTCTGCTCCATATTTTGAAAACTACTCCAACTAAGCAAACTGAAAATTAATGACAGAACATCCGTACGTATGAGTTATGAGTCAATTTACATGTTTTGTAAAGAAAAAATGATTTACACCTTCGGTTACATCTGGCAACACTGTGTGGTTCCTAGTGTACTTCAATCGTTGCTTTCTAGTTTAAAAATATATGCATAAACAAGGCTTCATTTTATTATAACCATTATTCGTGTATCACTTCAGGTTCAAAAGTTCTACTATCCCAAACTCCGGGTTGCATTAGTTACGGAGCACCGAGTAGCGCATGATAGCTATCTGTTTTCTGTACGGGTAAGAATGGAGTACTTCACGACGTAACAGTGTGTAAATTTATAATACTGTAATACAGTAAATTTATTACAAATGTTGTGAATGTTGCGCAGATACAGGTGAATGTTTGGCGATATAACGTTCAGTGTTGCCAACTTACTAGAATAGAAATGGCGGGCTTTTCAAAAGTTGCGTTCTTTTTGAGACACCTTTATATATTTAATGGGCAAGTAGACTATCGTCTAAAGAATAACGTTTGTTATGTTTGGTGGCCGAGCTCGGTTTGTATTCGGTACTTTATTTTCTCTGTAATTACTGCCCAGATTTGAATTGAATTCGGTGCACAAGTAGCCTGGCAACAGAGGCTGCGTTGCACAGCTCTGTACGCCTAAAAATTCTGAATTCCGTTCACTTGCTGTGTTCCGTAATGGTAAGTTAATGTACCACTAGGCTTTAATTCATTAGAGTATAGTTGTTCAGTTGTATTTATTTATTATTTGTGAACACGACTGCAGATAAAGGACGTGACAGGTATAATAACGATTAATTTTTCATTCAACTCATTCGGTGTAATATACCCACCAGGTGCTCCAGTATGACTCATCATAACAAAGTCTATTTCTTTTTCGTTTCAGATCATCCACTGGGAATTTTCATAACACCAGAAGTAACTCAACACACGTTCGCGTGGTAATGTAATTCTCTGCCCAAGAACCACAGTGGCACTGCAGCATGTGACGCTATTCAGAAACAAAATTCAGAATTCAAGTCCAACGAAAGTTTCGTCATCAGGCCCCTCCGACACTGAAAACTATAAAGTAGTGCTGTGATAAATTTTTGACAACCGGCAGTTGTAAAGAAGAATCATAGAAGTGGAAATCAATGTATTCAGGAAGAAGTTGTAGGGACTGTGGAGAGGTCGTTCGAATGAAGTCCAAGGAAGTCAATTAGGAAAGCAGCAAGAGAATTGGGAATGCAAAGGTCGGCTTTTTACACAATTCTTCACCGTAGACTGCTCTTGCACACATGCAAGGTACAGCGGGGGACACTTCTAAATGGTACAGCCATATGGAGATTTACGACTAAGGTGTATCATTTAGAAGTGTCCCCCGCTGTACAATTTGTGCAAAAAAATGAAGCTTGATGACGGACAAAAGCTGGAAACATTTGCAATAGTTATGCGGACTTGCGTTGGTGATAACGATATCTTTTAATCACCCATAAAATGTTTTAAGATGAGGTCATCTTTCACCTATTGAGAAAGTAAACCGTCACAATGTACAAATCCCCCTTGCATTCGTAGAACGCATGTCACACACTTCAAAAGTGCATATTTGATGGGGCCTTATAAACAATTAAACTGTGGAAACGTTTTTCTTTCAAGATAATACCGTTACCGGTAACTTTTACTTGAATATGTTGTAGAACTTTCTCGTATCACAGATAGTACAGATGCAACAGACAATAATCTTTCAGCTAGATGGTGCTCCACCACATTGTAGCCTTCAGGCTTGACATTTTTTTAAATTTCACATTTCTTAATCGTTGGATTAGACATGGCGGACCAATTTCTTGGCTTCTACGTTCCCCTGACATTGCTCTATTTTATTTCTTCTTATGGGAATACATCAGACAAAGTATATACCTATCAAAAGTTGGCTACATATGGACTTAAAACATCGCATATTCCTTGATTGACCAAGTCAATAGAATACGTAATATCAAAAATATAATGCTTATTTTGGTCAATTTAATCAAACATCACAAAGAATCTATTTTTAAGTTTGATCAAAATAAAATAACACTAAGAATCTATTGTTTATTTTGATAATTTTAATCAAACAAGAAATAAATCTATTTGTTATTTTGATCAAGTTAATAGAGTAACATCAATAATCTATTGTCTGTTTTGGATAATTTAAATAAACAAACAACACAATGAATCTATTGTTTATCTTGAACAATTTAATCAAATATTACACAGTATTTATTGTTTATTTTGGTCAACTTAATGGAATACCACAAAGAAATCTATTGCTTATTTTTGATGAATTTAATAGAATAACACAAAAGACTGTTGGTAGTTGAGGGACAAACAAGGTAAAATTCTGTTGTAATAAATGAATGAATCAAACACCAACTATCTAAGGAGAAAAATAAATAAACGCGGTTGAAAGAAACAGCGAAGGAATGACAGAGAAGAACAACTAAAATAACGTATCGAGAAGGAAGAAGGGGAAAAGTCACCAGACAGAAAAAAAAGGAGACAAGAATAAAATATGTATTTTGATGTTTAAAAGGGAAAACAAAACGAATCCTTTATCTGTAATGTCGTCGAAAAAGCGGTCAGCGGAGGAAAGTACATGAGTTGCTGACGTCACAATACACGCAATCAGGTTGTCGTGTGTCACTTCCCTTTTCCGTATATGTCAAAGTTGGTTATTTAAGTTTCTCCAAAACCAGAATAAAAGACAGCAAAAGAAAAAAAAAGGAAAAAAGAAGAAAAGAACAAGGTTTGAAACAGGAAATATGTAGGCGATTCTATGGTAATCTCAACATTTTAAAACAGAAATAAAAGGAAAAATATACGAAACAGGAAATATCAGTGGCTTATGTAATACTTTCAGGGTTAAATATTTTGCTTTGGTGGAAAAAAAAAAAGAATGAATTTTATTTCTAATTTGAATGTTAGTTTGGCTCGAAGGCGTCAGTCTGATGCATGTCTGTGGGATAAACAACCCACGTCACGATAAATATGTGTGGAAAATAAGTCAATGCTGTTATTATTCCCTTCATTTGCATATTATCTAAATATTAAAATATTAGGTTTATATGTTTGTGGTCCAGAAAAGTTTACAGTATATGTTTGTGGATGTTTATATGTTTGGGCCAACTCTTTTCACGATGGTATGTCAGAAACCACAAGCTCTAGAAAGATGTTGTTTTCACTGATCGATTGCACATTTTGTGTAGATTGTTCACTTCTAATTGAATATTTTAAAAGAATGGCCGTTATATCTTTATTATTACATTTTTAGGGATACACTGGAAGTGTTGAAATTTTAAAGAAAAGTAAAGCATCATATCCTATGAGGTATACATTCCAACACCACATATTTGTATATAGGAGTTGTATATCTCTCAGGCGTTTGTTTCATAGCCAAATCATAATGAAAAACGAAAGATAACCATTTCTCCATTTAAGATGAATCTTTATTGTTTGGAGTGTTTTGCCCAATGAACACCATATATCACTGACATTATAATTAATTGTGTGTAATGTACCGTATGTGCTGCTTATTACATACTGTAATGCAAGAAGAAAGAAAACACTGATCATTCATGAGTTAGGAACTCCAACCGAAAGTAGGCTCAAATCTTGTAAACGATATTTTTAAAAAAATCCAAAAAATCTTCCCTTTATGGTAACCCTTGTCGATTTTTATCAACACCTCTTTCACTTGTGTCTGTAAAGGGACATGTACAGATGTGAGGAATGACAAAGAGATTCATGCTCATATGTGAATGATGCGCTGTGTAGAGAGCGCAGGTTCAGCTAGTTTTCCTAATTTCCATTATACACTAATATTCAGGGATATTCGAGGTTTCAAACATATACATTGAATAAACTAGCATGTTCTGGGTGCCATTCTTGGTGTAAGCTTAAATACAATTAGCGTACAGGAAAAACGAGATATCTTTAAAGTGGTGGCTTTTAGTATTGTCCATGAAACAAGAGTAGACGAAACGGAACTAGAAATAAGGTTTTATCGTAGCATCTCGTAAATTTTGTAGAAATTTCATATTATCTCGTAAATTTTGTAGAAATTTCATATTATCTCGTAAATTTTGTAGAAATTTCATATTATCTCGTAAATTTTGTAGAAATTTCATATTATCTCGTAAATTTTGTAGAAATTTCATATTATATCGTAAATTTTGTAGAAATTTCATATTATCTCGTAAATTTTGTAGAAATTTCATATTATATCGTAAAATTTGTTGAAATTTCATATTATATCGTAAATTTTCTAGAAATCATGTGTTGTCTTGATTCTCGAAAAACTTTCCTCGCTTCGCTTAGAAATTTTTGTAGTCTATTTTCTTTTTCTTCTAAACGATTTGAGAAAGAAGGACAAAATTTACAATATACGTACAAGAAGTAATTATGGATCATCAAGAGTATAAAATAAATTCTGTGTTAACTATATTCATAATGTAATATTAAAATTACCAAAATGATAAAAAGCGGCGAAATTCCTGCATTGAGCTAGGAAAATCGCCATATAACATATTTATAATTTTATAGTCGGTTTAAGTGTATCAAACAGCAAGTTGTACCATATATATTCAAAACAACACCGAAAACGTTTGGGAGGTTATTCTTGACACCAAAATAAGACGAAAAGTATAGACAAGCGTGGGTGCATAAATGCTTCTTTTCGGAGTTGTAGGCTGCTGAAAACATGTAAAAATGAAATTTAAAGGCCCATAGCTCGAAAACTGTGTGGTCTATCGTAGTCGGGTCAAGACTTTACTAAGAAACTAATATATATGCTCTATCCAAAAATACATGTTTTAGAATCCTGCAGTTCTTCCGCAACAATTTTTTATAGAGGTAGTTAGTGAGTACTTCAGATTATATGCCCGTAACCAAATTGCCTTCATGGTCACATGATCACACGATGAGGTTCGAGCCTGAGAGTGCCGGTACAACGTAGGGGAGGGGGAGCAGGGAGATATATAAAAATAAATCAAACTTAATAGCTCTCGAAATACGAGACCGATCTCGATTAAATTTGCCATATATATATATGAGGTTCAGGAATGGGATGATTTTTATCATTTCATTTTGACAGTGCAACTTAGGGAGGAGGAGGAGGAGGATACGATTGAAAATGACTGATATTAGTGTCGAATACATAGTTTTCGAGGTAGTTGAGATGAACAGTGACACTTCCGATGCAGTTTAAATCCTAATTCAACCCCCATTAGTTCTTTTGGTCCAAAATGAAACGTATTCTCGCCGTGCGAAGATTGGGTATTCTGCTAATAACTCAAAAAAGAAAAATTGAAAATGCTAGAAATTGCAACACAAATTTTTTTCAAAAGATATAATCCAGACGCGCTTAAAGAAATTGAATCAAACATGTTTAATAAAGTACTTCGAAAGATGCATCGAATACATCCTGGTGTTTCTTATAAAACGCGAAAATAATATTTTTGTTATTACTTAATCACAGCAACATCAATTTCTCTTACAATTTTTCAGGCTTGATAGAAGCAGTTATTTTTTATAAATATCGTCCGAATGATATTAATTTCTATTTTGGAGAAAGACTAGGATTTGAACTTTTCAACAATATTTTAGGGGTACAAATGATGTAAATCTGTGAAGTCTGGGTGTCCTAGGTATGTATTAATCAAGGTATCTAATCAAGCTATCTAATCAAACTATCTAATCAAGCTACCTAATCAAGATATCTAATCAAGCTATCTAATCAAACTATCTAATCAAACTATATAATCAAGATATCTAATCAAACTATATAATCAAGCTATCTAATCAAGCTACCTAATCAAGATATCTAATCAAGCTATCTAATCAAACTATCTAATCAAACTATATAATCAAGATATCTAATCAAACTATATAATCAAGCTATCTAATCAAGCTACCTAATCAAGATATCTAATCAAGCTATCTAATCAAACTATCTAATCAAGCTATCTAATCAAACTATATAATCAAGATATCTAATCAAACTATATAATCAAGCTATCTAATCAAGCTACCTAATCAAGATATCTAATCAAGCTATCTATCAAACTATCTAATCAAGCTATCTAATCAAACTATATAATCAAGATATCTAATCAAACTATATAATCAAGCTATCTAATCAAGCTACCTAATCAAGATATCTAATCAAGCTACCTAATCAAACTATCTAATCAAGCTATCTAATCAAACTATATAATCAAGATATCTAATCAAACTATATAATCAAGCTATCTAATCAAGTTACCTAATCAAGATATCTAATCAAGCTATCTAATCAAACTATCTAACCAAGCTATCTAATCAAACTATATAATCAAGATATCTAATCAAACTATATAATCAAGCTATCTAATCAAGCTACCTAATCAAGATATCTAATCAAGCTATCTAATCAAACTATCTAATCAAGCTATCTAATCAAGCTACCTAATCAAGATATCTAATCAAACTATATAATCAAACTATCTAATCAAGATATCTAATCAAACTATATGATCAAGCTATCTAATCAAACTACTTAATCAAGATATCTAATCAAACTATATAATCAAGCTATCTAATCAAACTATCTAATCAAACTACTTAATCAAGATATCTAATCAAACTATATAATCAAGCTATCTAATCAAACTATCTAATCAATATATCTAATCAAACTATATGATCAAGCTATCTAATCAAACTACTTAATCAAGATATCTAATCAAACTATATAATCAAGCTATCTAATCAAACTACTTAATCAAGATATCTAATCAAACTATATAATCAAGCTAAATAAAGTGATGGGGGCGAGCTTAAATCTTCATCGTAGTTTCCGAGAAAATGAAAGTCTTTGAGAGCTTAAAAAGTGATACTGTACAATAAACATGCCACTAATTGAGAGAAAATTAATACTATCTATATTATTCTTGATTCTAGTTTAGTGTTATGAGTTTAAAAATAATAGACTCATGAAGGAATTATCTCGTAACACCACAAAAACTAGTAACAGTACCAGAGACAAAATGAAGCTTACATACAACGACTTTTCCACTTCCAAAAATAGGGCTGAAATGAAAACAATCTCGAGAATCTGAGCTCCACAACATCAGAGAGGATATCTTGTAATAACTCAAATCAAACTAGGTTAGTATTTCACTTTACAGGTTTATATACTCCTGAGCAATCCACGGAATGAAATAGCATTGAGTCGAGAATTATTGCGTTTTCTAGTCAAGAGGAAAATATAGGGTACAGATTGACGGTGTTACCAATCAGATTCACTTATTCGATTTTGTAAGTAAACCATACAACAAATATTGTGCTATCGTATCTTCTTAGCTATGTATCATACTTTTACGTGAATAATACTTTTACTTTTATGTGAGTAATTTTCTCATTCGACAATCTTCGGCTAGTTTTTAGCCTGGGTATAAAATCTTAATACTAGGTTTAATTCAAATTTAAAGTATGATTAACAACACGGTCGCAATTGTCGCAATTAATACTTGAAATTATCTTCGAGAGAAAATTGTCTCGGGTTTTCACATACCGTAATTGCATTTGTCGCTGGTAGCAATTGGTATATATTCTTTTAATTTTCGAGATGAGACGAGTGCTCAACATTACTCAAAAGTGATGGATTACTTGCAGAAGGTAAGCACATATAACTTTATATACGCTTTGTGAGATCTATAGATTCATACAGACCCTATGTCTTAAGTTTAAACAACTCTTTACTTAAACAAAAATTAAAATAATCATAATTTTGGATTCATTCTCATTTGACTGTACATCTCACTGCCGTCATATAATGAAAAAGTAAATGAGGGTATGCTTCAGCATCATTTTCTTCTTAATACGTTGCGTAGTCATCGTAAAGTACGAGGATTACTTTTAAAATAAGTACCATTTTGAAATTCGACCGCTGTAGCGCTGCGGCCGGAATCCCATGCATGCGCCCTGTGTACTTACATCTGTTGGTAAGCCACCTACACCATTACGTAAATGTTTGTTTGTGAGTAATTAAAATGTCTCCACCAATTGAGAATCCCACCGACTGTTAAATACGGGCTGTGATTCATTTTCTTAGTGATAAAGGCGTGAAAGCGGCTGAAATTGATCGTCAGATTAGTGAAGTATATGAATAAAACATTATGAACGATGGAATGGTACGGAAATGTGTTAGAGCTTTTAAACATAGCCGCACGAATGTTCATGATGAAGAACAAAGTGGGCGCCCTTCTGCCATCACTACAGACTTGGTGCAGAAAGTTGACTAAAGAGTAGGCCTAAAAGAGAACAGGCACTTTACGATTTCGTCGTTATCTGATAAGTTTCCTCAAATTTCAAGAAATATTTTCTGTGAAATTATGACTCAACGCTTAGATTATAGAAAGTTGGGCTCACAATCGTGTTGCAATGTTTGTCAAATCAGGCGTCAGACTTCTATGAGGATGGTTTTCAAAAATTTACTGTACGATACGATAAGTGCCTTAATATTAGTGGAAACCATATCAGGTTATTCAAAAAGCGCGCCGGTTTTGGATCGTCTGGCAAATTTTTGTTTCTCGGTTGCCGACATTGTTTTGTATTGTTGCTCTGCCAACAAACATTCCGATTGTCGCCTTAGCCTAGTCTGAATTTCTCGCATTTCTTCGGTCTGTGTCTGGCCATGGAGCAGTTTACTATAGCGTAACGTGTGCTAATTGTGGAAGCATTTTATCAAAACAGAGAAAGTTATGCAGCAACTGTCAGACGACTTCGCGCGGTTCTAGGGCAAAATGAGGCACCCGAATGAATCAACAGTTCGCAGAGTTATGAAAAAGTTCACTGAAACGGGTTCAAAGGCACCGATTCTGGGGGGCCGAGGGCCCGGGCTCCCCCAAAGTTCATGTGGGCCCCCTATTGTATTTATGAATATACAATATTTGACATAATTTGAATGCAATTTGTCTTAAAATTCTCATATATATACCTTCTGCATCTGAATGCCCCTCCCCTAAATTTACAGAGAAATTGGCGCCCTTGAACGGGTTCACTAGCGAACATTAAAAGTCCTGGGCGTCGTCATAGTGGTCGATCTGAGCATAACATTGCGGTGGTTTGTGACAGTGTAAGCAGTTAGTCAGGAAGTCAGAGGGAATTTCAGGAACAGAGTTATTGCACACCAGCGCAGTAGAGGGGGTTATTTGGCCGATGTCATTCACCATACCTGAAATCGGAATGTTGATGAACATGTTTATGAATTTTGTTAGTGTTTTCTGAAAAAATGAGGTTCATAATTTGATGTAACAAAAACGGCACGCTTTTTGAATAACCCTATATATATATATATAGAAAAGTAAAGTAAAGTTCAGGCTTTCATGTAACAAAAAAAAATTACTAAAAGTAAACTTTTTTTTCTAATTTCAAAACAGTACTTACTGAGAAAACGCGCCTCGTATGACTTTTAGGCTTAAAAAAATATAAAAAAATTCATTTTTTCGAAAACTTCCGAAGGCATAAGAATTTACACTTTTCCATATGATTTCGTCATTTTTTCATTATGCACTAATAACATACAGAAATGCGTTTGTGAAAATACATTCACCAATATATATAATAATGTTTTTGAAATTAGTTGCACTATTACCTTGCTTCTCCGTCAGATTATATCTAATATATATATATATATATAATAAGGTGCAAATTTAAATGAGCATTAAGATACCCGAGATATTGTGTTGTAATTTCGCCTTAAGAAATATTCACCCCCAGAAAAAGAAAAATAAAGAGAAAGGAAAGTGAGATACATTAGCATTAGCTATCTCAAACCAAATAGTGACAAGTTAATTGCTCTTATTTGCAAGTGAGATATTTATCTCCCTTCTTCTGTTAGATTGCATTTGGCTGACTTCTGAACAACAACCAAATATAAAGAATGACTTCTCAGAGATTATCTGATTACATGAACTTTATTTATACTTTAACGGAATCAAACCAAGGGGGAAAAAAGCTAATGAATGGTTTATATTTACTGAAATAAAAATAGTCAAACGTTGTACTGTTACAATAATTTCTACAACGATGTTGATACGCATACATCATTCCGTCTATCTTTTAACTTATACTGTTATTAACATGTTTTCTGCACTGCGAACTTTTTTTTCTATGAATATTTATGCTCAGCACAGAAGCTAAAAGAAATTGGATCGATTTTTTTAAAAGATTCAAAACAGAGGAATCTTCAGGGATAGTTTCTTCCAATAACATTAAGATTTAATTTACGTTTTGAGAAAAACTAGCTTTCGTCCCTCAGTACATCATAGATCAGAATCTGTAGTTGTTTACATTCAATAAATCTATTTTTTTTTAAATTTTTTAGATTGCCTAGCAACGACCCCAAATTCCATATTATTTTTTACGGAATTATTCAAGAACCTCTTATATACAACAATCTCGCCAGTAGCGACATCTATTAGAGTGAGACAGATAATTGATAGTTCAAGTAGTGACATGTATTAGCGTCAGGCAGATAAGTGATAGCTCAAGTAGCGAGTGACTGTTTACTATTGGGAATTAGCTTGACACACTGAGACGTTTATCCTTTATTATAAAGATTTTCATTACACCCCTTATATTTCTGCAACAATCATTACAAATCTCTTAAGGTTCTATAACCCTCAGGGATAGGTCAACGCACACGATTACTGATACGTTTTATAACTAGGATATTAAGCACACGAAACTAATATAATAATAATAATTAACCATAAATAAAATACACATACTAACATTATTAAACTTCTAAACTATGTTGCGTGTAAGTATGAGAGCCTTATAGAACGGTTAGGTCCGTCTATCTGTAGACAGGTATCAGAGGGAAAACGGGAAAAGAGATAACAAAAACCAATTTTTCTGGAATCGATTCAGTGTCCCAACAACAGCTTTTGTCTCCACACTTAACTTTCTACTAAAAAAAAAAAAAATACATTACTATTTCCTGTTTCAATATTGAACGCCAAAGAAGTAATTTGATGTGCTTTCAGTATGACAAATACAGATGTTCTTGACGCTGTAAGGAATCCACAAGTGGTACAATTTACTATCACTTTATCTTTTAATGTTGATTCCGATAAAGCAAATATGGCAATGGATAGGAAGAAATTATTTATTTGATACTAATTTAATCTTGTATCTACTCTTCTGGGCAACTTGAAGTATTAGCGTTACACATAAACTAAGACATTCTTGTATTATATAAAGAATTACGCATTGTCAGGAGTATGTGTCATCGTTTGGAAAATACAAACAATAGATTTGATATATTTGGTTACTACAAAGAATTGTGATTTCATAAATTCACTGTAGCTTTATGTATCATTCGACATATTGTCACAAAACTTTACAGCCGTATCGAAAAACTCAAAAAGATGTTGTGTGTTGCAGATTCACTTCTGATTTCTGCCACGAGAGCGCAGCACTGAGCATTTATTCAAGATGGCGACAGGTGCAGAGAAAGTTTACGTTGTACTCAAGTTTCATTCACATCAGTCTGTCCTAACAGTGAAACGACACTTCCGAACGAAGTTCAACATAGACTCACCAACTGCCAAGACCATTCGGCGATGGAATGTATAGTTTGTAGCTGCAAGATGCCTCTGTAACGGGAAATCAAGTAGTCGACCTACAGTGACTTAAGAGTCTTCATCCCGGCGAAATTAAAATACCGCTAATTTTACAGTAATTATGTGATATCTTCAAATAGATAAAAGATAATCGAAATGTGGAACAAGAGCGCCCTAGATAATATTATTTTAAATAAGAAACCGTTATCACGACTCACTTACCAGCTTTCGATTTCGAGCCATTTTGAAAATCGGCATTTATTTTCGCGTTTCTAAACAGCTGAAAACGGAAAGCCACTAGGTGACTTGTGATAACGGTACCTCAGGCAAAATAATATTGTCTAGGGCGCTCTTGTTCCATATTTCAATTATCTTTTATCTATTTGAAGATATCACATAACTACTGTAAAATTAGCGGTATTTTAATTTCGCCGGGATGAAGACTCTTAAGAAACGGTCGTGGTGGAGATGATGATCAGCAATTCCTGCCATGGTCTCCATGGTGTTCGAATCTAACACTATGCAATTTTTTGTGTGGGACTATGTGAAAAATACAATGTTTACGTCTCCTCTACCAACAAACCTAACAGAACCA
This sequence comes from Thermobia domestica, assembly GCF_964235325.1. Lineage (NCBI taxonomy): Eukaryota > Metazoa > Arthropoda > Insecta > Zygentoma > Lepismatidae > Thermobia > Thermobia domestica. The sequence goes on along the minus strand of NC_137464.1, from coordinate 2,278,081 downwards.
GGGCTCACATCGACTGTGCTTTACAACGGATTGAAACGGACATTCTGCACCGAGTGTGGGAAGAACTTGAATATCGACTTGATATTTGCAGAATTGCTAGAAGAGCATATATAGAGCACTTGTAATATGTCACTAAAAAACGTTTGCATTTTGTCAATACGTCTCCAAAGTTTTGGGAGAGTATGTTCAATAATAAAGCTACAGTGCATTTATGAAATCGGATCAATCATTTGTAATAACCCTGTATTGCCCTCCACGCTGACGTAGTTCCTAGCGCACACGACCTCGGAGCACGGGGTCCCTATCCTGGTGAGAGAACTTTAACATATTTGATTGTATTACGATGATTCGGATTCCACCGTAAAGCGTAAATCCACGTTTTGTATAGCCACGGTGGCAAAAAGGGTGTAAAACTCCAATGCAATCTATTAAGATATAATATCGTTGTTGATACTGCAATATACCGTGAGGGCCGTGGTGGCTCAGTGGTAGAGTGTTCACCTCTGGTGCTTGGGGTCACAGGTTCGATCCCAGACCCCGCCAAGTGAACTTTGTGGTGGACAAACACCGTGTGTGGGGGTTTTCTCGGGGTTCTCTCGTTTCCTCCCACTTTCTTCATTCCACCATTTCATTCATTTACTCATCATCACCGTCTCCTTTAGCATAAACGTGGGACGTAAAACTTAAAGATTTCATTTCATTTTTTCAATATACCGTATGCGAAGGTTTTTTTAAAAAAAGTTTTGTAACCATATCTGAAACCCCTAGACATCGGCTATATTGCAGTGTAAAAGTAACTTTAGCTATGGTCTATTGTGCGATGTATTTTAGAAACTTCTGCCGGCAATTTTGATTACACAATGATGAAAAAGTGGACATGACTAGGTTTGGTCATACAACATAAAACATTTCAGTATCAATAGATATAGTAGTTAATAGGCATATAATACATATGTATTCAGTACTGATAATCTGTCCCAGCAGTATTGGAACTATCAATTAGCTATAAATATTTTTGCCAACAAACAACATAGTTTTCAGTGCTATAAAAATTCGTTTTTCTTCATTTTCTTGGGAAGTACTCATGAGCACCACTATGAATGACATTTTATTCAGCTCGATGCCGTCTTATTGATTCATGTGTGTGTGCTTATCTTTGTGCATAACACGAGGGTAAGTCAAAATTTATCCTCAATGTATCTATAACTTTTCTTATATTGTTCATGCTGACCGCTGTCCTCGTTTATTTTATTGTTATGCTGTTGTGGTCATGCTATGAAAGTTTGATCCTAATTCCTCCATTTGTCTTTCTTTTGTTGCAGATGGACCATGGTTGCTCCATTAGAAGTTTGCATCAAAGAGGAACAACAAGCAGTGAACAAGGACGCCCATGCTGTGGTTTGCAAGGGGGGGGGGCAAGTATAAGCGACGTTTCAAATATAGTTTCAAATTTTGCTGTAACTAATATAAAAATTCTATTGGGTTTTCGATATTCTGAAGTACAATTTCCTCTAGGGGGCAAGCGTCCCCCTTGCACCCCCTGGTGGGCGCCCTTGGCAGTGATGTGTCTTTTGTGGTCGGAAGGTGTATCAGGAACCATGACTAACTTCCAGACGTTGTGCCACTTCATCAATAGTCTCTTGTCTGTCTAACAGAACTATGTCACGTACACGCTCATAATCATCCCGGCTCCTTCCTCGTGCGTAACATTTCTGTTGTTGTATGAAGGGGTGATATGTTTATGTACTTTATTTACAAATCACACATATCACATCCAAAGCTAATGAACTGTATGATTAAACCCATATTACTGATTCACCCAGATATCATGAAGGAACGAGAAATAAGACTTGACGAATATTTTAGATGTTACTTGCTTCAATTCTTATTCCGAGGTACATGCGTTAATATAATAAACATGACATGCTTTGTTCGTATGTTAACATAATGATTGATATAATACTTAAAGGTTAGTACAATGAATTACTTATCTTAACTTGTTTCTGCAGTAATTGTTGCTTGCTTGCTGCTAAACCACATGGTTGCTTGCTAACCATTATACTTTGTCTTCGGTCACACATAAACTGAGTACCACTCTAAAACACTGTTAACAACATGTAAATCTTGTCTATTAATAACCATGAGTGCTTCTCTAAAAACTATGAAAAATATGCTTTTCTAAAACTATGAATGAATATGCTTGCCTAGTTGCACTTCGCAGCACATTGTCGAATGCAGAGACACAACTTGAATAGCACTGAAGGCACTGTTGCCAGCCAATGCAAACACAACTCACTAAAACTCACCAGAAAAATCACTAAAAAATCACAAAGAATTCACTAAAACCACTAAACTATATACAAAAAATGAAACTAATATGAATAAAAATGATGCACATGTGCAAGCTTATCCATCCTCCCCCTCCTTGATTGGACACAATCAATTAATATTCTAGGGGTAAAGGAATAAGCTTAGCAACACTACGCCGAAAAATGCCACTTTTACACTTCACAGTTGCCACTCGCACTAAATTATCACTGCCCGGATGAACTTCTTCAATCACACCTAACTTCCACACTTGAGGAGAAACATTGTCTTCTTTTAACAATACGACCATGCCCGGTTGTAGATTAGGCTGAGCTGACTTCCATTTTCTTCTTTGTTGTAACTGGCTGAGGTAATCCCTTGACCAACGTTTCCAAATATGCTGCTTCATTTGTTGAATCCGTTGCCATCTTCCTAATCTGTTGATAGGTACGTCCAGTAGATCTGGTTCCGGAAGGCTGAGAAGTGTAGCTCCCATCAAAAAATGTCCTGGACTGAGATACATTGGATCTGTAGGATCGTTGGAAATGGCTGTCAATGGTCTTGAATTTAGAATGGCTTCAATTTGAATAAGTAACGTATTCAACTCTTCGTATGTCAGACTTGCTGTTCCTGCTGCACGCCGTAGGTGGTACTTCATGGATTTTATTGAACTTTCCCATGAGCCCATGTGAGGAGATCTGGCAGGAATGAATTTCCATTCTAAACCTTCTTGAGCTGAGTATTCCAGGATGTCCTTTCGGTTAGTCTTAGATTCAAAAAATTGTTGCAATTCTCGATTGGCGCCAACAAAGTTTGAACCATTGTCGCTACAGATAGATAAGCATTTACCTCGCCTAGCAACAAATCTCTTCAATGCTGCGATGAAAGCTTGAGAAGTTAAGTCTGAAACTATTTCTATGTGAACTGCTCTAGTGGCTAAACAGATGAACAACGCTGCATAGACTTTCATTTGAATTTTGCTGCGAATCGTGGGCTTGACATAAAAGAATCCTGCATAGTCAACTCCCACGTGTACAAATGGTCTTGCTTCATTTACTCTCTCCTTGGGTAAGTGTCCCATTAACTGTGATGAACTTGTTGATCTCCACTTGAAACAAACCAAACAATTGTGTACTATTGCCTTGACCATCTTCTTAGCTCTTGGAATCCAATATCTGGTACGCAAAGATGCAATAAGAAGCTGTGGTCCTGCATGAAGCAACCTTTTATGTTCTTCTTTGACTATCAGATGGGTGAAATGATGACCTGCAGGTAGGATGAATTGGTGCTTGTTGTCGTACTCCAAGTTTGAATGTTCCAATCTTCCTCCTACTCTTAGCATTCCTTCCGTGTCCAGAAATGGAAAAAGATCCTTGATTGGGCTCTTTGTTGAAACTTCCATTTGTTGCTGCAAGTTCAATATTTCTTGATGATAGGTAGTATGTTGTACTATCTTGATACATCTGTGTAACGCTAAACGAAGTTCCGAAGCGTCAAGACTATCGGTTTTTCTTTCTGATTTCTTGGAACGACAATTATGTTTGAATCGCAAACAATATGCTACTACTCTCAACATTTTGTTTAACGATGAATACCTTTTCATAAAGCTTGTTTCATGAACTGCCACCAAACTTATCATGACTTTCTTCTCTTCTGGAATATTAACTGGCTCATTTTGTTCTTGACATGGCCATTCTGCTGTGTGAAGAAACTCTGGACCATGCCACCATTCTCGAGACTGAATAAGAGTATTGGGATCCGCTCCTCGACTAACTATGTCTGCCGCATTTTCTTTACTAGGCACGTGGTGCCATTGATTGATTGATGTGATTCTCTGAATTTGAGCCACCCTGTTGGATACAAATGTCTTCCAACGATTGGGAGGTGATTTGATCCATGACAAAACTATCGTCGAGTCTGTCCACAGGGGTATACCACTGACCTCTATATTCAATATGGATAGCGTTTTGTCTATTAGCTTCGAAAGTAACAGTGCTCCACATAATTCCAATCTAGGCAAAGTTTGCTTCTTCAGTGGTGCAACTTTCGACTTTGAACAAAGTAAATTGACTTCAATGTTTCCTTGTTCGTCTGTAGCCCTGATGTACACTACTGCTCCAAAATTTTCTTCACTTGCATCGCAAAAACCATGTAATTGAATTTCCTTAACGTTCTCCGAAGACATTACGTTTCTTGTAATTTGTATCTTCGCCATCGCAGGTAACCAAGACATTAATTGATTCCACTCAACTTGTAGGACTGTGTCTAATGGGTCATTCCAATCCATCCCTGTCTTCCACAACTTCTGTAAGAAATTCTTGTATTTGATGACAATTGGAGCGATTAGACCTAATGGATCGAAGATAGATGACACTATGCTGACGACTTGTCTTTTTGTCATTGCAACATTACTTTCTACTGCAGTTCCGTGTTTACAAATTTTGTTCGAAATTATAAGTTTGTCTGTTAATGGAATCCATGCTATTCCTAAAGTCTTAACACCGTCTTGCTGACCAAGTATGATTGGCTGTTGTTTTTCTCTGAAGTCTTCAGGAACTCCTTGAAGTACTTCTTCTTTGTTAGAACTCCATTTACAAAGCTTGAAACCTGCTCTGCTTAAAATATTAATAAGATCCTTCTGTAGTTCTAAGGCCTTTGACACGTTTGGTACTGATTTTAACACATCATCAATGTAGAAATTGTGTTTTATTACTTCTGCTGCTTCTGGAAATTCCTTGGAATTTTCCTCCGCTATTTGCTTCAGACATCTTGTTGCCAAGAAGGACGCTGACGAAGTCCCGTACGTCACTGTTTGTAACTCATACGACTGGATCGGTTCTTCTACTGAATTTCTCCAAAGGATGCGTTGTAAACACTTGTCCTCATCATGAATTAATATTTGGCGGTACATTTTCTCTAAGTCTGCTGTAAATGCAACTGGATACAACCGAAACCTTAAAATAATGGAGTACAAGTCATCTTGAACAATTGGCCCAACTTGAAGAATGTCATTCAATGATTTGCCATTAGACGTTTTTGCACTTGCATCAAAAACCACTCTTAATTTAGTTGTTGTACTGTCCATCTTGAATACAGGATGATGTGGAAGATAACAACTGCTGCTGCTGTTCACGTCTTCTTCTGTAACTTTTCGCATGTGACCCAAACTCAAATACTCATCCATGAAGGCGGCATATTGTTTATGAAACTCAGGATTTTGTAGCAATCTTCTTTCAAGCTGCTTAAATCTTTGTAGTGCCATGTTGTAAGACTCTCCTAAAACTGCATTCTCTTCCTTCTTTGGTAATTTGACAATAAATCTTCCATCTCCATTTCTGGTTGTATTTTTTAAAAAATGCTTCTCACAATTTTCTTCTTCCGGCGTGTAAATCTTAGTCTGAAGATCTTCGAGTTCCCAAAATTTTCTCAATTGTGTATCCAAGTCTGTCTCCATCTGAGCAAAACATGAAATTACCGACTGGTTGGCTTCTTCGGGTATTGAAGGCATATTTCCGACGACAACGTATCCTAGCTTCGTTTCCTGCAAAACTGGATAATGTCCTTTTCTAGTCTTCTGGCCTGGCTCGAGGAGACTGTAGAATAACCCCGCACCTATAAGCATGTCTACTGACGACGAGCGATGAAAATTTGGATCGGCTAAGCAAATATCCTTTGGCAAGTTCCAATTACTGTAATCGATATCCTTAGAAGGTATGCAACCTGTAATGTTTGGCAATACTAAACAATCGACCACTGCATTAAAATCACATGTTCTTGAATAAATATGAACTTCAACACTGTGCTGAGCTTCGGAGGTTACAGAATTGATACCTCTAATGGGAACACGATTTTTCGTTTTCTTGAGACCTAATCTATGAACTAACGCTTCGCTTACAAAATTCGATTGAGACGCTGCATCTAATAACACTCTGCATTGTTGAAAACGACCTTTAGTGTCTGTTACGTTAACTAACGCTGTTGCTAATAAGACTTGCTGACCATAATTAATCTTAAATGAGCAATAAGAGTTCTGTGGTTGAACTTGAACCTGATTCTGTTCCTTAACTTTAGGTACGTTAGTAGTATTGTTATTTGTTTTGCTTGAACTGTCTTTGTTAGTAGCATCCTGAGTAGTATCTTCATGCAACAGTGTATTATGCTTGAAATTACATTTCTTACAAGTACTTGATTTGCATGCCTTTACTTGATGTTTATTACCTAAGCAATTAAAACATAGTTTATTTTGCTTCACGAGCTCCTTTCTTTGATTAATGTTAGCACTCAGAAATTCTGGGCAACGAAAAACAGCATGCGTTTCTTTGCTACGGCAAATATTACATGCATTTGGAAGCACAGTAACAAACGAACTCACTTGACTGTTATTCTTTCTTTTTGCTTTGGAATCTACACTTTTGTTGTCATAAGTACTTTCAGATTGAGTAGGACGAATGTTTTCTAACATTTGACAACGACCTTCTAAAAATGAAAGTAATTCCGATAACGATGGAAAGGAGTCACTACTTTGCTCAGCTTCCCATTCCCTTTTGCTTGTCGAATCAAGTTTTTCTACTAAATGTTGTGTTAGGAGTACGTCATGCAAAGGTTTGTCCAAATTCAATGCTTCAAGGGCTTGAAAATTACTACGTGCAGTATTTACAAATTGTCTAATGTCTTTAGCGTTTTCTTTCATTACTGGCTTGATATTGAGCAACCCTCGTACATATGTCGAAGCTATCAACCGTTTGTTTTCGTAGCGTTCAACAAGAAGCTTCCATGCAATTTCGTAATTTACTTCTACCGTTGGTAGATTTGCTATTAATGTAAACGCTTCTCCCTTGAGCGATGTGCGCAAATATTGAAACTTACAAACTGTACTTAATGATTCGTTATTGTGAATAAGGGAAATGAAAATGTCCTTAAAGGGCGACCACTCCTCGTATTTACCACAAAATGTGGGCAAGGAAATTTTAGGTAATTGTACTGAACTACTACTAGAATTTCCAGCTTTGTTATTTGCTGTCCCTGAATCCGTTTTTTGCTCAAAACTATCAATAAATTCTTGTAACTTAACCTTTGAATCATAATACAGTTCCTCGAATGTAATTCTGTGCGTTTCTTGTTCACCCGTCTCATCTAAGAGCTCTATTTCTGACTGTATCTCATCAAACTTAATAAAAACCCCTTCAAGTGCAACTAGCCTTGTTCTTGCTTCTTGTATGCTAGGTTTATTTTCATTCTGTAGTTTTTGAAGAAATGTCTGTATTCTTGTTGCCTGACCTTTGACCGAAGCACGTTTCTTAATTAATTGACCCAACTGCACTTCTGCCATTGTTTCAGTCTTTTTTTTTCTTTTTCTTTTTTTTTTTTTACTTCTGAGTGACCTACAAACGTGTAACCTTGAATTCAGCTGGGTTGAATGCACACACACCACTGTACTGATATGAACAGTTCTGTCTTGCCTATGACAGCCAGCACCCACACAAACACACACGAGAACAAAAATTCAAAGTCACGTTTCTCGTTCAGATATCCGGTGGACGGAGGACCAAAAAAATGATGATGTATGAAGGGGTGATATGTTTATGTACTTTATTTACAAATCACACATATCACATCCAAAGCTAATGAACTGTATGATTAAACCCATATTACTGATTCACCCAGATATCATGAAGGAACGAGAAATAAGACTTGACGAATATTTTAGATGTTACTTGCTTCAATTCTTATTCCGAGGTACATGCGTTAATATAATAAACATGACATGCTTTGTTCGTATGTTAACATAATGATTGATATAATACTTAAAGGTTAGTACAATGAATTACTTATCTTAACTTGTTTCTGCAGTAATTGTTGCTTGCTTGCTGCTAAACCACATGGTTGCTTGCTAACCATTATACTTTGTCTTCGGTCACACATAAACTGAGTACCACTCTAAAACACTGTTAACAACATGTAAATCTTGTCTATTAATAACCATGAGTGCTTCTCTAAAAACTATGAAAAATATGCTTTTCTAAAACTATGAATGAATATGCTTGCCTAGTTGCACTTCGCAGCACATTGTCGAATGCAGAGACACAACTTGAATAGCACTGAAGGCACTGTTGCCAGCCAATGCAAACACAACTCACTAAAACTCACCAGAAAAATCACTAAAAAATCACAAAGAATTCACTAAAACCACTAAACTATATACAAAAAATGAAACTAATATGAATAAAAATGATGCACATGTGCAAGCTTATCCACATTTCTACGACCATTTTTGAATTTTTCTACCCATTCGTAGACACTCCGTTATGGAAAGACACTGTTCCCTTAACGTGCCGAAAGTCTTTGATGGATTCCGGCTCCAAATACACCTTCCGACCCCTGCTCGTTGTTCTTCTTTGGTGCAAACTTCTAATTGTAGCGGCCATGATCTATCTGCAACGAAAGGAAGACAAATGGAGGAATTAGGATCAAACTTTCATAGCATGGCCACAACAGCATAACAATAAAATAAACGAGGACAGAGATCAGTATGGACAATTTAAGAAAAGTTATAACTGTATTGAGTATAATTTTTGACATAGCCTCGTATTATAGTCAAACGAAAAGAAAAGCTAATAATAATGATTTTGAGCTAAACCTCATTAACCATAGTGTGTCTGTCGTCTTGCCAGTGAAGACCTTCGTGAAAATATATCGACATCAATAGTTAATATTTGGCGTAGTTTCCCTACACTATCTATTACTAACTTTACAAAAATAAACAAAATATCGATTTTCTCCAGAACTAAGTATTGATTTCAGTAGTGAAATTTCAAATTTTACCAGGGAAGGGGACTAGATTGTCCACAGAAGATTTTCACGTTTTTATTAGCATATTAGTATACAATTTGTTAAAAAAAAAAAAAAAAAAAAAAACATGGGGAGAGACAACCTGCACCTCTCTGCCCTACCAAAATGACGCTCCTGAATTACTTATATTTACCTGTATCACTTTATCTAAACTTTATGAGATCTGCCAATTATAATATGTGACCTTCGTTCTACGCGAATAATAATAATAATAATAATAATAATAATAATAATAATAATAATAATAATAATAATAATAATAATAATAATAATAATAATAATAATTTATTGCATACTGGAAATTACAGACTAATTTGTCCAATTACAATTTCCCATAAAGTAGAAATAAAAACATACAAATGACGAAAATAAACATAATGTAAAATAGAATACAATTAACACATGCACAAAAATATACAGAAATCATATTATATAACAAAACATACACTTACATAAAAGAAGGTAATACTCTCAGCTGCTTATGAAATAAATATACAATTGCCTTTGAATAACACTGAAATTATGTTCAAAAATATCAATAATATTAGCAAAGATCATTGGCCATTCGCAGTTTTATAGCTATATGGGCACATCATTGAGCGAGTGAATGGGTCTAAAAATTTTGGGATTTCTTGTATAATAGAGTTACCATAGTTATGTGTAGAGTTACCATTGCCAATAAATTCAAATTACCATGAACAACTGAGTGATTTTTTTTTAAATATCAGCAATAATCCTTCTTTCAGACAACTTCAACATACCCAGTGATAAATTAATTTAATCTAAAGACATACGTTTACAACACTTGAATTTCCAAAGTAGCCATCCAAGAAAAAGATTTTTAATCGTCTCCAAGGTATTTGATATATAATATGTACTTCTATTCCATATATTTGAGCAATATTCCAGATGATTTCTGACATTAGAATAATATAGAATAAGACAGGTTTTGACAGATGAGAAGTTTTTGGACATCCATTTCAAAATGTGAAGATTCCTTCTCGCTTTAGAAGGTATAATAATAATAATAATAATAATAATAATAATAATAATAATAATAATAATAATAATAATAATAATAATAATAATAATAATAGTTGTTGTTGTTGTACTGGAGAAAGACAATTAAAAACTATTAAAATTATGAGGGGCATGTTTGAATGTAGAAGTCGAGACTTATCGTGAATGTTCTACTAATTGTAATGTGAATATTACTTGATAAGCAGTCTTATATTCAACGAATGCTCAATATGGTTTAATGGAGAAGAAAGGATATGGCCCATATGAGGCAGATAACAGCTGTTTGATTGGACCCTTCTCTCGTATGTTTTTTTTTTCCTCGATCCCTTAACTTGAGCCATGTTTCTTCAGAAAAGATGAGTTATACATGTTTGTGCTCGGAAGGAAAAAAAGGGTGGGGGATATGTTGGTTGTACATTTGTGATAGTGTTTGTATCTCTTCTTCCCATCTTCAGCTAACATTCTAACCGCCTTCTTCACGGCAGGGTTGCCACAACATTAAAAATAATCGCTGAACGTATGTTTCTTTTTTCTTGAAAGCAAACTTTTGAGTCTATTGTGACAAAGTCATTATTGACAATGGACAGACAAGCAACACACTCTGGCAGATATTTCACTTGTAAATGTTATTACTTCATGATAATTTCATAATTATGGATAATTATGGTAATATACATAATTATAATTGCAGATAGGAAATGTGATAAATTGTATTCATTTATGTTCATTTTTATTTCGTTGGACAGTAATTACGAATAATTTGCAGTTTTCTTTGGGTGTTCGTCACCAAACGACATGCTGAAGGCATCGATTTTTATTAAATTCAATGCTTAAAAGAAAATAACCCATACCACTTGTCTTGTCAATAAATATGGAATAAATAAAACGTATTGACAATGGTCATCGAGCCTCTTCGTTAAAGAAGACAGTTTTAAAATTATAATAATACGTAATTATTTTTAGAACATCGACAACAGGAAATGAAAGATAGAGTATACATATGTACTTTTACTGGTGACCATACGACATTCACATAAAAACAGACTGTACTTTTTAGTTTAAAAAATCTTGAGGTTCCAATGCCTTCGAGACGAGAGTTGAGAATGTCTCGTCTCGAAAAGTTATCCTAAAGATTGAGACTGTCTTGTCTCGAAAAGTTATCGTAAAGATTGAGATTATCTCGTCTCGAAAAGGTGACGTGAAGATGATGTCTTATCTAGAAAAGTGTCCGTTTACGTTGGGAGAGTTCTGTCTAGTGTCCTATCTCGCCATAAAGATTCTGTCTCGTCTCAAAGTCAGGACAGGGGGTGACAATATTTAGGGATGCGCACGAGACAAGATTTGCGGCTGTCTCGTCTCGAAAATGTGCTGTAAAAGTGATGTCTCGACTCGAAAAGTGTATATTTCTCTATTGGAAGAGCCGTGTCTCGACTCGAATTTTGTCAGGAAAATCCTGTCTCGACTCGTCTCGTGCGCATTCCTAACAATATTGTTGCCTTAGACAGCAGATCTGCAGCTACGGACTGCCAAACTAGACGACAGCCAGGGTAGCGGAAGGCTAATTCTAGAGACTCCTGGAAGCTACCCTCAGGAGATGCCCTAGAATTTTGAACAAATTTAACCCTATAATTGATTATGAAGGAAGTTTCTCTACAATTATTGCGTTATGTACCTCATTAAGCCGTAGTTTACCTTAAACGTTCACAATTTACCTGCGGGGTATGTGTCCCTCACAGGGAAGGTGGTTTCCGATGTGTTCATTGGGGGAAGAGATTTTAGTGGGGGATATTGAGGGGTATCAGGGGTATGTTGATAACTCATTGTCGTTAAGGAAAGAAGGAGAAGATAGAAATGGGCGAAGTTTTGATAATAAATATATACAGACACATACTGCTTAAGTTGTTCCTTTGCTATTAGTAGAAGCATACTTTGGCGTTACTATTGCCCTGTTTGAGATCTCCCATTACTACCAGATCAGTTGCAGTACATAACTAATCTTTTCACCTTGAATTAGGAATTATCAATTTTAATATCGTGCTTATTTGGCCCTTCCCACTTTTTCCTTCTACCACGTATTTTAGGATATAGTTCTTTCTGAGCCGATTTATCTTCCTCATTTTAACTCCTTCTAAAATATCTTTTTAATTCCATCTTTGCTATTTCAAACACATTCTTATTCGTTTTTAGTTTGATCCAGCTAAATTTCTCAATTCTTCTCCACACCTTCGTTTCGAAATTCTCCAGTCTGTTTCCGTCACTTTTATCTCTGCCCTACAGAGTACAATATTTCACAGTAAACATTATTTTCAGTTTTCCTTAATTCTTTATTCAAGGACGTTTACCAAATTGTCTTTTCTTCTTCCTAAAGGCTTTTTTCGCCATTCCTAACTTTCCTTGATAGACCTCAAACAAAGACTTAAGATTTTAAATGTTTTTCGGGAGGGGGGGGGGGTTACCATACACAAAGCTCAATCCCTAACAACTGTTTTTTCTGTTGCTTTGTTCATAGTTAAAAACATGCCATGATGCAGGCAATAACAATAGATAACTAGTACAAGCCATGGAGAACAAGATAGGGTTCTTCTGCTCCTGCTTATAATACAGAAGCTGGTCTAGGACTCGAGCTACGTTTCGAGAAGCATACAATTTTTTCAAGGACGAATGATAGCCCTGTATCCTGATCTTGAAAAATAAGTACAGTCAACTTATTAACAATAAAACCTTATCATTTTGTTATATTTCGAATAAAATAGTTTGGGGGTCCTGGCATATAATAATGTTTAGTTTTATTAGTTATTTTACCAAAATTGTCAGTTGATGAATTCAAGTTTAACATCTCTTTTCTTCCCCAGAGCTGTATGAGACGTCAACCTGTACCTTATGTATATACAACATAAGCCACATTTAATTCCTCCAAGAGACAAGAACTCTGTTCCTGACAATGGAGACCTAAGAAAATCGTAACTTAAAGTGTATAAACTAGGATATTAACATATTCACATGGCGTAGAATGAAATTATAAAGCTCATTATTATATTACATTTTTTACTTTTTCTTTCTTTCTTTCTTTTTTTTTTAAAAAAAATATCTATCTGTCTATAGAGTCTATATTTAAAAATCAAAGTGACTGTTTGTGACTTAATAACTCTTGAACCATCCGACCGATCTCGATCAAATTTTCAACATAGATGAGCTTCGGGATGGTTTTTATCATTTCACTTTGACTTTAGAACCTAAGAGAGGGGGAAGAGAGGGAGGAAATAAATAAAACTTAAATAACTCTCGAACCACCCTTCCGATCTCGATTAAATTCGCCACATAGATGAGTTCGCGCCTGGGATGGCTTTTATCATTCCCCTTTGATGGTTTCAATATATATAAATGAAAATGACTCATATTAGTGTCGAATTTAAAAGGACATTATGCAAGTTTATTAATATAATTCAGGAGACATTGAATTAGTGTTGTCCACAGGAGATGAGACAAAAAATAAGGTTTTCTGCCTCATTTCGTAAATTTTGAACAAATTTTCGCCTCTTCTCTGAAAAATTCTTGAAAAATTCTTTATTATGTCCCAAAATTTTTTCTCGTCTTGTTTTATAAATTTATGTACAAGATGTATACTCTCATTTTTTTCTCTCCTTATTTCATCTAGAAGTTATCAAGATCTTTCTGCGTCACGAGTGGCTCACGAAGGATGTAGTATAACAACATTTAAACCATATTTATTATAGAAATATATTGCGTACTGACTTCTAATTATATCTTTAAATGCTGACAAATGTTCTTCGTTGTCTTTATCCATTTATAGTTGTTATACTATGAATTATGAAACAATAAAACATTGTTTGAAATGTAAGACTTGAATGAATTAGTGTTGTACACGAGACTCCAGGAATTTATCGTCTTGTCTAGAATTTAAAAAGTTATTCTCGTCTCATTTTTGACAATGAAATGACAAATGTCTCGTCTCGTGAACAACACTAATTAAAAATAGAGACAAGAAAGAAATTTTGTCATAGCTTAAAGGCATAATCCCGGTATTCCTAATGAAAGTGACAGTAAGTTTGATAAAGCACAATCAGAACAGTCGGCTGTAGAATTCTCGGTTCAGGAATAGTCGTTCTTTCGGAAAAAAATGTTCCGGGGGTCACATACAATATTCCGGGGGAGCACTGCTGGTACTATTTTATTTATTGTTATATTATAGACGTATTATTTTAGTCTCGCCCGGGGGGCACTCTCAGAGCTCCGGGGGGCATTGCCCCCAAAATAACGTCTCGAAGAAACACTGATCAGGAAGCCCCGATTACAAGCTGAAAACGTAAACTGTCCTCCTTTGCCTGTCGCTTAGAGTGGCAAATCTAGCCCGGGGCCAGGGAGTCCTAGGCCCCCAAGTTTTTTGAATGACAAAAATAATTGAAGCTATTATTTATATATTTTTGAAATTTTATAGTAAGTGTTGCCTTTTATTCTTTATTGGACACTTCTGGGGTAACATTAATACTGGTGAACTGTATATTTATTTTCTCCAACAATTTCTAACTTGAATATTATTCATAATTTATGCCTAAAATTTACTAATTGCTACTCCAACAATTTCTAACTTGAATATTATCTATAATTTATGCCTAAAATTTATTAATTGCTAATTCATACTTCATGTCTAACTGTAATTGGTGGAACAAATGATTCATCTTCTATTCCTAGTTCCTGTTAACAAAATTCGTAAATTTTGATCCCAGGTCGCGCCCTGTGGACTTTGTGGTGGACAAACACCGTGCTCGTGGGTTTCCTCGGAGTTCTCCAGTTTCCTCCCACTTTCTTCATTCCATCATTTCATTCATTTCTCATCATCACCATCTCCTTTAGCCTAACCGGCATAACCGAGGGACATAAAATTTAAATATTTGATTTCATAAATTCGTAAATGGATTTCAAATTAAAAAATGATGTGCCTAACCTCGTGATATACTTATCATAGTCTGGGTTTCAGCTGCTCCCCCCCCCCCCCAACAGATTTTACCTTCTAGCTTCGCCACTGGTCGCTTATCTGTAACTTAATTCTTGAAAAAAGACTACCCCAAACTCACAATTACCCAATCTAATTTTTAATGCTAAAATTTTTCACTTTCGTTAAACAATAACTTTGTGTGTGTTAATGAATTTTGGGCTTTATTCTATTGTTTCAATGATACAATCGTAACTGGGAAAGAGAATGTATATTTTGTTTCGTGGCAACCTTGAATGAGCGGCCCACCTTCTTTTGTCGAAGGGCTGAATCCGATTTGCAGGCAGCCGCGAAAGAAACCAAGAGGCATAGCTCCGTGTTCCGAAATAATAGTCGAAGATGATAGGCTTTTGGACAGCAAAATACAGGCTTCGTCAAACGGCTGCGGGGAATACATATATACATGATTTAAATTTGCAAGGAGGAGTCGGCAAGTCAAACATCATGGATAGAAGATGGCGTCTACTTTATTATGATTCTTTTTTTTATTATTATTATTGCTCTCGTTTCATCTTCCTCTTTTCTTTATTGGTTCTATCTTTAGCTGCTGCATGTTTTTATGTACGGTACAGATGGCTTCCAAAGAAAGATTCTACGTTCATTCAAACGGAAAAAGAGAAGAAAGAAAAAAGTGAATTTAAATTGTATTCTGCATACAATAAAAGTTTCGGAAATTACAATCTAACGAATATTCATTTTTCTTTTTTGTCTCTGCTTGGTATTTATATCAAACCTTTTAATTTTCCCAAAGAGATTGTTTGTATATTTATATATGATCTTAGATTCTTCGTTGTGTAATGCACATGAACATAATATGTTGACTGGAAATTTTATATTAGTATATTTACGTTACAGTGAAGCGTCAGGTCTCGGTTTTGTTTCTTTATATTACACAGAATGTTTTTAGTTTATGTTCGTGTGTTACCTACTTTTCAAGTTTATTTATTATTGTACAATTTATTGCGAACATGGGGACCAAATGCTGCTATAGACTTTCGAAAGGGGTTCTGTTCTTCGAAATTCATGTCAAAAACACATTAGATTTGTTTAGTTACACACTACAATTCAATACGTAATATATCTACTGCATGCGACAAATACTGGAAAAGAAATGGGAATACCATATCTCGGTACAACAACTATTTATTGATTTTGGAAAAGCCTACGACTCAGTTAGGAAGGAAACATTGGATGATATTCTTACAAAATTTAAAATACCGAAAAATCTAGTTAGATTAAGTGTGTTTAAATGAATTGCAAAGTAAAACCCAAGTAGGAAAATTCTGGCCCACTAGCTTTGACGTCGAGAATGGTCTGAAACAAGGAGATGCATTGTCGCCTTTATTATTTTTGTTGTGATCACTTTGATAACTTGAGCCTTGATTATTCAGAAAAAAAAAAAAAACTCGATAACTCAAATTTTTATGTATTCCCTTCAGCTTTCCAGTGGTCACCAGTTATCGAGATTCCACTGTATTTGTTACTTAGTTTGGATTATTTTGCCTACTGAAAACGATTTTATGTATAAATTATGCTGTGTGATGTGTAAGTGATGGATTATATCACCGAAGATCTAATTTACTAATGGAAATTTCGATCGAATATTTCGAATGGTGGGTGGGGGACATCTTTCTAACCTTTTGTTTATTTCTGAAAACAGAAATAATATTTTCTTTTAAGGCTAAAAAATTTCATATATATAGAAGGTAACGTATTGTTCTTATGTAGAAACTTAAAAAAAAAAAAATGAAACCAAATCCTATGAAGTGCTGTCCGCGCCTGTCATACGTCGTTTTAGTTTAATGTAGTGCTGTCCATGAGATGACAAGTGCTTTTTAAATTCTAGGCAAGATGAGAAAAATGACAAGTCTCGTCTCGTTTTCGAGATGAGACTAGAAATTACACAAGACTTGCGAATAACACTACTTCACTCAACTTTTAAATCTGAAACTTTGCTTTAGTGTTACATCAGTGTTCGAAGTGGGAAAAAAGCAGATTCGGTATGTTTTATTTCGGTTTTGACTCGATATGCCAGTCATCCAAATGTTGAAATACAGTGAGGGTATGTTGCCTAAAAGGTTGTATTTCTATTTACATAATGACTAAGAACCATTGGAGAGTTTCTCTGTAGTTAGGGGGGGGGGGCATGGAGAGACTTTAATGTCCCGACAACAATTCTGAAAAATAAAAAAAAAAATCCCCCTTACGTTGTATTATAGAGAATTATACACGAAAATGCTCAAAATCCTACTTTTTATATTAATTTCCTCTAAGAAAACTGCCGGACCCCCTACTCGACTGAGAGGTATTCCAAACCCCAGGAAGATCCGCCCCTCTCAGCAGACAACTCGTAAATCAGCTCATGCTCAAAACACGACATTTATATGAATTAAGACAAGAAGACACACACATGCATACGAAAGAAACAATTTAGTATGGCACATCAAAATATAAACTAGATGAACTTCTTTAAGGATACCTCATTTTAAATACAAAAAATAACAAAAACGTCGGTGTTGTCAAGTTAGAAATTACTTCTACATAAGAAATAAAATAGTTTTGCGCTCAAAGCTATGCGTCAATAACTGTGTATAAAATTGGATTTATTAAAGGTATTTAGCATCTACTCTCCAGTAACGGTATGTCTTGATCACAGAAAAAACAGAGATGGTATGCCTTCATCACGGAAAAACCAAAGGCGGTATGGCATACCACAGCATACCGTCTGACTTCGACCACTGTATTACATGATTCACAGTATTTTAAAAAAAAACTATAAATTGATAAAGAGATTCTACGAACACAATGAAGAAGATTTATCAATATTCGAAGATACATAAGTCATGACACAATATATTTTGATAATATACCTAAATATCTTTAAAACGTTGTTACGTCACACCCTTTGTGGATTCTCGTGAAGTGAAAGGGCTCTGGTAACTTCTAAATGAAATTAAGAAGAAAAAAAAGAAGGCATAAAATTCTTACATAAATTTATAATTCATATATAAATTTACAAACATTTTCTTCTCCACGTTTATCGACAACGAAATATTCCGTAGATGATTGTGCCTTCGAACGCTGCGGACCCTCGAACATTAGTAAACTTTTTCAAAACTTTTATGAGTAATCTTTTGCTTTTATATTAATATTGTGATATTATTTATAGGTTAGAACAGTGACGTGCAATTTTTTTTTTTAGGACGGAGCCAAGGAACTAAGAAAATAACTTTAGGTGGGCCAATGTATTTTTTTTTTAAATAAGAATGGTACAAATTGAAGCAGTTGACTCCCACAGAAAAGAGAACATTGCCCCATTTTACTTTTTAAAAATCTTAACTAGTTTTAGAGCTCTCTAAAGGTCCTATTCTTTTAATTCGTCAGATTAAGAACCATATTAGGATAGAATCTGTCAGGGAGCTGCCTGTTGCCTGCGGACCTTGTTTACTTATCACTGTGTTTGAAGATAAGCTGGTACTTCATAAAACAACAATGTCATATATATTTTTCACTTATTAATACGTGGGGTACCAGTTTAATCTAACAGGGTGTGTCCTATTTTTGACAGTCACCTATGACTTTACGTTTATGCTGGGCGACTAGGATTTCCAGGAGTTTTTATGTTTCCTCCTACATTGTAATTCCATAAATTCTTTCATACTCATTTGCTTTCATCACGGTGACTGAATGGTACAACACTTGTCCCTGGTGCGTGGGGACCCTGGTTCGATCCCCGGATAAATAAGTTTATAGTCGACAACATCGTGTCCGTGTGTCTAACGGGTTGATTGTATTTTTCAAATGAATATTTCATTAACAACCTTATCATACCATATTTGTCCTTTTTTAAAAAAATCCAGAAGAGGTAGTTTATTCTTGTGTATAAGTTATTTTCGTACAATTTTCTCAAAAATTGATTCAGACGACTTTACTTTACCTACTTTTCTAAAGTGTGAGCAAAAGAATTTGCCCGATCTTAAAAAAGACAATTCCCTAAAGATGTTAAAAACGCAGTATTTTTTAGATGGAAATTTTTCCACATAAATAGTTAGCCCTTAAAAAAAGGAAATTTCCATTATTTTTAGCTTTTAAGGATTTTCTTGTTCAGTATTGTTTACAATATTCAGTACTTGTTAGCTATGGCTATGTTGATTGCTTTTCAAACTAGCATGTATTACATTGCATGCTAGCAAGTGTAAGTTATGTAATCCAACATATTGCAATATGTAATCCAACATATTGTCATTTGGGTTGCATAGCCACGTCATTACTAACTCAGAGCTGTGTACGTTGTCATACATTTTATGGGTTGGCTAAATTCAAATTACCAGGAAAGGAAAAAAAAGCACCATAGTCCAAGAAACACGTACAGAATCTGTATAAAATGTCGGTATCATATCATATTATGTGCAGTGTGAGTATTACGTTGTTTTGGTATAAAATATCGCTTCTATCTTGTTTTCTGTTTGGGAAACATTTTACTGTCAGCTTCGGATAGCCTATTACAACCCAATACCAGTTTAGTTTACAAAACTAAAGGCATAACTAGCATTTTGGTTATGATGTTAGTTTTAATTAGTAGTGAAAATTCATTAAGCACATAATTTCTTCTATTTTACTGTTATATTGTGTCAACGTGTTTGAAATAAGAAAGTTGTGGATAGTGTTTTCGACTTTTCTCCCAATCGAATTTGAACGACTTCAATAAATGCTTAAACATGTAGCATTCATTTGTAAATTATTAATTTTGTTCTACGAAATCGAAAAATTAAATTTTCAGAATAATCGCTGCTAACACTATATTTTTTATGGTCTTTCAATACAAATTGCCGTTGAACAGGTATAAAAATAGTTCGCTGAAATTAGAAAACTAATTGAATCCACTGATTTCTTTGATTTTTTAAATTTTTGAATCAAAAGATCCAATATATTTCAATCAAAAATTTTCTTGTAGACCTTATAACTGGAGAACTAGATACAGTGTAGCCAAACCCAAACTATCACTTAACTCAGTATGATGTACTTATTCCGTAGAAAAAACGAAAACTCGATTTAGGGGCCGTTCCAAAATTTTGTGGCCCCTGATCCAAAAAAATCCAATATATTTCAATCCAAAATTTTCTTGTAAACTTTATATCTGGAGAACTACATATAGTGTAACCGAATCCAAACTATCACTTAAGTTCGTATGATGCGTTTATTCCGTAGAAAATACGAAAACTGGATATAGAGACCGTTCAAAAATTTTGTGGCCCCTGATCCAAAAAGTAATTATTGGCCAAGATCGCAAACTTTTGATGCATTTTTTGGATCATTCCAAAAATTCTTGTTTCTTTCCTAATTAGTAACCGATTTTTTAATTTTTTTTTTCCATTTTCCCCCACAGAACACAATATTCTTTTCTGTGTGTGTGTGATGTATCCGAAAAAGAATGGTGGAACAATATTGTTATTTCTTTCTGCATCAAAATTGAAACGTTAAAAAAAAAAAAAAAAAAAAACTCCAAAATTTTGCAGGCAAAAGAGCAATGCAAAAAAATTCGTTTCCGCTCTCGTTTCCACCTTTCCTATTCTCTGCTGTCTAAATGGTCAAACCAACGCTAAGGTAAGACCGTCTACGTTGGGTTAAGTGAATCTGCGTTAGGCCAGAACGGTGCAGACGAAACAATATTGGTAGAGATGAAATAACGTGATCGTGTTTGATGCAAAATTTTATGAATATTTTTTTTTTTTTGAAGAAAAAAATGTATGTTTCATATCGGCGAAATTGACAACAAAACGTATAATCTGATTTTCAGCTTCTTTTGAACTTTTTTTGAGTATTCATGCTTTTATGTTCTCCCTCCTACTTGTTCTGGGAAGAAAAAATATGAGAACTGTTATATCCAGAGTATTATGATTGGCTTATAGTGCTACTGACTCCATTATTAAGGTCTTTTTTTCTCCTCTTCTTCCAGAAAAAAAAGTCTTTAGGCGGCCACCGACCGGAGAAACTTTGCGTGGTTAGCTATCATTAGCAAAATTAGTGAACTTCCACGCATGCGCTCTCGTCACCACAAAAGCTAGGGTTCGTGTTCAGGGAAGGTGTGCGTCCAGGCGTGGATTCAAGTTATTATAATGATAACGTTGTTTTAAGGGAGGGGGAAGTCTTTTGTTTTGGTGGGAAATCGAAATATGGCGCCCATAACAGTTTATTTTATATGCACATAATACCCACATTTTATACAGCTTTAACTTCTGTAGCTTTAAACGCATTCACTCACACTTTCATCAAATGGTAATCGACCAACACCTGTACGTTCACGAGATGTCCGTCTTTTTTCTTATCAAATAAATTATTTATCTACTTCACGCACTATTTTACTTCTTTACTATGTACACATTGCACTGTAAAAATAAACTCATGGGTTTTATGAGTAGTTGTATTTTTATATACAAGATTTCTGGTTTAATTAATACAAAACATCATATCTCCTGGATAAATATCTTTATTGTGATATAGATATCACCCTGTACACATAATACATTGCAATATCAGAAGAGTGCATAAATTATGACTCCTTAAATCACGATTCCCAGTGTTTTTTTTTTTTTTTTATCTTTTGTCTTACTTTGTGCTACCACAATCTACCTTGGATTTGAGATATCCAAGATTCTGTTTTTCAACTGTGGGGGAATTATTCAAAAATTATTTTACCTCATATTGTTTTAGTTATTTAAAATCTGTATGGCATAATATTTTAGTAGCCTGTACCGCGTCCCTTTTGCTAGTATTCCATTTTCTCCAGATTAGAAACCAGAAGTAACTCTATGGTCTATGAAACCCGGAGGTTCAATGCCGCGTTCACACAAAAGCTCTCCGTTGACTTCTATCCTTAACCAACTGGATCCAATTTCTAGTTTGTACTCCTATTTCTGCGAAATCCATTTTAATATTGTTCTCGTTTCTTTTCTTCCTAGGTCTTCCTAATGGTCGTTTTCCGAATGGATTTCCAGGTAAACTAAAACTTTGAAAGCGCCCCTACTTTCTTCCATTCTGGCTACATGACCACTTGAGCCTCCTAGACTTGATGGCCCAAACAATGTTTGGTAAGATTGGAAACCAGTGTTAGATTAATGTATTAGGGTGCTGTATAGCAAAATAATTAATCTTAGAATAGTTGCAAGCAATTGCTAAGTTTCTGTTTAGAAATTATAACTTTTTAAATTACTATGTCGACCTTATTTAAGAATAATCTGTGGCGGGCTGCGAGTTGCTCCATAAATGATATTTCTGTTTTCCCTCAGCAAGCGCGGTGCAAAGATATCCCGACATGTCATGATACTCAAAACTCGTGCTGATAACTCTGAAAAAAAAATATTGAAAAAAAAGTAAAGACCATCGTATTATTGAAACCACCAATATGGAGAATCTGCTCTACTTATAACAAAATATGTATTGAACACAAAGAATGTAATATGAACTCTTTGTTTAAGAAAAGTATTGTAAATTTATTTTGTAATACACCGACACTCTAATTAGGCTTATGCCTGTTATGTTGGTGACAATTAAATTAATAAATAATAAATAAAATAAATGATGGTATGTATAAAATTAGTTAATTTCTCTATTGAGACCCAGCTACAGTCGTTATCTACTGTATTATTATTATTATTATTATTATTATTATTATTATTATTATTATTATTATTAATAATAATAATAATAATAATAATAATAATAATAATAATAATAATAATAATAATAATAATAATAATTTTTTCAGGCCTCTTCCAAAGACTTTCACACATTTTCATGTCTTATGCAAGGAATGGGCTTAGAAGACTTGCTCTTACTACATGATGCGCTAAAATTAGCAGAAAGCAGTATGTTATAAGAATTTTAAAGCATCAACATCTGAACATGAACGTGTTTCGAGCACTGACTTTATTCAATAAGGATATTACCTCTTTAATATCTAGTTTAGAAAAATTGCAAACCCCTTTTTTGGTGGGGGTTATTGGGTGCACATTGAAGAAAAAAGGCAAACCTTAAACCATGAACACGGAGAACGGATAAAGTAAGTTTCATGAATGGAAAAACCAGTGGCGGATCTAGAAGGTAAAAATTGGGGGAGGGCAGCCAGATCCTAGACTATAATAGGTATATCATATGAGTTTACTATAAACTTCCAAAAATATAAAAAAAAAGCTTCAATTATTCTTGTCACTCAAAAAGCTGCGGAAGCCTAGATCCCTTAGCCCAGGGCTAGATTCGCTACTATTTAAAAAAACAAAAACAAAGAAATAGGAAGTGTTAGAAATAGCAAGAGAGTATACTAAAGATCATAAAAAAAAAGAAAAAGTAAATTGGTTAATGGTCTGTTTGAGAAGACAATTTTATTTTAAGAAATATGATAGAAGGAATGATGGAAGATAAACGATGGAGAAGAGAAGAAGACTACTTGAACGATATTAAATAAATTCTAAACGAAGAGATGAGCGAACAATAGTTTGTAAGTTTGTGAGACTTGTAGTAGTCGTATACTTTCTTTCCTGTTTGGTGTTTGTAAGCCAAACGGGGCTGAGCCACAGCAGGAGGTCGTTTGAAGGACGTTGCTCATTTGGTATGCACAGACATCGTTTGCTTCTTGTTGTTAGACAAATGTCGGCTGATAAACACTTACCTTCGTCGACGAAGAACGAGAGCTTAACTTTTAAATTTATCGGACAACGAATATTTTAATTAACAGTCAATGATATCCTATACGAATATAGAAGATCCAATCACAATTATTTCAGCCTTGATAAAACATTTGTGACAGTTACTGTACAACAAATTGTAAAACATTTTAGTTATTCGACATTCACAGCATATAAAATACATGTCCAGCTATTACACAAATATTAAGCAACAATTTTCGGTAGTACAATATTACATCCATCTCTTCAGCAACTCGGATCATGTTTGCTTATAATTCTGCGGTTCCTATAGGTTATTCTCTCAACCGCACGCCGGCTCAGTGGTGCAGGGGTTCTTGGTTCGATCCCAGGTCAAGTAAGTTTGTGGTGGACAACACCGTTTTCGTGGGTTTTCTCAGAGTACCTCAGTTTCCTTCCACATTCTCATTCCACCAATTCTTCCACCGTCATTCATTTGCCTTAATAATTGTCTCCCTTAGCCTAAAGGATATAATCGTGGGACGTTAAACCGAAAGATTTCATTTTTTCTATCCTTAACGAAGACATGTGATCTGTTAACTATAGGGATGCGCACGAGACGAGTCGAGACAGGATTTTCCTGACAAAATTCGAGTCGAGACACGGTTCTTCCAATAGAGAAATATACATTTTTCGAGTCGAGACATCACTTTTACTGCACACTTTCGAGACGAGACAGCGACAAATCTTGTTCCGTGCGCATCCCTAGTTAACTAATTAGAAAAAATGAAATGAAATCTTTTAGTTTAATTCCTACGATTATGTCCTTTAGCTTAAAGAAGACAATGATTAAAACAAATGAATGATGATGGAAAAATTGGTGGAATGAGAAAGTGGAAGGAAACTGAAGTACCCTGAGAAAACCCACGAAAACGATGTTGTCCACCATAAGCTTACTTGACGGGGATTGAACCAGGGACCCCATGCATTAGAGATAGGCGCTCCACTACTGAGTCAGCATGACCCCGAGGTAAAAGTGGGGTATAACTAGGGATGTAATGGGGCATATATGGTGTATACCCACCTAATATTTTCAGAGGACAATGGAGTTAGGCATATGCTATATTTTCTTAAAGCAATCGAGGATATATCTGCCAAAAACTCTAGTGTTACATAACCAGGTAAAATCAATCATACCTCTACCAACATTTATTACATTTTGATTCAATGTGGTTATTTATAGAAAGTCTTTTTAATTTCGTTACCTGGGGTCAAAATCGCCCAAAAATAAGGATTTGAATTTACTTTATGCTTCATCATAAATATCGTTTTTTTTTTTAAAAAAAGTACATTTTTCATGGGACATATTTTCTTACGTTTTAGAATTTTGCAATAATTTCATGAATTGAAATGAGTCAGAAGAAAGGAAAGAACTAGTCCTAATACTCCTAGTAAACACTGGAAATCACCCTATTTTCATGAAACATGACGTGTGTTTTGAGACTTCACAAACGGTCCTATTATTTGGGATTGAACTTACGTACAAGATACCATTCAGCCACAAGATGAACAATATTTCAGCGTAATCTTCGTTAAAAAGAAGAACCATTGGTTTACTTTGAGATTTAATTTCTATTAATTGGTATTAAAATCCATCAAGGATACTCAATCCTTCGCTTCTACAGTGCACGGTGGTGTTACAATACATAGGGCAATATATAATATAATATAGTCAACACATTTATTAGGATCACCCAATAGAACTTGAAATATTAGTACATCCATCCGTTACTCCACAAGATAACTCTTGAAAGAAAATGTATTTTTGAATTATTATTTTTTGAATACATAGCTAGAGTGGTTATCTCAGCGAGTTCGTTAATGGAATAAATCTGTTAATAACTTAAGAGCTTGCTTTACTGAAAATTATACAAAATTTACCATTTTTCTTTTGCTTGTTTATTCATAAGTGAAAGAGGATAATGAAACGCAACTTACCACAATCATAGATAATGTTATTTTACAACAGAAAATATGAACCTGAAGAATTTTCAGTGTTTCCATACATAGAAATTACAGTGTTGCAAGAATAACATTTTCCCCAAAATCTAAGTGGCAGTGACTAGAGGAACGAACTCAACTATATTTGATTACGTATCATATTGTCTTGGTATCCTGTGAACTACTTTTTAATATTATTATTTAATTGTGATAACTGTACCTTAAAACTATTTTGTTTATTACAAACTAAATACAACTATTATTTAAAAAGTAGTTCACAGGATACCAAGACAGCATGATACGTAATCAAATACAGTTGAGTTCGTTCCTCTAGTCACTGCCACTTAGATTTTGGGGGAAATGTTATTCTGGTAACACTGTAATTTCTAAGGATGCGAACATTGAAAATTTTTCAGGTTCCTATTTTCTGTTGTAGAATAACATTATCTATGATTGTGTTAAGTTGCATTTCATTATCCTCTTTCACTTATGAATAAACAAGCAAAAGAAAAATTGTATTTTTATTATTTCTTTTAGTAAGGCAGGCCTTTAACGGGTAACAGCTACTTACGTCTATGGACCATTAATTCACCTTATAACTTGGGCTTGAACCCAGGAGTGTCATTTCAGGTTTTGTTTTAGTGATGTTCGGGATATTCGCCACCGAAATAAGGGAAGTTCATTTTTTGTATTAGTGTATTACCATACTATTGGTTTACCATTTGGAGACTGTATTTCTCAAATTCAGGGTGGGCAATTGCTCTTTCTTGGTAGCCATAAATGATGCCCCTGGACAATGGCGGATCAAGAAGGTAAAAATTGGTGGTGGGAGGCAACCAGAACCCAGTCTATGATAGGTATATCATGAGTTTACTATAAACTTTCAAAATTTTGTAAATAATAGCTTAAATTATTTTTGTCACTCAAAAAACTTTGGGGTTTAGACCCCCGGGACAGATCTGCCACTGTCCCTAGATCGAATCAAGGTCCTCTGCCACCAGAGATGAATGCTTTACTATTGAGCAACGTACTCGCTATTATTATTATTATTATTATTATTATTATTATTATTATTATTATTATTATTATTATTATTATTATTATTAAAATAAACGCAAAACATATTCCATTGTTAATTAAAACTGAAGATAAGCTGAAAACCAGTTGTGGTTTCCGTTCCCTTACTCTTAGTACCAGCCGAAAGATTTCTCTTTAAGATGTAAGAATATGATACCGTATGTAGATGTATGTAATCTGTCAGTTTACGCGACATGAGAAGCCCTGACATGTGTGGATATGGGATATTGTATGGTTTCGCATACGTATAGATGGCAGTCTGTTTCATTGTTAGTTTATCCCTGCCTCCCACGTGCTAAACAGAATCATCAGGTGTAACAAATTAACACTGACCTTGCCTTCTTATTAGCAAATTGTCATGATAGCGTTTTCAAAATGACTCTTTTTTTTAAAAAAAAAAAAAATAAACAAATTGATAAATAAATTGTTAGGCAGGATAAATTACGCAAAACACGTTTGGCATGATTCTATTTGTAATAGAGCTTATGTATACTGTATCTCTGAGGTTTGTTCTTGGTATCCACTTAATCAACAATTTATTATTATGAACGGTTCTTTATTTATTACTCTACAGTTTTATTTATTTAAAACAGGTTTCTTGTTTCAAAATTTACTCTTTTCATCAGTGGCGGACCTAGAAGGTAAGCACTGGTGGGTGGGACAGTCAGAACCCGAACTACGATAGGTAAACGAGTTTATTATAAACTTTTAAAAATAGTCTATATAAATAGCTAACATTATTTTTGTCATAAAAAAAAATGGGGGCCTAGGCCTCCTGGCTCTGGCATAGATCCGCCACTGCTTTTCCTCACTCTCGAGCGATATCTCTTTGGTTTTCCACACAAAACACGTTGCTGAATTACACTAAAATTAAATCAATGTTTGGATACTTTTTTACAAACGACATTTTGTCATTCTTTAACTTGTCCATGTCCGTTTTTTGTGATTCTTGTCCATGTCCACATTGACTTGACCTCTTTACCCTAAAACAGCGTTTCTCAACCTTTTTCACTTTGGGGCATACCAAAGTACGTTTCAAACTTTCCTGACATTCCTGCATGTGACTTTTTCCTAGATGCAAAAAAGCAAACATTCAAAAATAGTCGCTGTTGAAAGGTACGTTAAACTCAAAATCAACTTCAACTCAACAAAATTACATAAATTACATTTCTTTTATTATGGAACAACTATGAGATACAAATCTCACAAGTAAATTACGTAAGACTCTTAAATAAAAACATATTAACATAAAAAAAACAGCGCCGTGGCTTAGATTCTTTTCTAGGGGGGGGGGGGGTAAGCATTAATACGCGTATTTGGGCCCCCTAGAAAAAGTTGTCGTTTAATTCTTGGGACCCTCTTTCCACCTTTCTTTTACTCTTTATGGGCTCTCGGAGCCTGTGGGTCCTCCCGCACGGCAAGGTCTGCGGAGCCGTTAGTTACGCTTCTGGGCCCGTTCCTTACACAACTAATTAATTAAGGGGACAATATTGACAAATCTCAAAGTCATACGAAAAAAAAAAAAATACTATTTCCAGGGCCTCTAATAGTAGACATTTTTGTACTGAAATGGGACCACGACTCATTTTTGTTGCATTTACCTTTTGTGTGCTGTTTTGTTTATATAATGTAGTGAATCTGTTTCATGCTTCATTCATAATTTCATGTTCGTATCGTGTACGGAGTAAGAAAATTTTGTCTAAAAAATGGGCCCCCTCGAACGGCGGGGAGCTTCCCTGGAGGGGCAGTTGCTCCCCCTGCCCTCCCCATGAGTTACGGCCCTGAAGAAACTTATGGCTCTTAAGCAGGAATATGAGAAAGAATGTTATCATCAGAAATATAAGAAGACATCAAACTTAAAACTTTTGAGATATTGTTCCTGACGATTTTTGTGAAGCATATCTATGCGTGGACAAACTCTTTGATAGATGCACTCTCATGCCCAGTGTTTCATGAACAGCGTTGAAAACAAAGCTGTTCAGCTTTAAACTTGGAAGACAAGTGTGAAATAAAGTCGAGTGGCGATAAATTTTTATTTTGTTGTAAAGCTAATTTCTTTGCGGAAGATATTAGAAGACACCAAAAATCTCACGACACACCAATGTGTTGCTACAAAGAGATTGAGAAACGCTGGGCTAAAGGAAGATAGAGATGTTAGATTATATATATATATATATATATATATATATATATATATATATATATATATATATATATATATATATATGAGTGAATCCAAGGGGGAGCTATGGCCCCCCTTGACGCTCAGGTATACATGGGATAAAATGAGCTTCAATCCTGCTTTACACTGGATAAAAAGCTGCAAACTATGGTTTAGCCCCTCCCTTGATCATATCTTGGATCCTCTACTAAATATATATATATATATATATATATATATATATATATATATATATATATATATATATATATATATATATATATATATGGTATGCAATGTATGCAATTTTCGGCTGTCTCGGTATGCAACTCTAGGCAGTAGTTTTTCAGATTAGCCGTACTAGTACACATAATGAAATATGAATTTAAATTTTCTTTGAATAACGTTCAATATTGACTACTAACCTTTATATGAGAAAAAACTTCGAAGACTAAGGGAAATATTCAACGAAATCATCATGTCACGCGTTAACCAACTTTCTTACAGTAAATAAATAATCAATTACATAACTAGGTCTTGCATAGAACGATATCATATATTTGAACATTAGATTTTAATAGTAACTTCTTTCGACTATTTAGCTAAAACTCTATGTCTACAATAATTCTAAACATCACATACATAAAACGTAATTGTTATAGAAACGCAAAGAAATATATAAAAAAGTAGATCTAAGGTTGGAACAGAGGAAATATTCAGTGCAGGTGTCTTGCAATTGGTTGAACGGAATTTCTCCCGTCAACCAATAAGCGTGCGCGAGAAACTTATGCTCGCGGCTTATTGAATGTAAAAACGAAGGCTTACTGGTTCTTGGAGGTATTCCACCACAACTGAACGGGGGCTATATAATTATGACTTTTATATTTATTTTTTAATACACATACAGTTTTTTTTTTATTTTGATCATTTTTGTTTTTTTATGTATTCTTTTGGTTTCTGTCCGGTGGGAGAGTTCCTTTTGCTCTTTTCCCTCCCCTTTTAGTCTACGTTCATTCCTTTCTTATTTTCAGTTTTGTTCCGCAGATGTAAATTGCTTGTAAATGACAAATATGAGCTTGCGGAACAAAAGTCCTGTTTCCGTTCCAAAACCCTTTCTTCTCTCCCCTCCTCCCCCCATCTAGCCTTTAACAACAATACTTGGATTATAATGACCATCGCGAAATGGGAACAACAATTGTTCACCTCGAATAATTCAGTCAGAGGGCGTTCTCATCGCTTTCATTCTTCCATTCAAAGCCATTTTTGGCCTTCTACGCCAGTGATTCTCAAACTATGAGTCGGTACACAATGATAGATCGCGAAGTTCTTGTGTCCGACTGAACTGCTACATATAGCTTAGTTATACTTCCAATTTTTTTATATAAAAAAGAAATTACTACTTTAAAGATATACTTTTTAAAAAAATATTTTTTGTTACTTCATGTTTCAGGAAGTACATCTTTCATGAGAAAACGATAATAGTATACTGTACATATTATGTGCTTCCAGTAACGTAGCCTCTATGAAGAATTGCATCAAATGAAATATTTCCATTTAACGTCCCACGATTATGCTTTTTAGGTTAAGGAAGAGATGATTAAAGCAAGTGAATGATGATGAAAGAATTGGTGGAATGAGAAAGTGGGAGGAAACGGGAGTATCCTGAGAAAACGCACGGATACGATGTTGTCCACCACAAACTTACTTGGCCGGAGGCAGGGGCGTACGCAGGAAGTGGGACCTGGGGGTCCGTACCCCCTGAAATTTCGACTTTTTTGTAAATGTAGTCTATTTTTAGGGGCAATTTTATAAAATTTTCATATAATTTTGCCTTAAATTGTATTTTGACCCCCCCGAAACACTTTAGACCCCTCCCGAAATAAATTCCTGCGTAATTCCCTGGCCGGAGGTCAAACCAGGGTCCCCACGCACCGGACGTACGACTCTACCACTGTCCCACCGTGCTCCCCAAGAATTGCATCAAGAGGGGAGGGGCTGTCTCATTCAATTTTATATCCTTTCAGGACTCACGTGATTTTTGTATATAGAAACACATTGGCTAATATATACTAGTATATATATTACTATATATATTAGTATAGTAAATGTTTATTTCTACACTCTCTTGCTCATGGGTTTTAAAACCATAAAATGCCTCTTGTGTACGGGGACGGCTCTAGGTATTTTGACATCCTGGGTGAATAGTAGTTCGGCGTCCCCTGTGATATTTCGGTGCTCCCTAATTTAGCGATATTAACCTTCTTAGTTTAGATATTAACCTCTATCTGAAAAATAAAATAAAAAAATACCCTCCTCATCTGAGTATAAGTTAATGTCATCTCGAAGCTTCCTACTATATTTGGTAAGTTACTTTAATTCTTTTAGGTAGCTTGTTAAATTAATTGTTCACTCCGGCAATGTTACGACCTCTGAAAAAAAAAATCATCCTCCGCACTGTCCTAGGCAGCTGCCTAGTTCGCCTATATGGATAAGTCAGGATTGCCTGTGTAGGCCACTTTGTGATTCAAATTACAGTATCAGTTTTACAGTCTTAACATTCAAGATAAGTCTCTCATCTGCCTACTGAACGTTTAACTCAATTCTGAAGCTGGGGCCGCGGTGTCTCAGTGGTAGAGCGTTCACCTCTGGTGCTTGGGGTCACGGGTTCGATCCCAGCCCCCGCCAAGTGAACTTTGTGGTGGACAAACACCGTGTGCGTGGGTTTTCTCGGGGTTCTCCCGTTTCCTCCCACTTTCTTCATTCCACCATTTCATTCATTTCTCATAATCACCGTCTTCTTTAGCCTAACCGGCATAGCGTGGGACGTAAAACTCAAAGATTTCATTTTCATTTCAATTCTGAATCTCTCATTGAACTTAATGCTTTCTGTTTTGAAGTATTCATCCATCAAGTAAAGAATACTTAATTTAATTTGAGGTAAAATGCTATATTTAAGTCTAGCCTTGATAAAATTTGTCTTCTTAATGAGTTTGGTTTATCAGAAAACAAAGCAAACTCATTCCCGTGGTTTACTTTGTGAACACTCCTAAACGTTTTTAAAGGCGTTTTAACGATAATTAAATCGGGGTGGAAGAGAGAGTCTCAGAAACGAATAGATTCTGGTAATCATAACGTATCTTTGATGTAATTAATGGAAGAGTGTTCTGGAATTTCAGAAATAATTTGAACATCTCATCTTCCTTCTCTGTTCGATTTGGTGAATCAAGGTACATTCATCTCCAAAATTATTGTCGCATATCTATAAATCTGGTGTAGGAATATAATTTGATAACGAATTCGTCCGGTATTTCTTATAATGTTAGTTGTGTATAATCGGCAAAGATATGTATAGACAAATTTCATGTCAAAAGAGCAGTAAATAAGAATAATAAAACAAAAATAAAACTTTTTGTCCATTTAGCAACATTTTGTTTTACTCATTCTAATTTTCGTATTTATAATTCTTTTCCTATGACATTTACCACAAATATACATTTCCCGATTATATACATAGTATCAGTATTAAAAGTACCTTGCAAAATCATTATCAAATTATATTCTTACAAGAAAACAGTTATGAATATCCGACAATCATTTTGGATATAAGTGTACGGTTCTTAGATTTAAGTGAACACCAATCAGAAGTAGATTTAATGCATTTTCAGAATTGCTTCTTAATTAATTATCATTCACCACAACCTGGCTACCAAATACTGAGGGAAAGGGAATTTCTCCACTTCACATTTTTAGAAGAAAATTCCCTCGCTAATAGCTTATTGGGGGAGGGTTAATAAAGTCACTATTGTCAGAGCTATAAAAATTAATTACTGTAATTTGGGAGGGGGGAATGGTGGCTCAGCGGTAGAGCGCTTATCTTTGGTGCGTGTGTTCCCTGGTTCGATCCAAGGCGAAGTTAGTTTGTGTTGGACGACATCGTTTTCGTGGGTTTTTTTATGGATACCCCCGTTTCCTCCCACTTTCTCATTCCACCAATTTTTCCATCATCAGACACTTGGCTTAATCATCATCTCCCTTAGCCTAAAAGGTATAATAGGGAAACGTTAAGCTGAAAAATTTCATTTTATTTTTTAATTACAGTAATTTATACTTATTAATACAATTAATAAGTATTTCATGTGTAATTATTGAGTGAAGTAGTGACTACAGTATCCTTAATCTCATATGAATATACGTCCAAATATGTGAACTCTCTCTGTCGAATCATTCTAGTGCGAGAAATCATTTATTTTACACTCATGTCTTCCCCCCGCCCATTCTTTATATCGATTATTATGATGTCGCATCCTGAGCACAATCCTTACTGACTTACAAAAATAAATAAATAAATAAAAATAAGAATTTTAGGAAATTTAAGAATGAATCAAACGATTGCGATCTTGTCCAATAATTAGTTTTTGGATCAGGGGCCACAATATTTTTGAACGGCCCCTAAATCGAGTTTTCGTATTTTCTACGGAATGAGCACATCATACTAAGTTAACTGTTGGTTTGTGTTTGGCTACATTATGTGTGTTTGGCTACACTATATGTATATGTTTGAAATATATTGGATCTTTTGATTCAAAGAGAAAAAGTTCCATTAACCGCGGTCATTCTCTGAACATAAAAATATCTGTTTAGTTTGTGGAACAGAAATCAAGCGAAAAAAAATGTTGGGGCTCAGTTTGCTCCCTCGTCCCTCCGTTTGATTTTTCATCTTTAAGTGCGAAAATATCCGTGTTCCCCGGGTAAAATTTCTAAAATTTTGGTACTATAGTACCGGCATTCATCTCGACGACAGTGGAGGAGCTAGAAGGTAACTGGGAGGGGGGCAGAATCTAAACTGGGATAGGTATACACCCTCCATTCCAAAAGAAACCGAACGTTTTAAAAAAAACAAAAAAGCAATGTACATTTTGGAACAAATCATTTTTATTAATCAATGTATTCCCCTTCTGCATCGATACACATATTTGCACGCTCCAACAAGTTGTCAAACGACTTCTCCATGTTTTTTATTGGAATGGTCTTTAGGACGGCGGTCGTCGCCTTCTCAATGGCATCAATCGATGCGTGCCACTTTCCTTTCATCGCCAAATGCAGTTTCGGGAACAGATAGAAATCGCACGGAGCGAGATCTGGTGAATAGGGCGGATGATGCAACCGAAAAATGTGATTTTTGACTAAAAATTCAGTTACAAGTCGCGAACGATGTGATGGTGCATTATCGTCCAAAAGAGTCCAACTGCCAATTTCGCGATATTCGGGCCGAATACGACGAATTCTTCCCAGCAAACGCTTCATGACGCCCAAGTAAAACTCTCCAGTGACTGTCTGGCCGGGCTGAACAAATTCTTTGTGGATAATTCCTTTTGAATCGTAAATACAAATCAGCATCACCTTAACTTTGGACTTCACCAAGCGACTTTTTTTTTGGGTGTTCCTTCATCCGGCGCTCTCCATTCAGCACTTTGCCGCTTTGTTTCGGGCTCATATTCAAAACACCACGTCTCGTCACCAGTTACAATCGATTTCAAGAAGTTTCGATCCTGCCGAGCACTTTTAACGATGTATTTGCAATGCGAAATTCGATCAACTTTTTGGTCTTCGGTGAGTTTGTGTGGTACAAACCGCGAATTAACCTTCTTAAGGCCCAAAACTTCGGTCAAAATGCGGTATGCGGTTGTTTGAGGAATGCCTAATTCCATTTCAATAACTTTCACCGACGATTTTTTGTTATGTTTGATGAATTCACGCACTTTTTCGATGTTTTCTTCTGATAATCCGGTTCTGGGACGGCCTGATCTTTCGTCATCATCCAGCGTCTCTCTACCCGATTTGAATCCCCTGAACCACTCGTAAACTTGCGTACGGGATAGACACTCATCACCATATGCATTTTGTAGCATTTGGTGCGTTTCACTAAAAGTTTTACCCAGTTTAACACAAAACTCAATTGCAGCTCGTTGTTTGAAACTCATTTTCCGACCGATGTACACAACACACTGACAGTTGAAACGCAATAACTTTGTTGCCGTGCATCCAAATGTCATGACTTTTATACCAGTTGTCAATGAGGGACTACGCCATCTACCGGTAAAATATTACAACAGATGGCAGTAGTGGTACTATTTGTTTTCAAAAGTTCGGTTTCTTTTGGAATGGAGGGTGTATCATGAGATTACTATAAACTTTAAAAATATATAAATAATAGCTTAAATAACTTTGTTAATCTGAAAACTGGGGGAGCCTAGACTCCCCGGCCCCAGGCTAGAACAGCTACTGTTCGTCGAGTATTATAAGAATCAAGTAGAAAAAATTGGGGTTCAGTTTGCTTTCCTCTTTCTGTTCTGTATGCTTATTGGTACCGTGAATTTTGGTATCGCTAGAGATCTTGAAATAAAATACTGCTCTACAATAATTTGGTATACTTCAATATGACCAACTCCCATAATAATAATAATAATAATAATAATAATAATAATAATAATAATAATAATAATAATAATAATAATAATAATAATAATAATAATAATAATATAATCAAATAAATTTCTCGAAAAAGCAGATGATTGATTACAGTTATCATATTATTATTATTATTATTATTATTATTATTATTATTATTATTATTATTATTATTATTATTATTATTATTATTATTAGAGTGAATTGTTATTTTCGCTATTGATAAGTGATATAGAAAAAGAAAACCGAGTGGAGGGGAGGTGACGATATTTTGTTTTTGAAATTTCCCAAAAAATATATTCAACACTGCCTTTTCTACTTCGAATTGAATAAGATAACAGGATTTGTTAAACGGAATTTCACCTCCTGCTATGTGGTCAAGTCAAATAAAGAAAGGAACTGACCCTTCCCACGCCTCCGTTGACTGACAGACAGACAGACAGAAGAAGAAATTCCTCTGCAATAGTACAAAAGAGGCCTCCAAAGGTAGAGATCGGTAACAAAGCTACCTCCGAAGGCAGCGAAGAGAAACACATTGTTCTTCTGTATCGCTTTTTTTTTTTATTCTGGAAAGTAGGTGTGCGTAGGGGGAGCTAAACAATAGGAATAAGGTGGGAGAGAAGAAGAAAAAGCGATTTGGGTTTCAAGTTACCTGGCTTTTCTTTCAAATGTATTCGTTGTGAAAGGTGGTCGCTTCTCCGAAAATCCAGTCCTATTTAGAACGGGAACAAAATATCTGTTCAGCCATTTATTTTCTGCATCTAATGTTCAACATAACAAAGGAAGAGGGCCAAATAGGAACCTTAAAACAGGACGCTTTCCAAAACTCCACAAAATACACCTGTTCTGCAGATCACTTGACTTTAGATTGAATTCTACAAGTTTAACTATTGATAAAATACATGGCGAGCCGAATCACATAAATGCACATAAAACGGCAACCACAATTTTCACAGCTTTCTTGCTTTAAAAAATGTAAATTCAATATATCTTTGTACTTT
Source organism: Thermobia domestica (assembly GCF_964235325.1). Taxonomy (NCBI): domain Eukaryota; kingdom Metazoa; phylum Arthropoda; class Insecta; order Zygentoma; family Lepismatidae; genus Thermobia; species Thermobia domestica. Next base: position 2,241,547 of record NC_137464.1, on the reverse strand, counting down.
CAATGAAGTATACTATCCATTTTCACTTTCGAATGACTTTAGAACAGAAGAATATATGAAAGGAAAATGAAATGAAAGCTTTTTAGTTTAACATCCCACGAATATGTTCCTTAGGCTAAGGGAGACAGATGATTAAGGCAGGTGAATGATGGTGGAAAATTGGTGGAATGAAATGTAGGAGGAAACGGGAGTAACCCGAAAATAACAAAGTGATACAATGTTGTCCACATAAACGTACCTGGCCAGGGATAGTGTCAAGGACCTCACGCACGTGAGGAAAACTCTCTACCACTGAGCCATCGTTCTTTCTGTAAGAAAGTATGGTGATCATTGTATAAATCGATTTTGAATTTCAACGGATTTATGTTTCATATCCGCTACATACACAAGAAGTTATTTTTCGATGTTTGTCCGTTAGCCTCGATATAGTTACACTCGCTAAGAGACCATGTCATGACCAAATTGTAAATTTAAGGCTTTTTGTAGGGTTTTCCAGTTTCATTTCATAATTTTATTATTAATTTGAAAGGTAAGGATTGTTTCCTCTGGGAGAAAATAATAATTTGAGATATTTTGAAAACTTGCGATTAGAAATTTTATTTTAAAAAATCAACTTGGAAAAATAACAACTTTTAAGACCAAATAAGTATCGTATCAGGTTGATAGATAAAATGAACCTTCGAAGTTTATTATAAAAGTATAAAGTAACAAATAGCTACGGCGCTACACGTTTTCGTTCTCCTTTCTTAAATTAAATTGTATACTGAGAAAAATTCGTTATCCGGACAGAGATATATTGTAGAAATATACGGAATCCATAAGTTTACTATGGAAATCTGTATGGAGAACACGTTATCCATGTACTACATACCTTCCCCCCTAGACGTTACACCATGCCGCTGCAGGATGTCACATCTAACAGTCTTCCTTATATTACATACATATACGTATGTTACATACATCAGCTATGTTATATACGTCCATCTGTATGTTAGATCCTGACCGCCTATATAGCCTACATACGGAAAGTAAATATAGATGGGACACTTGTACAGAAAGAATTATAAAATATACGTTTTCAGTATACGTTTGCTGTACTCTTAAGTCCAAAAACTACAGGATTTACACATATAACCTATGTTTTTACGTACGTCACATGCATTTTTCTTCTCAGTTTACTAAATAGAAAAATCCAATGTATCAGATATCGATGTCTATTTTTTAAACAGATCCAATAGACCAGTGGTTCCCAAACTGAGGACTCGGTCTGAGAGGCGTGAAAGATCATCGAAGGAACACAGGCTATTAGGTCTAGAATAATGACACTAATAATAATAATAATAATAATATAATAATAATAATAATAATAATAATAATAATAATAATAATAATAATAATAATAATAATAATAATAATAATAATAACAATAAACGTGATATTATTTTTAATTTCAATAACAGTGAAATTACTTTTGGATTATTGAACAAAACTAAAAATTTTGCTTTTTTACTTCAAATGTTAGGATATAGATTTTTGGGTTTTCGACATCTAAGGCTATTTAGCCCGTCACGTTTGAGGGATGACGTCCCTCGGCGATCACACTATCCGGGGAAAGGGAAGGAAGGAAGCGGCCTAGGATCTGTATGGTAGGTACCACCCCAGCATTTGCCTGCTGTGAAAGAGGAAAACCCAAGAAAACCTCATTCAGGATGGCCGGCCAGAAAAATCTTTTTACTTTTCCGACCGAGCGTCCCACTGGGAATCGAACCCGGGACAGCTCTCTACTTCAAATGTTCTAGCAGTGTTATGTAAAGGAAAAGCGCAGATAAATTCAGTGGGTGCTGAGCACCTATTAAGTACTAGAGTATTGGAGTATTCATATAGTCGGATTATGATTATCTAAGCATAGAAGCAACTTATCTGAAATAAATAAAACAAAGATATGGCACATCGCACTAAATTTTCTCACTCCTATTTTTCATCATATTAGTGGAATATCCTGGATGTATTTTTCAGAAATTAACGAATTGTATCATATTCTAAGGTTGATAATGAATATATAAAATATATTAAATCATTTGTCATATTCAAGAGAATCAATAAAGCAAAACACACTCACACGACATGTGAAATTTTGTGAAGTAATTGAACAATATTTTTGATTTTGATAAAATATTTATTTATGAAAGAGCAATATTTTTGATTGTTGATAAAATACTTATTCATGAAAGAGCAATATTTTTGATTGTTGATAAAATACTTATTCATGAAAGAGCAATATTTTTGATTGTTGATAAAATACTTATTCATGAAAGAGCATTATTTTTGATTGTTGATAAAATACTTATTCATGAAAGAGCATTATTTTTGATTGTTGATAAAATACTTATTCATGAAAGGGCAATATTTTTGATTGTTGATAAAATACTTATTCATGAAAGAGCAATATTTTTGATAGTTGATAAAATACTTATTCATGAAAGAGCAATATTTTTGATTGTTGATAAAATACTTATTCATGAAAGAGCATTATTTTTGATTGTTGATAAAATACTTATTCATGAAAGAGCAATATTTTTGATCGTTGATAAAATACTTATTCATGAAAGAGCAATATTTTTGATTGTTGATAAAATACTTATTCATGAAAGAGCAATATTTTTGATTGTTGATAAAATACTTATTCATGAAAGAGCAATATTTTTGATTGTTGATAAAATACTTATTTATGAAAAAGCAGTGTTTTTGATAAAATATTCATGAAATTTAAACGTAATACTTACTGTTAGAGCTTTTCTTGTTTTCAGAGAGAAACTTGCGTTTTTTTGTTTTTTTAAAAGTATTTATTTCCGTTCTGGTCTTAACTATTCTCATATTTTGGTGTAGATGGAAACTTTGAAATAGCTCTCCGGAAAATCTTATTATTTTAAAATTTGATCTCGACACATTGAACGCAGTAGTTCCTACGCATCTCTAGTGCTCTAATGAATATATGGTTAGTGTCCGCACCTTCGACAACCCGAGTTCGATTCCCAGCGGGACTTTATGTGATTTCACGTCAAGCTTTAGTTGAGTTGATTTTGAGTTTTAACGTCCCTTTCAGTAGCGAGGTTATATGAGACGTGGGCATAATGATTAACGTGGAATCCGAGCCACATGAGCTCCAGCCGGGAATCGAATCCGGTTCTTCAATTCCAAAGGCGCGTACGCTAACTGAGTAGCAACGAAGGAGCTCACACATTAAGCTTTAAATCTACATCTTATATACTATCGGTGCTGAAAAATACGCTAAAATTTAAATCAAACAAACATCCTAGGCAGGCCGGTAGCCAGCCCAAAAGGGGGCCCGGCTGAAGTTCGGGGGGGGGGGGCGATCCAACAATATTATAGTTCATCACCATATTATAGTTCATTTGCAAGCATACCGTGAAAATTTTAGGGGGGCAGCAAAAATGTAGATGGATACGGTCCTGATCCTAGGCCGTTTATACATAAGAATTATAACAGTGTCATAATCCCAAAACTTATCTTTACACAGAAAAGGTCATGAAATGCGTAAATCTATCGTAATTTGAAGTTACTTATTATATTGAGCTGTATATGACAATGAGAACCAATGGGCACATTACGCTTTTTTTTTTTAAAAAAAAAAAAGTGCTGTAAATTGTTAAGATGTTTTAATTTTATTTTAGGGAAGTTGCTATTGTAAGACAGACGTTTGTCGGCTTCCAGTAGCGATTGAAACTAGAGCACTGGTGCCTGCTGCCATCTGTCATTAGAAAGTGAAAAGAAAATAGAGACGTTAGAATGAGAAAGTAATTTCATTCTCCACATCGATGTCTGGTTGTCTATTGTTAATTTGCAACGCATGTGAGTTTTCTTTTGTAGAGGAAATTCGGTTAGCAATGGTTGACAATGATTAATTATGCTCCTTACATTGACGAGAAACAGTTAGAGCAACGGAACTTCTTTTCTTATTTATTTTCAGCCGAAGTTAATTTTAAGCTCGCTCACACAACAAATCTACTTTTAATACAACATTGATAAGTTTGAAATTTTTTTAGCTGTTTATTTTCCTGCTTTTAAACCAGATCCATTACATTTCGTTTGTCTCGTTTGATTGGTATTTAGTGTTTGTGTTCAACACTGAAGAGGTATAAGCCACAGGTCTTTAGAAGACTTATTGTTTAATATGGGAATAAAATGACAGACACGTCATTTAGGAATCGAACCTTTAATTTTGTTGAATGATTACACCATTTTATATTGTTGTCCACTAACTTAAATGCGATATTATTTTTCTGTCTTTTTTCAAATTAATGGGAATTGTACAGATGTGATTTTACTGATTTTTTGGGGGGGGTCCAGTGGTAGAGCGCTTACCTCTGGCGCATGGGGTCCCTGGTTCGATCTCCGGTTAAGTATATTTATGATGGACTACATCGTGTCGTGAGTTTTCTCGGGGGTTCTTCCGTTTCCTTCCACATTCTCATTCTACAAATTGTTCCATCATCATTCACTTGCTTTAAAGGCATTAGCCTAGAAGGCATAATAGTAGGACGTTAAACTGAACGATTTTTTGGGGGCGCGGTGACTCAGGGGTAGAGCGTTCAGCTCCGGTGCTTGGGGTCCCTGGTTCGATCCCAGCTCGCGCCGTGTGGACTTTGTGGTGGACAAACACAGTGCTCATGGGTTTTCTCGGGAGTTCTCCCATTTCCTCCCACTTTCTTCATTTCACTCATCTCTCATCATCACCGTCTTCTTTAGTCAAACCGGCATAATCATGAGACGTAAAACTCAAAGATTTCGTTTTCATTTTTCAAAGATTTATTTTTTTATTTTTACTGACATCTTTTTCAAGTATAGCCTAATACCCCTGGCTTTTCCGAAATAAATTTGCATTATGCCTATTGAGGTACAAAAAACTGACGATTACTCACTGCTCTCAGCGCTCAAACCTCGGCTCAATTTTATTTTTAATTTTAATTAATGTTATTCTCAATTGCCTACCAAATTCATTCAGCCTTCGAAAGATGTATTAGTAATGACAATGACTTGGTATCTTTACAGAACGATATAAAAGCAGTTTCCAAATAGTATCAACTCAATGATCCGAATCTCAATGTAAATAAATGTTTTATAATGTCATACTCACGTAAGAACACATCCCTAAAATATAAACATTGCATTGACAACGTCAATATTAAAAAGATCGAAAAGTTTAAGGATTTCGTTGTCACTTAAAAAAAAAAAATGTGAGCGAAGCTTATAGAAACTTGGGGTATACAATAATAACTGGAAGGGATTTCAACATATTAAAAACGACGTACCTAGGTATAATGCAATCATTAAATCAAACCTTGAATACGCTGCCGAAATCTGGAAACCTGCAATCAAAAAATAGAAATGATACAATCAAAATTCGCAAAGTAGCTATTTAGTTTTGAAGGAAACATATTTATCCTACATGGTTTCGCACAATTCGTAATTTGGAACGTCAGGACTTTTGAACCAAATTTGAATGGAAAGAAATGCCCGCTCGGGCAACGTTTGTTCCTTTACATATTTTAAATATATAAATCGTCGGTGGGAGTTCCACGTTTATCTTCACGAATGACAGAAACATACGAACGAGAAGATTTTTGCACAAAACGTGAAAAATCAGGAATTAAAGACAATTATAACTATTTTGTGAACAAATGAGAATGATAATAATCGGTAGAATTGTCATGGCAGATTCCAATAAGACATTACCATAGACACCTGGAATCAACAATTTGAATACCATGAAATAAGTTTCATTTTTGATACTTCTGATGTAATATTTTCACTTTCTGGAATCTATATTACATAAAAAGAAATGAATAATAACTAATAAATAAAATAATTAACTTCATGTTCTGATTAAGTCGTGCTTGATGTATGAAACGAAGTGTCAGATGAATCTAATTGTTCTCTACATTTATCGATGGAGTAAAAAAAAAAAAAAAAAAAAAAAAAAAAAAAAAAAACTGTAGAAGGAGAAAAAGTAAGCAAATCGTTTACCAACCTAAGACACTAATTAAGAATTACGAATTTTACGTAATTATTTACGATATGATTTACTTATGGTAATAAGTAAATGCAGTTCCAATTGTTGCAGAAACTACCAGCAGAAAACGAATTAAAACATGTGTATTCCAATCTATATTTCTATGTATAAGGAAACATATGTTACAATCAATGTAATCTTACATGTAAGCTTAATATATTTTTTATATAATATTGATAAACTTTTATAGTACTGGTATTAACTGTTTTGTACCTTTCTTGCTCCATACGAATTTTCGTCCTTTTCCATGAAAACATTTACCGCACCGTGCTCTTCCGTTGTTAGTTGAATTATCACTTATTGCAACCAGATTCTTAGCATTGTTAATATGAGACATACTGATACAAGAAAGAGAATATTTGAAAATTGTCAAGTTTAACATAAGAGCTGCCTCATGGAAGAGATTAGAAATGTCGTAAATTTCAATAAATTTTATTAGAATCGGATTACAGTCTTTGAAGTTAGATTAAAACTCCTCAACGGATGAGCCTGGCCAACTTTATCCAAAATTACTGGGATAATGAGAAAGGGGAAAAATAAATTTAAAAGAAAATGACCGACTTGAAAAACGCACTGAAAACTAGAAAATATATATTTTTAAAAAAATTAATCGAATTTAACGAAAGCGTTAAAAGTAGGAAATATTAAAAGCACGAAAAATAGAAAATATTAAAAACATCAAAATAGAAAATATTGAAAGCACTAAAAACAGAAAATGTTAAATGCACTAAAAATTCAAGATATTAAAAGCACTAAAATAGAAAATATTAAAAGCACTAAAAATTGAAAATATTCAAAGCACTAAAAATAGAAAATATTAAAAGCACTAGAAAGAGAAAATATTAAACCCACTATTTTTTTTAACAAGAAACAATAATTTTATATTTATTAACAGTCTTCATCATCATCATCGTATTATTATTATTATTATTATTATTATTATTATTATTATTATTATTATTATTAATGTTAATTGACGAAAATTTTATCCCGAATGGTTCATAAATTGCCTATAAAAGATCTCTTCTAATTGTTCTCTCGTTGGCAAAGTTCCCAAGATAGCTGATAAATTTCCTTTTGTATTGCTATACTAATCCGTTGAATGAGAAATGATCTAGCTTTAAAAAAAAAACTAAAAATATAAAATATTAAAAGCGCTAAAAATAGAAAAAGATTAAAAGCGCTAAAAGCAGAAAATATTAAAAGTGCTAAAAAAAATAGAACACATTAAATGCACTAAAATAGAAATGTTAAAATTTCTAAATATAGAAAATATTAAAAGCACAGAAATATAAAATATTAAAAGCGCTAAGATATAAAATATTAAAAAACTAAAAAAAGACGATATTAAAAGCACCAAAAATAGAAGATATTAAAAGAGCTAAAATATTGAAAGTGCTAGAAATAGAAATTATTAAAAGCACTAAAAATCGAAAATATTAAAAGCGATAAAAGTAGAAAATATTTAAGCTCTTAAATAGAAAAATATTAAAAGCGCTAAAATAGAAAAATATTAAATGAGCTTAAAACCAGAAAATAATTTATTACTATTATCTATAAAAATTTTTGAAGTCTGTGCCAAACCAAACAATCAGATGTTAGGTTCATACATTCTAAAATATAACATGTAATTTTCCTTGTCAAAAGCAAGAAGCTTCTTTGCTTTAACTATTAAGTTTATATTTCATTACCAGCTCTAAAATAAGGCATTAATTAATTTTATTTCACCAAATTTCATTAAGGTTAATTCATTGTTCTGTCTTTAGTGCCTACGATTTTCTGGGATAATTATTTTGGATCTTGAAGATATTTTGGAAATAAACATTCCATTATTGAACCCAGAATTTTGCATAATCTGTTTCTTTCTAAATATTCCAAAAGGTGTTTAATTGATAGGGTAAAATTACCAAAACTTTTTAAAATGAATCCGGGGAGACTTCAATTTTAGTTGGAATGATACTTCGATAAGAGGTTTGCTTTTAATGTTAGTATCATAGTACCGGTACATTAAAACAACGTATTTTAACCGGAGGTAGATTTATAAATCCGAGGAAACGTGTGGTAAGTTTTCTTAGAACCAAGTTTCCCGAACAAGCCTATGATAATTTATACAGTCAGCGACAAAAGCTTTTTTTTTTTTTTTTCGTTTGGTAAAATTTATTTAAATAACGGTTGAACGTACACCATTTTTACCGAGTTTCAAGGCTGGAACGTACAGAAAGTTACATTCTTTTTAAATTTTACTGAAAACTGTACTCAAATTGTCCTTCCATTCTGAAGTTACTTACGAAACTAATTTCATCAAACGGAAATAACTTTTGTCGCTGGCTGTACATACATAAAGAAATATTTCAGTTAGGCATGGGCGCGAGACGCGAGAACGCGAGAAGTCTCGTCTCGTCTCGTCTCGCAAACGAGACGAGAACGCGAGACGAGACTTATAATATTTTGCGAGACGAGAACGCGAGACGAGACCTGATATCTTTTGCGAGACGAGAACGCGAGACGAGACTTAAACAAGTCTCGCGCGAGAAGTCTCGCGAGACTTCTCGCGGTCTCGCATAGTTTACATTTGTGATATTGATATGGTATTCTTTTGCAAGTACCATCATACATATTGAAGAGAAGATAGTTAATAATGTCAGGATCAAGTTTTGTAATAAACATGGGTGTACCGGCAGTAGAGCGCCAGCAAAGAGAGTGATGGCAAAAGAGCGACGACCAGGAGAGCGTTAGCCAAGAGATCGACGGGTCAAAAGGCGACGCACAAAGAAAGCGACAGCCAGGAGAGCGACGGTCCAAAAGGGCGACACACAGAGATCGATAAACTATGGATCAAATGCTTGAAACGTGGTCATAATTCAAAATCAGTAAAAATGGACAAAAATTGCTATAATGAGGCTTTTGATCTTGTTAATTATCAATTTGACATCAAATAAAAAAAATGGAGGACCAAATTTGGAAAAAGTAAAATTGGCGAACTGGACTTGGTACATTGGTGCATTTGACTTTGTTGATTACAAACTTACTAATTTGACATTAAAATTTAAAAATTCAAAATGGCGGATCCATATAGCGGACTGTGTTTGAAAAAGTTTGAGATTCGAGAGGGAAAGATACTTTGTCTACTTCAATAGCTAGGATAGAGTCAATCTACCAGTCATTTATTAATTAAAATATAACTTAATGAAGTCATTTTAATTTTTCAGTTAAATAATTGTTCTTCTCCTCCTTATTTTTCGAAACCTTAGTCCTCAACCATATAGAATCATTCCACTTGAAAGCGAAAAATCGAGCAAGACGGTCGATTATGTGAATGATAATAACCAGAAATATATATATAAAGCTCTAAACCGTGTGGAACAAAAAGACACAGTGGAATACTAACAATATTTTGATTCCAGCAAGAAATATGCTTCCTCCACAAGTGGTGAAAATTTCAATTTGTATTTAGATTTACTTCTGTCCCGGCATGTGTTTACGTGGCTGCACGTTCCTTGCTGCTTCACGTTCCTTAGCAGCTGTAAAATTCCACAAAAACATTCTTGTAAACAAAGTCCGGGTGTAAAAAGAAATGCAATCACAAACGAGAGTCGAGTTTTTCTGTTTTCACTCCTTTTAGTAGACTCAGTTCACGATTGTTTGTAATTGCTTGCAAAATTTGATTTTGTTTTGTAGCGGTTTCAGACCCTGGAATGCAGACAACACAACAATCTTGATGTAGCGTTGGAGCTTCAAAAGGCTGTAATGGTCACATCTGTTTTGGAGATTGATATGTATTGTTTCTTTTCTTTCTTTCTTTCTTTCTTTCTTTCTTTCTTTTTCTTTTTTGAATTTTGGAGCAACAACAACAATATAAAGTGACAACAAGAAAACAGATACTTTAGTGAGGCTCAGAAACACAAATTTGAGCGTTTTAGTCATTTCCGATCAGAAGTTAGAGGGGGCATAGCTCAGCATCCATTCTCTATGCACTATATACTTTATACCACTAGCACTAATAGGAATTAGAAACACAAAAGATGATTTTCTTTTCTATAGAAAGTACAGATGATACTTATTATTCTCTCAAAATTACGTTCCCTTTGACACAACAAATTTTTCAATATTTCTTCCGAAAATATAATTTTGGTTTAATTGATCGACTTGGACTAAAAAGATCCAAATATTTCGCAACCCAAAATGTGTATTTGCGTCACTATTACGTGGTAAAAAAAAAGGACTGTCCACATATCTATAGTACAATTTTCAATTTATTTATTTATTTATTTATTTATTTATTTATTTATTTATTTATTTATTTATTTATTTATTTATTCATTTTCGATAGAGCTCCAAGAAAATGAACATAACTTAAGATTCAACTATGGCCGTATCTTCAACATGAATGGCGTGCATTACAAACCATTTCATTTTCCTTCCTATCAGATATTGATAAGTGTTGAGACAAACACTCAAATCTCGAATGCGACCGCACGAAGATTTTGGCATAATTTGTCGTTTCCACATGGAATAACTCTATAGGTATTGTCTACATGTTCAGCCGAATCTCCATGGAACTTATTCCCTTCATCACCTTCGTTTGAGTCGTCTAAATTTTTGTCAGGTTCCGTGTTGGAAATAATTAAAAGGTTTACAGCTTCAGATGACAAATTCTTCATTTTCTTATGGAATGATTTGCCCAAAGAAGAAATGAAAGGATATGTTGTTGCCAAAAGCCTTCGGAACTTATCATCCATGTTTTCAATACGAAAACAGTTTTGAGAGAAATTCTGACAAGCTGACAATAATTCAGACGGTTCAGACGATGAATTCGATAAAGATTCGGCTGAACGTGTAGACACTTATATGGTTGAGGATGAAGCTTTCGCAAAAGAAGGAGAACAACAATTGTTTCGCTGAAAATATCTTCAGTATATTGTCCACTGATTTCGCGTGTTTATTCTTTATATAACTCCTCTTATACCATTACCACGCTAAATAAACACCAAAAATGAATTGAATTCAGGCCTGGTCATACCGAAATTGAAAATGTTTGTTATTTGCCTAAACAAACAGCTAAATTTCCGCATTTTGTTTTGTTTAATCTTGTTTTTGAGGCGAGAGATAGAGACTGGGCGAGACAAAATCAAATCTATCTCGCCTCGTGACCAATACTGGTGATATTCAAGAAACAGTTCACATTTGTTTCGAGATAATACATTAACGACATCTCAAGATAGACTAATTTATCCTCTTGTCGCATCTCGTGAGCATCACTAGTTAATATAAAAACTACTGTCATAATTATGAACTCCCCAAAAATGTTAATGTTCTACAAAATTGATACCTTAGAAGTGCATGGTTCTCATCGAAACATCCCTTCCACACAACATCATCACCTGAAATCGTAGAGACAATTGTAGACGAAGGCAAGTCAGTAACTAATAGTTTATTTCTAAACTTCTGGGCTAGCATTTATTTGAACATTTACTATAAATTATGTTGACTAGTGGAAATTTAAAAAAAAATACAATTTTCCTTTGTATTATGAAATTTGTATTGATTTTTTATGTTTTACTGTTATTTTGGTAATTTCAAAGTATCTAGTAAACGGGGTAAGTGTTGTGACTTTCCGGCAACACTGATAGTTGCTTAGTTAGCTGTTCTTGTTTCTTCAAATGGTTTGGTCAGGTTGTCACAATTACTGATTTCATAATAGGTTTAAGTTAACAAGGTTAATCAAAATCTAGTTATTTTAGGAGATTTCCTCATGACAAAAGATTCAAGAAATAAAGATTGTGTTAGTTTTTCTTTCTCACTACTTTCACAAAATGCAATAAAATAGATTCTTCCATTATCTACACTGTTTTCTTTATTTTCTCTTTGGGGTCGTGAGCCAAGATCTTTGGTCATAAAGTTCTTGAGGAGGAGGAGGCAAATAGGAGAAAAAAAAACCGACACGTTTTGTCTTGTGTATCCACCCTCCTCCTGATGATGAGACACCATCTTGACAAATCATAAAAGCAGGATAGCAAACACCAGTACAATACATTTTTTAAAAATTTCTTTATTGAGGACATATTTGGAAGCTGTCTTTTCGAAAGATTTTGTAGACGGAAACAATGAACTTAGGTAACATTGCATATTCGCGGCTGCGGTTTCCGGTCTTCTGTTATTGCACCCTCGGTAAAAATATCCTAGTTCAAAAATATACGGCTCGCTTTGATTTTTCCTTCAGTGCAGAAATTCGAGGCGTTGGTCAGAGTATACCATATCTTCTCTCTCTCTCTCTGTTTCTGTCTGTCTCTGACAGTCTGACTTTCTTATAATATATATATATATATATATATATATATATATATATATATATGAGGGAAAAAGACACGTGTTTAGTTCCAATGTGATGTAAAGCCTCTGGGTTTAGAACAGATTTGTTCCCTCTGCCCACCAAATTGTTTTCTTACGGTAACTTGTTTTATGAAGGCAGAAAAAGGGCCTAGGCTTGTTTAAGAAGGAAAATTTTTTAGTCAAAATAAAGCAGTTGTTTCTCTCCGTAAACATAAATTTAGGATAAATGGATTTATGGCTGCAAGATGGATCCTCTCACCGAAACCAGAACTGATATCTGCTTAGCTTTTATTCGTCAGAAAAGGAGGGGAAGAAAAATGCTGTCGGTACTCCACTACTTTTTTATGGTTTTGTTTTGATTTTGAGGAAAAAACTAGTGTTTCAGATTGCAAACAGTTTGAAATATTATTTCATAATAATAATAATAATAATAATAATAATAATAATAATAATAATAATAATAATAATAATAATAATAATAATAATAATAATAATAATAATAATAATAATAATAATAATAATTTTATTTAAGCTCATTGTAGTCTTTCTTGTTGTTATTAAAGATTAATCTCTTAACTCTCAATTGTTAAGAAAACGTTTAGATGAAAGTGCATTTAAGTTGTGAAATATATATTACTAACGCTGCATGTTTACTATAAATACGGCTATTTGAGTTACCGTTCTTACCAAGTAATTTGAAAGCTTTTATCTTGCAAGTAAAATTACTCAAATGTAACGTACCGATTTCATTCATACTTCACATAAACAGAGACTACAGAAAACTGGCATTTTTTAATACCGAGAATGTGGGGTGTAAAATCAAGCATTGTGAATCGGAATGAGTGGATAAGCATTGTGTAACAATGCAACTATGAAACAAAACTACGTAAACTTTGAAAAAATGAAATGAAATCTTTGAGTTTTACGTCCCACGGTTATGCCGGTTAGGCTAAAGGAGACGGTGATGATGAGTAATGAATGAAATGGTGGAATGAAGAAAGTGGGAGGAAACGGGAGAACCCCGAGAAAACCCACGCACACAGTATGTAAACTTTGAGTATACATTATTTCAAAAGGGTCGAATGAAGACTACATTATTCCAGTATTGATTTGCGAGACCGCGAGACCAACGCGAGAAGTCTCGCGCGAGACCGCGAGACGAGACTTCCAAATTTTTGCGAGACGCGAGACGAGAACTTAGGTCTGCGAGACGAGACGAGACGCGAGACGAGAACAGCTTTTGATTTTGCGAGACGAGACGAGACTTGTTTCAGTTCTCGTCTCGTTTGGTCTCGCGCCCATGCCTAATTTCAGTAATAAGTATAGCATGACATGATTTACTTTAATAAATGAGACAAAGAAAGTTAGTGCTGTAGTTTGTACCTTTTTATTTTTATTCATTTCTTTGGTTTTTATTGTGCTATACTAGGATGCTCAGGCTTTCTAACCGGAAACGTTAGCAAGGGTCCCAACTGCTAAACACTAAATGACCCACCGCCCTATTTATTAACTCATTAAGGTAGTAATAAATGGTGGCCATTATTTTTAAATCACAATTTTGTTTCTAAAACTTTGAAAACTCTGAGCTAAAAAAAAAAAGGGAATTTTCTCTTATACGTATATTTTATTTTCTCACGAAATTAGTGAGTGCATGTTTTGATGCCATTTACGCAAGTACAGTATATGTGAAAGTCCTAAATATTATTTATGCGTATGCGTAGAAAATCCTAGAATAGGAGGTGCAAATGGACAATTTTCTCTCGTTGGTTGTTTGAATAATTCCTCCTGTGATTAATAGAACATGCAACTACTACTTTGGAGGGGTGTGTCTCTGGGCAGAAGAAGCCTCACCCAAGCCTTCACCACACGCGACCCAAAAGTATTGGCTCATGAGATTTCTACATTAAACTATAATTTCCCTTTTCGTGATATACGATTTTAATTGATGCTGGGAAATGAAGGGAAGGGTGGTGCAATGTTCCTATAAAATCTGCATTACACGAGTAATGGTTGGTGGCTCCGAAGTCAGTGCGATTCAAACACGGGAAAGACTGCTTGATTTCAAGGTATTTTGCAATATAACAAAATAAAAGAAAAAAGAAAAGAAAAGAAAAAAACGAAACATACAGGGTGCTCCAAAAGTAGGTATACAGTACCGTACTGGTCAACTCATTGCTTTTTATATAATTTCTATATTGTTATCCATAGTTTCTTTATTATTTATTCTTAATGTCTTTTGCATATCTTAAGCTCGGAATGCCGAAGCAAATAAACCCATAAACTAGAATATTATACTTGATCAATGCAGGGATGTATACCTACTTTTGGGCCACCCTGTATATTAATTGATAGAGTTCATTGAGCTGAGCGGTACACTTGAGTCAATATTAAAATATTAAAAACTTAGAAAAACAATAAATGAATAAATAAATTTCCGAAATAGACAAATAGATAAATTGAATAAATTTCATAAAATAGAAAATAAAATATTTGTGCTTGAATATCCACAATAAGTTATCCACAATGTTTGCCGAAGGGAGTTATATCACAAATTAAAGAATGTAATTCATAAAGTCTATTAGTACTACATAATAATGGATCGATTTGTTTCGGTAGCATAGTGCGCTTATAATGCATTACCTGTCACTTGGAGACCTTTACCCAAATGATCCATGACATTTCATTCAGATGTGACAAGGGTAAAATAAAAGAAAATAAATAAAAATAAGAATACATAATGAAACATTAATTATTCTGAATATAAATGAAACAATAACACTCAAATAAAACACTAAAAGAAACAAACATATTATTACAAAAATATGTAAATTGCCAATAGATATACAAGTCATCATACATTTACCATACTACGCTTTGATACTTAGATATTCAAAGTATTTTTCTTGACTTTGTAATTAATGTCCTTGTGACTGTTACTTAGAGATTTCTCCATTATCATGTCGAACGATGGATCGAATGATGTAGAATAATTGAATGATAGAAGCCGAATGATGCCTTGCTTGAATCTTTTTGTGTGCGTGAATGTCTTTGTTTGATCAATTGTTTCTGGTTTGGGAAGTTTCTGACACTGTATTTTTGAGTTTAGAAAGTCCAACTAATAGTTCCTGATAAGTATTGTTATTACACTTAAAACTATGAAATATTGGTCACAGTTGGTTTTCTGCACAGTTTTGAAAAGTCCATGTTATTTTTCCATATTACAACGTCAAAAGATGTTTTCACCTTTCCTTGAGAACAACCGATCACACCAGCACACACATCGAGCTCGGTTGGATGTTATGTTATTGTTTTCCTGATATGGGAAAATTTGTTTCTAATTCACATCACCTTGGGTATGTTAGTGTCACATACCTTTCGTGTACGCAAATACTTGCACTGATATAATATGACTGTCTATTCGATTTCATTTCGATTGTTAAAAAAAAAAAAAAAACTTTTGCATTGTTATATGACAATATAAATTCACATGCGTACTTTTCGAGAAAACAGACTCTTTTAAAAAGCCTAAGAGTTGATATTGTCACATCTTAATATAAAACTAATACCCTTCTCGTGCTTTTCATTATAACAATTGCAAATACTACGGTCTACAATATGGTTGACAGAGGCGGCTCGTGAGGGAAGTCACTCAGGAAAAAATTAAAGTTCCATCTCTTGAATTTTTTCTAATTTATCTTTTTACTAACCTGAGAATCCGGAATCCGATTATTTTTAAACATATAGCTCCATAGAATCAAGAGAAAACATATCTCTAACTTGGGATATTTATGTTTATTTTTATATTATTTTAATATTTATTTTAATTCCAAATTTCAAATAATTTTCTAGGCACACCATCAACGCTTGTGTTTATTTGATTTAGGGTTCTCAAATTATTCTTAGTATAAAAATTCTAATTAAAAAATACTTAAGTGTAGATACCTTTATTATTGCAAAATCTTTGAAATGAAAACTTCGTACGGTGAAGTTTTACGTTTTACGGTTATGCCGGCTAGGCTAAAAGAGATGGTGATAATGAGAAATGAATGAAATAGTGGAATGAAGAAAGTGGGAAGAACGGGAGAACCCCAATAACATCTACGCACACGGTGTTTGTCTAGCACAAAGCTCACTTGCCGTGAGCTGGGATCGAACCAAGGACCTCACAAACTAGAAATGAACGCTCTATTACTGAGCCACCGCCGCCCGCCTTTGTTATTGACATAAACGGTACTTCAACGTTTTCGAGATCACGTAATTTTTCTCGTGATCCCATGAATATATATGTTTAGAAATATTTTCATTGGACAGGCAGGTTCTAGCCCATTTACATTAAGCAGAACAAGGAAAGAGTCACCAGTTTCTTTCCCCCAGTGGATCTATTGGAAATTAAGAAGCTGGAAAAGAATCAGATTGACGAGCACTACGTATACAAAGACTGAGTAACTACGGCTTCTTGACGGGTAGTCACTTAAAGATGTTAACAAACTGAAATTAATTTTCCTCTAACGTAAGACACTGTGGCTTTCTACAGCATCAGCAGAATGATATACACAACGCTTGGTTGGTTTGATTTCGACTTCAGTTTCGTCACTTTCAGCACTAAAGCCATACAACATTCATTTTTGACTAAATAATTCATGACGTAGCAGCATGGTGCTGCAGAGAAATAACTGAGAAAAAAGTAACAAATCAGAGAAACAACTGAGAGGAAAATAACAAATCAGAGAAACAACTGAGAGAAAAGTATCAAATCAGAAAAATAACTGAGAAAATAAAAACAAATCAGAGAAATAACTGAGAGAATAATAACAAATCAGAGAAACAACTGAGAGAAAAATAAATCAGAAAAATATCTGAGAGAATAATAACAAATCAGAGAAACAACTGAGAGAAAAATAACAGATCAGAGAAATAACTGAGAGAATAATAATAAATCAGAGAAACAACCGAGAGAAAAATAACAAATCAGAAAAATAACTGAGAGAATAATAACAAATCAGAGAAACAACCGAGAGAAAAATAACAGATCAGAGAAATAACTGAGAGAATAATAACAAATCAGAGAAACAACTGAGAGAAAAATAACAGATCAGAGAAATAACTTAGATAAACAAAGAACTGAAAGTAAAATTTTAAAAATCAGAGAAATAACAGAGAGAGACAAGTTGAGTAATAGAGAGATCGTTGGCTGGATTGGATTTTAGCGTTCTTTTCAGCGCGATGGCACTGTGAGGTATGGTCTAAGCTTAACGTGGAATCCGAAGCACATGACCTACCACCGGGAATCGAAGCAAGATCTCCTTCTCCAAAAAGGCATACGCTAACAAGAGTTGGCCTCGAGAGTAGGATTGAATGACAAAACTTGTCTCTTTCGTGATAAGAATGAGTAGAGACGGTAAATTTTACTAGTTTTGTAAGGCAACACTAGTTCATGCAAGTGTTGGATCTCAAAAACTGTGGTTTTGTTACATTATTCATGGAATAAAGACTATAAATTGGTAAAGACTGTACAAATACAATGAAAAACTTTTGAAGTTTAATATTATGAAATTCATTACACAATATATTCAAATAAAAAAAATAATTTAAATGTTGTTATATCACATCCTTCGCGGACCTCTAGGGGCGCGGTGGCTCAGTGGTGGATCGTTCACCTCCGGTGCTTGGGGTCCCTGGTTCGATCCTAGCTCGCGCCGTGTGGACTTTGTTGTGGACAAACACCGTGCTCGTGGGTTTTCTCGGGGTTCTCCCGTTTCCTCCCACTTTCTTCATTCCACCATTTCACTCATCTCTCATCATCACCGTCTCCATCAGCCTATCCGGCATAATCGTGGGATGTGAAACTTAAAGATTTCATTTTTTTCATTTTCCTTCGTGGACCTCTTGTGACGCGAAGGATTCTGATCACTCCGAGATGAAATTAAAAACAAAAAACAAGTCATAAATTTATAAAACTCGACAACAAAACATTTTGGATGAATCAAGATGGGACGATAAAGAATTCTTCGAGAATCAGGATGTGACGTGACTTCTACAAAATTTAGGAGACGAGAAAACCTTATTTATAATGTCTTCTCGTGGTCAACACTAGATCCGAACCACGAGATTCCACCGGGAATCGAGCCAGGTCTTCCGAGCGAACCTCGAACCGCGTACACTAATTATGTAGCCACTCAGTGAACGGAAGACAATGTACTGAAGCAATTGTTGCCAGTGCGCGCGTAACCACGGCTCTATGAGGAGTGTGTTTCTAAGACCATCGACTACACTGTTAATGTTCTTGCTTTGCTGCTCCTCAATATCACGTTTTCCTTAAATTCTTTTTCCTCTCTGTGTGTTTTACGCGATGAAGAAACTGTGACGTCACAGGACATTTAGTTGCAAAAACACAATTAAAAACCACTTGGCGTAACAACCCTTTTGACGGGCCTGTGCAGCTCCAACGCCATCTGTTAGCGACTGACTGAACTACGTCCAGCCTAGCAACGAGCACGTTGTCTGTCTCTAACAATAGTATCAGGAGCTTTTTAGACGTAGTGGCCGTCATGTGTTTTATTCAAGTGACTCCCCAGTTTGCCTCACGACACTATGTAGATGCCGGATATTGGGAAAAACACCGGCTGGGAATCGAACCTGGGACCACGCTCTAACTACTAGACCTCGGTGTCCCCACAAATATAAACGATTATGTAGACTTAAATCTTTAGCTAAAGGCAAGATCCAATCCAGGGGGCAAGATCCACGACGAACTTCTGGGAGGGCGGTGGCAGGTCCGTATCAAGGAGGTCTGGGGGGAGCCCACCTGGCCCCCTAAAATTTTCACGGTAGGCTTGCAAATGAACTATAATAAGGTTGGATCGGCCCCCCTAACTTCAGCCCCCCCCTACATTTTTGGGCTGGCTACCGGCCTGGGCGGTGGGTTATAATACTGTTACTTAGAGCTACTTTTAGGAGCTCCAAACTCTGGGATGGGTTTTATTTATATATAAAATAAGAAAGTTTCCTCTTTCCTCCCTGGATCCGCCCCTGTCCGAATCCCATGAATAGCCACAGGGAATCGAACTCAAGTCTTTCACACCAAACGTACATATGGTAACCAAACAGTCACAAGCGATCTTCTTACGCATATATATAGGCCTACTTTAACTTGGATATTCATGTGCAAAACTACCTACGAGTATATTTCTGTTTGTCATTGCCTAAGAAACAAGGACGCCAAGATGTTTAAACATTTCTCCGAAGCCATATATTTTCCCCGAATGAATGAGTTTTATTCATAGAAATCTGTTAAGAAATCCTTACCCAACATAGCTGTATATATCAGTGACCAGTGGGCAAGTCAAGTTCACCTGTTTTCTTAGATCATATCTCTTGCTTCTCAGGAGAGCTATCGTAACAACGAATCGAGAAAATCGATAAATTCTTCGAATACAAATTATGTTCCGACTTCCAATGTTTAATGATTTATACTAACTCAACTAATTAAATAACGATATTAATTCTAGCGAAACCGGTTCGACACACGTTTTGGTCTTATTATTTTTTTTAAAAAAAAAATAATAAATAAGTAAACAAGCGCAAACAAAATACAGCTAATGTTAACAAATTAAATTCATTCATCACGTGGAACAATTACAAACAAACGTTGAGAGCGTTATGCGTTCCCAATGAAATGTGTGTTCGGCAGAATCGCTTGACTTAATTACATAATGTATCTGTCACCACCGGTTGAATTATTTCGTATAAATTTCGTAATCAGCTGTACAGGTGCACAATGTTCTTTTAAATATACTTACACGATTTATTTACTGAAATTTTACATGTTAAAAAAAACGACGACTCTGGTATGAGCAATTGCACATTTTTGTTCGGTTGCATGTTCTCAAGGAATTAACGAAAATCGCGTATCTTGTAAGCTTCTAAATGTAAACTGGATTTTGCAACTGGAGGTGTATTTCACAGCAATAATTTTTATTAAATGACGAGCCTGAATACCCGTTCTTCGCACGAGAAGAATAAGCTTTATGAAAAATTTATTGGAAAAATACACCTGAAAAAACTCCTCTTTCCTTTTTAAGGTACATAATACAATCGAAGTGAAATGACAAAAACACAGCTGGATCAGTGTGTAAATATCCAACATTCGTTTCAAATAGATTTACTATAACCCAGGGTTTTTCAACCTGAGGGTCACGAGAGAGTTTCATAGGGGTCGCGAGGATAAGCGGAAGATGAATGAACTGACCAAATTTGTTTTTAATTCATTAGCTTTTAGGAAAGTTGCTATCTCCACTGCATACAATAAATGGATTCTACTATTATGGAAATAGATGGATATCGTGAGATCTCCGCAATAGGTATATTAAAAAAAGAATCCCACACAAAATTATTACAAACCAGAAATTATAAGGGGGTCTCTGGCAAGACGATGTGATAAAATAGGGGTCGCGATAGAAATTAGGTTGGGAACCACTGCTCTAACCCAATTCATGCAAATCATTAGTCAAAATCTTAGTGGATACAAAGTTGAAATTTATAATATAGACACTACCTTTCTTTCTCCCTTTAGAAGCGGAATTTTCGAAAACAAAATTGAAAATTATAATATGATAGATATTAACTCCTTTTTCCCTTTAGAAGAGTAATTTTCAAATTGTCAAAAAGGCCTGACATGTTATCTTTAATTAGCAATTTTACATGTAATTTCATCCCCCGGCAATGTAGATGCAATTTCAGATTAGTCAACCTTACACACACGTTGAAAAGTTGTTGGAAACAAATATTGACAAGATACACAAATTTTCCAGAACACTCAAAATAATACTGTATTTTAAGTATTATTTCAGAAAGATAATGTAATTAATTCAAAGAAATTTATTCATTTTATTTTCATTATTAAATATATTTTTGGGGGGAAGGGGCATAAAGGTCAGAGCGCACCAGGCATTTGTCCGGTAGGCCAGTCCACACCCGATAGGATTGTAGTAGTAGTAGTATTTACAGAACAGGGTAAAGCAATATAACAGTGTTCAAATATTGAAATAAATGCTAAATTCATTCTCCAATATTCAAAAGAAAATGTCCAAATTCTTGAGAGAAAACTTTTGTTTCATTTCCTAAATGTGAAGATTAGATCTGAATTCTTGATATCAGATTTACTTGATCAGAATTGTTGCCAGATACATTGTTATTCTGAATTACCTATTTCCCATCCTCTTCATTAAATTTAGCACTAGACTAAACCGACTTTTGTACACTGACGGCGTTGTGAAATTCGTTGAAATCTAAAATTGAATTTCTCTGTCCCTAGAGGACTCGTAAATCGTAAGCGACAATATTCTTATGTGTTATTTGAAATGTACACGTTCCTGTTACAGCTATTAACCATTGTCTTTGTCAGGATTCTAGCTTTTGTGTTTTCAGCTGTTGTGTTGTATAGTTTCTTCATATAAATATTTCAGTTAAAAATTATAAATATTCTGTAGTTTAATAGTTCAAATAAATAAATAAATAAGCTAAAAAGTACAGATTTCAGTTGAAGTTAGTTACTGAGGAAAACGATTAACTTAAAGCAGGCTTGCCAACTATAGAATTTAATTCCTAATGTTATAAATAATAATGTTCTTGCGGCAATAGATTATACAATAATTTTATACGATACGATAATTATAAAACACACACACATTGAGGTTTTAACAGTCGTTCTCGCTAAAACAAATCAATAACAATTTGAGAATTGGCAAATGTCAACCCTGTATCCATTCTTTCAATTCAATTATTCAACGAGAGGATGGCAATATTATTGTTGTGTAGAACAGTGTAAATAAGCAAGGGTGCCGATCCTGGGGGCCGAAGGGGTCCCGGGTCCCTCCAAAGCTCATGTGGGCCCCCGTATTGTATTTATGAATATACAATATTTGGCACAATTTGAATGCAATTTGTCTTATATATATATATGTCAAAATCCTCATATATATATGCCTTCTGCATCTGAATGGGCCCCCTTCCCCAAATTAACAAAGAAATCGGCGCCCTTGTAAATAATTACAGGTATTTTATTTTTTAAAATAATGTTGAGGACAGTGACACCAATTTGGAGTTCTAAACTGAACAATTACTAGATAAGGTTATTAGATACTAACAGAATGCCCGTTCTTCGCACGGGGATGAAACGTTTCATTATGGACATAAAGGGCTGAATTTGGATTTAAATGGCATCGGAAGTGTCATTGTTCGTCTAGCGACCCCAAAAACTTTGAATTCGACACTAATATCGGTCATTTTTTTATATTTTTTTAAAAACATTTCCCCCTCTTCTCCCCTATTTTGCACCGTCAAAGTTAAATGATAAAGACATTTCATGCTCGAACCTCATATATGTGGAAAATTTGATCATGATCGGTCGGGTTGTTCACGAGTTATTGAGCCACAAATATAGTGACTTTCATTTGTATATATCTAGTTTATTACTATTATTAATATTATTATACTTGTTTTTACAATTATCTCGTGCGTGACGAATAAACGACAATTTTTTGTAATATACGATAATTTTAAAGGTGAAAGTAGATAATTTTATTCACTGAGGTTAGCAATTTGTGTTCTCGAGATTCAGGATATTATGTAGAAAATTTGTTACACTAACAATACTTGAGAAACACTGTGTTTAAAAACAGGAAAACGAAAATAATAACAATATAGATCCAGAAGTTGAATTTTTAAGAATTTTTATCAATCCCGGACACGTTTTCGTTCTTCCTTTTGACATTCCTAAGAAGTGAAAGTATATTTCGTACGGAATCTGCAGAACCCACCCGATCTTCACCGAACTTGGAACAGAGAAAGACAGAGTTGCTAGTAAGCATCTGGAATATTTTCCTCTGCAGAGTTGGAGTTCCCGAGTTACTTACCCCATCAAAGTTAAACTTCGGACATTGTGGGTTTCGAATATATCCTTTCGTTATAGGCAACCAAATTACTTTGATATTGTGCAGGTTGCATAGAGGTTAGGGATATAATAGAGATTTTAAACGAGATCCACTAACGTCGCTGTTACCCGTGATAATGTTAACGAAATGACTCCATTAACGAACTCAGTCGATGTAATTGCAGTAAGAAAACAGTATATCCTTTTATCATAGGCAACCAACATTTATTTACTGCTGTACGGATTGCATAGAAGCAAGGAAATATTAACGATTTTGAACTTGATTCATTAACGTTGCTATTACCCGTGAAAATGCTAATGGATTGACTCTATGAATGGAGTCAACAGAGACAAAGATAATCGCTCTAGCTATATATTGCAATTAATAATAATAATAATAATAATAATAATAATAATAATAATAATAATAATAATAATAATAATAATAATAATAATAATAATAATAATATAAAATGTTTTTGTTCAATAGTTATGATGTGAAAACGTGCGTGCTAACATTGCAAGATTTGAAGATCCTAATAAATATTTCCTAAAATCATCGTAGGAGAAATTTTTAAGGCAGAATGATAATAAGAACCCTGTACATGTTTATTTAGTACTTAAGCGAGGACAATTTATTCAAATGGTCTCATTCAAATTATTTAACAACATATTTCTATGATTAGTACAGTGCTACTACTACTTCTTTCATAATAATGCTAAGCTTCCAAACTATGCTTTGCATAAATATGACAAGCCTTAGAACAATTCTGTTCGTTACAGATCCGGAACGATTATAAATATTGAGAAGCGTTTTTTTTTTTTTTTTCGGAAACAGTTCAACGACCCAAGAATAGGCTTCTCCTGTAATCCTATATTCAAATCGGAAATGGTAGAAATAAACTATTTCTGGTTTCAACAGAATCAACATAGAAGAAAAATGGCAACTGACAGCGAAGCACTGTTTCGAAGCCATTTCAGCGTCCCAATAATATACCGTATTTACTCGCGTAATTTTCGCACTTTTTTAGACGAAAAAAGTTGTTTTGAAACAAGGGTGCGTAAATTATGCGGAAAAAAAATTATACACATCAGTGAAGATCATCTAATTTTTTTCCTCAGTCAAAGTAACACGAAAATACCGGTACACATTTTCTTTGTAGCAAGAATTGACAACAAACAACTAATTCTAAATTTGTAGAAAAATAACATTAAAAAATTGATTAAGAAGTTTCTTACCTTAGAAATCACTGTCAAATCCTCGCGTGCGCAAATTACGCGAGGAAAATAAAATATACAGAAAATGCCCTTCAAAATTGGGATGCGAAAATTATGCGAGGGCGAAAATTACGCGCGTATTTACGGTATTCCATTTCCTTCCTTATCTCTGTAGTAAAACCGGAAGTTGTAGAAATTCATTACTGCTTCCGGTTTCAGTATGATCTCCATAGAGTAAAAGCGGTAATGTCCTACGGAAAAATCGGTTTTTCATGTGGATTAAGCCTTTCAAGATTAGGTATAATTTCTATCTTTATCTTTCTATTGGCGTCAATCACCATCTTCGCTGGGTTAAAAAAAAAAAAAAAAAAAAAAAAAAAAAAAATAGAAATATGTTCCGTTACTCAGTCACTATTTACTATTACTGAAGCGCTCTCAAATCGATAGAAACAAAGAAAATATAATAAAAAATCAGAAAATAATAAGTAATCTATATAAATAAAAATTAAATATTACTATTCTGGACTGAATTTGGATTTAAGAGGCATCAGAAGTGTCACTATTTATCTCAGTGATTCCGAAACCTAAGGATTCCACACTAATATTGGTCCTTTTTGATCATTTATATATGTATATCCCCTCTCCTAAGTTGCAGCGTCAAACTGAAATGACAAAAAACGTCCCAGATGGTTCAAGAGTTATTAAGTCACAAAGTCCCTTTCATTTATATATATATATATATATATATATATATATATATATATATATATATATATATATATATATATATATATATATATATATATATATATATATATATATATATATATATGATCTTTTCCGTATATTGCGATCGGAAATTATACGCTAATACAGTACTAAAACTGGAAGTCAACCTTAGTTTTACAATCTGAAACGAAAGTCACTTGTTATTTATTTCAATGTATTAACATTTTTAAGTACAATTTTATTTCTAAGTACAATTAAGTATATGAAACATGCTTATACTAATATACTTCGTTGGCAAAACTCACCAACTCCTGAAATAGGTGTAGATTTAGAGAAGCGATTATAAGGCTAGTCGATATTTAGAATACTCGAGGGTCACTTTCTTGTTAATCCAACAATAAGCAGCTATATATGACGTCCTTGGCTTAACCACGATTTTCAAATGACGCTGCGTTGCATTTTCCCTACCTATAAGATCAACTGTTGTGAAGTGAGTTATATATTTTCATTAAAAAGGAAATTCCTTTAATTTGTAGCTTCATTATTCATTACACTGAATGTCCTTTCTATCTGCGTGGAACCTACAGCAACAACTTTCTTTCATGGTTTGTGGAATTTCTGTTTTAGGAAAAATATTGATTGTTTTTTTAAAATTATTTAGTGAAACTAAAGTGCCATATTTTGTAATATTTATATTACTAACTTATTCTTAACAGTGGTCCTAAGTTCGTTAAAATAGGATTATTGAACTGCTTCAGACGTAATTTACTCCATGAATATTCAATGATAACTTATAGAATAAAATAGATTTAACCCTTTTAGGATTTCCTCTTTTTGAGGTAAATTTTAGACTTTTACTCAAGCAGCTACTGATTCCTTACTTTTTATCGTAGGATCATGGTTTGTATCTCCTTTTTTTCAGGATGGATCATACTCTCCAACGGTATCACTCGCTTGTCCAACGAAAAAATCGGAACAAAATAGATTTCTCGAAAAAAAAATTGGGGGGGGGATTTTTGTGCCCCTCTGGCCCAGGCCTGGGTTCAAGTATGAACCGGAGTTTGTTCTAAAACAAAATACTTTGTTATGTACATAATACGCGTGCAAAATTTCAATCTTGTATCTTGAAAACAAAGGGCGGAAAAATTGTTGAAAGTCTGAATTTAGGCTCTCTGTATATATATATATATATATATATATATATATATATATATATATATATATATATATATATATATATATATATATATATATATATATATATATATATATATATAATGTTTGACCTAGAGTCATTATTCAAACGTTATTTTCTTCAGTATAACGACCCCTTTCCAACGGTACCACTCATATATCTGTATCATATACCTGAACCGGAAAAATCGAAAAAAACCGGACATTTCTCTGAAAAATCACCCCCTTGGAACACTTGCGCCCTCAGGCTCGACCTCGGTTTCACGTAGGGATCTCAGAAAAATTTGAGAAATACCCAAAGGTACACACAATTAGATGCAAAGTTTCAATCTATCTTTAAAACTGCAGGCGTGAAAATTTTTTGAAATTTGACTTAAGAAAGAGAAAGTCACGCCTCTCCGCCCCCACTTGGCACCTCAAAGTTGACCATTCGGTTCTGAAACGCATCTAGGGCGTTCTTTGGTCAATCCTTGACTTGACTAACAAAAAAAATCCGCCTTAAATATCTGTTATAGAACCTAAATGAGCGGTCAAAGACGATACTACGATAAGCGGTCAAAGACAAAAGTTACCAAAAATCCTAAAAGGGTTAAACTTATGTATTTTCGAATAATTTTCAACATTTAGGCCTACCTTATATTTTCACAAGATGTCTTCTTTATAAATTGAATTTACATCCTTTATAATGTTCTCCATACGTATTACTATATATTAACTGCCTAGAAAAATCTGTGTGGCCACAAAACTTAACAACGTAAATGTACAAGTCTGGCCTTAAAAGAAATCTTTTAAGTTTTACGTCCCACGCTATGCCGGTTAGGCTAAAGGAGACGGTGATAATGAGAGATGAGTGAAATGAAGAAAGTGGGAGGAAACGGGAGAACCCCGAGAAAACCCACGAGCACGGTGTTTGTCCACCACAAAGTTCACTTGGCGGGGGCTGGGATCGAACCCGGGACCCCAAGCACCAGAGGTGAACGCTCTACCACTGAGCCACCGCGCCCCCCTGGCCTTAAAAGAGAATGATACCATTGTCCATAATAACATTTACATATTTATAGAAATTACCGTTACAATTTGAAGCTGTATTCAGCTACCTTGTCTCTTTAGAAACCTGAAAGGAAAACAATATCTACGATTCTCAGAAATAGTATTAGAGAATTATTACTATTCTCTCATAAGTATTAGTTCTAGAGATAGAGAAACAATTTTAACAACCGGTTCGAATCTGCTGAATGACAGCATTGTGAACTCACATTTATTGTCGATACGTTTTCCATTATATATATATATATATATATATATATATATATATATATATATATATATATATATATATATATATATATATATATATATATATATATATACAGGTGGATCAAAGGGGAGCTATAGGGGCTATAACCTCCCCTTGCCCCTCAGGTATACACTTGATAAAATGGACTTCAATCCTGTTTTACACTGGATAAAGCGGCAAACTATGGTTTAGCCCCTCCCTTGAGCATATCCTGGGTCCGCCACTGTATATATATTCACGCTATCAAATTAATGATGACGTCGAAGTTTAGAAGACGAACTGACTAACGTCGCAGTCTAACTCACTGAGTAGGCATTTGAAAGTGAAAAGAAAAGGTTAGGGGAAACCACAATCATCTTTAAGAAACAATGGTAGAAGTTCGCAATTTGTTGCGCTGTGGAGAAAAGGCCTGGTTATAATGCCAAAATCTTATTCTACACGTATTTGTATCATTCTCTCAGTATCATCCTGTATATATATATATATAATTATAAAAGTTTTATTGGTATGTGTGTATTGATTTAATAATAACATAAAACAAAAGTAAGATCTAATAGATCCCAGTGGCTTCTGATTCAAGAATGAAAGAAAGAAAAAAAAAAGAAATAATCTCTTCGGCGGCGACGTAGATTTATGATTTTGCTCTGTTGTGTCTAAGCATTGTAATTTTCGCTTGGCCTCCCTTGGTCTCCCCCCGCAGTGAGCCCTCAGGGGGCCCTGACACTGTTCATTAAATTGTTGAAATTACCAGGATGAAGCGACGAAATCACCGTCCGTTGAAAACTCAAAATGTTTTTCTTATTTTTCTGAGTTCAAAAAAATAAAATAAAATAAAAAAATCTTAGCTTCTATGTAGCTAGTAGCTGATACAGCTAAGATTAAAGTTTTCTTTTCGTTTTTTTTTTCTTTCTTGAAGAACGTTCATACAGTTGTCCGGTATGTAATTACAATTTCTAACCAATGAAATGTGTGTTTCTCGCTGTCTTCTCAGCCTGTGCCTATTACCTTTTTGGTTGAGATGGACAGGCGGATATATTAAACCAAATTTTCCTTCTTCCCCCTTTTTTAATTCGTAAAAAGAAAAGCAGTGAAGCTGGAAAATGTCTGGAAAATTTATGACATACTCTGGATTCCAACCCAAGCAGTAGCCGGGGCTTTTACCACCAAATTGACCTACAAAAGAGTATCCTCTGTTATAAGTCATTCAACAAAAGAATTATGATTATTAGCTTTCTCTTCTTCACTTACGTATTCCTCATTCTCCTTTTCCTAAGTTCATGTACAGTAGTAACTCGGTTTATGAGTGTTCCCTCTTGTACTTGTAGAGTATTTACTAAAATTGGGACCGTCTAGCAAATGCTCTACCAATGATCACGATAAAAATTTGATTCTGAGTCCTTTTAATTGTAAAAACGAAATGAAATGAAATATTTAAGTTTTACGTCCCACGGTTATGCCGGTTAGGCTAAAGAAGATGGTGATGATGAGAGATGAGTAAAATGTTGGAATGAAGAAAGTGGGAGGAAACGGGAGAACCCCGAGAAAACCCACGAGCACGGTGTTTGTCCACCACAAAGTTCACTTGTCGGGGGCTGGGATCGAACCCGGGACCCCAAGCACCAGAGGTGAACGCTCTACCACTGAGCCACCGCGCCCCCTTTTAATTGTGTGTACATATATATCTGGTAAAAGATTTCTCTTAGCAATGATGCATTTTGCTTCCGTTATCTTTGATTTTCCAACTTTATTAAAGGCCGCAGTGGCTCAGTGGTAGAGCGTTCAACTCTGGTGCGTGGTTCCTCTGGTTCGATACCATTTCGCGCCAAGTGAGCTTTGTGGTGGACAAACACCGTGTGCGTGGGTTTTCTAGGGTTGTCCCGTGTCCACATATTTGCTTCACTCCACCATTTCATTTATTTCTCAACATCATTGTCTTCTTTAGTCCACACTGTATACCGTGGGACGTAAAACTCTAAGATTTTATTTCATTTTCCCAACATTTTTATTAGCACCCATAAGTTCAGTCATAATGGTTTCCTTTCTTAAATGTATCAAGTTATGTGTGTCTCCTCTCTTCGAAAAATATATATTCAAAAAGAAAGTAATATTTAAGTGTTAATAATTACTTTGGACAATATTTATTTATTTATTTATTTATTTATTTGCCATCAACACAACAGGCATAAGTCCAATTATAGTGCTGGTGTATTACATAATACATTTACAACAGTTTTCTTAAACATAGAGTTCATATTGCAGATGTCAATTTCTTTGTGTTTGGTACATATTTTGTTATAAGTAGAACACATTCTCCAAATTGGTGATTTCAGTAATACGTTGGTCCTTGCTTTTTTGCAATAAAACAGACCAGAGTTATTAGCACGAGTTTTAAGTGTCGGGACATGAAAATTTAATGTTGATATGAGATCCGTACAATTAAATTCGTTTTGTACTATTTTATGGAGAAAAATCAAATCTGTCACATTTCGCCTTTGTTCAAGTGTAGGGATACAGAAGTTGTCTATTAATATTAGATGATTTTCATAATAGGATAGATTCCAGTTGTCTTGTACGTCAAGTATTTGATAAATTTAGATTGGACCTTTTCCAGTTGGTGTCTCTATTGTTGTTGTGATGGGTTCCAAATCACAGCAGCATATTCCAGTTTTGATCGAACATAGGCATAATACATTTTTGTTAGTGTAGTACTATCGTTAAATTCCTTTCCAGTTCTAATTATGAACCCTAACATCTTGAGAGATTCGTTAACTATGTTCTCTATATGGTTATTAAATGTCAGTTTCGTATCAAATATAACTCCAAGATCTTTGACTGAATTTAACCATAGAGTGTACTGTCATAATGAAAAACTTAATGAGGCTATTCCTGAGTACAATTTTCAACTTTTATTTTTTATCTTTCTGCTATTGTTTTCAAAACTATGCTATGCATTTTTATGATAGTGTTATTCAAGAGACACCTGGTTTCGTCGTGATTCTCGAGGAATTCTTTCTCATTCTGTCTCGATTCTACAAAATCTCTCGGTTTTTCTCGTCTATTTTTGTAAATTTATGTATATACAACACTTATGTTCTAAATTTTCTTATTTTCGTCTAAAAGTTACCAGAATTCTTCCGTGTCACAAGAAGTTCACGAAGGGTATGGTATAACAGCATCTAAACCATATTTATTATTGGAATGTATTGTGTAATAACTTACATAAGTTTAAAAGTTCAAAAAATACTCTTCATTTTGTTCGTACGATCACGTCAGTTATTTATAGTTTTTATACTATGAATCATGTTACTCGAAAACAGTGTTTGAGACCTAAGATTTGAGTGAAGTAGTGTTTCCCACGACACTCGAGAAATGTCTCGTTCTGTCTGGAATTTGAAAATGTACTTCTCTTCTCGTAGGTACGATCAGGCCCGTAGCCAGCCCAAAAATTTAGGGAGGGGGGCGGTCGAAGTTTGGGGGGGCCGATCCAACCACATTATAGTTCATTACCATATTATAATTCACATGTAAGACTACCGTGAAAATTTTAGGAAGAGCTAGTAAAAATTTAGGCGGGACCCGGCTTCCCTAGACCCCTTGGATACGGGCCTGGGTACCATTATGTGTACTAAGGTTTATAGAACAACTACGTCCGTCCGTCCGTCCGTCCGTCCGTCTGGCGGCAGATAAGTATCAAGCAAACATAGTGAAATATATTATTTGATATAGATTCAACATTTCTAATACTAAGTCCCGTCTCTGCTCCTAAACGTTTATTGAAACTGGAAATGGGAGGTTTATAATGGATTCATGCCATTTAGGAAGTCTCTCATAGTTCCGTAATTTCAAATCAAACTCACTTGTTTTTGTTTTCAAAGAATGTGTGTGGCTTACCACAAGGACATATGTTCTTATATTTTAACTAATACGGCCAGTTTCGATATTTATTTCCATAGAGCGAAAACAGTAACAGGAGAAGAAATACTTTATCTTTGATCTCATGAATTGATTCCAAGTCAGCTCGTATTATTTTTATTGAAACCGGAAGTAGTAAAAAATAATACAGTTTTCGGTTTTAGCATTAATTCGTATAGAGAAAAACCTTTTAAGGGACAACGAGAAACTGTTTCCAATATGAATCCAGCGTCCCAACAACAGGTCTGACCTTAAGTTATTCTTGTATTGGAACTGGATATCATAAATCTACTGCTTCCGGTTTCATATTAATTCCCTGTGGTTTGAACACAGTAGTGATTAGACGTTTTCTCAGGGAAACTTTGAATAAACTGGAGGTAAAAATAGTACTAATAACCCAGGGGAAATACTAATAACCCAGGTTGAACCAGATTTGAGAATGCTCTGCGGACGGGGAAGATTTCCGTAACTGCGGGAGGATTTCTGGCCAGGAACCACCTCCTGAAATCATCACTGTTTTGGAAGTTAAATTTCAAATTATAAATGTAAGAACTTTCGAAACCTTCCAGGATAAGGAATAAAATCAGGGGTAAAAGTGGATCTGAAAAGGTAGGGAGACGCATGACGTCACAACTTTCCCTGTGCCTATCTTTGTGTGCTTATTGCATTTTTATAGGAAGTGGAGGGGACGCTATAGAGTGGAGCTTGACGTTCCCCTGCGTTCCCCCTCACTTTTTAACCCTGACAAATAGAATATACTTTGAAAGACGAAATCTTAGAGATTGCCAGGGTTAGCTGTATCAAAAGATAAACTTTGATCTATGGAAATATTGATTTTTTAGCTATTAAAACATTTTACTCAAAGGTAAATAATATGAACTTTTTTGTCTAAGTATACAAGAAGGAAGTGATATTTCTTTTACTACAACGTTGCAAATAACAAGCCTTTATTAATACATTTGTAAAATCAAATTATTTATAACAATATTTCTTTAAATTATTATTACAATTGATTTCTGTGGTCAAATCCTAAAACAACACAAAACATGAAGGACGTGATCTCCCTTTAAATAATAATTAAAAAATAGTAAAAATGATGGAACGCAAAGAACATAGATCAAGTAAAAATGAAAATTCTCAAAATTCTAATAGATTGTCCTCTAGTAGCCAACAAGCTAATTATATTCATAAAAATCTGCAGGATTCTAGAGTTAAATTTCTCACCGCAGAGTACGAAACTAATCAGAAAACTTAATCGGTAATGACTGTAAAAGTTAGTCCAAAGATGGCGGACCCGTCAGAGACAATGCGAAGTTTGCAAAGAACGAAAAGAAAGAAAGAAAGAAAAGACCAGCAACAAAACGATGGAAAGCGAACAAAGAAGAAAACTAAATTAACAGTAATGAGAAATTCAAAGCTGCAAATTGGAAGAGAAAGAAAGAGTGATACTTTTAGATATTACTCAAGGTCGAAAAAAATTCATTCTCGTGCTCGCATGAAGTAGGCTTAATTGCATTTTAATTAAGTTCTGCATGAGAAAATTGTAATGAAACTTCGGGGTTGTTGTGTTCGTGAATCGAATTTTCGTGTCCTGGTATAAAATTATCCTGGCAGATAACTGCAGTCATGATAAAACTACGCCGGTCCAAGTTCTCTGACATGATTTCCTTCGCACACACATTGTTCACTGCTATTAATATCTGCTGGAATTTTATCAGGAAGAATTGATTTTAGTAACAAAGAATTAGAATAAAATTTAGAAGTAGTATGTAAAGTGGTGATCTAGCCCTGGGCCAGGGGAGTCTAGGCCCCCCCTTATTTTTTAAGTGACAAAAGTAATTGGAGCTATTATTTATATATTTTTTAGAAGTTTAAGTAAGCGTTGCCTTTTATTCTTTATTGGACACTTCTAGAATAACATTAATCGTGGTGAGTTGTATATTTATGTTTAAAATGTATTTTCTACTACAATTTTTAACTTGAATCTTAATTACAATCTTTTGCCATATTAAGAGTCTTCATTCCGGCGAAATTAAAATACCGCTAATTTTACAGTAATTATGTGATATCTTCAAATAGATAAAATATAATCGAAATGTGGAACAAGAGCGCCCTAGACAATATTATTTTACATGAGAAACCGTTGTCACGACTCACTTATCTGCTTTCGATTTCGAGCCATTTTAAAAATCGGCATTTATTTTCGCGTTTCTAAACAGCTGTAAACATAAAGCCACTAGGTGACTTGTGATAACGGTACCTCACGCAAAATAATATTGTCTAGGACGCTCTTGTTCCATATTTCAATTATCTTTTATCTATTTGAAGATATCACATAATTACTGTAAAATTAGCAGAATTTTAATTTCGCCGGGATGAAGACTCTTAAGAGCAATGTCTTGTGACTAATTTGTTTAGCTACCGTACCTGTAAATGCCTATAATTGCTAATTCATACACGGAGAAAAATCCGTTCTCCGGACAGCGGTATATTGTCAAATATACGGTATCCTCTTGCTTACTATAGAAGTCAGTACGAAGCATACGTTATCCGTATGCTACATAGGCACTGCCCTTAGATGTTACATCATGCCATTGCAGGATGTCTGACATCTAAAAGTTTTCTGTATATCACATACATATACTTACGTTACCTTCGTCGGTTATATGTTATTATGTTAGTATTATTTGTATGTGAAACCTGACCACCTACATTGTTTCATAGGGAAAGTACGTATTGATGGAACACTTATACAGAAAGTATTATAAAACATGCGTTTTCAGTTATACGTCTGCTGTACGTTGTCCAAAAACTACAGGAATTACGCATGTAACCTATCTTTTTAAGTACGTACAGCACCTACATTTTTTTCTCAGTGTACTTCATGTCTAACTGTAATTGGTTAAAGGAATGATTGATCTTTTATTTATAGTTCCTGTTAACGATGTACGTAAACGAATGTCAAATTAAAATGATTTGCTTAAACTCAATATAGCTACCGATCATAGTCTGGGTTCTGACTCCCCCCCCCCCCAGTTTTTACCTTCTTGATCCACTGAGTATGTGCATAAAAGAGTGTGTCTCTCAGGTGTTAAGAAAGAACAAACAACGATAGATACGTTGTAACTTGCTACATAGGCCTATACAGTATATGAGGAATAATTTCAACCAATAAAATTAAAAAAAAAAACAAGTATCAATTATTGGAACTAAACGAGATATCATACTTCCTAGCACCACAAAAGTACGTTTTCTTGTTTATGTTTGGACAACATTTTAATTAAGACTTAAAGATGAATTATACTTCTTGGTTCGTCCTATTAATTATTGTCGTGCTAGAGTCACAATGGAGAGCAGTGCTCTTAAAATTACTTGAATATCCAAATACTTGATTTCAATATTTGAACAATTATTTTGTTACTCGAATATTTTTTCTTTAATATATTCAATCTTGTTTACTCCCTATAAATACAATTTTGCTTATTCCTTACAAATTCAATAATTTCTATAAATACAATTTTGTGTAATCCCTATAAATACAATTTTGTTTACTCCATATAAATACAATTTTGTTTAATCCCTATGAATATAACTTTTTAATCCACATAAATACAATTTTGTTTACTCCCTATAAATACAATTTTGCTTATTCCTTACAAATTCAATAATTTCTATAAATACAATTTTGTGTAATCCCTATAAATACAACTTTGTTTACTCCATATAAATACAATTTTGTTTAATCCCTATGAATATAACTTTTTAATCCACATAAATATAATTTTGTTTACTCCCTATAAATACAATTTTGTTTATTCTCTACAAATACAATAATCCCTATAAATACAATTTTGTTTAATATCTATATATTCAATTTTGTTTAATCCCTATAAATATAATTTTATAAATACAATTTTGTTTTTCTTTACGAATACAATAATCCTATAAATAGTTATGTATAATCTCGATAAATACAATCTTGTACAATCCCTATAAATACAATTTTATATAATTCCCATAAATACAATTTTGTTTAATCCCTATAAGCAATTCGGTATCATGATGTGCAAAGTGCTTACTATATAATGTAGTTCCCTCAATGTTGGTATTGCTAAGTCTATGTACCAAGCCAACCAATAGACTATAAAAATGTAGAAATTAAAGAATGAAGTGTCTTGAATGGTAAAAGTGAAAGACATTGTTTTCAAAATGCTGAACGAATGGTACAGTATATAGGATTGAACTACCTCAAATTTTCGCTGTAAACTTGTAGTATTTAATAACAGATCTAAAGATAAATACTTAAGCTACTCAAGACAAAGTAAATATATAATGTAAAAGTTAAACATGGAAAACAAGTGCAATTATTTTGTCTTCAGCCTTTTTTAATGTTAATTAATGTTATCTTTCTGTTGATACAGCTTGAAGCTTTTGATATTGGTAATTTACCCTTCAACTCCTAAGAACTGGTGCGCCATCTACCGACGAGAGGAAGACTTATCGCTAATTCATCGCAGCATTTCATGTGTTGGTAGTTTCAGAGGCTCTGGGAGATGACTTTATCAGCAAACAATGGGGGAGCATTGCCGTCAGGTTCTCGCCATTATCTCGCACAAGAATTATCAGATTCATTTATTATACCTGTCGCTGTCTCTGGTTACTTCCTACGCGCTGCCATGTCACCCTGGAAATGGTCTTTTCTCTTTTGTTTTATTTTTAATAGGATTATGCAGACACGGAAGCATATACGATCACGTTCCTTCTCGAAGTCTAAAGATACAAGCAATTAAACATAGGGTGTTTCTAAAGTTACTACTGGGTGGGAGGAGGGAGAGCTAGTCCTTGACAAGACCACATGACAATATACGAGTATGAAGGAAATAAATGCGAGGAGAAGGAAGGTATTACTTTTTTCTTTAGTAACACACGTTTCTATCACGGATTAGGTTAATTTGAAAGGAAGCGAGAGGGATGAGCCCATGCAACGATTTTGAAGAAGAGCAACAGTGTACTACCACCGGATCATCTCCCAAACTTAAAATCGCGCACCATCAGTCTTGTATGGTCGATCGCTCTAACGCTCGATATTGCAAAACTTGTCCGTCGCAGGTTCGAATCTTGCTCAGATCATCGGTATACATTTTATTCCTTCACAATACACCATAATCATTCATATCTAATTGTCATCACTGCCGGATTTACGTATAAGCATAAACAAGCTATAGCTTAGAACCCCACTCTCTTGGGGACCCCCCAAAAATTAAAGGGAAAAACTGTATGTACATTTTCAAAAGAAAAAGATTTAAAAAATAAATCAAATAACATTTACATATAGCAACAGTGTACTTTTATGACGTATAATGGCACCCTTCCTTCTAGCCTGTTCCCTAAAATGTCAGTTGACAAAGGACAGCCGGACACATAAAAGGTAGGATTATCTTCAATAGCTTAGGGATTCATCAAGCCTAAATCCGGCTCTGACTGCCACCCAGCCTAAAAAAGGAAGTGTGGGACGTGGAAGTCCTATATAAGTAATATGTAAAACTTTCTTTTTTTAATAGTAACATTTTTAAAGCACACCTACGACTCAAAATTTTGATCCGTGTGCGTAGGTTTTCTCGGGGTTCTCCCGTTTCCTCCCACTTCCTTCATTCCACCATTTAATTCATTACTTATTATCACCGTCTCCTTTAGCCTCACCGGCATAACCGTGGGACGTAAAACTCAAAGATTTCATTTCATTTTTCAAAATTTAGATTTATTTATTTCTTGAAGTTTAATGTCTCCTTTTAGCAGGGAAAGACGTTTGAGAGGAGAGGATTATTTCAAGTGGGATCCCAACCACTATTTGTACTCTCACTGAAAATGGAACCAGGAAAATTTCTCTTTACCCATGCAGGCGCTTAGATCGTGCTTGATACGGTTTTAGCCTCACTGTTTCATAATAATTGATCATCAGAGTCTCTTGCATCGCCAGTTACGATCTCTTAGTTACTTCCCAAATAGCACGGACGAACAGGGCCTACCAAGGGCGCCCATGTTGTGGTTTCCAAGGGGGGCAAGTATAAGCAACATTTCAAATATAGTTTCAAATTTTGCTGTAACTAATGTAAAAATCCTATTGGGTTTTCGATATTCCCAAGTACAATTTCCTCTTAGGGGGGCGAGCGCCCCACCTTGTCCACCTGATGGGCGCCCTTGACCTCTTTTAAGAGACGCTGTGGCGCTAGTAACCTGCAGCAATATTTTCTTTGACTGAAGGAGGTAATTGAAATAGCTATAACCGGTAAAGAGTTCTATTTATGAGTAAGCACACTTATCGTATCATAAAAGCTAAATTGGTTTTAAAAGTCCAATGCAATTGGACTGATTAAATAAAAATGAAAGACAATACAATCATTTAGCCGGAAACAAATCCTTTACAAATGCAGCACTTTCCAAAATTGGCTTGGCAGTTAAAAACTTACATATTAAGATGTTCTGTTTCATTATCTGCTATGTTATTAAGCAAAATTGGAATTATTATTTCACACATTTTAACACTTAATTTGAATGTATTATTGTCCGAAACAGAGCACTGAAAATACGAAAGGTGCTGCATGAAGGAAATAACATAGGCGGGAAGTCTCCGGAACTCTGTTGGTAACAAACTAATGGGCCTTTTCAACAAATTTTTCAACAGCATGAATGGCCCTTGTTAGTTCCTTTATGGAATGGCACATTATATTTCTATCTTGACCATATATCAAGCACATAAGTGTCGAATTGCCTTTGTCATAATCAGGGGTAAAAGTGCGGGAGAACGCGGGGGTACACGTTCCCCTCGCGTCCACCCACTTTCTAAAAAAATTACAATGGGCAAAGATAGGCACGGGGGACGGCGTGACTTCATGCGTCCCCCTATCTTTTCAGATCCACTTTTACCCCTGGTCGTTATTGATAATCTGTGGTGTAACAATCTATACTCTGAACAATTTTCCTGACTTCAAAACCTCCTAAGAAAGCAGTAGAAGCTAATTTCACTGCATATACCCTAATGTCTGAAAAGAAAACCCTAAGTGGGGATATTGTAATAGAGTGGACCCCAGATTACGAACTTAATTCTTAATCTGTTCTGTAACCCTGTATGTAAATCGGAATTATTTTCCCATTGAAATTATTGTAAATACAATTAACCCGTTCTAACAACAGAAAATGGTACTGTTTGTACATTTTACAATTTTAAGTGTTTTGTGATGAATATAGAATGAAAGGCAAATAAGTGACACTAAGTTAATGGCTGTTGCGCTGTATGGTTCTCAAACATGGCCACTTACTTTAAGGGAAGAACGCAGACTAAAAGTATTTGAGAACAAAATCCTGAGACGAATATTCGGACCCAAGAGGAACAGGAACGGTGAATGGCTGAAACTTCATAACAAGGAACTGCATAATTTATACCGTTTACCAATATAACATTGTTAAGGTCATCAAATCTAGGAGGCTCAGGTGGGAAGGTCATGTAGCCAGAATTGAAGAAAGTAGGAAGTTTTAACTGGAAATCCAATCGGAAAACGACCATTAGGAAGACCTAGGCGCAGATGGGAGAACAATATTAAGACGAATCTCGCAGAAATATGAATACAAAGTAAAAACTGGATCCAGTTGGCTAAGGATAGAATTCAATGGAGAGTTTTTGTGAACGCGGCATTGAACCTCCGGGTTTCATAGGCCATAGAGAGAGAGAGAGAGAGAGAAGTTAAATAAAACAGTACAGGTTTAAAGATCCAACGAATACAAAAAAGAACAAAAAATAGTTCTTAAACACAGAACTTTGCCAGTTAATGTTCACGAAAAATACGCACAAGCATTACTAGGGCGCGTGGTGGAATTTTCGGTACAAACGTGTGTGTGCGTTCGTATCTTGAAATATTGTTCGTAATCCGAGATAAATTATTGTTGAGAAAACTTGTACCTGAACCAAATTGTTTGTTAATCAAGGAGGTCGTAAACCGAGAGTCCACTGTATTACACAAATTGGAACATTAATAGTGAACAATAGACAAATTCCGTTATAGTTTAATAGATGAATTCGGCTTTTAATAAAAAAATTGATGGATGTACCTAGTTTTCTCTCCTTTGCTAATATATACAATATTTATAATTATTTTTCTAACATTTTGATATGTGTAGGTTTCACATATTAGATCTGTGGTTCTCAACCTTCTTTGACTAACGATACACTTTCCTGTACACCTACAACATCGCGATACACTTATTTGACTTTTTAAAGTTAAAATTATATAAATTATACGTCAGCGAAATACACAGAGTTTCATCAAGCAGGAGTCAAGCAGGCCGGTAGCCAGCCCAAAAATTTAGGGGGGCCCGGAAGAAGTTACGGGGGGGGCGAAACAAACATATTATACTTCATCACCATATTGTAGTTCATTTGTAAGCCTGCCGTTAAAATTTTAGGGGGCCGGTAAAAATTTTGGGAGGAGGCCCCCTAAACCCCCCTTGGATACGGGCCTGGAGTCAAGCATTCCATTTCATTTTCTTTCAGTACATATTATATCTGGTAAATGTTTACATTGTCATAATATCTTGCTCAAGGAGATTAAAATCTTGTAACCGTCTTGATGATGTATGTCACTCATAATAGTGTAAAACTATAAGTTTCTGAAAAGTATTGATTCTAACAGTACTGAGAATTGTTACTGCCGTTGGAAGCACGGACTAATTACAGTTTATCTCAAAATTGATTCTGACTAATTGATTTATTAAATTCTAAAATTTCGGGACTGCACGACACATCAGAATGTTGCAACGCAACGGTTGGGAACCACTGTATTAAATTATCAGAGTCCCATAATAATCTTTCTTATTTTAAGCTATTGTTATCTGTTTTTGGAAGATGCAAATACTAATATATATGACTAAGATATTGTATTTCGCAAAAGTAAATAAAATCGTTCTTATCTAAGTGAATGTTCGTGATTTCTTTAGGCACATCAGGCGATACTGGTATAGTACTTGGCATAAAGTTCTTTTCTTCTATTCTAAAGTTAAAAGTTTTAGATCTAATTTTTCTTTAGAAAGGAACCAACCTACACACATAGACTTCATTACTACTAAAATCAGGGGCCACGGTGGCTCAGTGGTAGTGTGCTTATGTGTGATATATGGGGTCCCTTGTTCGATCCCCGTCCAAATAAGTTTGTGGTGGACAACATTGTGCCCGTGGGGTTCTTCGGGATATTCCCGGTTTCTCCCACTTTCTCATTCCACTAATTCTTTTATCATTATTCAATTGCCTTAAATCGTCTTCCTTAGCCGAAAGGGTATAATCGTGGGACGTTAAACTGAAAGATTCTCATATCACTACTAAAAAAAACAAATAAAACACATTAAATTAACTAGTGCCTACACACGGCACACGATTTTCTTTTCTAACAAAATGGCAAATACTTTCGTACGCTTAATTCCATGCTACTAGAGGAAAATGATAAATACTTTCGCACGCTTAATTCCATGCTACTAGAGGAAAATGATAAATAGTTTCGTACGCTTAATTCCATGCTACTAGAGGAAAATGATAAATAGTTTCGTACGCTTAATACCATGCTACTAGAGGAAAATGATAAATACCTTCGTACGCTTTATTCCGTGGTACTAGAGGAAAATGATAAATATTTTCGTACGCTTAATTCCATGCTACTAGAGGAAAATGATAAATACCTTCGTACGCTTAATTCCATGCTACTAGAAGAAAATGATAAATACTTTCGTACGCTTAATTCCATGCTACTAGAGAAAAATGATAAATAGTTTCGTACGCTTAATTCCATGCTACTAGAGGAAAATAATAAATAGTTTCGTACGCTTAATTCCATGCTACTAGAGGAAAATGATAAATACCTTCGTACGCTTAATTCCATGCTACTAGAGGAAAATGATAAATACTTTCGTACGTTTAATTCCATGCTACTAGAGGAAAATGATAAATACCTTCGTATGCTTAATTCCATGCTAGTAGAGGAAAAAGGATAAATACTTTTGTACGCTTAATTCCATGTTACTAGAGGAAAAAGATAAATACTTTCGTACGTTTAATTCCATGCTACTAGAGGAAAATGATAAATACTTTTGTACGCTTAATTCCATGCTACTAGAGGAAAAAGATAAATACTTTCGTACGTTTAATTCCATGCTGCTAGAGGAAAATGATAAATACTTTCGTATGCTTAATTCCATGCTACTAGAGGAATATGATAATTCCTTCGTACGCTTAATTCCATGCTACTAGAGAAAAATGATAAATACTTTCGTACGCTTAATTCCATGCTACTAGAGAAAAATGATAAATACCTTCGTACGCTTAATTCCACACTGTTAAAAATGGTTTCTTAAATTCGAGAAAATATTCCTCGTATTTGAGAACATCCGTTTCTTATCTGTGCACCGAGTAATACATTCTTAAAAGTGAGATTTCGATTTTCTCAAATCATTTTGAGAAATAATGACTCAAATGCGAGGAATTATGTCTCATTTCTGAGGGTGCAAATGCTTTCTCAAATTTGAGAAAAAGTGTATTTTTTCTTAAAATTGAGAAAGTAACATTTGAGGAAATGAGACGTATAGCCCCAATTTTGAGA
This sequence comes from Thermobia domestica, assembly GCF_964235325.1. Classification (NCBI taxonomy): domain Eukaryota; kingdom Metazoa; phylum Arthropoda; class Insecta; order Zygentoma; family Lepismatidae; genus Thermobia; species Thermobia domestica. Next base: position 2,199,209 of record NC_137464.1, on the reverse strand, counting down.
AACACATTTCTCAAAAAGATTTGAGAAATATCTCCCTCAAAAGCGAGAAACGGTGCACAGAAACAGGGTTCTCAAATACGAGAAGACGGAAAAGAATATAAACAAAATATAAACCTGCAAAAAAATTCAAACTATTAGTACACCCAGAATTTATATTAAATAAACACCTACAGTTATAGGTATTGTTTAAAACATAACATTTTAATCTTCACTTCAATTCATGAAAATTCCACGAATACCACGATGACTTGTATTTTAGGTGCGTTACTTATTCCTACTGCATCAGACAGTTGAACATTTTTCTTTTCATCACTGTCCACTTTCTCAAGACTTTTCTTTTTCATCGACGTGGTTTACTCAAGATTGTCCCGTTTGATCCAACATTATACCAACTTCTTGATAATTCAGATTCAAGAATTATCCGTCTACTTCAGAATAACAGAACAATTTCTGCTGGAGTGTAACGTCCCACGCTTATGCTACGAGGCTCAGGGAGACGTTATGATGATCATGAGCGAAAATGCTGTAATGAAGAAAGTGAGGGAATCCCGAGCAAACATACATAATATGTTTACTCACACTGCCCACTTGACGGAGGTGGAATCAAACTAGGGACCCCATGCATCGGAGTTTAGTTCTACCACTGAGTTATCGCAGTCCAATATGCCTACTTCTCTACCATAAAAAAGTTACCTACATGAGAAACACCGTGTTCGTGGGTTTTTCCAGGATTTTTCAGTTTCCTCCTACAAGAAACGCACGCAGGAATTTATTTCGGAGATGCTCCAAGTTCAATACGAGGACAAATTGTATTAAAACATGTAAAATTGTACCTAAAATTAGATAAAATTTACATAAAAGTAGCGATTTCGGGGAAGGTCCGGAGCTCCAGGAATCACCCCCTACCTTCCACCTTCTTCATTACTGCAGGGGAATGCGACAGTTTGTGCCCCTCATAAATGTACTGAAACTCCACTGCTAGGATTCAATTCAGATTGGAAACAAGATCACAAACCCATGCAAAAACTGCCAAGAAACGTACGTCCACATTTTCATTACACCATTATTATCCATCTCTATCACTGTCTCTTTTAGCCTTGGAGCACAATTCTGGGACGTTGGGTTAAAAAAAATAAATGAAATCTTTGAGTTTTACTTCCCACAGTTGTGTTGGATAGGCTAAAGGAGACGATTATGATGAGAATGAAAAAAATAGTGGAATGAAAAAAGTGGGAAGAAATGGGAGAACCCCGAGAAAACCTATGCATACTGTTTATCCACCAGCAAGCCCACTTGCCGCAAGCTGGAAATCCTGGGATCAAACCAAGGGCCTCATCGCACCAGAGGTTAGCGCTCTACCACTGAGCTACCGCAGCCTCTACGTTAAATCAAGAGCAAATGCGTACAGTACTATGTCATAAATAACCAGCAAACGCGTGTCATTAAAACGATTACTTTTAGTGAAAGAAGGGAGGCGCCAAGCTATGCTAGGTGATCAGTACAAAGTACCTTTGTATTACAATTCCATAATAATAAATCTCACTTTTGTAACGCTGTTTCTAACTACACAGATGACTTACGTATTCTTTGTTTCCGTACATAAGCTATTTTGCACATTATAACGAATGACGAAGGGTGTAAAACATTGACATGCCTCCCCGTTCTATTGTAATATAGAAAACAACGTGTCCTACGGGGCTCTAACCCGCCTTCACTTGTTATTGCTGCACTCGTTATTATGTAAATTGAGTACTGAGCTTTGATACATAAAGAGCCAACCTGACTGCTATAGCCTATATAACCTGTATGAGGGGGGGGGTCAGCGTTCTACACTACAGTACTTTTACTATACTACAGTATACTACAGTAACTTTTAGTGTATGGTAGTGTTTACAATTCACCCAAACTTACGTTCGAAAGTTGATATGTACGCTGCTCCTCGCCGCTGTCACATGACGTGTATTCATACGCCACCTCAGCTGCATCACCTACTGCGTACTCATATCCATTCGCACTCTGCTACAGCTGAAATCCTTTATCTCCTTTCCTGAATAGTAATTAAGCCCTAATAATATTACTCCCTAGTAAAACATAGTAATATTATTTCGGTAAGATTGCTATCGTTGTTTTTTAAATCATCTATGATATTGAAAATCACGCACTATTCCATTCTCATTTTTAAGAAATGAGAAAATCTCATAAATGGGAACCTGAAAGTTTGCCTTGAGCTCATAAATGAAAACACATTTGGAAATAATGAGACATTTTTCCTCAAGTATGAGTAAAAATTACTTATTTTGTTTTGAACATGCATTTTTCTCATTTCTGAGCAAGGAAATTTTTAAGAGTGCATGCTACTAGAGGAAAATGATAAATACTTTCGTACGCCTAATTCCATGCTACTAGAAGAAAATGATAAATACTTTCGTACGCTTAATTCCACGCTACTAGAGGAAAATGATAAATACTTTCGTACGCCTAATTCCATGCTACTAGAAGAAAATGATAAATACTTTCGTACGCTTAGTTCCATGCTACTAGAGGAAAATGATAAATACTTTCGTATGCTTGATTCCATGCTACTACAGGAAAATGATAAATACCTTCGTACGCTTAATTCCATGCTACTAGAGGAAAATGATAAATACTTTCGTACGCCTAATTTCATGCTACTAGAGAAAAATGATAAATACCTTCGTACGCTTAATTCCATGCTACTAGAGGAAAATGATAAATACTTTCGTTCGCTTAATTCCATGCTACTAGAGGAAAATGATAAATACTTTCGTACGCTTAATTCCATGCTACTAGAGGAAAATGATAAATACTTTCGTACGCTTAATTCCATGTTACTATAGAAAAATGATAAATACTTTCGTACGATTAATTCCATGCTACTAGAGAAAAATGATAAATACATTCGAACGCTTAATTCCATGCTATTAGAGGAAAATGATAATACACTAAGAGATCGAAGCGTCTTTTGATATGAAGGATGTGCGATCTTCTATGAACAGATTCTACTAATTCGCATTTCACCATCTTACGCGGTTGTTCTCTGGTGGCTTACCACTGCTTGAAAACAAAAATGCAAAAGTAAACATAATGTTTGATATGAATGCGTTTTCTTTAAGTTTTTCCTTTTTCATATGAATTTGCTGTCCTAAGAGTAATTTTAATATTTAACGCCTCTATCGAAACTGGAAAAATAGTAGAAATACACTGCCATTTATAGTTTCAATTTTATTCCGTGAAAAGAAAAAAAACTGTAAATGTCCCAAGAATATGTTTAATATCTCTTTTAATCCATTTATTCAAACGAAAGAGTAAAGAAATTCAACGATTTGTAAACTTATTTTTATGTAAGCATTGTAAAGTATTATGATTAACGCTTTCCTGTGTTCGCAAAGGACTTTGTTTCTGAAAAACCTCACATGAACTTACATTCATCACTCCTTGTAATTTAAGTCGTCATAAATAACAGAGATAAAATCAAAGCTTGCAGAAAATTTGAGGAGATTAGTAATTTGTACCAATAATTAAAGAATAAAATATAATTCAATTGCCCTGCCATCTCAAAGATAGTAAATAACCTGCAAACAATGTAAGTGTTGAATCATTAAAGATAATTAGATGCCTTATTTGGTGAAAGAAAAGCTTTGCTTGAAAGAAAAAAGTAATACTTGACTAGCTGAAATGCCCGTCCTCCGCACGGGGAGAATGAGTTTATTTGACTATTTGATTATTACTTTAGTGTATCTTTCAGCAGCGCTGCTACACGAGACGTAGAGCTACAGCTTAACTTGGAATCTGAACCATATGAGCTCACGCCAGGAATCTAACCCAGGTCTCCTGCGCCCCAGGCGCGTACGTTAACCGCTTAGTCACAAGGAAGCTCGAGAATAAGTTTATTTCCTCCCTTTCGTTATTAGGGTACGCATTTGAATCAAAGTATAATTTGTAAAAACTCATAAGGTAAGCTATTTTGGAATAAGTTTTCAAATAATCTACTCACTTAGAATACCCCCGTTAATCAATGTGATATGATGAAAACTTGGAGGCATGAACTAACTATGTTTTAACATTCATTTCAAATGGCTAAGCAATTTTATCGTGATTTGATCACTAATAAAAGAGAATGTCTATTCCAGTGTATCGAAAGAATATAAAAACTACGTCTGCCCCTCACATTAAAACCGTATTTTTCGAAAATACTGCGTCAAATGCCTGCTTATTTATAATGAAGAGCTTATATATAGATATTTATCTTCCTAAGTTGAGATAGTCTACTTTTTCGCATTAATCTTGAATATCATACTTCTTCAGAACACGCTTTTTAATCAAAGTAGTGACTGAAACTTATCTCGAGGTAAATACGACGGTCGTTCAACTCAATCCGGGACTTTTTCTTCCAGGTTTAAATGGACGCCTACGCTAGAGGTTTTGTATGCAGTAGAAACTGGTATCCGTGTACTGTTACTGGTAGACGGCACTCATTTCCCGGCCTTTTGGATAGAAGGTTATTCAAGATGGCGGACAACAGTGTAAACGTCCTCGTGGGACAGCGTGTTGTGACGAAGTTTTTAGTAAGCGAGGGCATAAAACCTACTGAAATTTACAGAAGACTTCAGGTTCAGTACGGTGAAGAGACGTTTAGTCGCAATAAGACATATGAATGGTGTAAGCGCTTCAAAGATGGTCGTATCTCCATTACTGACGATCCCGGTTGTGGTGGATCATAGCCCACGATAGTCATTCCTGAGAACTTTCAGCGCGTGAAGCAGCTGATCTGGGATGAACGCTGGATAAGTGCATAACTGTAGCTGAAGGTTATGTGGAAAAATTAATCCACTTTCCACACTTTGAAATTTGTTCTTCTATTTGTTTTTTAAAAAAGTCCCGGATTGACTTGAACTATCCTCGTAGTAAGAATGTTCCAAAATTCATTTCAAAAGTTTCAGCCATTTTCCTGGGATGTGATCGCAAACAATACACAGTAAAAAATGGTTGTGTTAATTCAACTCAATTTTAACACAGGGCAGTGGTTCCAGCGTAACTACCACTATGAGGTGTTAGTTCAACACAGACCCCGCGGTGTTGGCGTTTAACACAGGGGTGTTACGTTTTTAACACACAACTGGTGTTGAGCGGTGTTAAATTCGGATCTGAGTTAGTACTTTCGGTGTTGATTCGGCACCATGTCAAGGTCTGTAGTGTGGAGAAAAGTATTGATTGTTACTTGTGGCGGTGTTGCACCAACACGAAGAAAGTAACACAGTGTGTAGTGTATTAATTATTTTGTGTTAATATTACACTATGTCAAGTATCAATATAACACAGTCCGTGTGTTACTTCAACATCATTTTCTTATTATTTCAACACAGAATCTGTGTCATAATTCAAGATCAAAGCCGTGCAAGTAACACCGTTTTGGTGTTAATTCAACACTCTGTGTTAAAGTTCAAGGTCAGACCACCAGATTAACACCGTTTTTGGTGTTAGTTCGACTCCACTTTTGTATTACTACGACAACTATTTCGGTGTTGAAATAACTCCGTGTGTGGTGTTGATGGAACCATTTTTTTCTGTTTTGGAAAACCACGTGGTGTGCATGCTTACGCTTACCGAAGATTCTACTTTTAAAATAAGAATAGTTAACTACAGAACACTTCATATAGAAAATCTTCATTAAAATTTTTGTCGTCCTCCCCAACATTTATTGTGAAGTATTTCTTGCTGGTGCGAAACACAACCTTCACCAACATCTTGTTCAAGAATGATAGGAAACTCTTACCTATATCCTTATAATATGTTTCCCTCTTAATCGTGATTCAACTTGTTTTCCGCCATTTTTGAAGCACAGTCCCCGGTCTTGACTGATGAGCTCTAGTGCAGTGTAGAAGCGACACAGTAATACGATGTTGTTTCTCGCTGTTGACATATTTCTTCAGAAACATTAGAAAATATGTAAAACAATTGAAAACACATCGCGCGGTTTGCATGTTGAAAATTTGCGGATACCTGGATTTGTTTGTTAGTAAAGGGACAAGTTTTGCCGATAGATTTCATTACAGTCTTCGTATCTCTCCCATGTATTTTTTTACCTTTAACGAAAATTTACAATTTCTTTTATAAATTTCAACCCAGAGACTTCAAATTTTGCGAGAAGGAACTTTATAACATATTAAAGGGAACAATCCGTGCCGATTTTTTATTTAGAATTTTCTTCATTGTTGAAACAGTTCCATTGTTAAAAGTTTGGATATCCATTTCAACAATCAAGCCACTTCAACAATGAAGAAAATTCTAAATAAAAAATCGGCACGGATTATTGCCTTTGATAGATTATGAAGTTCCTTTTCTAAAAATATGAAGTCTGTAGGTTTGAAATTTGTAAGAGAAATCGTGAATTTTCGTGAAAGATAAAAAAATACACAGGAGAGATACGAAGACTATAGTGCCATTTATCAGCAAAATTTGTCCCTTTAAACTCACCTTAAGTATTTCTTTCTACAGTGTTTGTCTGCAGCTTCAATTCATAAGCCTTTATAATTAGATGCCAACATATTTGGCAATCACGCAGAAAACAACACCGAAGATTCTACACTTGTGCTAATTTAACACACAGGCTGTGTGTCATTTCAACTACCGGCATTTGACACACAACTGCAAATGGAGAGTGAGTTGTTCTAACCACCTGTTTGTGTTATATTTTAACACAATCGTGTTAACACATAGTCATGTCGTTGAAATAACACAACGATTTTTTACAGTGTGTCGTTTAGGCTAAACAAAGGAGGGCGGATAATTATGAAATAATAGTGAAATGATAATGTGGAAGAAAACGGGAGAACCTTGAGTAAATTGAATAACACAGGCAAGCAGCCAAAAATTTTTGTTAGGAGGGGTTCAAGCTTTGAGAAGTCCAGTGGCGGATCCAGGATATAATCAAGGGAGGGGCTAAACCATAATTTGCCGTTTTATCCTGTGTAAAGCTGAATTGAAGCCCATTTTATCCAGTGTAAACCTGAGCGTCAAGGGGGGCTATAGCCCCTTAGCCTCCCTTGGATCCACCCTTGATTACGTCTATGTAGTATTGAACGGGTATTATTCTGGATTCGAAAACACAATAAGTAGTAATCGTAAAATATTCCACCTATATTTTCAGGAATAATGAGAACTAAATTGTTTTTATAAGAGAAAGAGTACACATGAAGTGTAAGATCAAATTTTCATGCTACATCAATCATTTCCCTGTTAAACAAGTATAGTTTTATTATAGTATTATAGTATAGGTTATACTTCCATCTATATTTTTAGGAAATAATGATAGAACTAGATTGTTTTTATAAGAGAAAGAGTACACATGAAGTGTAAGATCAAATTTTCATGCTACATCAATCATTTCCCTGTTAAACAAGTAGAGTTTTATTATAGTATTATAGTATAGGTTATACTTCCATCTATATTTTTAGGAAATAATGATAGAACTAGATTGTTTTTATAAGAGAAAGAGTACAGATGAAGTGTAAGATCAAATTTTCATGCTACATCAATCATTTCCCTGTTAAACAAGTATAGTTTTATTATAGTATTATAGTATAGGTTATACTTCCATCTATCTTTTTAGGAAATAATGATAGAACTAGATTGTTTTTATAAGAGAAAGAGTACAGATGAAGTGTAAGATCAAATTTTCATTCGACATCAATCATTTCCCTGTTAAACAAGTATAGTTTTATTATAGTATTATAGTATAGGTTATACTTCCATCTATATTTTTAGGAAATAATGATAGAACTAGATTGTTTTTATAAGAGAAAGAGTACACATGAAGTGTAAGATCAAATTTTCACACTACATCAATATTTTTTTTTCTGTTAAACAAGTATAGTTCTATTGAGAAAATGTACAAATATAAGTTGAGTTAGGAAGTTTTGGGGGGAAGTCCTGACCCGGTAGATCCAAGTGAGTGCGCTCCTGTAGACATTACATAAAGTTTTCGTCCCTCGAAAAAATGACAGGAATTCAGAATAGCTTTATTCTGGGTACATTTCGGACATTTCCCTTGTGAAAGTAAACTACTTGGTAAAGAAACGAAAAAAAAAAAAAAAAAACAGAATTTTACGTATAAACTAATTATTTGCTGAGCAAAACTATATATTTTCATGAAAATTCAACATGTGTTACAGTTTCGCCAACTAACTCTTTGGTTTCATCATACACTATGTGATGCAGGATAACTGTACAATCGTATATACATACAAAAGCTAAGATATCTTTCTTCTGATTGGCTATTGGCAGATTGGATACTGATTGAATTTTAATGAAAATATATAGTTTTGCTCAGCAAATAATTAGTTTATATTTATTTATAACAAAGCAGAGCTTCTACTTATGGAAAAATATCACAGAATTTTACGAATACACTGGTCTCATAGTGCTACACCTGGCTGTAGGAAACCAGCTACAGAAATAGTTGACGCGTCGGCGATAAAATATGAAACATTACTCACAGGTAAAGGAAAAAAAACTTCCTACCGGAAGCATATTCAGTGACAAGAATCTAATCTAATATGCAAATTGTCACATTAAGGTAATAAAAACATGCAGCAAAGTATGCGTTAATACAGTTTATATGCTTCGGAAATTCTGTGACACTAGCCGAGGGACGTTGCCTCCTACAAATAGCAGAAGATAGTTCGCATTTAATAAATTTCTCCTTCAAAACTTAAAAAAAAAAAAAAAAAGAGTGTACAAAAGAGAGTACGATCCCAAAGTTTCTTTTTGTATAAAAGCCCTTCACTCACGTAGAGTTAAAATTCCGTCGAAGTAGGACACGGGGATATGAACAAAACTTAGAGCGGTTCCACGTTAGAAAAGTAAAACGATACCCATAATTCATTTTGGCCTTTCTTCTGCATCGTAAAACGAATTTTTAAAATTAATTTTCAATTGTTTGAGCTTTTTTTTTTCAAAGGACTTAAAAGGTACAACCAGGTGCAGTGCATACAAGCATTTTATATTATTATTTTTTTGTTTGTTTATAAACGTCGCACGTAAGAATAGTTCATAAACTGTATTCCACAATGACAAAAACAACTTCTGATTATTTTTCTTTCATAAGAAATGAAATTATAACAATCATAAGTATGAAAAACGATTCGGAAATAATTGTTTTTATCACTATGAAAAAAAAACTAATTTGTCTTTACAGTTGACTTTTCTGATCTAATCTTATCTAAACTTTGCATTAGAATAGAACTCATTTCGTTTTGTTCCAAAAGAACAGTATAATTTACAACGAAATTAGTAGAAATTTAATTATCTGGAATAGAATTACTTCACACACATTTATCATTAGAAGGTAGAAAGGTCCTCTGTTTCTTTTTTTAAAATGATAATTTTTAAATGAAACTGGGTAATTCTCTGCGCCAGTAGTAATAACGTAAACGCTATTCTAGTAAACACAATAAGTCCCTTTTTTTTACTTCTGTTCCTAGGTGGGAGTTTTTCCGCGTGTGTCGTTAATTGTATTCCATATATTTAATAACCTTGTAAACAGCCATGCTTCGTATGACTTCAAAAGCGGTTCTGCGAAATATATTTTTTAGTTATTCTATTATTATTAATTAGAATTGCATGCTCTGCACTCTCATAATTTACACTAAACTTAAATTAAAAGGAGTATTGTTTAAAAGAACTGTCGACAGGTGTACTTCTGTGTAGAAAAATCGGTTATGCCAAGAGGTTGAAGACTGTTCGTAGAATTTTAGAGGGATTTTTCACGTTTTTCAAAGTTCTGATAAAAGAAACACGTAATATGTGAATTGAATTTAAGAGGTAATTTTGACGTTTCAAAGTTCCGATAAAGGAAATAAATAACATGTGAATTGAATTTTAGAGGAAACTTCATGTTTCTAAAGTTCTGATAACAGAAATGAATAATATGTGAATTGAATTTTAGAGGTAGTTTTGATGTTTTCAAAGTTCATGTAAAAGGAATAAATAATATGTGATCTGAATTTAAGAGGTAATTTTAAAGTTTTGAAAGTTCAGATAAAAGAAATAAATAACATGTGAATTGAATTTTCTGGAAAAAAAGAAATAAATAACATATGAATTGAATTTCAGAGTTAATTTTGATGTTTTCAAAGTCTGATAAAATAAATAACATATGAATTGAATTTTAGAGATAGCTTTCACGTTTTCAAAATCCTGATAAAAGAAATATGTAACATGTGAATGGAATTTCAGATTTAATCTTAACATTTTCAAGGTTCGGATAAAAGAAACAATTAACATGTAAGTTTAATTTTAGAAGTAGTTCAAATGTTTTCAAATTTCTGATAAAAGAGAAAAATAACATGTGAATTGAATTTTAGAGGTAATTTTGAAGTTTTCAAAGTTCTGATGAAATAAATAATATATGAATTGAATTTTAGATATAATTTTGAAAATTTCAAAGTTCTGATGAAATAAATAATATATGAATTGAATTATAAAGGTAATTTTTACGTTTTCAGTTCTAATAAAGTGAATAAACAACATGTGAATTGAACTTCAGAGGTAATTTTGACGTTTTTTAAGTTCATTTAAAAGAAACAAATTACATGAGAATTGAATTTTAAAGGTAATTTTGACATTTTCAAAGTTCTCATAAAAGAAATAAATAACATGTGAGTTGAATTTTCACACGTTTTCAAAATTCTCAAAAGATAAATAAATAACATGTATTTTCTTTCACATTGTAAAACTATTATAGATCTAAAATATGAGAACCCAATATGGGAAACGGATCCAAAAACATTCACAACTTTCGGTTTCAATACAGCAGTAAAGGTGTCAGAAATGCAGAAAAGGAACAAATCCAAGAACTGAGACGGTGATAAATACCCATAAACTCCTGTGGAACATACGATGTTCACAGATATCTTTTGGATATTCAAATATTATTCCGTGACAGCCACATTCCATTAAAATCCGAAGGAAATTCCATGGATATTTACGTTATCCTTAAATATTTTTCTATTGTAGGCCTGAATGGCCCACGACAAGTATAGGTGTCTTAGAGACGTTCTGTGGAATGTGCTGTGCGAGTTAGTTCATATAAGAGTACTTTATAAGTGTCAAATGTCTCTCTCTCTCTCTTTTTTTTAAAGTGTTATAAGCTACTAACTCTATGGCCTATGAACACAGATGTTTAATGTCGCGTTCACAAGACCTATCCATTGACTGCTGTCCATAGCTAGCTATAACCAGTTTCTACTTTCTATTCCTATTTTTGAGAGATCCATCCTAATATTGTCCTCCTATCTCCGTCTTGTTCTTCCTAATAATCGTTTTCAGATTGGACTTCAAATTAAAACATTGAAAGCGTTCCTACTTCCATTCTGGCTACACGACCTGTCCACCTGAGCCTCCTAGACTTGATAACCCTAACAATGTTAGGTAAACAGTATAAATTATGCAATTCCTCGTTATGAAGTTTCCGCCATTTCCATTCCCGTTTCTCTTGGGTCCGAATATTCGTCTCAGGATTTTATTTTCAAATATTTTCCCTTTTCTGCGTTCTTCCCTTATTTTAAAAGACCACGTTTCACAACCATACAGTACAACACGCATAATTATCGTTTTGTATATTTTAAACTTCAAATTCCTGGACAGAATTCGCGACAAGTAATTTTGAACTGAATAATAACACAAATTCCCTGATTTTAGTCAACATTTAATTTCTTCGTGAATATGGTTTTCGTCTGTTAATATTGATCCTAGATATTTGAAATTCAAATAACTAGGATCAATTCAAATATCTAGGATCAAAAGTATTTTAACGTATCCATAATTTGCCGTATTATGATTCCGACGAACTTCCATATATTTAGTTTTCTCTGCATTTACTTCTAAACCCATGTCCCTGCAAGCGTTTAATAAGACCTCTACATGTTTTTCTATTGTTCTCCTATCATCCTCTATTAAATTTACATCATCAGCATACTGTATGTCATAACCTGGTGAATACCGTTCAGCTCTAGGCAGTGGTTGCTATCTTTGATTTTCCTTATAGCGTATTCCAGGACAAAGTTGAATAATAATGGCGACAACGCATCTCCTTGTTTCAGGACATTTTCGACGTGAAAGCTTGTGGACAAAAATTTTCCTACCCGGACTTTACTTTGGGATTCATTTAAACATAATTAATCTAATTAGTTTTACTGTTATTTTGTTAGTAAAAAATAGTGAGAAGCATACTAAAAGTCCTTGAAATTTATTGTTGATTAATTTTGTCATGGTTCTAGTAACTGTAACTGGTACTTTAACCTTTCTGAAACACAAGATTCTTTGATATATGTATTCTGAAGAATTGTAGGGCTCGTGACACAACATTTCCCGTTCCAGTTCTGTTGAAGGTAGAGGAAGCTTTCAACTTAATTCTGTTTTCCTCTGACTTCGTTTCAGCTTTTGTAGAATACTCTTTTCCGCATTTCCTCTGGCTTTTATTCTTTTTTTTTTTAATCAAATACAATGAATATCACTCTTCTTTTTAACTTCCTTCCCCAATTCTCAGTGACATTTTTATTTTCGCAAATTGTGACGTAATAAAAGGGAAACCTGTTTTCTGTCACTTTGATAGGAGGTTGATGACAGCTCAAATTGTCTTTGGCCATGTCACATCCTTTACTCTCCCCTGTTGTTATTCCACAACCCCCTCCCCCTACTCCAATGAATATATCTTTGTAAAATTGATACTGGGAGAATGTAGGCAGAATAATTTGTACAGCAACGATTTTATTCAGAAAAATACCTTTCGATTAGCGAGAAGGGCTATACTTACGTTGTCAGATGCATGTTTTTGTGCTTAAATGAAAGGATAATCAGATGTTCTTTTGTTAGATAACCATTTACAAAGGAAAAATAACAAAAATATAACAGTGGATTATTACAAAGAAAAAAAACATTGCTTGTGAGTATGGACATTTTAATGCTCACATACCTCATTAAGTACAGTCAACAGCAAAAGTACACATTCACTTCGTGTTGACGGGACAAGGCATTCAATTGTACAGCGTTCATCTTTAATTCCAGGGGTCCCTGGTTCAATTTTAAGCTATTCTAGTCTGTGCAGGTTAACATTGTGTAAGTGAGTTTTCTTAGAAATCAAATCTTTGAAATCTTTGAGTTTAACGTCCCACGACTACGCAGTTTACTCCAACTCATAGAGATATTGAGTTGTACTTAATTGTACTTAAGGACTTTGTACAGTGAGCAGCAAAAGTTTTGCAATTATGCTGTGAGTTATCTATGATTTACATAGAACGGAACATATGTAAGAGATATTATAGCAATCTAAACATCGATAATTTTGTACACCAATATTCATGATTTATCTTTTCAGATGAAATAAAAGAATATGATTTGTAGGGAATGATTTTAATGTGTATAATTTTAGTTCAGCAGTGTCTATTTGAAACTTACCAAGCACTGACTCATGAGTATTGGCAAATATAAAACAGATACCATACCTCCAGAGTATTGTTGTAGTCTTGATATTGATATAATACACACCAGTAACGAGTTGTTTCTCCTGATCGGTCTTCGGTGCTGCTACTACTCTGACTTTGGGAAAGCCCAGTAGTTTTGTTACTCGACTACAGGCTAGGTTATGGATAGTGTTGTAAATAGAAAAAAAAAACCGTTCGTATTTTTTCAGAAATGTACGTTTTTTTTAGAAAAAAAACATTGGCTCTCGTTTTTTTCTAAATTTCGTTTTTTTTTTTCAAACAGGCATTTGTAATGTATCTTACGTCATTTAAGTCTGAAGTATTTTTATGTAGGTGTAATTACCATAAAATGCAACATAAATTAAACACTAGATACTGATACGGTACAAATATTTTACAATTTATATGAGTAGCATACCTACTAATAATCCGGGTTTCTTGTACTGTTTCACCAATATCAACGAAGAAATAAAATTATAAATGAACATTTCTTTTTTTCGTGAAAGTAGGCCTTTAATAAGTACGAAAATAATATCACGAATGCAAATAAAAGGTAAAAACTAATACTAATTTGACTACTAATATTTTTCTGAATATCATATATAAATAATTTGTCGACTAAATATATGATATGCATTGCTGACTCTACCATATGTGCAACACGTGCATTTGCACGGGGCTGCATTATCTGTCATAAGTATTTTATTTAAAATATTTCGTGTTGGAAACAGACTTTATGATCATGGTAGTTAAATTTACTAAGCTGGCCTTCTATTTGAATACTACATTCATAAATTATGTTTAGGTCGCATTAGTTTAAGTCACATGGTCAGTGCTAAAGCAAAAGGTAAAATAAATCCCAGAATAAATTGCTTGATTGTTGTCAAATACAAGAACTCAGTTCTCGAATACCTGTCCCCTTTGGTTAGTTATCAGAGTTCTGATATGAAAGCTTCTCTTGTCTTTGTCGCAAATAAGATCGTTATCATTGAAGGTGGAAACACTATTTAAATAAAATAACAGATATAGAAGGAAAATCAAGAAATAAAGGTAAAAAATCTAGTTGCACTATAATTGCAAACTGATATGTTGAGATTGAAACTCGATATTGAATTCTATAAAAACGATTACCATCTTTCAGATTTATTTGCTTTATCTTTCACTAACATAATAGATTAATATTTAAAGAAAAAAAAAACAGACACAACAATATTGCATTTGTAGTAAGTATTTAAGCCTTTCTGAGTGCGAATATAGTTTCCCCTCCTCTTCGTTGTTCATGCTGGAGTAGCATACTTAAAATCGTGACTTTTAAGATTTGTTCTTTCTGGAGAAAGAGGGAGGCGGCAAAGGGCGACAAATTGCCTAGGGCCAGTCCTGATGATATGTACACTCATGTCCAAAATGATTGTCGTATATCTATAACTGTCTTCTTGTAAGAATATAATATGATAACGATTGTGCAGGGTACTTTTAATACTGATGCTGTGTGTATAATCGGAAAATGTATATTTGTGGTAAATTTCAAAGGAAAAGAATTATAAATACGAAAATGAGAAAGAGTAAAGAAAATGTTGCTAAATGGACAAGAAAGTTTTATTTTCGTTTTATTGTTCTTATTTACTGCTGTTTTGACATGAAATTTTCCACATACATGTCTGCCGATTATACACATACTAACATTATAAGAAATACCAGGCGGATTCGTTATCAAATTATATTCCTACAACAACATATTTATAGACATGCGACAATAATTTTGGACATGAGTGTACATATTAATAGAAGACATGAATATAGGATGATATAATTTGAAGTAATGCAGGGTGTTTCAAAATGAATATTAGGGTTTGAAACTTTGTAGTATCTATTACAATTAAGTTAGAATTATCAAATGAAAGAGCAACTCAAACAGTTTTGTACACACGCATGCCATGCATTGTTTCCTTTGCCTGCCGTTAGAAAGAGCAAGTAGCAAAGATGGAGACTAGAGACCAGAAAGCTTTGTGTGTTTTAATTTTGCAAAGACTGAATCTGTATTTACAGTGCAACCGTCTGTGTGAGTTGAATGTTTTGTGCCATATGGCGGAAAGTTTATGGGCCTTTCTCACCTATTGACTCAATGTGTGCTATGTGACGAATGAAGCTCACATCGAACACTTGAAGCAAAAACTGTTTGAGGTGTTCTTTTATTTGATGTATTGTTTATAATTATGCGTAAAATGTAATAAGTACTACGAAGACTTAATTCCCCGATATTCATTTTGAAACACCCTGCATTTCTCAGCATCAGTATCGGAACTAAGATGTAAAAAGGAGAGATTGTGATTGTTTACAACAACGATATTATTATCAGTTGAGACTATAATTACTACAGCAACACAAGTTAGTAGTCAAAAAAATGTAATTAAATGTACACTCGTAACCCTTTCAGACCCAGTGGCCAAAGTGGCACATACGGGTGTGTCACTTTTTTAATCCGCTCCTGTATGGTCACTAATTAAGATATCGGTATATATATTTTTTTCTGCCAAATATGGTTGGTCCATAGTTTATCATTTTAGTTTCTTTTTCTTCTGTGTGTCGAATTTCCTTCTCAAATTTCACCCCAGTCAAAAATTCGAGAATTTTCGAATTTTGTTTATTACTTTTCACCTGTAGCTTCATTCGTTGTAGAGAGACCTCCTTAAGACTTGTCAGGTAGATACGTCGGATGGATACCTAATTGTTGACATCAATTGGACGGGCTTGCGCGCAGTGTTGCCAACTACGGAAATTAAAATCTCCTTAAATTTGGGCAAAAAATCGAAATTTTTGATATAAACCGTACCTAAACGTCCGAATGCAAGTCAACTTACGCCAGTCGAACATTTGTCCTTACTGAACAAACTCGGGTACATATCGTTACAGTAGGGTAATTAGGGGACGCACGAAAAATTCGGATTTAGGTTCTAACCCTTGATTTTCCCCTACTTTTCTGTTTATCGAAATATATTTTTGGTAATTAGAAGCATTGTTTCTTAAATATCGCCATGATACTTGTAGGATATATTAGTAATGTACCAGTGTTTATTTTAAGACAGTTTTTGTCTGTCTGGTAGCAGTGTTGCCAGCTACGGAAAATTTTAATTCAAGATGTTAGGGGAAAATTACATGTTTTGTCTATTATATCCTTCTTGTTGGCTACATAGGAACAAAAGTACCAATATCTGGAAGTCTTGTCTTTGCCCTTCACAACGCACTATAGAAAGTTTTAATAGGATAGTTAGGGGAAGTACAGTTGAGGTTTACAGTAGACCTTGTTCTCTAAGTGGAAAGATAACTGTGATTTTTTTAGGTAGACTGAAATATTTTTAATGACCTGCTTACTTTATTAGGTATCGTCACAATACTTGTAGGATATATTATAGGGATACCAAAACTTCTTTTAAGATAGTTTGTGTGTGTCTGCTAGCACTGTTGTCAGCTACAGAAAATTTTAATTTCCGATTTTAGGAGGAAATTTAGGAAAAATTCCCTTTTTGTCTCTATTATTTCCCTCTTGTTGACTACATTCAAACAAGCGTACCACTGTCTGAAAGCCTCGTCCTTAGCCTACACAACGCACTATTAAAAGTTTCGGTAGAATAATTAGGGGAAGTACAGTTGAGGTTTATAATAAACCATGTTCTGTAAATGGTAAGAAAATGATGAATTTCTGAGGTAGAATGAGATATTTTTTTAAACAAATCATGCTTACTTTGTTAGATATCGCCGTGATACTTGTAGGATATATCCTTATGGTACCAAGGTTTAATTTCAGATAGTTTACGTCTGTTTAATGGCAGTGTTTCCAGCCAAAACAATTAATTCCCGATTTTAAGTGAAAAATTCGGCAAGTTTCCCTTTCCCCTCTGTTATTTCCCTCTTGCTTGCTATGTTGGAACAAATGTACCACTACCTGAAAGCCTTCTCTTTAGCCTATAGAACGCACCATAAAAAGTTTCAATAGGATAATTAGAGAAGCTGTAGCCCCGGTATATCTGTTGATTTTTGCTTCTGAGGCGTAAAAAGTGTCAAAATTTCATGTGTATGGAAACAGATATTTTTTTCTTTCTCTCTTTGAATGAAAGCCAGCGACTTCAGGTTTTCACTGTACCTTGTCAACGCACTAAAGAAATTTTTTAGGTGACTTGGACCCATATGGCAACAGTTGTGCTAGATACAAAAAGTCTTGAAATTCGGTTAGGGATTTTTTTGTAAATTTTCACCCCTACATCTCCCTCAGTAATTTCCCACCCGCTCGCAACACTGCAATGTAATGCACACCAAAAAATAGCCACATTCCTTTTCTAAAAAACAAAGTCTTAACCATATCAATAGGGTAAATGGTTTTTGAGCAATAAGTCACTAATTGACAAGGTAGGAAAACGCCAAAAATGACCTGGGTCCGAAAGGAATAATCACACGATTTTGCTCGTATAGGTACAAGGAAACAAACGATTTGTAAGCTGCGAGGGCTTCGACTCAAGTTCTATTGATTATTTCAGTAATCTTCAACATAAATCAATAAATAATAGCTGCCAGAAAAAAAACACAGATTTGAAAAAAAACATGAAAAAGAACGATGTTTTTTATTGAAAAAAAACTTCACAGAAAAAAAAACGTTTTTTTACAACACTAGTGATGGAACTTCCTGTACTCGTGGTGAAATGCATAAAGACATAAACCTCTGAAATCCAATTTTCGCATCATATTTGTCAACGTATGATCTTACACGTTAAATTGCTAAAGCTAGCTGACTTCAGTGCTTGGCAACGATTTCAAACATGACATTACATATCAGTTTTACAGATAAAGAATTCATTAATTAATCACAGTTTAGTTTTGAAATATCTACCGTTTCCTTTCGCTTTCGTTGACTGTCTCTTAAAGAATATTGAACTAAAAGTACAATCATGGACAAAAGTTTAATAATGATATTGATGAGCGTCTGTGACAGTATCTCCACGCTGACTGCTATAACTCCATTAGGTCAGATCGAGTACTTTTGTTGCTATCACTTACGCCTGGATATATGCAACCCAATTTACACCTAACATTTCAATCAGTAGACAACACTTATTAAACCTATGTAGCATTGTGGAATTGATGCACGAAAAAAATCCCAGCTTTGAGATTAATCTCTATTATTTGGAGCGTGTTGCTTAATGAGTGCTATGTAACACTGACATTATCATTCGTTGTATGCATAAGGTATTGCTTCACTAAGTTCCGTACATGAAAAGAAAGAAAACAAAAACACCGATAATATATGAGTTAGAAAGTGGATGAAATTAAATGAAAATATCAAATCTGGAACGATTGAAAGAAATAAGTTTGTAAATCGTTGTCTCCAATCATGGACTTACTCCAGTTCCTTGTCATTCGAGCAATCTTTTCTTCTTCACTGGAGAAGATCTTGCATCCGAAATTGCAAGCATTTGAACCACTTGGGTATGCCGACCACTTCGATGGGTATCTGGACAAAGGTGATATGTTCTTTTTTCTTTGCAAATCAGGTTTTGACTGATATGGATATTGTCCGAAAAGTTTTTGCATTTGTAGCACATTACATAAAAACAAAAGAACCTCCAGCAAATATTCCATTAATACAACCAAATTTTTGCATGAACCTTTGCTTATGAGATGTCTTGAATTTTATGTCCTGAACAAAATGAAAGTATGGACATATCACCTTTATCCAAATACCCATCGACTTACTTAACGTTGCACACAAACTGTTAGCTATTTGAAAACCTTTCATGTAAAACTATTCCAGATACTAAGGCTCGTATGAAGAGGCAATCATTACTTGAGTTACTCACCATTTCCTTTTTCTACTTAGAAACAGGTTAAATAGATGTTTCTCAATGAGGAAAATGTTTCGGAAAGTTCCTCAAGTTGAGGCCAAGGTTTTAATATTGGTTCTGCAGCTTAGGATCAAGAGAAGATGGTAGACGTTTCGTAAATATTTAAATTCTATCAAGATATCTACGAATATTAGTTAGGTTTCAATATATTTTAAAGTAAAATATGCTTAGCAAATTTATTATCTACGTAATTGGTACTTTAATTTCTTACCTTTACATGAAGGACTTGTAGCACAGTGATATCATACAAAACTGTCGAGCGGCTAACACGGGTTCTTAACCCGTCGTATCAATTAAATTTTCATCAAATTTTATTGCTTAGATAATTCTTATTGAATTTTATTATTATTATTATTATTATTATTATTATTATTATTATTATTATTATTATTATTATTATTATTATTATTATTATTATTATTAACGATCATTCCAAATCGTCATCAGTTTATGGATTCACTTTTATATAATTTACTGTAACGTAAAATTAAAGAAGATTATGAGAAAACTATGTTGCAAGATCTGTAACCCCCAAATTATTCGCCACAAACCTGGTCATGTCTAACTGTCAAAACCTAATGTGAAGCGGAGAGAAGGGAATATGATGTTGTATAAAAAAAAAAAAAAAAAATGAATTTAAGATTTCAAAGGATTTGTACGTTTGATGGCCTCTATATACCGAAAAAGTGATTTTGAGTACCAGTTCGCCCGTTCCAATCTAACATTTGTTTTTCTAGAAACCACATCGTTCAACGAGTCCGCACCAGATTTTAAACTTAAGTTTCTCTAGGAGAGCTTCTCAAATTTTCTTCATAAACCAAAAATAATAGAAATTTACTAAAAGGTGAAAGTTAAAGAAACAGATATTTTCGAAAATGGCTCTAACCATTTTCTTTACGTTACATATATCAACATTGCATTAACGACTCTATACTGGAACATAAGATATATATTTTTTTTTGGAAAAATTTATAAGAGGTATTTTTTTATATGACGACGAGTACTTTTGGGACGATTTTCTCAAAACAGACTCAGATGTTTTGGTATTTCATTAATAATCTGACATTATGTAACTTATTTGTTTGAACAAATGTAGGAAAGGTGGGTAGTGGTTTTCGTTTGAATATTTTCTCACGAATAACTCCGGGAATTTTGTTCACATGTCATAAATAAATATTTAATTAATAACTTTATAATGATAAATAAATTACTTCCTGCGAAAATATCCACAATGACTAGTTCACTCTTTCGAGTGAATGTTTTGTTTTCTGAGAGTTTTCTTAAATACGACTTCTTCAATTTTCTTATTTCCTTAATAACCCTAAAGATTCGATAAGTCATCTCTTATGAAAATACAAACGCGGTAGTTTAATTAAGAAAATAAGTTTTTTCTCACGATGTTTTCCGAAAATATACCATTCCGCAATCATTTAGTCAACACCTTCCTTCTCCACCTTTACTCAACTTGATTTCGAAGGTTTTCAATTTAAGGAGACTCGGTGATTATTAGATCTGCAAAAAAACGAAGATATTTATAAGAACAAAAAGTTTCATACTTTGCAGTATTACGATTCCGGCGAATTTCCATGCATTTAGTTTTTTTTCTGCATTTACTTCTAATCCCGTGTCCCTGCAAGCGTTTAATAAGGCCTTTACATATCTTTCTATTGTTCTGTTATCATCTCTTATCAGATTCACACCATCAACACTATAAAAACTATTTACAATATCTGAACATGAATCTTTCAAGCTCTGTAAGAAGCTTCAAATAGAAATCTTAGAAATGAAAAATGTCTAAACATGACCAAAAAGCGGTTTTGATTCCCTTGTGCACTGAATATGTATAATGAAAACAAACTGAACACTTTGTTCCTTCACTATGAGACTATGAGTTATTAATTTAAGAAGATAACTATACACAGTATAGATAATAAATAGGTTGGGGGGTGTAAAGGGAGCTATAAAATGGAAGTTTTATCGGTGACTGTACACTGATAGCAACGGTACACGGAGATTATTTCCCTGTCGACCGAAGAGGGGGAAGGGGAGGGGGATCAAAGAAAGCTAATCGCAAACAGGAAATTTCAATCTTTGTTTGCATCAGTGGACTTTTTCTTTGAAATTTTTATTGTATATTGTTTCTTTCCTCCCCTCCTATTTATATATATTCTTTTTCCCCTTTATTTATTTTAGTTTCTTTTTGTTCTTGTGCATCTGTTCAGTCATTTGTTTCACACACACGTGATCATTTCCTTCCATATCAATCGGCACGCAAACTTTTTCTATTTCCCTTTCTCTTCTGAAGTTTCCATATTTTTCCTTCGTATCACTCGTAATCTTTATTTCTTTTCTCTTCTATATCTTTTTATTCTCCCTTCTTATAATACAGTCAATATTATATCTCCTTGTTCCCACGCTTTCTATTCTATCTTATTCTTTGCTATCTTTGATACTTTTGATATATATTTGCATCTACTTATCATATACAGGGTGTTTCAAAACAAAATCGACAAAATTTGGGAGGTGATTCCTGATATCAAGACAAGACAAAAGGTATAGACCAACCTGAGTGCACAAATGCTTCCTTTTGGAGCCAAAAACATGAAAAAATGAACTTTAAAGGTCCATAGATCCAAAACTATGGGACCTACCATAGTCGGGTTAAGACTTTACCTAGGAACTAATATATGCACTATCCAAAAATACATGTTTCAGAATGCTAAAGTACTCACGCAACACTTTATAGAGGGATTTTGGCTATGGGCATATAAGTTGAAGTACTTGTGGAAGTACCGAAAGATTCTGAAACATGGATTAGTATAGGTCTCATATTAGTTTGTAAGTGAGGTCTTGACTTGACTACGGTAGATCCCATAGTATTGGAGCTATGAATCTTTAAAGTTCATTTCTTTTTCATGTTTTCGGTAGTCTATAGCCCCGAAAGCAAGAATTTGTGCACCCAGGTTGGTCTATACTTTTTGTCTTATCTTGATGTCAGAAATCATCTCCCAAACGTTGTCGGCGTTGTTTTGAAACACCCTGTATATCAATATTTACATATTGAAATTGGCTTTGTCTGTTGTAACGGAAAAATGACTGAAAGCTGAATGAGTGTTAGATCCCTCACTTCTGCCACGTTGGATCCTTGGTTCGATTTCAACCCCCGACAAGTGGGTTTTGTGGTGGAAAACACTTTGTGCGTGGGTTTTCTTGGGATTCTCCCTTTTTCTGCCACTATCATCATTCCACCATCTTCCTTAGTCTCGATTTATAACCGTATGAAGTTAATCTTACAAAAGAAAAAAAAGCAGTTTGAATTGAATAATTGCATATAGCTACCACCTATCTCGAACTGTTTTATATATATATATTTTTTTTTTGGTTACAGACCCACCGAGGATTAACCCTGCTATTGATAGGGCTGTGTATCAAATCGGATTTGTACTGTTGTTTTCAGAACTCACGCCTATATCGGGGCATTTTTCGAGTCTTATATCGTCACATGAGAACCAGAGAAACATAACTCCATTTTCGTGGTTTACATGCGAGAGAACAAAAATATTATTTTCTTAGAAAGTTGCGTTTCTAATAAGATGGTAATTGAGTTACATTACAACAGATGATCGACAAGGAGAACAGGTGGCATTACGTTCCATTTACACCGAGTGGGGCTTTCAAAATTATGTCCAAACATGAAGAAAACGAAAACCGCATTTTTGGAGTTACGTTCTTCTGGTTCTCACCCTACGATATATATATTAGATGTTCTAAAAATGGCGCCCACGGACCCCACAACATTATTCTACAAATCATTGTATATTTGTATGCCTTTCGGGTCCTCGTCTGGAGACGCGAATTGCACTGTGTGGCAACATCGTAGATAAAGAACCAAAGAGTAGCTCTACCAATCCATCAAATAGTGATATCAATTCTTTCCAGATGTCACTTGAAGTCGATATGGATTGACACTAGCATCACTTATTAATGTAGCAGTCGATGTAACTCCTTGATGGATTCGTAGAGCAATGCTAATGATTTGAAGTTAATCTGCGACGTTGCCACATAGTGAAAATTTGATTCCCTTTAGCGGCTTAAGAAGACTTAGAAGGGTATATCATTTTCGCTTTATTTTGACCTGTATAATAGTGCTCTGTGGTTCGTGGGCGCCTTTTCTTAGAACACCCGATATAGTTTGGCGGCATTGGGGTAAAAAGAAAAAAAATCCTTTCAAAGCATGATGGAACTGTTTTGAGCGATACAACTGTAGATTTCTTCAATCAAAGCTGCACTTTTACTCTTTAAAAAATTGTTCACCAGTATATATAAAGAAGAAACACTGTATTTGCGATTGAGTAGCTGTTTACAGCACGCGAATATGTGACATAATCTCAAAGAGACTTCAGCATAAATCCTTGTGCAGTTTGCATAATTTTCACATAAAATTGTCGTCATATGTCCACAGATTGTCACGCTCAGTGTTAACAAGTGTAATACATTTGCTATAAGAGTAACAAATCTTCTTAACCTAACAGATAGGCGTAAACTAAAAAAAGAAGATGTATCTATGTCACTTAGAATTGATTTATAATCAGGAAGTTGTACTGGAAACAGAGCACAATCACAGGATGAAAAATCAAGTAATAATTTTCAATTGCGATGGTTATTTACTAATTTTTTTAGTATTGTAAGTGGTGGTATACACAAGGTAATTCAGTTCTTTAAACTGAAACGATTTCAACCGCAAGCAATTAGAATAGTGATCATTAATATCCCTTTGCTACAGTTTTTTTTTTACCGATATACTTGAAAAAATTAGAGATCTTCAAAAATATAGAAAGCAAGCCACATAACGTCTACAAATTGGTATTTCGTGAATTATATAGAATATATAGGCGTACGGCCACGGTGGTTCAGTGGTAGAGCGTTCACTTCTGTTGCCTGGAGTCCTTGGTTTGATCTCAGCTCGCGCAAAGTGAGCTTTGTGGTGGACAAACACCGTGTGTGTGGCCTTTCTCGGGATTCTCCCGTTTCCTCCCACTTTCTTCATTTCACCATTTCATTCATTTCTCATCATCACCGTTTCCTTTAGCCTATGCTGGATACCCGTGGGACGTAAAACTTAAAGAGATTTGTAAATAGGGGTTTTTAGGTCTAGTCTTGTGGGCCATAAACTTGAATATGCAGTTTGTGACGTTTCAATTAATCGAGTATTCGAATCGATTTGAAAGCAACTATCAGTTTATTTAATAACAGATCTATTGTGTGTCTGATGATTGACTCTTAGCAGGTGCGCATCCAGAAATTTTTGTTGGGAGGGATCCAAGCATTGAAACGAGGGTCCAATACTACAGACCATTACGTCTATGTAGTATTGAACGAGTAATATTCTTCTATACACAAAAAGACAATAGATAAGCAATTGTTAAACACTTCCTCCTATATTTTCAGAAAAAGATTTGTGAACCCTTATTCTACGGAAATCAAGTATTTCATAGTAAGTATTTACTACTTGCGAACGACCATCTATACCAGCGCTGTCCAAATGGCGGCCCGCGGGCCACATGTGGCCCGCCAAACCATTTTCTGCGGCCCACAAAGCTTTCACGATTCACTATTTTTATTACTGATAGTATTTTGATTTATATTTATTCATTCGTTTAATGTTTCCACTCTTCTTTCGAAATAAATCATCCATTTAGCGATTCTGTACAACAAAAAGGCGCGGATATCCATGGCAGCACCTTTCCCTAAAAACTGTGAGTTTGGTTGGAAAAGAGTGTCAATGTTTGATAGTACTTATTTGTGTGAAAGTGCATTTACCACCATGAAAATTGTGAACAGTCGCTTCAGAAATTGCCTTGGAAATTATTTTCTTTTACATCTCCTGTGGCTCACAACAATAGGAATGGATGTAGATATCCCAGCCCTTGTAAGCGCTGCTAGTCACCCTCATTTGTCATAGATTGAATAGGTAATATTTCAAATAACTTTTTTATATTTTTCTTTTGTAGTGTAATAGTAGTAGTAGTAGTAGTAGTAGTAGTAATAATAATAATAATAATAATAATAATAATAATAATAATAATAATAATAATAATAATAATAATAATTATTATTATTATTATTATTATTATTATTATTATTATTATTATTATTATTATTATTATTATTATTATTATTATTATTATTATTATTATTATTATTTAGCTGCGGCCCTCCACTTTCCTAGTAAAGACGGTTATGGCTCTCAGACTCATTATAGTTGGACACCACTGATCTATACCTTAATGCCACAGTTAACAACATAATTCTTTTTTGTTAACCTATTTCTCGTAATTTCTCCATCTTTCCATGACTATTTTTGGATCATAGTGAAAGAAACTGGTTATCATAAGTCTGTTCTACTGGCTTAGGTACATTAAGGCGAGTGGGTTAACAGTGCCGTGCTTTAGGGGGTGAGCGGGGCCCCGAATAAGGGGGCGCAAAATACGGGAGGAAAAAAGAGAAGAAAAGAAAAAAGAGAGGAAAAATTACTTGGAATATTACTAGTATGTACTTATATCCTCTTCCTGCTTGAGGAAGTTGTCCTATAATGTTACTCATGTTAGGAAAATGCATGTGCACATACGTACATAAAATGGAAAATAGTAATAAAAAGTGCTCAAAATGAAGGAAAAGCAGGGTTTATTGTTGAAAATTTTCTTACACTTCATACCTCCCAGTCGCGGGTCTGATATGTGCACCTTCACTTTTCTCATTCCCTATTCCATACGGAAGAAAACGATACCATCCACAATACTCTAGCACTAAATTGTCCACGGGATGAAAAATGTGACTACTGACTTTCTGACTACTAGTTATTATTATATTCTTCATGATTTGTGAATTCTAAAATTTCACGACACACCTTAGGGGACTGCGTGACATACCAGTTTGTTGCGACACATCGGTTGACAAACACCGCACTAGTGCACTAGTGGATTGATGACTGCTGAATGTGAAATCGATATCTACAGAAACTTTATCAGTCAGCCCCAGGTCATCCACAAGGAAGGGTAACGTCATCAAATATTGAGAAGTCTGTGATGTTTTTCAAGTTTTCTTCATTCAATTTTCACTTTTCAAATTTGAAATTCCTGACGACGACAAAATAATCATAACTTTTCTTGAGATTAAATTAAATACAATTAGATTTTTAAAAAAATAGATTTAACTACTTTCTAAACACACTTTAGTGACAAGAATAAAATTTACTTCTTTGAAAATACTGGAATTTTGCAACTTTTGAATTGGTACTTGGTTATTTTTTTAAATAAAAAACGGAGTTATAAATAGTGGAGGCTCATAAAAGCTATGTGCAGCCCTGGTCAGTCCCTTCTCCGAGGAAACTTCGAGATTTCAGATATTATTTACAGCACATTGAAAAGTAGAGATCATAAGTTCGTAGTAAGTTTAGCCTTTGATGTTCGTGTTCCATCGCCTCAGTAATTTTCAATTCTTTAGTCTATTGTTTTGGGTTCCGGAACAAAAATTAAAAAAAGAAAAGAAAAAGAAAAAAACTTAGTATTTCATTTTAAATAAACCAAGTTGCTTCGATTTTGCAACCAGAACTACTTCTTTTATTTTCTTTGTACGATCTCAGTAATTTGTAACTTGAAGAGAAAGAAAAAAAAAGTCTATTGTTTGTGAGAATGATATAGAAGAAGGCCTAACATGAAAAGAAGAATAGGTAGCGGGGGAGGGGGTAAAGGGGTGCTAAGCTCACGAAAGTCCACGGAGTAAAGAATAGCTGAGCATGAACAAATGACAGGCAAATGATACAGTAGCTGTTACACTTTAGAAACTACAAGACTTCTCACAGCATCTCAGCGTTATGGACACATCCTGTGCTCGCAGGGAGGGCAATTCTTTTGTGGAGCGCGGTTCACCGAGGTCGTGATTGACACCAGTCGTCTTTTCTTCCGCGGATTCCACTTTGCTGAGCGTCTGATGGACAAGGAGGAAGGAAAACATCTCACCCACGCCCCTTGTACAACAGACACGAAAAAAAGGACCCTTGTACCTTCCTTTGCATGCGATGGATGCATCTTCATTTGTGGAACTGTTTCTCCATTGTTGGAACAAGAAAACAGTTGTAATTATATTGTATAGGATCGCTTCTCCATTAACCTTTCATTGTTTCGTGTTTGTTGGTTCTTTTAAAGAATACTTCCAAAACCAAATTACTCAACCTTGGAGAGCAATATACGATATTTGACCTATAAATGTATAGTCTTCGAAATAAAACAACTAGCTATCTCTGTATCAAGACTCCTGCGCTGCTCTTTAACTCAGAGCAAACATTGTGTCCAGTGACACGTTAAAAAACAGAAAATAAACAAAATGTACACCTAAATGTGCTTATTGGAAATAAATACTGCATGAATTTCACTGATTGAAATGACACCCTTTAGATATATCAAAATTTAAAATTATTTTATTATTTAGAATGAGGTTGATGACTCTGGGGGTCCAGGATGTTAGGAGGTTGTAAGAGAAATATATGAGAGCCACGGAGGAAGGCACAAAAAATGTAATTGGGATCTAGTAGTAGTAGTAGTAGTATATTTGTAAATATTATTTTAATAAGACATATTTTTATTTCCGTACTTAATGTGGCTCAATGGTAGAGTGCTTACTTCTGGTGCATGGGGTCCATAGTTCGATAACCGACCATGATGCACAGCATCGTGAACGGAATTTTTTTCTCTGGATACTCCCGTTTTCTCCCACTTTGTAATTCCACCAATTCTTCCATTACTATTTAGTTGCCTTAATGACCGTCTCCCTTAGCCTAAAGGGCATAATTTTGGGATGTTGGGTCAACACTTCACTTAGGAACTAGTATGTGCCCTATCCAGATTTCCAAGTTTCAGAATTCTAATGTACTCACGCAACAGTTCTTGTAGAGGCTGTTTAGCTACGGGCATATAATTTGAAGTACTCACTACCTACCTCTACAAAAATTGTTGCGGAAGTATCTCAGGATTCTGAAACATTTATATTTGGATAGGGCACATACTAATTCCTGAATCAAGTCTTGACCCGTCTACGGTAGGTCCCATAGTTTTGGAGCTATGGATCTTTAAATTTCATTCTTTCGTGTGTACGGCAGTCCATAACTCTGAAAAGGAACATTTCTAAATGAAAATGAAATGAAATCTTTGAGTTTTACGTCCCACGGTTATGCCGGTTAGGCTAAAGGAGACTGTGATAATGAGTAATGAACGAAATGGTGGAATGAAGAAAGTGGGAGGAAACGGGAGAACCCCGAGAAAACCGACGCACACGGTGTTTGTCCACCACAAAGTTCACTTGGCGGGGCTGGGATCGAACCCGGGACCCCTAGCACCAGAGGTGAACGCTCTACCACTGAGCCACCGCGGCCCCACAAGGAACATTTGTGCACCCAAGTTGCTCTATACTTTTCGTTTTATCTTGATGTTATGAATCACCTTCCAAGCGTTGTCCGTGTTGTTTTGAAACACCCCGTATATCAATATATTTATTAACTTAAGATTAACACGTAGATAATAATTATATTACGAACGAAAATCTAATAGATTTTTTTTTTTTTTTGGCTGTCCAAGACGGAGCTATGATTGTTATTTAAACGACATTTATTATGTTTTTGTTATGCCTTAGAATTTACGAATTTGGTTGTGCGTAACTCGGTAACTCAAAACTTGCGCTATGCAATATTACACACATTAACAAAACAGATCAAGATCTACCACCATTCCAAGTTTGATCCCAGTCGGATGAGTTGTTTTCGAATAGATGACGGAAAATTTGACTCGGAAATCGTAAGTGTCTGCTCTCGGTGAGTCCTTTTTCATCAACCTTCAGAATATTGATTTAAACTATTCCTTTTGCAAAATTCTACTTTCTTTTAAGGCCCAAACGGAAACATGACAGCAGAAATTTTCGAAAAATGTTGCTGCGTAGGGGGGTTGCACATACACCGATACACCTCCTAAATCCAGGTCTGTATATACGTGTATGTATCTCAAAATAGTACATTGTTACTTTTCCATAACATCCTACACAAAAATGAGATTCAAACCCCCAAAGTCCCACTTACATACGCCACTGGTACTATGTAATGACTAGTGAGTGTCTGGGGCAGATCCAGAAAGGACTTCAGGGTGGGGCGATGGGTTGTAATACTGCTACTTAGAACTACTTTCAAGAGCTCCAAACTCTGGGATGGGTTTTATTTATATATAAAATAAGAAAGTTTTCTCTTCGGAAGGGGGCGATCGCCCCCTGGATCCGCCACTGGTTAAGTGTAGTTCTTCATAGGCCTAAAATAAAAAATTAATTGGAACAGATACTACGATTTCTTAATCGATATAAGTCTTAAGGGGGAGGAGCTTCGTACGTGATATTTTCTAATATTACTGATACGTATCTCGGTTTTGGTAATTACGACTGCTAGCAATATTTAAAAAGAAATAATAATAATCAACATTGATGGTTGGTTTGTGGTGGGGATTTTGAGATGTCATGTATTTCCAAACTTACGGGAAAACTGTAGATTCTTGTATCATATTAACTGTACTGGAAAGAAACGTTGAATTCCAAATAAATTACTTGTTTCAATATGTTGAGTGAAAACCAATGAGATAATGCCACCAGCGGATCCAGAAGGCTGGTTTGTGAGTGGGAGTAGACGAGCACCTCCTGGAAGATTAATGTAGGCTCAAAATACGGGAATTTACAACAAAGCAGTTGCTCAGTATTAGAAATTTAAATACTTTCCACGACATGGACGTCTGTGCCATTTGAAAGGAATTCTGTTGAACTCTTTTTAGTTGGGGTAGCTAACCCCTTCGCCTTTGGTGCAAGCGGTTCCGGGTTCGATTCCCGGTGGGGACACTCGATCGAAAAGTGTAAAAAGCTTTTTCAGGCCAGCCATCCTGAATGAGGTTTTCCTGGGTTTTCCTAATTCACACCAGCCAAATATCGGGTTGGTACCTAACTTATAAGTCCCAGGACACCTCCTTCCTTCCCCAATTCTTTCTTCCTTCTCTTTTCCCGGATAGTGTGCTCTCCGAGCGACGTCATCTCTCATACATGATGGGCTAAATAGTCATAGGTGCCGAAAGCCCAGAAATCTAAATCCTAAATCTTATTAGTTGGAAGGGGGACATGTGGCTCTGTGTATCTCAAAAACCAAATTAGCTTAGAAGAAAAGGGGTACTCTACACCACCCTCCTTGTGGATCTGCCACTGTGTAATGTTAGATTTTTTAGTAAGTATATGCTCGACTGTTTTCAAAACATATAGTGTATACCCAGCCACATATACGCTCTTTCTTTCGTAAATATAAGCTGAGTATTCGCTACTCGGTTCAAAATCTCTTTTCGTCGCGAATTCTGTCGAGGAATTTGAAGCTTAAAATATATAAAACGATAATCATGCCTGTTGTTCTGTATGGTTGCGAAACATGGTCGCTTACTCTGAGGGAAGAACATAGACTGAAAGTATTTGAGAACAGGATCCTGAGAAGAATATTCGGACCCAAGAGGAACGAGAATGGGGAATGGCGGAAGCTCCATAACGAGGAACTACATAGTTTATACGGTTTACCCAACATTGTTAGGGTCGTCAAGTCTAGGAGGCTTAGGTGGGCAGGTCATGTAGCTAGAATGGAAGAAAGTAGAAACGCTTTCAAAGTCTTGACTGGTAGACCCATAGGAAAACGACTATTAGGAAGACCTAGGCGCAGATGGGAGGATAATATTAAGATGGATCTCGCAGAGATTGGAATACAAAGTAGAAACTGGATGCAGTTAGCTAAGGATAGAAGTCAGTGGAGAGCTTTTGTGAACGCGGCATTGAACCTCCGGGTTCCATAGGCCATAGAGTTAGTTAGTTAGTTATTCGCTGAACCATAAAAATATTACTTACAACACATCAGATATTCTCTACATGGATCATAAGAACGCTGGTCACAAACAAAAATTATGAGCCTTTGCTGAGAGTCGAACTCAGAGTCTTTGTCCATTAAAGGCAGGCATGCTAATTATTTAGATAAGACTGAACCTAAGTATTGTATATAAGTTTCGGTAGAATAAAGAAAACGAATGAACATTTTATAGTGACCACACACGCACACACATCTTTTAAAAAAAATAGAATACGGCGAACAATGAATATTACAAGCACCCAAGTGAATATCAAGGCCAAGAGATCTAAGTGTGTGATAACAGGTTTGGTAACATTCTTAATATTCAGCTTATTTCAAGGAATTAGCTGTTTGGAGGAGGGAAAATGTCTGTCAGATCTTCTGGATGTAAAACATGGATAGATGTGTCACCGACTGTTTTAGAAGCAACCCACACACGCACAAATACACAATCTAGCCATCTTCTTCTTGCGTTCAGCCTACGACAAAACACCCCGGTAAATTCCTTTCACTAGACCCTTCCCAATCAAAGCCTTTGGAATTTCATTTTTCACGTTGTTTTTTCGGACCCTGTAATTCCTCGAGACAGGAATTTCAGTATCTTCTGGCTGCAAAGGAAAGGGAAAGGAACGACTAAGCCCCTCTTTTTCTTTTTGGAAAAGAACAAGGATAGGAGGGTGCTCCTTCAAAAACTGAAATATTATAGTGTACTTCCAAAAACACGAACAAAAAGTTCTACAATATTTCCACATAACAATAAATAAATAAAATAAATAAAAAGTAGAAAATCGGTAAATATAGGGTCTAAATGACCTGAGGGAGCCGCGATGGCTCAGTGATAGTGCATTCACCTCTGGTGCATGCGGTCCTTGGTTCGATCCCAGCTCGCGCCAAGTGAACTTTGTGGCCGACAAACACAGTGTGCTTGCGCTTTCTCGGGGTTCTCCCGTTTCCTCCACTTTATTTACTCCATTATTTCATTCACTTCTCATAATCACTGTCTCCTTTAGTCTAGCCGGCATAAGCCGTCATAAAATGCACAGATGCATACCACTGAAAGAGTTCATTTCATTTTTTCTCATTGACCTCAGATCATGAACTGTAAATCATCATGCCTAGTCTTAGAGAAAAAAAAATATGGTAGTAAAAGAATGACGTGACGTTCGTTGCGAAGAATTATACAGATTGACGCTTCTACGTGAATACCATTCATCAGGTCGGTAGCCCGTCCAAAAATGTAGGGGGGGGGGCGGTAGAAGTTAAGGGAGTCAGATCCAACCATATTATAGTTCATAACCATATTATAGTTCATTTGAAAATTTTAGGGGGGCAGTAAAAATTTAGGGGGAAGGCCCTCTAGACCCCCCTTGGATAGGGGTCTGCCGCTCATTCTAGCATTGGAACTTCTTGTTTAAAATCGGAGACAAATGCTGACCAAAACATATACTATTTGGTCTAGGAATTAATTCGTGCGGGTGGACAAGAGATGGCGCAACGAACGGAGCGTCCCACAGTTCCGTGTATCCACACATGTGTTGTAAACCCCTGTCATCGCGTATCGTTCGTAGTATAGGGCAGTGGATTAAAGCGTCAACAACACCAGTTTGTAGTTAAGTGAACATGGCGCAATTTGTGCCTGATAAAGTGTTTTTGCGGGGTGTCCTGCTGCATTACTTTAACATGCAGAAAAGTGCGACTGAAAGTCATCGTATTTTGGTGGAAGTGTATGGTGACCATGCTCTAGCTGAGCGAACGTGTCAGAAGTGGTTTGCACGGTTTAGAAGTGGTGATTTCGGCTTGGCAGACCAAGAGCGAGCTGGACAGCCAAAAAAATTTCAAGACGAAGAATTGACAACATTGCTCGAGCAGGATTCGTGTCAAACGCAGGAACAACTTGCAGCAGCATTAGGCGTTGATCAAACAACAGTCTCCAAACGCTTGAAAGCCATGGGAATGATTCAAAAGATGTCACATTGGGTTCCACATGAATTGAAAGACAGAGACGTTGAAAGACGAAAAACCATTTGCGAATTGCTGCTTCAACGACAGAGCAGAAAGGGGGTTCTGCATCGAATTATTACGGGTGATGAGAAGTGGATCCATTACGAGAACCCTAAACGAAAAAAGGCCTGGGTGAAACCAGGTGAACCTGGTCCATCACAACCAAAACGAGATATTCACTGTGCAAAGGTTATGCTGTGCATATGGTGGGATATGAAAGGTGTGGTGTACTATGAGCTGCTGCAACCGGGTGAAACTATGAATGGAGAACGTTATCGACGACAATTAATGCGTTTGAAGCAAGCTCTGGCCAGAACACGACCAGAATGGGAGAACAGACATGATAAACTTATTGTTCAAGATGATAACGCTCGCCCACATGTCGCAAAACCGGTCCAAACCTATTTAGAAAATGTCGGATGGGAAGTTTTACCCCACCCGCCGTATTCACCAGACGTTGCTCCTTCGGACTACTACTTGTTCGATTGCATGAACAACGATTTGATTGGACAGCGGTTTACTTCTTCAGAAGATATCGAAACATGGGTCTCTGACTGGATCGCTTCCAAGGATGAGGACTTCTTTCGCCACGGAATCCGTACATTGCCTGACAGATGGGCGAAAGTGGTGGCTAGCGATGGACAATATTTTTCTTAAGGTATTTATGTATTTTGTGTTTGTACTACAGCTTCAATGTGTGCGTACCAACCGCACGAATTAATTACTAGACCAAATATTTAATGAATAATATCGTCACAGTTCGGCAAAGTATCTTTGCCTTCATCAGACACATTACCAGACGTTAATATTTGTAAAATGCACAGATGCATGCATTCTATATGTGGTTTTCAGTTATTTTAAAATAATATGTTATCTTCTGTTTTAAAGAGGACAAAACATTAATTAGGGAGACACAGCCCACTTTACTCCCCCTGCATAGGAAACATACATTGTGAGATAGCAGATTGTATGTTTGTTGTTGTTTTATTTCTGCTAATAGTAACACAATAGTCGTAAAAATCAGAGGCGGATCCAAGGGGGCAATCGTTCCCCCCCCAGAAGAGAACACTTTCTTATTTTATATATAAATAAAATCCATTCCAGAGTTTGGAGCTCTTAAAAGTAGTTCTAAGTAGCAATATTACAACCAACCGCGTCCCCCCCAGAAGTCCGTCCTGGATCCGCCCCTGGTAAAAATGACACATATACTTTTAAAAGCGATGCGTGTACCCGTAACCAATACGAATGCGTACTCTTAAAAGCAATGCAGGGAATGGAAGATTATGCTTTGTCCTTTA
Organism: Thermobia domestica; assembly: GCF_964235325.1. Lineage (NCBI taxonomy): Eukaryota > Metazoa > Arthropoda > Insecta > Zygentoma > Lepismatidae > Thermobia > Thermobia domestica. Next base: position 2,164,564 of record NC_137464.1, on the reverse strand, counting down.
TCTTCGCATATATACAAATAGATTATACTTTCGCCGTCAAAGTTAACTAGGGTTGAAGAAAATTTTAATATATGTTTTGAGTTTTGTAGTGCTGACATGAAGTGCGAACGTGAAATAAGAGCAAGGATAAGAATGTGAAAAGAAGCTTTTAGGAGGAAGAAAATGCTCCTCCGTTGTGGGACTTTGAAGAAAGAGTTAAGAAAAAGATTCATAAAATGGTCCATGTGCAGTATTGTGCTGTATGAGTCAGAAACATGGACATTACGTAAAAGCAAAGGAAAAAGGCCAGAAGCTTTCGAAATGTGAGTGTGGAAAAGAATTTGCCGGGTCGAGTGGAAATTAAATGAGAAGGCCATAGAAATGGTGGGGGAGAAAGGACAATTTTAGATATGATTGAAAAGTAGAAGAGAAACTAGTTGGAACATCAGCTGACAACGAATAAGGAACTGAATCATGAGGAACGTGCAAATTCGTATGGTGCCAGGAAAGAGAGGGAGGGGGTTAAGGAGACTACAGTTGATGGACAGTGTTGCCAACCTCTGAAGAAAATAGGCTAGATGGCTTTCAGAAATAAGTTTTTTTACGCAAAAATGGCTAGATTTTGAACTGCTAACGTATAATCCATATTGTAGGTTATAAACCCCTTTTCTGTGTGTAGGATTATAAATGAGTTATAGTAAAATTTGAAGTGTTGAGTTTTATTCGCTGAAGACTAACAAGCAACATACAGAACTTTAAATTACAATAAAATCCATCAACAACTCAACTAATTTGTGAAAGTCAACAGCCATATTATCAGTTGAATTGAAAAGTCATCAACGATGACGTCACATCTAGCCGAGGAGCTGGAACTGGATGCACCATCGTTGGGTTGTGGATTGGGTGTGTTTGTGTAGATGCAATTGTCCCAATTTTCAATAGTACTTCTTTCGGCAGGTCATATTCCTTACAAACACTTCATATTTCTCCGTACACCCACATGAATCATCATGATTGCATTGAGAGTTTTCAAGCTAATTAGATATCCTATTTGTTTCCTTTAATAAACAAAAATAATCTCAGTGGCTTGAAGAACCAAACAGTTCACTAAATTTATTATTGAAAACTTTCAGTCTTGCAATGGAATGCGAAAATTAAAATAATTAAAATTATCAAACTTACGTCAGAGACATTAAAATTATAAGTCGTTAAATATTGTTAAGTAGTTATAAATCTGTGGATGGGAAGTAGTGGCGTACTTACAATTTTGTTTCGGAGCGGGCTTTGCTAACTTCCTGGAAATGTGAAAATTCTGCAAGATATTTCATTTACTTTAATATAGTAAGTAAGACTTCGGAGGAGGGGCTTAAGCCCGGAAGCACCTCTTAAATACGCCATTGGTGGGAAGAGAGAAGAAGAATGAAAAACAAGAGTTTGTTGAGTAATAAAACACTCTCTGTCTAAAACTAACTAATTAGCTCTATGGCCTCTGGAACCCGGAGGTTCAATGCAGCGTTCACAAAGGCTTTCCACTGACTTCTATCCTTAGCCAATTGGGTCCATCCCCAGTTTCTATTTTGTATTCCTATTTCTGCGAGCTCCATCTTAATATTGTCCTCCCATCTGCGCCTAGGTCTTCCTGATAGTCGTTTTCCGGTTGGTCTTCCAGTTAAAACTTTGAAAGCGTTTCTACTTTCTTCCATCCTGGCTACATAAGCTGCCCACCTGAGCCTCCTAGACTTGATGACCCTAACAATGTTGGGTAAACTGTATAAATTATGCAGTTCCTCGTTATGAAGTTTCCGCCATTCCCCATTCCCGTTCCTCTTGGGTCCAAATATTCGCCTCAGGATCTTGTTCTCAAATACTTTCAGTCTATGTTCTTCCCTCAGAGTAAGCGACCATATTTCTCAAGCATACAAAACAACAGGCATGATAATCGTTTTATACATTTTAAGCTTCAAACTCCTCGACAGAATTTGCAACAAGATATTTTGAACTGAATAATAACCCGAATTCCTTGCTTTTAGTCGACGTTTAATTACTTCGTGAATATGGTTTTCGTCTGTTAATATTAATCCTAGATATTTGAAAGTATCCACTTTATCAAAAGTATTATTATATATTTTTACGCATCCATAATTTGCCATACGGTTCCGACGCACTTCCATGTATTTAGTTTTCTCTGCATTTACTTCTAAACTCATGTCCCTGCAAGCGTTTAATAAGACCTCTGTATTTCTTTCTATTGTATTCCTATCATCCCCTATTAAATTTACATCATCAGCATACACCATAACCTGGTGAATACCATTCAACCCTAGGCAGTGGTTGCTATCTTTGATTTTCCTTACAGCGTATTCCAGAACAAAGATGAATAATAATGGCGACAACGCATCTCCTTGTTTCAGGCCATTCTCGACGTGAAAGCTTGTGGACAAAAATTTTCCTACCCGGACTTTACTTCAATTAATACGATAATATATAATGACAAATAGGCTAACTTTTAAAAATTCCACTTTATTTTCAAAGAAAAAAGTATTTTCATTATTAATTTAACATTAATAAAAAAGCCAAAAAATGGCAAAAGAGTTTCATGAAATAAGCTATATTTTTTATAAGCATTTCCTAGATTTGTATGGCTAAATGCCTCTTCAAATAGGCTAGATTTAGCCAAAAATAGACTAAATTTACATCGCTGTTGATGGACTGTATTTAAACCGATATGCTGTACGTGAAAACGAAGAGTTCAGCTGAAGACCATGGTGCAAGCGAGATGCTAATAATAACAGAATTATGATGTTAATGACGTTCTAACAATAGACATACAGAGTGGCACATATGTCACGCATGGGCTTTAATGCCTCATATTTTGTTTGGTAAGTTATTAATGGAAGTTTTTCTTTTTCAGGATTGTAAAGGAATTCTGGGAGATTCATCATGGAGAGATTGAGTCCTGAACAACGCACGAAACTGATTGAACTCTATTTTGAAAATCAAAGATCAATCATACTCACCCAGAGAGCATACCGTCGGCACTTCAATGTGCGCCTGACTTAACTGCTTCAGATTTTTTCCTTTGGGGATATCTCAAAGAACCTGTATATGTCAACAAACCAACAATCATAGAGCAACTCAAAAAGAACATAAGGGCAGAGATCGGTGCGTTACAGCCAGCAACTCTTCGTAAAGTTATGGACAAGGTACTGAAAAGAGACAACCTTTGTGAGGCTGCAAATGGCGGACATTTGAAGGACATAATTTTTCACACATAGTGTTTTCAAATCTCCCAAACATGTACTTCTTTCCTGAGACAAGAATAATTACTTGCATTTACAAACACAAACGTTATACACTGTTTCAACCGATGCGTGACATATGTGCCACCCTGTATAAATACCAACCAGATTATGCAGCGCGAGAACCTGTTCGCGATTAGGATGGCAAGAAAGGACAGACACAATTACAAAACTTTACTGCGGGGATAATAGAATATTAAACATTCGAAAGCACTGGAGCCAGTTTAAAAAGAAAAACTTCAATTACAGCTACATTTATAAGGAAACCAGAAAATTGATTATTAACTGTGATGCAAGAGTCGAAATTGAAATATAATTAAATTTTTTAACATAAAAGGAAATGTGTGCCATCTAAATGTAACACTATAAAGAAGTTAGTTTATTCTTTATTTTTTTGGATTGTTTATTTTCTTTACTATTTGTTCAGGATAAAGGACATGTGCAGAGCAGTCGTTCTTTCAGAATAAATCTTCCGGGGAGCTCACTTAGTATTCCGGGGGGCACTGCTGGTACTATGCTATTTATTATTATAGTCTAGACGTATTAATTTAGTTTTCTCCGGGCGGGCACTCTCAGAGCTCCGGGGGGAGTGCAGTGCCCCCCAAAAAACATGTCTTGAAGAAACACTGGTGCAGAGTAAAGGAATTCTGCTATTGCATTTAGTTTAATGAACCAACCAAGGTTTTTTTTTTTTTTCAAAATGCTTATAGAAGCTTGAGGCTACATAAGTTCAATTCTTCTTGGAGAAGAAAAGAAAACAATAAATTAGAATGTTGCGAATGACATTGACTGTAATCGAACTACCGACTTCCGGGACCATATCTCTCAGCATGTAACACTTCTGACACAAATTATACTTGGACAAGGTTTAGCAGAAGGGGTCCAGCGATTTTTTTTCTACAAAATGTTACAATTTGGTTGTTTCTGTTCACATTAGGTAAGGTGAGGTTATGTTAGGTCTAACGAGGGACCCTATCCAAGTGCGACTCTGACTTCGAGTCGAGACTATGGTCGTTGGATACCTTGTCCCAAAAGAACATAACACGAAAAGTGATACATCCTCGATCGCAACCGTTGCAGAGATATAAGCGTGCAAAGTTCGAAATTGAGCTCCATACTATACATTACAAAGTCAGCTTCCGGGTCAGATTTGGCGGAAACGGTCAGGTAAGGAAACTCAGCGAATACATATCAAAGTAGTGTTGGAAGCCCACCACCTGTTGAATGAAAAAAATGTTGCCCCCGGGGCACTCGCAGGGTCCCAGGCGGGGTCCAACTCAAAATTGGCAAATGGAACCGGGGGTCAGGTAGCATATTGTATGAAAGCTAGTGTTAAATAAAAGAAGATAGAACAAATCTCAACTCTCTATGATGACCCTGTGCAAACGGGCAACTGGTCAAAATGTCAATACAACCTACATCAGAAAATATATGGCCACTGTGAGAGACTCTGCAACAATTTGTTTAACTTCAATACCTTGCACTTTTAAACGTGTTTTTCTGTCTTGTTATTGTCACAACTTAACGGATTTAGAAGAGTGGCCATATATTTTCTGATGTAGGTTGTATTGACATTTTGACCAGTTGCCCGTTTGCACAGGGTCATCATAGAGAGTTGAGATTTGTTCTATCTTCTTTTATTTAACACTAGCTTTCATACAATATGCTACTTGACCCCCGGTTCCATTTGCCAATTTTGAGTTGGACCCCGCCTGGGACCCTGCGAGTGCCCCGGGGGCAACATTTTTTTCATTCAACAGGTGGTGGGCTTCCAACACTACTTTGATATGTATTCGCTGAGTTTCCTTACCTGACCGTTTCCGCCAAATCTGACCCGGAAGCTGACTTTGTAATGTATAGTATGGAGCTCAATTTCGAACTTTGCACGCTTATATCTCTGCAACGGTTGCGATCGAGGATGTATCACTTTTCGTGTTATGTTCTTTTGGGACAAGGTATCCAACGACCATAGTCTCGACTCGAAGTCAGAGTCGCACTTGGATAGGTTCCCTCATAAGTACTTGCATTTTCCATTTCTCCTGTATTTTTTAAAATTTCTTTCCGTACTTCTGGACACCTTCTGCTAAACATTTACCACTTTATTATTATTATTATTATTATTATTATTATTATTATTATTATTATTATTATTATTATTATTCACTCATATTGATTTCATATTACTCAGCACGCAAGTGCCATCGCATTAAGTACAATATTAATCCAAGGGCCCAAGATGAATGACATACGTATCTGAATAGAAGAAAATCTTGTGTATGATTGTGTAGTTCTGGACACAAATACGTTCTAAATTTCATACAGCAATGAGTTAAACTTCAAACTCAACAATTCGTATAAAAACTCAAAACTTCCAACTCAAAACTCAAAACTTCCAACTCAAAACTTCCAACGATTTGTATTAAAAAAATCGATGTACAACAACGTTTAAACGCTGTCGTAATACACTAACGTAAGATTCCCTTGAGATGGCAGAGGCGGCAGCATTATTTTAATTTTTGCCAGAAGGGGAAGGTAAAGTTATTTACCGACATAAGAGTTTCACGTTTTCTTACTAGTATACAGTTTATTAAAAAAAACACGTGTTTGTCAAATTGCACCCCTCGGCTGAATGACGCCCTTTCCTCCCCAAACGACACCCCTGGGCAGAAGAGAACAAAGGCTTGTGATATATAACAAATTCATCTTGTCCTACGAATGAACAATGATGATCTAAATGATATTTTAAGTAAAGTATCACGATCTTGCAGGCGCGCAATCAGAAATATCTGTTGAGAGGGTCCAATACTCGAAAAAAAAAAAAAAAAAAACTACATATATACAGAACCAAAGCTGGAGGAAGGAGGAGAAGCGGGACGGTCGCCTCGGGCGCTGCCAACAAGGGGGCGCCGAACCAGCCAGAAGAAAGAAAAAGTGTTGAAAATGAGTAGAGCAACCCAAAAGCATAACAAACATAATAGCAATTCTGGATTGAGAAGTAGACTATGCCAAGTCACTTTTTGGTCGAAATTGAGTTATCATCTTTTTCTTACTTACATTAGCACGATGCTTCCAGTGGTGAAATGATCTAGATCCAAAAGCAGCTAGTTTCGGAAATAGCCAGTTGTAAACTAATCCAAGTCACAGTTTGTGTAAGAGGTAAAGAATGCTACGTGCACTTAGCTTATCCTCCGATATCAATATTCAGAGAATAATATTCTAAGTCAGACTTGAAATAGTCTACCTTGCAAGAACATATAAAAATATTTTTCATTGTCAAATACTAATATTCTAAGTCAGACTTGAAATCTTATACCTCTCAAAAATATATAATAGTATCTTTTACTTCTGACTTATCATATTTGTGTATTTAAGCATATAAGAGTTAAATTCACCCTCTCTGGAGCGCAACAATCGATTACCACAAAAAGCGACAATGTTGCTTCTATATATATAAAAAATAAAAACAGCGGGTGCTTAGTCATTTATGGTTGTCGAATCTAGCAGACGCACTGCAAAATGGCTGAGAGAAATCGTATGATATTGCAAATGGTCCACAAACAAGCAATTGAAGATGATAGGGAAGATATTGGTAAGTATTTGTTTATTTTAATTTTAGAAGGAATAAGTAAAGACAGGACGTTTTGGTTTCAGCTCTTTTAATAGATAATAATTAAATCTGACTCATCCATCTGATTTTTTAAAAAGAGTTAATCAGAAATAAAAAATCTGTATTTCCAGAGTTGCTTTCAGAAAAAAGTTATTTGGGAATATTTGTTTTAAAACAAAAGGGGATATTATATGCAAAAATACAAGTTTCGTGGTATTCTTTCAATATGCGCTAGGCAGGGAGGGGATTTTGCCAATACATTACACGAGACCGATCCAAAATCTATCTGGTCCATCCACTTTTTATTTTATTTTTTATTTTTATTTTGAAACGGCGCATATCAGGAATCTGCAAAGACTCAGTCTAGGGAAGCGCCGAGAATTAACACGGAATTGGCATAATACGTTTTTTTCTAATATTGCAACCCTCATTTTAATCATCCCTCATTTTATTTTGATGGGGAAAATACATGAAAACTCACATATTTTTATTCTCATTCCTTATCAAGGAAGTTCTAAGCTAGAACATATGATGTTAGTGTGAGAACTTGCGATGCGTGTGGCTAGGTTTTCGGCCAATCTAATTTTGTTTCTTTTATGTCGTACATAACCCCGTAAATGTTTATTTTTTGTTCGCTCATCAAGCAGTAAGATCACAAGCTGTTGTCTTAGTATTAATTACTTTTCTGAACCTAATTGGAATACTAAGAGTGTCCTGCCGAATCCATGGAGTCCGCGAAGAACAGTTGAAGAACTCCTGATATGTACTGAACAACAAACAAATTCAAATACAGAAATGTACGAGACGAGTTCGAAAAGTAAGAATACAAAGAGTAGTATTCAATGAAGGTAAACACACTAAAACATCTGGATTAATAACTTGGATAAAACACGTAGATTATTGTAATCTTGTTTTCCGAACTCACTTTGTGCATTCATTCGTTTATTTGGATTTGATCGTCATTCAGTCTAGATCAGCGGTTCTTCATCTGTGTTCCGCAGACCCCTTGGACTCGGCAGGACTCAAACAAGCCTCCCTTAGATTCCGAAAAGTTTCGGATACAAAAGCAAACGCTGAGGCATATCCGTAAAGTTACAACCCCTGTAAGCGGACAAGTAATATTTACTTACCTGAGAAGTAAAAAAAAAAAAAAAAAAAAAGGCACTTTTGGATATTGATATTTCTAATTTTAATAATAACAATAGGACTTGCTACTTGGCTTTAGAGACACAATTCAATTTTAGAGGGTTTTTTTCCCCCTTTACGTTGATCTACTTTCTCTTGGTTTGAGACTTTCGAATTTCATTCAATTCCCTACTGAAAATAATCTTTAATTCAACAAGGAAATAATTATATATGATAATTAAATGGAAGTTAATCGTAATATGGCCCATTACAACGATTAAATCACTGGTTCCTTTTGTAATAAATTTGAGCCATTAAGTAATACACACTCCGTCCTTTTTTGATTCCATTTATTTGTACCTGGTTGTCCTGACAACGACGTTCCAAAGTCTTATTATTTTTAAACATTTGAATATCTTTATATATTAACATTATAATTATAATTATACACTATTTCTTTTTCTTTCTCTTCTTCTGATAGTAAAATCAGTCAGCCTAGTACATATTTAGAATATATTATGGCCCAGCCCAAAATTACAAATATACAATGTACTGTTGTACCATGACAAACACTTTACTATCTGAATATGACTCAATCTAGCTTCAGAACTTCTATCATAGAATAAAAGACAAAGCATATACTATCTAATAAATAATATAGTTACAGTTTAGGCAAAGTATCTTTGTCTTCATCAGATACATTATGAAATCGCCGAAGACACTTTGCCAAAACTGTAACTATATTATTTATTAGATAGTATATGCTCTGATCAGAATTTGTCTTTTATTTTACCATTGTATATCGTAAAGGACAGATCCAGTGGTATTGTAACAGAGCTTGATCAATTGAGCGTAGAAATTCAAAGTCCGATTAGTAATAATTTCACGGCCTTATTTTATTACAAGTGTTATACCCTTCAGTCAATGGAGACGAGGACGTGAATCCTGGATCACAGTTGGTAACGATGGGTTTGGGTGAATGGTGGGTCAGAGTGGATCATGATAGATTGTGGGTCAGAGTGGATCACGGCGGCTGGTGGATCAGTGCGTCATGGGTCAAGTTTTCATTGACCGAAGCCATCTCTGATTTGTTCTAAAAATATGAAACTGTTTTACAAAATTTCGAAATCTTTCCAGATGAAGGCTTCAACTATGGGGTTTAAGAACACATAAAAATTATACTACGTATGTACCTACGAGTCAAAAACATATTTTTAAAAAAATGGAGTGGGAATATTACACGACTCTTTTGCATTTGTCTCGGGACTCTGGACGACTTCTGAAAAAAGAGAGAATCCCGCTATAGACGGGACATCTGAGCACCTAAATTACTGAAGCTTGGATTGTGGAAAGTTAGAATGTTTACATGCACATGTAAAGAAAGTTTTTATGTTACACAAAGTTGCAGTTGCATTTGTGATCATATTTATTACACACATGCTACATAAAAGCTAAATTATTAGGAATTTTGAGACAGAAAATAGAACTTTAGTTTTTAATATATTATTATTATTATTATTATTAAATATTAATAATAATAGATTATAATAAATTATTCATCTCTTTAGTATATTTGATTCTTTTGTCATCAGCAAAGCTATATAGGACGAGCCACAGTTTAAATTAGAATACAGAATAAATTGGAATCAATTAAGAGTTTAAATCAATTGAATATATTGCATACTCTGGAATTCCACAAGGCTCCAACTTAGGTCCGTTATTGTTCCTATTGTTCATTAGCAATCTTCCTAACCACACATCATTAAGTGACAAATTGCTCTTTGCGGATAACCTCAAAATATATGCTAGGATAAAGACCATGCATGACTGTCTCAATTTGCAACATTACCTACAAAATATTGCTAACTGGTGTTCTCTTAATAAACTTAGTGTAAACATAAATAAGTATAGCATTTTATCGTTTACTAGGAACAAAAATCAAGTAGAGTTTAATTATTCAATTAACCAGATCTTACTAAATAGATTAAATTCAAAGATCTTGGAGTTACGTTCGATACGTAACTAACATTTAATAACCATATAAAGAACATAGTTAACGAATCTCTTAAGATACTAGGTCCATAATTCGAACTGAAAAAGAATTGAACAATATTACCACACTAACAAAAACGTATTATCCCCATGTCCAATCAAAACTGGAATATGCTACTATGATCTGGAATCCATCGCAACAGCAATACCGACACCAAATAATAAAAAGTCTGATCTAAAATTATCAAGTAGTTAGCATACAAGAGAAGTGGAATGTATCCATCTTATGAAAATTATCTAACATTAATAGACAACTTCTGTGTCTCTACAGTTGAACAAGGGTGAAACGTGATAGATCTCACTTTCCTCCGTAAAATAATATAAAATGAGTTTAATTGTATGGATCTGATATGGACACTAAATTTTTCCGTGTTCCGACACTTAAAACTTGTGTTGACAACTCTGACCTACTCTATTGTTAAAAAAAAAAAAAAAAAAAAAAGAAGGACCAACGTATTATTGAAGTCACCAATCTGCAGAATATTCTCTTGTTACACTAAAAAATAAAATAGCATTTAAACACTTTTAGTACAGATGTTGAGAGGGAAATATATCAAGTGCGTGTTTATTAACTGCACTTCATGTGTCCAAGAGCGTTCATTCTAAGAAAAAAGTATCTAATATGACATATTTGAAACACTTCGTCTCTGCAAACAGTTCTGAAACCAAGTGATGACATACATTTTGCACATTTTGTACATACAGTACATCTGGGACATACTTGGAGAACACAGTATTTACAAGGGGTGAATATGTGTCATCTGGAGGTGTTCAAAGAGTATCTGTAATGTGTACAGTGTCCTACTGTGTCTAAAAGATGTTTCTGTATTTTTTTCAGTGTATCTGTAATTGACACCTTTAATATAAACTATATGTTAAACAAAACTTTTGTAAATTTATTTTGTAATACACTAACACTGTAATTTTGCTTATGCCTATTGTGTTGTTTACAAATAAATAAATAAATAAATAAAATCAGTTTTTCCTAGGGTACACATGAGCAACTGTAGTGTATTATTCCACCGGTACTCGAACTCGGGCCGTCGTGTACTAGACACGCTCTAGCCACTAGTCGACAGAGGAGTGGTCCTTATTCTTTATGTAAAAATTAAGCGTTAAAACATGCTCTTTGCCTTACTGCGCTAGGATCAAAGAGAATATTCTGTGTCTGGTGCTTTTAGCGAAGAGGCCACATTGAGGGATCTGCTACAGATGAAATATTTTCGTCAGCATAAAAGAAAACGACAAAAGAAGAATAGGCCTGGAGCGACCTGCAAAGAACCCTCTTTCAACCACCATTGTGAAGGGCAACAACAGTTAATGTATTAGAAGAGATACATAGGTGGAACCATGTCATTAACAAGGAGCAAAAGCGCTTTACGTTTAGAATCCCCTTAAGCTTTCTCCCCCTCCACTTCTTCGAAATATGGTTCATTCGATCTGTCAACCTGCCTTCGTTTACCTTCAGCGCTACAAATAAAAATGGGTTTTCTTTTCGTTTCTATAACCTTCATTCTCTTTTTTTTATTTTTAACAAATGTATCTCTCTCTCTTCCCTTCGTTTTCCTGTCGAAGGAGGAGGGAAGAGAAGGGAAAACCGCAGCAAAACATTTTCCACAAAATTATGAAGTTATTTACTTGCAAACTATGCAATGTTAACCATTACTTTTTCTTTCTTTCCACTAAAATGGTAAGAAAAAGATAAAGACTTTTGGAGATTTTTTCTGCTTGAAGCGTAAATTTGACGCCACAATTTCACTCTTGACTCCTGTCACTTCTTAAACCCATATATAAACTTCACACGAACATTTTTCACAATATTTCAACATTCAGAAATTATTTCCTTTGAAGCATACGTTTTTTTAAATATATAAATAAAAAGATAAAACTTTTTTCGTGTTCTATTATTTTGTTTTCTTAAGAGTCTTCATCCCGGCAAAATTAAAATACCACTAATTTTACAATAATTATGTGATATCTTCAAATAGATAAAAGATAATTGAAATATGAAACAAGAGCGCCCTAGACAATATTATTTTGCGTTAGGTACCGTTATTACAAGTCAAGTTACCTAGTGGCTTTATGTTTACAGCTGTTTAGAAACGCGAAAATAAATGCCGATTTTCAAAATGGCTAGAAATCGAAAGCAGATAAGCGAGTCGTGATAACGGTTTCTCATGTAAAATGTTATTGTCTAGGGCGCTCTTGTTCCACATTTCGATTATCTTTATCTATTTGAAGATATCACATAATTAATGTAAAATTAACGGTATTTTAATTTCGCCGGGATGAAGACTCTTAATCAATTGCGCACAAAGAGTAGGGCCTATTACATAGCTTAATATTAAGAAAAGTCTCTAAAACGTGTCAATGTAACTAATAAAAATAACTAACTAAAACTAACTCTATGGCCTATGGAACCCGGATGTTCAATGCCACATTTACAAAATGCTCACCACTGACTTCTATCCTTAGCCAACTGGATCCAGTTTCTATTTTGTATTCCTATTTCTGCGAGATCCCTCTTAATATTGTCCTCCTATCTGCATATAGGTCTTCCTAATGGTCGTTTTCCGATTAGACTTCCAGTTAAAACTTGGAAATCGTTCCTACTTCCTTCCATTCTGGGTACCTGACCTGCTCACCTGAGCCTCCTGGATTTGATGACCGTAACAATGTTCGATAAATCGTATAAATTATGTAGTTCTTCCTTATGAACTTTCCGCAATTCCCGTTCCCCTTGGGTCCGGGTATAAGACTTGTTCTCAAATACTTTCAGTCTATGTTCTTCCCTCATTTTGTTATTTCAAGCTTACAAATGCTGCACTTATTTTAAGAGTTTTTCTCTATACTCACCCCTGTGGTGGACACACAGCGTGTGCGTGGGTTTCCTCCCGTTTCCTTCCACTTTCTTCATTCCACCATTTCATTCATTTCTCACCATCACCGTCTCCTTTAGCCTAACCGGCATAATCGTGGGACGTAAAACTAAGAAGATTTTTTCTATGCTCACCCCCGTCTTTTTAATTCAAGACAAAGAAGAGTATAATACATGAACAAAGTAAACCAAGTTGCATTTACGAAACTTTATTATATAAAATAGTAATAACCGATTCCAAATCTCTTCTTATCGACCAGAAATTTGAGTGTGCAGTTTATTACATCAAAATTGTTGGACATCCCGTTAAAATATCAAGTAATACTTTCGGCGGAGTGAATACTTTCAAATACCTAGAATGAACATTAAAAGACCCCAGTATATAGTCTATGAACAATACGTGTTGTGACATAATTTGCACTTCATGTCATCTCTCAGCTCCATCCTCATACGAATAATATTACTTCTTTATTCTGTGTCTAATTTATCCACATATAGTAACAAATTGTTCTTTCTCTAATCAAAGTTGATTCTTCAAATTAACATTGTTTCTTTATCCTATTGCATTATTCAGGGGTAAAAGTGGATCTGAAAAGTTAGGGAGAAGGTAGGACGGTAGGCTATCCCTCTGCCTACCTTTGACCATTGTAATTTTTAGGAACTGGCGGAAGTCATACAAGTTTTTTGAAGGTGCGGCAAGCCGTCCCCTTCATTCCCCTCACTTTTACCCTTGGTATTATTTGATATTTACGTGTATATATATATATATATATATATATATATATATATATATATATATATATATATATATATATATATATATATATATATATATATATATATATATATATATATATATATATATATATTCACAGTTATATCTCTATATGTTAATTTGTATATTTTCCAACCCTTATATTAAGGCTGCAAAAGCCTTAAGTCCTCAGAATTTGTATGTTTACATAATAAAGATACGTTGTATATGTACACTCATGTCCAAAATTATTGTCGTATGTCTATAAATATGTTGTTGTAGGAATATAAATTGATAACGAATTCGTCCAGTATTTGTTATAATGTTAGTATGTGTATTATAGGCAAAGATATGTATGTGGCAAATTTCATGTCAAAAGAGCAGTAAATAAGAACAATAAAACGAAAACAAAATTTTCTTGTCAACTTAGCAACATTATGTTTTACTCATTCTAATTTTTGTATTTATAATTCTTTTCTTATGAAATTTACCTCAAATATACATTTCCCAATTATACACATAGTATCAGTATTAAAAGTACCCTACAAAATCATTATCAAATTATATTCTTACAAGAAGAAGTTATAGATGTGCGACAATAATTTTGGACATGAGTGTACCTTCCATAGAGTATCCATTTTCCTTTATTTCACTGTCTTCAAATCCCTTCTCCTAAAAGAGGGCGTAACCTTTTAACAGGCTGCTAGTCTTCGGCTAGCTTTTCATAAGTGAGAAAAGTTTTTGATGGAAATCACACAGTAGCGCACCAACGAGGGGGGCCACCGGGTCCGAACCCCCCAAAACTTCGTACCTCAGCATACATTTGTACACTTTCTCAACAAAACTATACTTGTTTAACAGGAAAATGCCTGATGCTGCATGAAACTTTGATCTTACACTTCATCTGTACTCTTTCTCTTATAAAAACAATCTAGTTCTATCATTATTTCCTAAAAATATAGATGGAAGTATAACCTATACTATAATACTATAATAAAACTATACTTGTTTAACAGGGAAATGATTGATGTAGAATGAAAATTTGATCTTACACTTCATCTGTACTCTTTCTCTTATAAAAACAATCTAGTTCTATCATTATTTCCTAAAAATATAGATGGAAGTATAACCTATACTATAATACTATAATAAAACTATACTTGTTTAACAGGGAAATGATTGATGTAGAATGAAAATTTGATCTTACACTTCATCTGTACTCTTTCTCTTATAAAAACAATCTAGTTCTATCATTATTTCCTAAAAATATAAATGGAAGTATAACCTATACTATAATACTATAATAAAACTATACTTGTTTAACAGGGAAATGATTGATGTAGAATGAAAATTTGATCTTACACTTCATCTGTACTCTTTCTCTTATAAAAACAATCTAGTTCTATCATTATTTCCTAAAAATATAGATGGAAGTATAACCTATACTATAATACTATAATAAAACTATACTTGTTTAACAGGGAAATGATTGATGTAGAATGAAAATTTGATCTTACACTTCATCTGTACTCTTTCTCTTATAAAAACAATCTAGTTCTATCATTATTTCCTAAAAATATAGATGGAAGTATAACCTATACTATAATACTATAATAAAACTATACTTGTTTAACAGGGAAATGATTGATGTAGAATGAAAATTTGATCTTACACTTCATCTGTACTCTTTCTCTTATAAAAACAATCTAGTTCTATCATTATTTCCTAAAAATATAGATGGAAGTATAACCTATACTATAATACTATAATAAAACTATACTTGTTTAACAGGGAAATGATTGATGTAGAATGAAAATTTGATCTTACACTTCATCTGTACTCTTTCTCTTATAAAAACAATCTAGTTCTATCATTATTTCCTAAAAATATAGATGGAAGTATAACCTATACTATAATACTATAATAAAACTATACTTGTTTAACAGGGAAATGATTGATGTAGCATGAAACTTTGATCCTACACTTCATCTGTACTCTTTCTCTTATAAAAACAATCTAGTTCTATCATTATTTCCTAAAAATATAGATGGAAGTATAACCTATACTATAATACTATAATAAAACTATACTTGTTTAACAGGGAAATGATTGATGTAGAATGAAAATTTGATCTTACACTTCATCTGTACTCTTTCTCTTATAAAAACAATCTAGTTCTATCATTATTTCCTAAAAATATAGATGGAAGTATAACCTATACTATAATACTATAATAAAACTATACTTGTTTAACAGGGAAATGATTGATGTAGAATGAAAATTTGATCTTACACTTCATCTGTACTCTTTCTCTTATAAAAACAATCTAGTTCTATCATTATTTCCTAAAAATATAAATGGAAGTATAACCTATACTATAATACTATAATAAAACTATACTTGTTTAACAGGGAAATGATTGATGTAGAATGAAAATTTGATCTTACACTTCATCTGTACTCTTTCTCTTATAAAAACAATCTAGTTCTATCATTATTTCCTAAAAATATAAATGGAAGTATAACCTATACTATAATACTATAATAAAACTATACTTGTTTAACAGGGAAATGATTGATGTAGAATGAAACTTTGATCCTACACTTCATCTGTACTCTTTCTCTTATAAAAACAATCTAGTTCTATCATTATTTCCTAAAAATATAGATGGAAGTATAACCTATACTATAATACTATAATAAAACTATACTTGTTTAACAGGGAAATGATTGATGTAGAATGAAAATTTGATCTTACACTTCATCTGTACTCTTTCTCTTATAAAAACAATCTAGTTCTATCATTATTTCCTAAAAATATAGATGGAAGTATAACCTATACTATAATACTATAATAAAACTATACTTGTTTAACAGGGAAATGATTGATGTAGAATGAAAATTTGATCTTACACTTCATCTGTACTCTTTCTCTTATAAAAACAATCTAGTTCTATCATTATTTCCTAAAAATATAAATGGAAGTATAACCTATACTATAATACTATAATAAAACTATACTTGTTTAACAGGGAAATGATTGATGTAGAATGAAAATTTGATCTTACACTTCATCTGTACTCTTTCTCTTATAAAAACAATCTAGTTCTATCATTATTTCCTAAAAATATAAATGGAAGTATAACCTATACTATAATACTATAATGAAACTATA
The DNA here is from genome assembly GCF_964235325.1 of Thermobia domestica. Lineage (NCBI taxonomy): Eukaryota > Metazoa > Arthropoda > Insecta > Zygentoma > Lepismatidae > Thermobia > Thermobia domestica. Next base: position 2,147,696 of record NC_137464.1, on the reverse strand, counting down.
CTTGTTTAACAGGGAAATGATTGATGTAGAATGAAAATTTGATCTTACACTTCATCTGTACTCTTTCTCTTATAAAAACAATCTAGTTCTATCATTATTTCCTAAAAATATAGATGGAAGTATAACCTATACTATAATACTATAATAAAACTATACTTGTTTAACAGGGAAATGATTGATGTAGAATGAAAATTTGATCTTACACTTCATCTGTACTCTTTCTCTTATAAAAACAATCTAGTTCTATCATTATTTCCTAAAAATATAGATGGAAGTATAACCTATACTATAATACTATAATAAAACTCTACTTGTTTAACAGGGAAATGATTGATGTAGAATGAAAATTTGATCTTACACTTCATCTGTACTCTTTCTCTTATAAAAACAATCTAGTTCTATCATTATTTCCTAAAAATATAGATGGAAGTATAACCTATACTATAATACTATAATAAAACTATACTTGTTTAACAGGGAAATGATTGATGTAGAATGAAAATTTGATCTTACACTTCATCTGTACTCTTTCTCTTATAAAAACAATCTAGTTCTATCATTATTTCCTAAAAATATAGATGGAAGTATAACCTATACTATAATACTATAATAAAACTATACTTGTTTAACAGGGAAATGATTGATGTAGCATGAAACTTTGATCCTACACTTCATCTGTACTCTTTCTCTTATAAAAAGAATCTAGTTCTATCATTTTTCTTTTAAAAATATAGGTGGAAGTATTGAGAATTACTTATCGTCTTTTCAAATAATACACATTCAATACTACATAGACGGAGGGCCGGATTAAGGGGGGGCTTGAGTGGCTAAAGCCCCTGGCTTCCAGTAGACAGAGGCCTCCACTCTGATCAAAAGCTGAACTGGCTATCTAAAAAGAACTATAAAGATCATCATAAAATAAAATATGACCAAAAATATGAAACATATTCCCTTAACTTTCCTACTGCACTTTCACAGAAGTATATTAGGTGAAAGTCAGCAGAGGTCACATGTTTTTTTTTTTTTTTTAGCCCCGGGGCTCCAGATGAGTTAATCAAGCCCTGCATAGACGTAATGACTTGTAGTATCGAGCTCTCCTCAAACCTTTGATCCTTTCCAACAGAAATTTCTGGATGCACTCCTGAGGCGATGAAATCTATTTTGAGAACATTGCATCGATTTCCAAAGGAACTAACTTTTACCAATTTTGTTCTGATGTCTGTCTAGAAACCGACAAACGAACGGACAGGCGGATATATAGGTAGGTTTATAAAACTTCCTATTTTTACACATAGCCAAGTTTGGAATTAAAGTCTGTGACAAACATCTTGGCATTTCAGCTAAACGAATAAAACGCTAGCTCTGACGCGACGTTGCCAAGTGAAAAAGGGGTGTGGCCAGGCCCGTATCCAGGAGGAGTCTAGGGGGCCGGGCCCCCCTAAATTTTTGCTGGCCCCCTAAAAGTTTTACAGTAGGCTTGCAAAAGAATTATAATATGGTGATGAATTATCATATGGTTGGATCGGCCCCCCCTAACTTCAGCCGGCCCCCCTAAGTTTTTGGGCTGGCTACAGGCTTGGGTGTGGCTATGGCTAAGCAGGCAAACTACAGCGCGATCAGGTGACAGGGAATAGACGTGGAAAATAAACGTGGCAATACCGCTGGCCTCTCATTTGCTAGCAGCATTTAAAGGGAACTTGCATCGCCAAAATGTTTATCACGCCGTTTAGAAACAACTGATAAGAAAAGAAAAAGACGGGGAGAAAGTGATGAGCCCTTTTTAGGAAATTGGACTGACAGAAAATCACGACCTAAGAGGGAAAAACTAAGCTTTTTTTTTAGCACTCCAAATAGTATTTGTAAACGTAATTAAGTGAGTGAAGACAGTCAGTCATTTTTTTTTTTTCAAATTAACGCTTAAGTAATAATAAATTGTTGTTAAAAATCTTTCAAGTAGAAAAGCGTCTTAGTTAAAAAGAGGGTATCGTTTGACAACCACTGAAAATTAGTTTCCCTTGAAACAACAAGTAATGGATACGAAGTCTTCGTTTTAAGTAGAACTTGGTAGATTTGCTAAAACAATACTAAATTACTATGTTGCGTTGTATAATGTGATTTTTTTGTTTCTTTCTTTCATTTTAAAACCGTGACTGTGAATAACAGCCATCACTGTAGCACGCAATGTAGCAGCATCACCTCGAAAGACAATAATTGTTTTCAAAAAGTCCCTAATTACGTGCCAAAAATTGTCAAAAGTAGTAACTTCATTTCAACAATTATAAACAGTTCTTTCGAAGACACCTTTCTGGTTATTTTGTTTAGACATTTCATATCCAATCAGTCACTTTCAAATTAAACTTGGGTAAATGTGTTCTCTCGTGCTTACCTGGTGGAAGTCTCATATATAATTACCTTTTTGTAATTAATTAAGTTTTGTAATTAACATTTTCTTATTTTTGTCACTATAACTGATAGAACACTCAACAGAACAGTAATTACTAAGTCTAAAATTTCCCCGAAATTGGAAATGAGTTACAGTCATACATGGATTATTGCTATGAATAAGACCATAAAATTTGGGATTTAAAAAAAAATGGGAATTCAATACTCTAACCTAAAGTATTATATTTACTAGCTGAACCTGAGCTCTCTACACAGCGTATCATTCACATATGAGCATGAATCTCCTTGCTATTCCTCACATCTGTGAAAGACGTCTTGATAAAAATCGGCAAGGGCTACCATAAAGGGGAGATTTTTTCGATTATAATCGATTTTTTCGATTTTTTAATATCTTGCATGTTTTGCAAGATTTGAGCCTACTTCCGATTGGAGTTTCTAATTCATGTATGACCAGCCAGTGTTTTCTTTCTTCTTGCATGCAGTATGTTATAAGCAAATACATTACACACAAAATTACTAATAATGTTAGTGATATATGGTGTTCATTGGGCAAAACACTGCAAACAATAAAGATTCATCTTATATAGGAGAGATGGTTATCCTTCAATTTTCATGAAATAAACGCTTGAGAGATATGCAACCCCTGTATGTGGTATTGGTATGTATAATTCGTAGGGTATGATGTTTGACTTTTTTTTAAAAAAAAATTCAACACTTTTAGTGTACCCTTAAAATATGTAATAAAGAAATAACGGCCATGTTTCTAAATACTCAAGTAGAACTGGACAGTCTGCACAAAATTTGGAATCGACCAGTGAAAACGGCACGTTTCTAGAGCTTGTGGGTTTCGAAATTTCATTGTCGAAAGGATTGGAGACAAATATATAAACCTAGCATTTTAATAGATACATAGCTCCTGGATGCAATAGAGTAATAAGATCAAAATAGAACATGTTTCTCGGATGCTGCATCCATATCAAAAAGCCTTTACTCGCTATTTCTTACTTATGTTTGTTCTATGGCGATAAAGGTTGAAAATTAAAATCATAAATTTGAACCACTTCCAGTTTGCACAGAAGGTTAAGGAAGGAGATAGAACCTATTCTTGGGAAACTGCATTTCGATATTTCTTATCGCTTTTGCTCTGTCGAAATCAGTACTGAAACCAGAAATAGTAGTAAATTTTAACCACTTCTGGTTCTGGTAGAGTGTTACAGATAGTCATGGTATGTTATCATGAGACGCTGAATCGTTTTCAAAAAATCGCTTTTCGCTATCTATTACCGTTTTAGTTCTTGGGTGATAAAGATTGAAACTGGAAATGGCTAATTTCAACCAATTCCATTTTGAATAGAGGGTTAACGGAAATGATGGAACACTGAATCGATTGCAGAACCTCTTCTCGATATCTTTCGATACTAATTTTGCTCTGATACCTGTCGACAGATGGAGGGACGGACAAAGCCATTCTCTATAAGACTTCCAATATTTATGCATAACATAGTCTGGAAGTCTATAAAACCGAAGCTATACAAAAGCGGAAAACTCGCTTATTTTACTTCTAAAGTTCGCCACCGCCACGCGGAACTACAGAACTACGGCAGTGGAGTTTCCCTCGCAATTAACCCTTCAATTTCGAAAACAGACAGAGATTACTGGGAGATAGTTCGTGAAAGGAATGAATGGGGGGACCATTTCAATGTTCTTATTCTGTTAAAAGCATTGTTCTTATCGAATGTGTGACAACTGCGAGCTGCGACAATTGCAATATATTATATGAAAACCCGAGATAACTGCAATCACTTAGTTTTGAGGGTAACTTAAAAAATATGAGTTATGATAATTGCTACCACGTTGTTGATCATCCTAATTGTAAGTCTGTATCAAATTTAGGATTAATATTTCTTGTCAAGTCGTAAATACTAACCGAAGAGTGAGAAAATTACTTACACAAAAGTATATTACAAGCTGATACATAGCAAAGAAGATTACGGCAATACAATATTTGTTATGTCTTTTGCTTACAAAACTGAATGATTGCATCTAAAGGAATCGTCAGTTGGTGACCAATAGGATATCAAATGGTTTGCAATGCATTTAAGAGCTGAAGTACGGAATCTACTGCAGTTTACATCGTTCATATTGACTTCGAGAGCATCATAGATAAATGGACGTATTTCTAGGATGAAGTCTGATTACTTATCCACGGTGAAGCGCCTGCTAATGAGAAGTTAGAAGTATTCATGGATTTTTTTGTACATAAGTGATTGAAAACTGAAGATATTCCAGCGGAAATGTTGGCCAGAGATTTAGTGGGTCCGTTGATAGTGGGTCAACAGGACGTGCCCCACTATATACCGTGACCAACCATGACCCACTTTCACCCACCGACTCCTCAGTGCATTGCAGATAGTATCTTCTGAACACTGGTGAATTTCAAAGCTTCCATTTTTCTTCTTTTTTCATATGTTCATATTTACTTAACAGAGACGAGTATATCTAAGGAAAAAAAAAAAGAACTTCAGGCACTTTTGGATGTTGATATTTGTAATTGTAATAATAGCAATAGGATGACTCACTACTGACTTTCGAGACAGCTAAATTTTATACTGTTTTTCTCCTTTATTTTGGTCTACTTTAAACTGAGACTTTCCAATTTCATCCTAATTTTCATTGAAAAGAATCTGTAATTCAACAAATAAATAATTATTTATGATAATTAAATTTAAATTCAATGTAATTTGGCCCATGACAACAGTTCATTTTATACCGTAAAGGTCAGATCCACCGGTATTATAATAGGGCTATTCTTGAGCGATTGGTCGTAAAAATTCAAACTCTGATTAGTGATAATTTCACAGCCTTGTTTTATTGCAAGTGTAAACTCTTTAGTCAGTGGAGAAGAGGGCTTGGATCATGGGTCAGGGTAGTTTATGGGTTTTGGAGGGTGTTGGGTCAGAGTGAGTCATGTTGGGTGGTTGGGTCACGGTGGGTGAGAGTCAAAGTGGATCGTGGGTCATAGTGGGTGGTTGACCAGTGTGTCATGGATCAAATTTTCATTGACTCATAGCATCTCTGGTGTGGACTTGCTACCAGTGGAAATACGATGAATTAATAAGATAACTTCATTGCTCGGTGCATCCCATCTGAAGGTCTAAAATTTGATTTTCTGCCTCAAATCCGAAATAAAAAGCACGAAAAGTGAATTTATGAGAATGGAACTTAACCTAAATACATCCGAAGAAAGAAACGATTCATACAGATGAATGAGAGAGTCGCTCAGAAGTATAAAGTTATTGTGATTTCAGAAAATATCTGAAAGCTTTGGCTCACGTTCAAAAGCTGGACTAATGCACGATCTGCGATGAAACTGATGTTGAAATCTCATCGTCTATATTTTGTATATAATAATGGTACAATCACCAACTAGTATTTCCCCCTTCGTGACTGCTAGAACTAGATTAGGTCGTATCCAGCAATTTTACTAGTGTCACAAATGCCTGGACATATGCAACCCAACTTACACCTAAAATTTCAAGCAGCAGTTGTTGTAGAATTGGTGAGCGAAAGATTTCTCCATTTTAAGATAAATGCCTATTGTTTGGAGTATTTTGTCCAATGAGCACCATATATCATTAATATAGCTCGTTGTGTTAGTATGTATATAATGCATTATTTCACTATATATTACATTTGAGAAGAAAGAAAAAATCACTGATCACCTGTGTTAGAAAATGGTTTAGATAAATTGAGAATATGAAATCTGGAACAATTAAAGGAAACAAGTTTGTAAATCTCTGTCTTCATTCATGATTTTACCCTTATTCCACGTCATTCGAACATCTCTCTCCTTCTCTACAGAGGAAGATCTTGCTTATCACTCTGAGTGTGGACTGAAATTGAAATTGAAGCATGTTAAAGGTTTCCGACGTGCTAGGATTCGAACCCCGATCCTTCTGGGTAGAAATCCAATGCAGTAACCATTTACCTATGCCAAACAGTTATTGGCTGCAGTTAAAAACGTTCCATGTAAGTCTCGACAAGACAGTAAGAGCCGAATAAGGAAATCATCATTAATTGAGTTAATTAAATTTTATAAAATTTTATTGAATTGAATTGAATTTAATTTAGTTTAACATCCCGTTCAACAGCAAGGTTATATGAGACGTGGACCTACTGATTAACGTGGAATCCGAATCACATGAGCTCCCGCCGGAAATCGAACCCGGAGTCTCCCACGCCAAAGGCGTGCACGTTAACCGCTTAGCCACTCAGAGATCTCAAATTGTATTGTTTAGGTAATTGTTACTGAAATTCAATTATTGTTTTAAGAATCATTCCAATCCCCATCATTGTACAGATTCAACATATTTTACATCAGTTATTGTATTAACAATGTAGTTATTATTTTGCGTCAGTTGTTTTCTGATCTGCATTAGATTCCTATATCTCGTCATACTCTTGTTTTCAATAAGAATTATTATAATTTCAACCAATCTTCTGTCAAAAATGATGCATAATAAACGGCGCCGATTTTGGGGAGGGAGGGAGGCATTCAGATGTGTGTTTGTTAGCAGGGAAGGGTCTAAGAAGGCATATATGAGTATTTTAAGACAAATTGAGTTCAAGTTATGTCAAATATTGTATATTCATTAAAAAATACATATAAGAATAAAAATACATAATACATATTTATAAAAATATATGGGGCCCATATGAGCATTGGGGGCCAAGCGCAACCCCGCAGGATCAGCGCCCTTGATAACCATTATCATGTAACATTATAATATTTTTTAGTATCTTCAATTTAATTTCTTTTTTCAGTGCACTTCTTAACTATTGCAAGTAATCAGATTAATACTAGCTGAATTTCTGTACTGTCAATATATAGATGCAATTAAAACAATTTTTTTAAAAAATTAAAAGTCATTTCAAATTGTATAAGAGTGTTGATTATTTTTATTACGAGAAAAACATAAATGATGAAATCATGCGTCGGTTTTCCTGGATAAGGACTTATGTACCCTTTGAAAGAGGCGTAAGTCACACACGAGTCTAAGAAAGGTCTTAATTTAGGATTACTATCTGTCCCGATTTCGGAGAAAATGTTCCCGTGTCCCGACGTAGCTCTGTTGGAACTTGAAAATGTCCAGATATTCATGTTTATTGATCAAATTGATTATTATTATCAATACTATTATAATTTAATTTCCACACATTATATAGGGCTTTTGAAATAACATGAAATTTTATACAGTCAAATAGCATCAGTGGTGGATACGCAGTCAAAGAACAACATGTCTGGAGGAGAAGTCTGAGCTATTACTTAGTATCCGTTAGATCAGTAGACGGTAGGGGGGGAGCAGCAGCAATGTTGGGAAGTATGTAGGTACAAAACGAGTGAGCCTACCTAAGACCCGTATCTAGGTACATTTAGTATTTAGTATTAGTAGCTGTACCTAGGTACGATTTTCTTCTACCTAATACCTATTTTTTAGGTACATTTCTTACTTACATTTTTAGGTCATTATTTGTTAGCTCATGTTATTCTTGGTTTCAGTTTGAGCTAGTATGAAATCCAAAGCACAAATAAGTCGAGAGTTGATGTAATTTCACTTGGTTCTGTTCGTCATATTTGGTAAGAACTGGCATCACTGCTTTCTTTCGTTCACGATCGCTTGGCTTCAAACCACTGAATTTCTGTGTTTCAAATGCCAACTGCGATTCTGATCACTTTTTTTGATTTACGCCTCAACACACATTTTCCAAAGAAAATATTTTATATATCGAAAGACGTTTAAGAAATGAATCAGCAAATACAAATATCTTCACTGAGCGCGAAAATGGATATGTACTCTTAATCTAGAAAATTGAATTTTCCTTACCTAATGTACAATACCCCCCCCCCCCCCCATGGTCTATTACTATAATTAAATATAATATTCTAACTTCATTTGACAGACGAATGTTCATTTATATATGAAAATTGTTGGGTAGCAATTTGTATCTAGAAAAGTACCCAAGGTACTTTGATCAGTATCTGAACCTGTACCTAAGTACAATTTTGGTCAGTACCTTGTACCTGTACCTAGGTACAAAAAGTGAGTACCTAACCTAGCACTGGCCAGTAGCAAAACACTAGACCGGCTGACCATGCAGCGTTTGACTGTAATTCTGCTGCATGCTAGCATTATTATACAGGGTGTTCATAAAAATACTATCATACTTTAAAGTGGTATTATGTCGCTTTGGAAAATCATATTTAAATTAAATTATTCACATTTGAAAGAAACATTTAAATATTTTTGTGCATGTCAATAATGGACGGGATCAAACACAGGAAAAGTAAATTCATTAACGTTTACTTTGTGATTAGCCGATACGTGTTCATTGTTGGATTTTTAGCAGGCAGTTGCTATTTCTGCTGGAGATCAGTTGGGAAGCTTTTATGTTTCTGTACTGTTACGCCGTAATGTGCTAACCTAAATTTATTTCCTTTCGTTGTGTTCTGTTGTTATTAAGGAATAAGTTTTAAGGAGTTATGACAACCCCACAAGAACGAAGTTGGTGTATTTTGGAATATCACAGCACGCAGAGTCTGATGCACGTTCAGCGTGCTTTTAGGCGACGGTTTCAACATCAGGCTCCTACACATACGCCAATTTTAAACTGGTACCGTGATTTTGTGGATCATGGCTCCTCACATCAAAGGAAGGGCCTTCAGGGAGACCATTCATCAATGCGAGAATTGTGGGGCATCGTCACTCGTAGGGCCCACATTCAATGTCTATGAGGTATAGTAAAAAATATTTGACTTTTTCTTTCACATGTGACCATTTTCATTTAAACGCGATTATCGAAAGGAACGTAATGCTATTTTAAAGTAAGATAATATTTTTATGGATACACTATATTTCTCCGTATTCTGAAGGCTCTAATCTGTATTTTGCCAATAGTATTTCGGTATATTGGTTTATTGGTTACTTAAAACTTTTAACTGAGATGAAACCAATGACAATAGATGTATTACATTCACTTCCTGTCCTGCGAAGAGTTTAAATGACTCAATAATGACCAAACGTTATTAAATTGTCCCTATTTTTTTATTATGCTTTATATTATATAGGAAATATAACATTTAAATTCTCATTTTCCTTTTATTGATTACATAACTATGATTCGCTCTTCACAGAAAAAAAAAACTGACATTATTACAGAGAAAGGACCACTGGTACATTCTCACTATTAACTACATGATACATGCAGTGCTCCTACATTTTTCTTTGGGAAGATGACAATCGTATCCTAGCTTATTTAACACAAATTTCAAAAAGAAATTTTGTAAATTTTCACATGTATACAACTTCCAACATACACATTGAACATGTGACATCTTGTGAGTGCTCCCCACTGGGCAAATCCCGGGGGGATGAGGAGGACATGTCCCCTCCAATCTTCGAACTGAGGGACTGTCCTCCCCAAATAATACGATTTGAAATGTGATTTTATGTGATGATTTGTGTCTTATTGCCACAAAGGAAAGAGAGACGAGATCCATGTCCTCCAGAATAAGCCTCAAATATGGCCGCCTCCCAATGTTGAAGATATCTCTGCTCTCTTGATCTGCTGGCAGCATTGTTTTTCAAGTTCATAAATATATCGCTTAAAAAAAGATTATGGGAACGGTCTTACCCGTCCCTCCCAATGTTGAACACAGATTTATGCCGCTGGTGGTCCATACATACTTATCTACACTATATTACATTAAAAAAATCATTCAACATGCGACGAAAAGTGAAAAAAGAAAACCAATTGTCGTGTCAAATTTGTTACTTGACCCCTTATCCAAATCAACACTTGAATTCGTATTTAAGCTTTGTTAATTCTCATTCAGGTAAATAAAACTTTAGGTAGAAATTTAGTGTAAGTTACATAACATGTTATTACACAACAATCTAATGTAACTTTGTAAACATCTCATAACTGTATGTCATTTAGCTATTTCAGAACAGAAATTTATTTATTTATTTCATAAGGACAACACAACAGGCTTAATGCCAGTTATAGTATCGTATACATAAGTATTTAACATACACTATTATACATACACAAATATACGTCGTCTAATTATACAGAAGTTATTGCCTGACAATTCCTTTGAACTTGCTTTCTGACATACTAAATACATCTACTGCATGAAATCTACAATGAAATTCAAACATGATATTTTCATTGTACCAGTATACAGGCCCGTATCCAGGGGGGTCTAGGGGGCCGGGCCCCCCTAAATTTCTGCTGCCCCCTAAAATTTTCACGGTAGGCTTGCTAATGAACTATCATATGGTGGTGAACTATAATATGGTTGAATCGGGCCCCCCTAACTTCAGCCGCCCCCCCCTACATTTTTGGGCTGGCTACGGGTCTGCCAGTATATATCTACAGATAAAAATACAAGAATTTTAGAAATGATCAAAAATGGATCCAAAAAATCGCGATCTTGGCCAAGTGTTTTAGAAATGATCTAAAAAAATACATAAAAACATTGCGATCTTGGTCAATTTTTAGTTTTTAGAGAAGGGCCACAAAATTTTTGAGCGCCCCCTAAATTGAGATTTCGTATTTTCCACGGAATAAGAACTTCATACTGAGTTAAGTGATAGTTTGGATACTATATGTAGTTCTCCAGATATACTTCCAATGTATACCACGGAATTTTTTGATGAAATATATTGGACCTTTTGATCCAAAAAAATACAATATCCGTCACGAACTATTGTACGTATACTTCCGAACACGTCGTACATAAGAACATAAATCTGCAGAATGAAAACTAATCTCATAAAATTATTTTTTGACCAATAAAACAGGTCTTAGAAAGAAAATAAAGGAATTACTTGAAATACGTCTTATAACGACAATCTTTAATTATATCAAAACAACGCAAAGAAAACAAAAGAAAATTAGCTGACATTCTTGGAAACAATAAAATTTTTTAACATTCCTAATGCATCTGGCAACTTTTTTTCTTTAATTAGTAATGAGACAACCAGATGGCATAACATTCCAATTCGTTCTACTACATCTGAACAAGAAAAGTAGGCCACTAACTGCTTGTATTACGCGGCTGGAAACGTGTTAACGCAAGCTTAAACTTAAATGAACACGAGACTTAAAATACAGTTCTTTAGTCTACCACACTTTTTGTTTATTTCTTCATTTACCCAGAACTTTCTTTCTTATCTCAAACTATATATATTAGCAACAGTTCGAGACTGAATCAATGTTGCCATTTTAGGAGAAAAGTCGCAAAATTGAGGGGATTCGACTTTCAGAATAGCAGCAAACAATAATATTTCCGATTAGCGACATTTTTGGTGATATTTCAATGACTATTTGGCGACTTATTTACAAGTCTAGCGACTTTTGTGTCGTGAACAAATCAAGCGCTATTAGTTAGAAGCAGTCCAGCCCAAGCGTCAGTGAGTTCAACAAATATACAACCTTTATAGCGTATGAAATCTCCAAAATCCCGCTTTATATTCTGATAAGCTATGTCTTGCCCTCTATCGGAGAACAATTTTAATCTTCAATATCATTTAGTTTACAGAGCTTCCGTGGAGATGCACCAATAATACAGATTTTACAATTATCTCTAAAAGTTCGATTAAACGGTGAAGTCGGTGTAAGATATTTTTATGTAAACTGTGAACTTTTATGTTTTTTTTCTAAACATTTTTATTTCATTGAAGTGAAATTGATAATGAAGTAAAACATATATATATAAAAGTGATTATTGTCAAGGTACTGTGATCTAAATATATATATATATATATATATATATACAGGGCCGGATCCAGGATTTTCTGAGAGGGTGCACCAATAACTACCAGTACATTTGAATCAAATTTAAAATTTTTAAATGCATTTAGGCATTTGTGGTGTGTATTAGGAATTGATTTAAACTATTGCTTTTGCAAAACTCCGCTTTCTTTTAAGCCCGAAATGGAAACATGACATGAAATTTTAGGAAACTATTGCAAATTTCACTGCCAGCTTCTCACTTTTGATAGTGTATATTCAGAACAGATGGGGGTGCACGTGCTCCGGTGCACCCCCTAAATCCGGCCCTATACATATATAGATATAAATATAGATATAGATATAGATATAGATATAGATATAGATATAGATATAGATAGATATAGTACCGCTCAAAAATTTTCGGACATCCCGGATTTTTGTATGCATCTACTGTGATCCTATGATTTTGGCGCGAGAACTGTACCGCCCTGCATAAGAGGTACTCCTGCCTATAACATCAAATTTGACGACAGTTGAATTGAGAATCTGAGAGGTACTTCAGATGATATGTCAAATCATAAGTATTAAAATTGAAACCAGAAAAGACAATTTGATATAGATTTTACAAGTATAAACAAAAGTGTGGAAAGTAAGGGAAGATATTTTTGTTTGGAAAGTGTAGACATGGGAGTCAATGCAGTGACAAAACATTTAAAAGAGAAAGTAGTCTTCCAGATATTGTAATTATCTATATGTTATAGATATGCTAGCTTTGAAAAAGCTAAAAACCCCATTCTTTGAAAAATGTTTAAGATATTCAAAATACATCCTTCTCTGCTCAACTGTCGCTCAGTGAAAGCGTAGATGTAAAGCTTGAAGTTACTATTTCATAGAGTAACAATAGAATATACGAAACCATCGTAAACACTTTTCAAAGTATGGTATTTTTGTCCTTTTAAACGTTAGCATATCAACAAACTATAAAGAACTGAAAAATTTGGAAACTACTTTCTTCTTCAAATTTTTTGCCACTGCATTGACCCTCTATGTCTATACTTTCCAAACAACTAATATCTTGTCTTACCTTCCACACTTTTGTTTATATTATGCAATATCTATATCAAATTGTCTTTTTTGGTTTCAATTTTAAGAATTATAATTTCACATATAATTTGCAATACCACTCAGAATTCGATTAGTCTGTCGTCAAATTTGATACTATTGGCAGAAGTGCCTCTGATGCTGGGCGGTAAAGATTTCGTGCCAAAATAACAGGTTCACAGAAGATGCTTACAAAAATCTGGGGTGTTCGAAAACTTTTGAGCGCTACTGTATATACTGTGGAGAGAGAGAGAGATGGAATACCAAGAATAATTTTTAGCGAATTTTCACCCGGAATTGTAGTCATTTCACCACCCACTTAGCGACTTTTTGTGTCAACTTTTTGGCAACACTGGACTGAATTCGTATTATGTCAAAGAATTTGGCTAATAATCTACCATTTATAAATAAAAAAAAATTTTAATTAATTCCTTGCGCATAGACATCCCGAAATGTATCCCTTGCACGCAATCCTTTTTAACAGACATGATAGCCTTGAAAATCTTTATATATATATATATATATATATATATATATATATATATATATATATGTTGGTGTATTTTTTATTTGTATTTCTATTATTATTATTATTTAGAAAACGTTCGGAAATGATGAGCTTGAAAAACGAAAACGAAGTTTTTGACAGAGATTTTTAGATAAATTGGACTGATTAGAGTAGTTCAGTTTTATTTCGCAAAATTAAAAACAAAAAAAAAATCGTTAAAACAAAGAGGCAGCCAAATTGTTTATACAATGTCTTAATAGAGTCGTCCTTTTAGGAACAGACGTTAAGTGAAAAATATCCTAATTTAAAGTAAAAAAAAAAAAAAACTGATATTGTAGGCGTGTATAGTAATGTCTTCGTATATTTTTGCAACAACAAAAGATAATGCTAATTTTTATGTTTACGCTAGAAAACTTACAAATGATTATTGTTTTTTATGTATTTTTTGCACGAACATGTGCGATAAAATTTACATTCAAGAGCTAAAGGGAACGTGATTTCTTTTAACTCATTTTTTTTCTTTCTGCAAATGTATGTCTGGGTTTCATTCATTATTTTTAGAATAGCACTTAATAGAATAATAAGACTAATGGTTAAAAACTTCGACACCCAGATGGTTTTATTTATTGGATAATGCACAATCTAGTGGTGGATCTAGCCTGGGGAATAACCCCCACAGGTTTATAGTGACGAAAATAATTTTTGAAAGTTTATGGTAAATTCATGATATATCTATCACCATAATCTGGGTTCTGGCTCCCTTCCCCCAGTTTTTGCCTTCTAGATAAGCTACTGGTAGAATCAGAACACTTGATTTTAAAAAATGAAATGAAATGAAATCTTTAAGTTTTACGTCCCACTGTTATGCTGGTTAGGCTAAAGGATCCATGATGATGAAAGATGAGTGAAATGTTGGAATGAAGAAAGTGAGAGAAAACGGGAGAACCCCGAGAAAACCCACGAGCACAGTGTTTGTCCACCACAAAGTCCACACGGCGCGAGCTGGGATCGAACCAAGGACCCCAAGTACCGGAGGTGAACGCTCTACCACTGAGCCACCGCGCCCCCAACACTTACTTTAATCCTTGCTATTTTTTCTCCTTGGTACTAGGGAAATGATTGTTAGATTTTGCAATATCTTCTCGATTTCAGATTTAAAACTGAAGACACAAGAGAAAAGATTGTTGAAATCGTAGAATGGAATATAATACAGTAATCAGACTGTCAATACGATTTTCTTTTTAAGGCCGCGTGGGTTCAATGTTAGAGCATTTAGCTTTGGTACTTGTGGTCTCTGGTTCTAATCCAGCTCCCGCCAAATGGACTTCATACTGAAGAAACACTGTATGCTTGAGTTCTCGCTAGGTTCTCACGTTTCCTTCCACTTTCCTCGTTGCACGGTTTAATTCACTGTAATCATCATCACCGTCTGTCTTAGTCTCTGTGCATAATCGTGGTACGTTAAACCTGAACTTTCAAATTGTTCTTCTTCTTCTTCTTTTTTGCCATGACATTGAAAAGGAAATGTGTAACGCTAGATTTGAAAACGAAATGAAATGAAATCTTTTAAGTTTTACGTCCCACGGTTATGCCGGGTAGGCTAAAGAAGACGGTGATGATGAGAAATGAATAAAATGGTGGAACGAAGAAAGTGGGGGGAAACGCGAAAACCCCGAGAAAACCCACGTACACGGTGTTTGTTCACCACAAAGCTCACGTGGCGCGAGTTGGGATCCGAACCAAGAACTCCACGCACTAGAGGTGAAAGCTCTACCACTGAACCACCGCGGCCCCCATTAAATCAAAAAAGTTTATGTTAGTGAGAAAATGGTTTGTGGAATGTGTGATAACAAAGTTACTCAGCGATTAACTAACAAGGAGCAAAAGCTGTACTCTGGTATTTAAAGATAGAAAAAAAAAAAAAGAAAAGAAAAGAATGAACGAATGAATGAAAGTAAAATATCAATTTTCAAAATGTCCCAGGCATATATTGTATGGAAAACGAAGATTTTCTAGTGTCATCAGCCTTTAGTATGAGGTGACGACTCAAAGGTGTGATGAAGACACTGCAATTCGTACACCAAAATATACTTGTTTTAAATTAAGGTAAAACTTAATCACGATCTTTATTCTATGCGTGCAAGGTAGAATAGTCTCAGTTTGACATATTATTATTATCATCTTGTAATTGGTATAACGTGGAAAATTTAAAACCAAAATGACTCTCTACATGGGATTTTATAACTTTTCATTATTTGGAACATTATTTGGAAACGACAGAGAGGCTCAGTTTTAGAAATCAATACTTTTTGGATCAAAAGATCCAACATATTTCAACCAAAAATTTTCTTGTAGGCCTTATATCGGGAAAACTACATATAGTGTAGTCAAACCCAAACTATCACTTAACTCAGTATGATGTGCATATTCCATAGAAAATACGAAAACTCGATTTAGGGGCCGTTCAAAAATTTTGTGGACTCTGATCCAAATGTATCAAAAGATCTAATATATTTCAATCAAAATTTGTCTTGTAGGCCTTATATCTGGAGAACTATATATAGTGTAGCCAAACCCAAACTATAACTTAACTCACTATGATGTGCATATTCCGTAGGAAATAAGAAAACTCACTTTAGTTGCTGTTGTAAAATTTTGTGGTTCCAGATCCAAAAACTAACTATTGGCCAAGTTCGCAATCTTATGATGCATTTCTTGATCATTTCTAAAATTCTTGGCCAAGGTTGCAATCTTTTGATACATTTTTTTTGATCATACCTAAAATTCTTGTTAATTGATTGTATTCTAATTAGTAATAAAAACGTGATACTCCTGTCAATGGGGCATCTCGCCCCAAGCCCGTATCCACGGGGGGGGGTAGGGGGCCGGCCCCCCATAGCTTTGGCTGGCCCCCTAAAAGTTTCACGGTAGGTTTGCAAATGAACTATAATATGGTGATGAAGTATAATATGATTGGGTCGGGGCCCCCCTAAATTCTGCCGGACCCCCCCTAAATTTTTCGGCTGGCTACGGGCCTGTCTCGCTCTCCCCCCTGTGAAAAATATGATATGACGCTACTCAATTAGTACTGTAGAATTTATAAAGCAATAACTTCTACTTATTGTGAAAGATAAACTTTAGATTATTAGAGATTGTATATATATCCTTAAATACTGGTTTCGTTTAGAAAAAAAAAAAAAAGAAGCAAAGGAAACTATTGCAAGTCAGAACACAAGATTCACTCGTATGAATATTCCTCTCGCTTCGAAAATCAACACCCACAATTAGCTATACCAAAAATGATAGATGACACATGTAAGTTATATCATACACAAGGTAAGAAACACAAGAACAAAAACCAAACAATGCAACACCTGTTTCCTACACTAATTGCTGTAATAAATTTGTTGTCATACTTTACATTCAAATATACGACAAAATATACCAGTTGAAGAAAGAAAAAGTACTTGCAGTATTATCTCCATACAGACTCACAAAGAGTTAATTTCTAAACTAATGATCTAGTTTGTTATTGCAATTCAACACGTTTCTGGAGTCAGAGACATTTTCGTAGAATCAAGGCAAAAGGTGCTATATCAGCATTTCTCTTAACTGTTAGGACCTCTGTATCATTATATTTAATCCCAAAACAAGAACATATACAAACTTAGAGGTATAATAATGGAAGATAATGATTATAGAATAGTTGGTGGAACGATAATGTGGAAGGTAATGGTGAAACCTTAAGAAATGTACGGATATGATTAACCTCACGACATCCGCATAGTGTGGGCTCGATTGAACCATTGATCCCACGCACAAGAGGCGAGCTAGACTAAGGTTAGTATCCGCCCCAATTTCTGAAAAAATGTATATTGTATTATCCTACACGTGGTCTATATTTGTAAATATTAACACATGGTTCTTATTTATAAACACAACCACATGTTCTCCTACTGTAACTACTACAAGATGCACACGAGAAGAATCCACATCATAATCAAGTCATGTGACAGAAGAGCACTAGCGCCACCGCCGTCCAGAAGTGGGCGTAAAACACCATGTAACGTCTCCAATGAATTAAGTTTCGGCTGCTCAATTAAATAAAATAATATGAATCGCTCTTCACTACAAAAACTTCAATATATTATTATGAAAAAGGATCCCTGATACATTTGTTCCCAACCTCCTCCCTCAAATTCCCTGCATGAAGTGTCCTTATATTTTGCTCCTAATACACCAATGTGGAAAATCTTAATTTTTGCAACATTTTAAAGAGCATGTTTGCGAAATTCAAAGTTGTAAGAGGTTCTCAGCATAATACATTTGAGAAACACAGTTGATACTAGTGCCATCTGTGCACAGCTCTATGGATTATTTAAAAGTCTGCACCGATACCAAAACTTTACACATCTGACTTAGTTGTTGGACCACTAAAAGAAATATTTCTGGAGATATTTGAGAGACGTAAAACCCATAACCAACTTCGGGGCTTCATACTAGTAAAATTGATAGAGTATAGAAAGAATATTCATATGGATTATATGAGGAAATCCCATGGTTTCAATGAGGGGCGCAGGGGGCCACTGGGTTCGAACGCTCCAAAACTTTCTAGCTCAACATACATTCCTACACTTTCTCAATAAAACTAAACTTGTTTAACAGAGATATGCTTGTCGTAACATAAAAATTTAATCTTACATTTCATCTGTATTCTTTCTATTATAAAAATATTCTAGTTCTATCATGTTGTTCTGAAAATATAGGTTGATGTATTTTACAATTACTTATCGTGTTTTCGGATACAGAATAATACACATAGATAGTGGCTTGTAGCAGGCACGTATCCAGGGGGTCTAGGGGGACGGGCCCCCCTAAAATTTTGCCGGCCCCTAAAATTTTCACGGTAGGCTTGCAAATGAATTATTATATGGTGATGAACTATAATATGGTTGGATCGGTCCCCCCTAACTTCAGCCGCCTCCTTACATTTTTGGGCTGGCTACGGGCCTCGCTTGTAGTATTGGACCCCCAAAGCACCGATCTTCCCCAACAAAAGTTTTTGGATGCGCGCCTAGTTTCAATATTGATCTGCAAAGAGCCAAAATAGTAAGAGATAGCGAGTAATTGCTTTCTGATGTGGATTCAGCATTCTGTTCCATCTTTCATTTTTATTTCTCAATTGCAACCAGGAGTTATAGACATTGTGTTTCCACTTTCAGTATTGAATCCCCATAGTTTGAAAATCTACCGTAGCTTCACACTGTGAAACAAAATTCATTTGTTGTTATGGTGATCAATGATGAAACCGGAAATCCTTTATTTCTACCACTTCCGGTTTAAATAGAGAGATAAGGAAAAATGAAATGAAATCTTTGGGTTTTACGTCCCACGCTTATGCCGGTTAGGCTAAAGGAGACGGCAGAGAGATAAAGAAAGATAGAATCTGTATCAAAAAAACGTTTCTTTTTTTCACCTGCCGTTTTTGTCCTCATACCAATCGACAGAACGACAAACAGAAATAACAGTTTTTGGATCCAAATATCCATTATAATTCAATCTTTTTTTTTTTTTTTTTTTTTTTTTTTGTAAGCCTTATATCTGGAGAACTACATATACTGTAGCCAAACACAAAACTATCAGTTAACTTAGTATGATGTGCTTATTCCGTAGAAAATTCGAAAACTAGATTTAGGGGCCGTTCAAAAAGCTTGTGGCCCCTGATCCAAAAAGTAATTACTGGCCAAGATTACAATCTTTTCATGGATTTTTTGATCGCACCTAAAATTCGTAGCCAGGATAGCAATCTTTTGATCCATTTTTTAAAAATCATTTCTAAAATTCCTAAAAATGGCTTCCACTACTTATAGCATAAGTTAGTTTGAAGTATAAAACGGAGCAAATCTACAAAGACATTTCCTTTATGTGATAATTTCTTCTTTTACTTCGCTAGCTGACTTTTAAACTGCAATACCATAATTTGTCTATCGGTAACTTCAGTTGTTACGTCTTCATTTTGTAACCATGTTAGTCTAACACTATAAATTAATGATCTGAAGTATCACATTTTTGTAGCACTCTTTTAAAGCATAGAATCTGAAATTAAAGCCTAACGACTTCTTTTCCCTCGTAAGACAAGATAAACGGAAATTTATTGATGACATCAACAATGGTTAAAGAAAAAGGTAAAAAAGAAAAACCACGATAGAACAGGTGCCTGCGATGGTGTTCACAGCTGAAAAGACATGATAACAATTGAGCATCGCTGTGGTCATGCTTCAAAGGGGACTTCTTTGTTACACAGGGGGTTCTTTATACATATATCTATATACATTCGTGGTTCTCAACCTTTCTGAAGAGAACTTTAGTGATCAAGTGATCACAGCGAAAAATTCCCTAACAAAGCGTCTGACGGAAGTGGATGTCTCATTGGCCCAGTGGAAAGGGGAGAGACGATTTTCTTTTGTTAAAATTCATGGATACATTCACAAGTTCTCCCCCCTTTTTTTTTGTTCTTTTTGCTTTTCTTACTGTTTCAGTGTTTTCTTTCTTGTTCGTTTTCTTTGTGAAGACCCTTTTTCTTAAGTAAGATAATAGATAAAGAACAGAAAGTAAAAGAAGAGGATCTGGGCTATTTGTAACCACACTGTTAAAATGATAAAAGACAGCTACGAAATATAATGATAAAAGGCAGGAAATAGAGAACTGCTACCTTCTACCGGCTTAGGAGAGAAGGATAGTAATTATATAACAAATAAAATACTGCACATATCAATTTCGAAAAATGAATTGATTGAATATTCCCTTCAGTTTAACAATCTAGGAGCCATAATAACTAGCAGATCCAGAAGGATCGTTGGAGAGACTAGATCGCTTCTTGAACGATAAACGTCAACTGAACATACGTAATACAAGTTTTACATCAAAATAGAACACAATAGTGTAATATATTATTAACAAAAATGTGTCTCAGAATTCTTTCTTTGATTACAAATAGTCATAAGGCATAAAATATGACATGTAGACAAACACTTTATCTATCTATCTATCTATCTATCTATCTATCTATCTATCTATCTATCTATCTATCTATCTATCTATATATATATATATATATATATATATATATATATATATATATATATATATATATATATATATATATATATATATATATAATCTTGAATTGCATGTAACATTAAAGTTTTTGTATACATCGTCCATAATGTATGAATCGACCTAAGTAAAGGCGTTATACTTCGACAGAAGAAAGAATCAGACTCTCGCCCTTGAGACTAAAGACGGCATCAACCACCGAATATTGAAAAGAAGAAGATCACTACATACTGCTACAGGAGCCAGGATCAAACTATCTTGGCCACGTCTCTCCTTCATCTGGAAGAGGAGAGAGCATACGGGCTGCCATCACAAAGTTCTTTGTTGATCAAAATATCCCCCTGTCAGATCTGGTTGTTTTGGGTTCGGAAGAATGGTGCGATGGCACATATTGAAGTCTTCCTGAACAAACCACTTCAGAGAATCTGAGCTCCCATTTCGACATTTAATTGAATTTATAGACGGCAAGTCTACTGGACAAATACATTTAGAGGACCAATAGGATCAGCACTTCCAACCTGCGAAGAGTTGCCACTCCAGAGTTTTCAGCCCGTTCTAGTAGACTGGGACCTCAACTTCATTGAGGATTCATTAAGCACAGATCAAAAATATTTGCTGAACATCTGTCAAGCGGTTTCTTCAGGAGAATGCCCCGTTGGGTTAGCTCACATAAAGCCTGGTAAAATTCATTCAGATGGCTAACTACAGGAAATGGAGTCTTACGTTTGTACGTAGGAACAAAAGAACCCACGAATGAACTTAAAACCATCGTTCAGTACATCATGATAGTCTATGCAGCACTCTGGTTTGTTGTGATGCGTAATCCATCGTGTGCAGAAGGAGCTCGTCATTTGTGGCAACTATCACAACTTCTCGCCTCATGGAAGCGAAATACAGGAAAATAATTGATCCAGTGATCCGTAGAAATGCGTGGTACGGCCATCCTAAGAACCTACTTCTATCAATGTTGACTGACCAAGATGCCAAAGTAGGAGAGCTTGGCTGGAGGCGAGTCCTAAAAGCAAGACAAATGACCCAACCTGGTGATCGCGTACCGGTACAAGAATTCGTCGTCCCTGAAATCAACTTAGAAGCGACAAACTATGTTGATATGATTAATTGCTCAACATGCACGCTGATGGAGCAACCACCGACAAAACACTTGAGCCTGCAGAAGCTAAGAGAAAATGAAAAGACTGCTCCAATGGCTGATGAATCTATTACATCCTTACCCTGTCACACTCGCGCTGTAGAAAGAATGGTGAAGTTGGTGACAGAAGAGGCATCAGCAGTATGTGGGAAAGAAGCATGACATAGATTTGTCTTAGCAACACTACAATCAAGAAAAACATACCAGAATTTAATAAAAAGAATAATTTGAGGTAAAAGGGTAATAACAGGAACTTGTACTACGATATGCAGCATTAGTATATACGGGTGGGCAGATGGGCGGAACTCGAACTGCAGCCATCTCCTCGTGGTGAATTCTGAGTTATCTCCATCATTAATGTTTGGAAATAAGCAAAGAGCTGAAGATGCAAAACAAAATCTTTCTTATCTAATTAACGATCCAGATGAATCACAAATATTGCAACTTAATTTTAAGAAATGAAAATAATAGGGACACATTTGTCCATATTTTAAGCCACTGGTGGCACCTGAATGACTTGACTCATCAAGCTGAAATTTTTTTTCACGTAAAATATAGACTTTTTTCCAGAAACAAAACCACATAGGATAATCATATTCCATAAAAGTACATATTTTAAATTTTTTAAATAACATTTATTTTTTTTAACAAATCTTAAAAATTTTCGGCCGTTGGTGGCACCTAAAGATATTGACCAATCGACTTGCAAGTTTTTACACGTTATATGGAGTCCATTTCGCAAATATATATATATATATATATATATATATATATATATATATATATATATATATATATATATATATATATCACTAAGGGTAAGCTAAATTTTAAAAAAAGTGGAAATTCGAGGCACCCTACTGTGCAGGGTTGGCCGGGCCGTGGCTTGTCATGAACACCCTTTTCCCCATCTTGAAATTGCCGTACCCATAGCCTCACATTGCTCACGTCTATTGCATCGTCTCCATAAACCTTTACCAAGCTTTGATGGATGTCAATTGTCACAATTCCTTCAGCTGTGAGGAATTCAATCACACATCGTTATTTTATACGAGCTCTACATCAGACTGTTTGGAACACTCCTATGCTGGCGTCAACTAATGCAGAACAACGGAACCACCTGCAAATAGGAGAGAAAGGTTCAACCATTAGCACTACACCAACGACATCTGGCACATACATACACAGTCAACAGAAAAAAATAGGAGGCATTACTTTCGGAATGAGCCTCGTAATGTAACTTAAACTATGCATGGACAAATAAAAAAACATCCAGAAATAATATCCTTGAAATGGTTTTGTATTTTTTTCTACACCATAGCTACAGAAAAGGCAATAGTCACTTTACTTTTCCACTTTTAATTGGTTTAATAAAAATCCCAACACGCTTGTGAGGCACAATCTTTACCCTATTCTTCGAGAACTACGGTTACGGTTACGGTTTATGCAATATCTTTTATCATAGGTGAGAGATTACCTGTATATTTCTTGGAAAAGTAAAGCCTTCTCAAAGGTAAAAACAAATCAAGGTAGGGGAAGAAATGAAATATCTAGTTTAACGTCCCACGATTATTTACCGAGGCTAAGGGAGACGGTGATAATAAGAAATGAATGAAATGGTGGGAATCAATAAAGTAGGAGTAAACAGGAGAATTCCGATAAAACCCAAGCACACGGTGTTCGTCAACCACAAAGACCACTTGGCGCGAGCTGGGATCGAACCAGGGATCACACGCATAAGAGGTAAACACTCTATCACTGTGCCACTGCTGCCCCCAGCAACGGCGAAGAGGCATTTCCTTTAAACAAAAAAAATATTTAAAAAATAATATATTTCACTCTATGAATTCTATATATACATTACTTACTTCCAAACACAATGCCCATAAACACGTGAAAAGAGAATTCATGGATTTACTAATATATATATATATATATATATATATATATATATATATATATATATATATATATATATATATATATATATATATATATATACATACATTTGCAGAGAATACAAGTAAATCAATTTTCAGTTAATAAACATGGATGTTTTCCCACTGCAACTAGTGTTATATAAAAATCAATACCAATCTTGCATGAGATTTCTTGCTCACGATAGAAGAATAAAAATCGACATTAGAGTAACTAATTAGCACAAAGATAACCCATAATTCCGACATTTTAATTCTTTTGATCGGCCTAGGTTTATAGATAGAAATTAAGCCAAACCCCACAATTCGATAAATAATTCCTGCTAAAGGGTAGCTGCCAAAAAATTGGAATTAGAGCACCAATTAGTCCATAATTAGTCCATAATTCTGGAGTTTGAAATTTTCGAATTAGAACTTTCTAACCTTGTGGGGGGTTCTAGCTTGATGTCAAGCTAGACTCACCCATTTTGATTCCGATTTTCCCCGCTAAACGTTAGGAGCCTATAAATTGCGATTAGAGCAAGTAATTAGCCCATTATTTTGAGATATGTTCCGGTCGGTTTAATGTTGGTGGTTGGTCTAATGCTATGACTGTTTACATGTAGATCCTACTCAATTTTTGCGAGAGTATCTTGCACTTTTTCTGATTGATTTGTCACCGCAGAAAGCATTTTGGAGATTGGTATTTCTAGGACGAAAGCACCTGTTTTACTGTCTTTTGTGTCTATGTTTGCTGTTTGTTGAACAGCGTCTTGCCGCAATGGAGTGTCTAGGAATGGACTGAAAAATTTCAAGAAGGGTCGTACAAACTTTCATAGCATGACCACAACAGCATAACAATAAAATAAACGAGGACAGACATCAGTATGAACAATGTAACAAGAGTTATGGCAACATTGCGGATAAATTTTGACTTACCCTCGTATATTGATGGAATGTCGAAAATTAGCAAAATGATCATGTTAGTTTCAAATACAATAAGTTCTTTCTCAATTTGACGTAAGCAAATCTCAATACTTTTTTTAAAATGCACATTTCCTTACTTTAGAAATGGAATTTTCGAAAACGTTTGGAAACATGTCCTATTAATTATAATTATGAATTTATATCCCAAATTTCATCTCCCTAACTTAAGAGACTCGTCATTTACAAAACAAAACAAAATAAATAAATAAATAAATAACCTCCTGCTTTCCCGATAGAACATCGCAGGGATGTTAATCTAAGCAGAAAATGTCATGAAAAAAATGCACATACCGGTTTTTGCCAGTTATTAGAAAATTTGTGTAGAAAATTGCAAGTAGATTCAAATAGATTCAAAGAAATTGAAGTAACAATTTTCTAATTAAATTGAGAAATGTTGAGAATAAAGTTAAATTATTGACAGAATACTTTGTCATAAGAGTTATAAGTTATGTAAACTAACAACAAAAATTGAGACTGAAACGAAAATATCATAATAATGAAGGTGATCTTATTTTTTTGTCACAACAGTAGACAACCTGTAGAAACCCGATAAAAGAGCTAATTTATATAGAAGTTTTGAAGATAACAGATACGGCTTTAATCAAAATTATACGACAAAAACCTGGGTAGAGGACAGTGCCGACTGTGTTCAAAAAATTCATTTCAAACGGTTTAAAAGTTCCCATTAATAATGTAGTAGGGCATTTTGTGGAGAATAAATTTAGTTTTCTGATCGAGCAGAACAGTAAAATATAAAATACAAAATAATTTAAAATACTATTTACTTCAAAACGTACTTCGAGTTTTTAAACCAGGAAGAAGTATATATGTGCTTGAATGTATTGGCATACGCCAGGGGCGCATCCACAGGGACTGCCCCCGAGAAAACTTCGTAACGTTTTTTAAGTAATGTTTTTGCTTTGTGTGTATTATCAAGTTTAGCTTGTGCAGATATAGGTAGAGCACACGTAGAGCAAATTACAGCCCTGAATCGTTTTCACACTACCGGTTGTAATTTCAAACTCCATTATAAACAGTATATTAGAAAAATATTAATAAATTTCTCTAATAATTTGGATAAATAGAGGTGACCCAAGGCCCGAGTAGGCTAGAGCAAGATCTCCGTAGAGCTCCGAAGCCAGCTAGGCGGAGTGTATTTTAGGATCCCCAATGCTCCGTGCAAGCAGTGAGGAGGTTAAGAGTCACATAGCTCCGAAGCAAGGTAGGTGACTGAGGATAGGAGACCCAACAGAACTCCGAGCAACCTAAGAGAGCAGAGGGGAAGCCTAGAATTCAGAAGTTAACTAGAGGCTTTGGGATAGGTATCTCCCAGAGCTCCACAGCAAGCTAGTCAGAGTAGATTTTAGGATCTCCAATGCTCCGTGCAAGCAGTTAGGGGTTACGAGTCACATAGCTCCGAAGCAAGCTAGGTGACTGAGGATAGCAGACCCAACAGAACTCCGAGTAACCTAAGAGAGTAGAGGATAAGCTTAGAATTCAGAAGCTAGCTAGAGGCTTTCGGGTAGGTATCTCCTAGAGCTCCAGAGCAAGCTAAAGCAGGGGTGTCTAGTCGCAGACTAATGTCTTTTCTTAGAATCCTCTTGGTTACGTAAACACTTCTGATAAGGCCGTGGCGCTGCTGTTCCCTCGTCGTCATGTGACTGGTGGTGTCGTTCTTGTCTCTCTCATCTGCAACCATAGTAATCCATAGTAACACGCATATGGTTGATGTTTGTAAGTAGAAGCACATGTTGGGTGTTTGTAAATACAACCATACGGGATATTACAATATCAATCTGGTTGATACTTTAATTTTTCGACTTTATTCCCTTCCCTACTCCCAACGATAATGTCTAGATAAAAAAACAGAGAAAAAGAAGAAAACAGAAGAGAAAACAGAAAACACACTAACAACAAAATTGGCCATTGTTGTAAAACAGAAGTTTTCGTAGACACACACACACACACACACACACACATGCAAGTAAACGCTTGTATATACATACAAATTTTATTAATTTTTTTTCATGTTTCCTTGGAAGTTGTTGCATTTTTAGCTGATTCTTTCCTTTCGTTCGTTGTTCAATCTTCAATCAAATTCAAAAGATATTCAAACTATGCCCCAAAACCAATTGAATCAATAATCAGAATAATTCGTACGTTTTTTTTTATTTCTTGTTTCTTTCATTGTTGAGAACATTCAATTTTACTCTTGAGAAACAATCTCCCGATAATGAAACTTTCTCAACAATGAAACAGTGGCGGATCCAGCATGTGGCCGGGAGCCTAGGCCCCTAGTTTTTGACTGACAAAAATAATTTAAGCTGCTGTATATATTCTTTGGAAATGCATAGTAAACTCATGATATACCTATCATAGTGTGGGTTCTAGCTGTCCCCCTAGTTTTTACCTTCTACACTCGCTACTGCAATAAAAGAAACGAAATATCAAACTATTACATACTATTTATCAACTTGTCTTTGGACCAAGTCTGTATACTCTCATCTCTTGAAGACTCAATTGTTTTGAAGGTTGTCGCTCATTACAAAACACACTGGGGAAATCTATTGGTGAAAGTGGAGCCTTTACGCGTAACTTAAAGTGGAATCCAAATCATCTTAATACGCTCAAATTTCGAACTTTCCCCACCAGAAATAGAACCTAGCATTCTGTGCATGCAAGATAGCCTCTAGACCATCGATAGTCTCTAGACCAGCTAGCAGGACGCACCCACGTAGAGCTCCGGGGCGATCGTTCCCCAGAAGAGGAAACTTTCTTATTTTATATATATATATATATATATATAAATAAAACCCATCCCAAAGTTTGGAGTCCTTAAAAGTTGCAGTATGACAACCCACGCCCCCCCCTTCAGAAGTCGGTCCTGGATCCACCCCTGGTGGAGATCCACCGGATACGGAGTCCCCCAAAACAAAATACATTTGTATACTTTCTTAATAAAGCCGTGTTTGGTTAGCACAGAAGTCATTGATGTAACATGAAGATTTGATATTAACACTTCATCTGTACTCTT
This sequence comes from Thermobia domestica, assembly GCF_964235325.1. Lineage (NCBI taxonomy): Eukaryota > Metazoa > Arthropoda > Insecta > Zygentoma > Lepismatidae > Thermobia > Thermobia domestica. The sequence continues at coordinate 2,119,680 of NC_137464.1, read as the reverse complement.
TCTCTTCTTACTAAAACAATCATTTTTTTATATATATAGGTAGAAGTACTTTACAATAGTACTTATCGTCTTTTCGGGTGCAGAATAATATCTATTTAATACTATAAAAATGTATTGGACTTTAACTCCCCCTCTTCCTACCAAAAACCTTGGAGCCTTTCGTACAAAAATTTCTGAGTGCGCACCTCCGCAGGGGGGGGGATGACATTTTGATCTAACTGGCAAAGTACTCCCAAGAGACAAGATTCATATATCGATGTACTACTGTATATTTATTAAAATAGGCCAAATTATTAACCTTAAGAAGGAAAAAATATATTTTCAACTTTGAACTCCGCCCCCACCCTAAAAATAATTGATAGTATTTAATACAGCCCCGATTTCGACCTACTTTTGTATTAAAAGTTGAAAAAGCAGGTTAAATTTATGTCCTATACTTAGCATGCATTACATGTTTAAAGTATTTCATGTATTCACAGTGAGTTGATTTACAATGGCCAGCGCTCTAACGTTTGATTTTCGTTTTCTTTTAGATCGAAATGTAGGACAGGCGTTTGAAGGAGAGAAGAAGAAAGAAAGAATAGACAGATCATGATCTGCTAAAAAGAAAAAGAAAAAGAATTTCTTTATTTGCCACAGCAAAAGATAAAAAAAAAGAAAAAAAGAAAAGGATAAAAATTGCACTTGTAATGCACTGGCAACAGTCTCACCTGATGTTAACACACATTCTGTCCCAAAGATGGCGGGAGTGGGAGACGCAAGTGGCTCTTCAACCAAGATAACAAGATAACGATTAATAAGAAAGAAAGTAGCAGCTAACGATCGAGAAGAAGAAGAAGGAGGAGGAGGAGGAGGAGGATTCCAAAAGAATGCAGACATAAGAAGCCATCGCTGACCTTGGACCACTCACGAAATACCTTCTTCGCCTGATGCTCATACATTTACATTTCTATACAACTCAGAGCTGGATCGGATGGCTTTCCAACAAGCATTGGCCTCTGCTGCATCTAGACAGTCACACAGCGTTATAGTAAAACCACTTTAGAGGTACAAATAATAATAATCATCATAATAATAGCGTTTCTCCGTAGTAAAGTGGCTGACATGTCTGCTTTTGGTCCACATAGTCCTTACTTCGATCCATGGAACACCTAATTGACTGGGAAGAATAGCCGCGTTGTTGTCCGGATCCCAGATCGGTCGAAAAAGTGTAAAAACTTTTTCAGACCAGCCATCCTGAATGAGGTTTTCCTGGATTTTCCTTATTCACATCAGGAAAATGCCGGAATGGTACCTCACTTATAGATCCCAGGCCGCTTCCTTCCTTCCCCAATTCCTTCTTACACTTTCCTCGGATAGGTGATTGCCAAGGGACGTCAACCTTCATACGTGACGGGATAACATGGCCACAAATATTGAAAGAGCAGAAATCTAATTCCTAATCTCCTAATCCTTAAACTGTAAATCTTGTATTATATAATCTTGCTGTTGATAAAGGGCGTAAACATAAATCAAATTTAATCTAGCCCAATCCAATCAAACCGGATGAAAACAAGATCAGTGAAATGAAATGAAATCAAATCAAATTCAATGAAATCCAATTCAATCAATCAAATCTTACTCAATCAAATCCAATAAATTGAAATCCAATGTAATTCAATGAATTAAGATCAAGTCATATGCAATGAAATTAAATCCAGTCCAATCAAATAAAATCAAACGAATTCAAATTAAATGAAATTAAGTCAAATAAATAAACGGAAATCCAATCAACAAAATAAAAATAAAATCGAATCCAGTCAAATCCAATCCAATCAAATAAAATCAAACGAATTCAAATCAAATAAAATTAAGTAAAGTAAATGAAATGAAATCCAATCCAATCAAATAAAATCAAACCAATTCAAATTAAATAAAATTAAGTAAAGTAAATTGAAGGAAATGCAATAAATAAAATAAAATCGAATCCAATTAAATTCAATTCTATTCAACTTTCAATCAATGAATTAAATCAATCAATCAATCCATCCATCAATTTTTAAAAAAATCTTTTGATAGGATTCTTAATGGATCATTAGCAAAATTTTAAGAAAATTGAAGGAAAGAACTAAGGTCAGTGCATTAAGCTATTACCTTTTAATATAATGAATATGGATGTCTTTGTTTTAACATTTTGTAACACATGTTTATATTATTATTAAAAATGAAAAAAAAATCAATAATTGTGGTGTTGACAATAATTGTCCTTATATTCTACTGGAATTCTCTCCCAAGTGATGGTTTATCTCAAGAGATCCCATCATGGCGAAATTAAAATACAGTAATTATGTGATATCTTCAAATAGATAAAAGATAATCGAAAAATGGAACAAGAGCTCCCTAGACAATGTTATTTAACATGAGATACTGTTATAACGACTCACTTATCTGCTTTTGATTTTCAGCCATTTAGAAAATCGGCATTTATTTTCGCATTTATACATAACTGCAAACGGAAAGCTACTAGGTGATTCGTTATAACGGTATCTTATGCAAACTAGTACTATCTAGCGCGCTGTTGTTCGATTATCTTTTATTTGAAGTTGACGCATAATCATAGTCATACGTCTTGCAAATAAAAACAGAAAAATAAACACACTGCAGAACAAGACTGCACTTATTTAATATAAAAACACATTTAAACGTGACGTTTCGATCTTCTAGCCATCAGAGTGTACGTCTGATGAGGATCTTGGCTAGAAGATCGAAACGTCACTTGTAAATGTGTCTTTTATATTAAATAAGTGCAGTCTTGTTCAGCAGTGTCTTTATTTTTCTGTTTTTATTTGAAGATATCACGAAATTACTGTAAAATTAGCGATATTTTAATTTAGCAGTGACTAGGGCTCTTAAGTAGTTTTCAAATTCTTGTATTAAGGGGTTTTGATTTAAAAAAAAGTTTTCTAAGTACGGCCTTGTATGTGTCCTTAACTAAATTGTCAATTAAAATATTCATTTGGTAATTAGACAAATTTTGCTGTTTATATTACAATTAGAAATATTTAAGAGTTCCACAAGATTTTGATTTCTATTTTGGAAAAATCAAAATAAGCAAAGCGGGTTTATCTTCTCTGGCTTATTCACCCAACAACTAGATGCCACTATGAAACGCTTACCACAATCAGCAATACAGTGTTACTAATTTCTGCATAATAATACAGATATGTCATAGCTCAAGTGTACAGGTTTTCCGCGCCATTAAAAAAGAGGTTTTTATTCCTGAAAAAAGTAATATTTTTAACTTTCTCCGTCTTCACAAAAAAAAAAAAAAAAAAAAAAAATCAACATCAAGAATGGATTGGAAGAAGATTTTCATTTTTTTTATTTTTTTATTTTTTATTATTGAAGACTGACTTTTATAGCAGGTAGCGTTTTCGGCAAAGAACAAAGGTAGTTGATAGGCGCAAGATATTTTCTGATGAAGGACTGGCTCTCCAAACGTAGACAAGGGACTGGGAAGGTGTGTGGGGGGGAGATTAAGGGGGGGAAGTAGTAGAGTTTTAATAATACTAGAATGCAGTCTGTTCCTCGGCCGAGAGAAAAGATTTTTTGATGGAGAGGCGGAGTTTTCCTGAAGAACAGCATGATGGGAAATATGATAATGAAATGCGTGATTGGCTGATGCTATATACGACGAGTTTCTCTTCGCTACTCGTTCGTTTTTTTTCTTTCTTTTTTTTAAAAAAATCATCTTCTTCTAACATCTTTTTTTTTCCTTTTTAATTTTGGAAGTTGATCTTTTTCTCCCTTTAGAATCTTTAAGACCTCTGCTTGTCAAGGTCAACGTGATTGCTGCTCTTCAAAGAATGGATACCCATTATTATTATTATTATTATTATTATTATTATTATTATTATTATTATTATTATTATTATTATTATTATTATTATTATTATTATTATTATTATTATTATTATTATCATCAAACAGTTCTAGTAGAATTACAAAAAAAAAAAACTGTCAAACCTACTGCCAAAATATCAACATTAAATTACATTCAGTAACTCTCCCAAATACAAGAACTTCCTCGTTTCTAAAGGGTTATCATATGAGCGTTTGCTACGGAGAGACTCGGGTTTGATTCCCGATGAAATCTCATATTTTTCACATTCTATATTAAGCTTCAGGTCCACGTTTCATGTGGCTTCACTGTTAAAAGCGATGGTAAACTCCAACGTAAGCACCCACCTTCGTTGCGAGCGGTCCCGGGTTCGATTCCCGGTGGAGGCATTCAATCAAAAAAATGTAAAAAGCTTTTTCAGGCCAGCCATCCTGAATGAGGTTTTCCTGGGTTTTTCTCACTCACACCAGGCAAATGCCGGGGTGGTGCCTAACTTATAGCCCCAAGACCGCTACGTTTCTTCCTACTCTTTCCCCGAATAGTGTGCTCGCCGAGCGACGTCATCCCTCAAACGTGACGGGCTAAATAGCCATAGATGTCGAAAGCCCAGAAATCTAAATCCTAACTCCTAACTCCAATCTAAATACCAACCGGCAAGATGTAATTTATTGAATTACCATGGATGCCAACCAATAATTAATATCAGCTGTGTTTATCGCGTTACGCTTTATTGTACAGGGTGATCCAAAAGATCCATTATCCCCTATGTATGTGATATATAAGTTCTTACTCTGTACAGTTCGTCGTTGCCTTACGACCTCATACCCCTACGACTGATTGTAAAGAGTAGGTAAATTGGTTAGTATTATCAACTAATAAGTTAATAAGAACAGCTCTCTCCAACTAAACGTATGGACATATTGTTGTCCACTAAAAATTAAAGATCACCGTTTTGTTGTTGCTTATGAGATCAGAAATTTCTCGTTTCAAAAACGAGATGAGATTCTAGACGAGAAGTATATTTCCAAATTCGAGACGAGACGAGGAAAATGTCATTTTCGAGACGAGACGAGATTACAAATTTGAAGAATCTTGTGAGCAACATTAGTTTATTTACCCAAGTCTTGGATATCAGGACAGCTTTAGTGTTATCTTTCCCAAGTATAACAAGAATAAATATTTAATAACTCTACACTGAGAAAAATCCGTTATCCGGTCAGCGGTATATTGTACAAGTATACGGAATCCTTATGTTTATTACGAAAATCAATGCTCTATGACACATTCAAGTTTTCATAGTATAAAAAATATAAATTGATGAAGTAAAGAGTATTTATCAATATTTAAAGACATAGAAGTCATTACACAGTATATTCCAACAATAAACATAGTTTAAATCCTATTACAGTGAAATCTGTCTATGTTGGCCACCCTCTGTTCCATTGAAAAGTGGTCAACTTAGACAGGAGGCCAACTTACAGAAAATAAGTGTGATTGGTGTAATTTTAAGATAGGATTTCTAGTGTTACTTGATTGTAAAATTTTAATAAGCAATGGCAGCATAGCTACTTTTAAATAATGCATATAGAGTAATCATAGCAATGTACAGTACTAGAAAAAAGTACTACAGTATGTTTAATATGTGTACCTTTATCTTCCTGAAAACTAGTCTGGTATACTTAGTTATTCGGATTGAAAGCGCAATAACAAACAGCCATATAATAGAAACATATTCACGCAGTTTATTGAAATTGATATTGGAGCAAACTGAGTTATTTAGATTGAAAACAGGGGCCGCAGTGGTTCAGTGGTAGAGCGTTCACATCTGGTGCATGGGGTCTCTGCTTCGATTCCAGCTCGTGTCAAGTGAACTTTGTGGTGGACAGATACCGTGTGCGTGGGTTTCCTCAGAATTCTCCCGTTTTCTCCCACTTTCTTCATTCCACCATTTTACTCATTTCTCATTATCACCGTCTCTTTTAGCATACCCGGCATAAACGTGGGACGTAAAGATTTCATTACAGATTGAAAACAAGAAAAGCAAAATTATAAATTGAACAATTTATGTGCAGTTTATATGTCTTTTTTTCGACAGTGACAAATATTTTCTGTAGATACCTTTCGAAAAAATAGCAAATCAGTTATTATACACATTTATTCATCGTGGTTCATTCTAAACGAACTTCTTTTATTCTTTTTAGCGCATATACAAGTTCTAATTTTGTAGTTAACTACTTTTAATGAGTTACAAGTGTTTCCTCGGAGCAAAATATGTTTTAAGAAAATCTTATGTGAATTCATATCTCAAAACTTCCGCTACCTTTCCACAAGCCGTCAGGTGCCAATACTTGACAATTGACATTTAAACTTGAGAATTTTTTGGAATTACTAAAGCTCCCCACTGATAAAAGGAGCTGATATAGCTAATGGTTTTTTCCAAAACAGACAAGGTAAACACATATGTGTAACCATTTCCTAAAATCCTGTACGTGCTTTTTCATATTCACATCTTCCTTCACCAACCCTTTATGAGGGTAGTGTTCTGGCCATTGACCTCCAAGAACAAATCGTGCGAATCCATGTTTCTTTGTCTCCAGTCACAAATACAGAACATCTGCCTCTCGTATGGGAATACAATAGAGTTAACAAAAATAACAAAACGGTATTTTGTGTAGCCAAGATACGCAGGTAAATTTATCATTATCATCATAGAGTAAACATTGCTTCAATGTGGCCAACTTCCAAGATAGATAGGTGGCCAACTTACAGAGTAATAAGTAACGAATGCCTTATGGGAAAATGCAGGTTCAACACGAACCAGGCCAAGATAAGCAGGTGGACAACTTAGAGACGTGACCAAGTTCACAGGTTTTACTGTATATCACAGTTTTTGGGGGGTTCATTCGTGAAGCCGAAGGATTCTGATAACTTCTAGATAAAATTACGAAAAAAAAATAATCAGGATGTAAATTTTGAACATAAATTTACAAAATGAAAGGAGAAAGAATTGTTCAACAACCGAGACGAGACAAGAATTATGAAAAATTTACGAGACAAGGCGGGAAAATTTGTTTCTCGTCTCGTCTCGTATCGCTGCAACACTACCAGGGACTCCTCACACCAGAAGGGGTACGGTGGCTCAGTGGTCGCTTACCTCTGCTGCTTGGCGACGCTTGCTGGATCATTGGCCAAGTAAGTTCGTGGTAGACCGTGTCCTAGGTTTTCTCGGGGTTCCACTATTCCACCAATTCTTCCATCATCATTTAACTGCCTTAATATTAGTCTTCCTTAACCTAAAGAGCTTAATTGTAGGTCTGGAAGATTTCAATTCATTACATTACCTAACACCAGAGATAAGTCCTCTACACAGAACATTATTCAGGCTCTCTGTATTTCGTACTCTTTGAAATTCTGCCAGACCGGGCTGAGACACGAACAGAGAAACATCGAGGAGAATTAAGGACATCAATGCTTGTCAGTAGGACTCGAACCCAGGAATGAGTTTTACGATGGATCTAATAGAGCATATGGGGGAGTTGATTGCGTATACCCATTTAATTCTTTTATAGTTCGGCGTATACTTATCTTATATTTACAAAAGAACGAATGTATATAGGCAGACGATATACGCTATAGTTTTGAAAACGGTTGAGCTTATCTACCAAAACTGTAGGCAGTTACATCAAGGGGTTTTATTCGAAGTAGGGGCGGGGGTGACAGAAGTAAAAAGAAAAGTTCGCATGGGATACATTCATATTGAGAGTTTACAGAGTGGAACAACCATAATTGAGTTGATGAGTTGATTTTAGTTTAGCGTCCCTTTCAGCAGCGAGGCTATATGAGACGTGGACCTACTGATTAACGTGGAATCCGAACCATATGAGCTCCCGCCGGGAATCGAACCCGGGTCTCCCACGCCAAAGGCGCGTACGCTAACCGCTTAGCCACGAGGGAGCTCAAACAACCATAATTATTAAACCATTGCGTTTGGAATTAGAAACCCAAATGAAATGAAATCTTTCAGTTTAACGTCCCACGATTGTGTCCTTTATGCTAAGGGAGACAATGATTAAGGCAAGGAAAGATGACGGAAGGATTGTGGAATGAGAAAGTGGGAGGAAACGGAAGTACCTCGAGAAAACCCACAGACATGATGTTGTACACTACATGCTTACTTGTCCGGGGATAGAACCAAGGACCCTACACACCAGAGGTAAGCATTTTACCACTGAGCCACCGTGCCACCCTATATGGGCAATTAAAGACACCGCTAACGTATGTTAAAATGGATGGCGCTTTGTATAGGAAAACGTGAAGAACGTATGGAATACATATTAATTAGATGTAAATTACTGTAACTCATTTGGAACCTTTGGAAATACTGTTACTTTATTCACTTCCCAAGTAATTTATTAGTATGGAAGAGAATTTTATTGAAAATTCATTAAGTGGAGAAGTGTCACCCATTACGCCAGAATTTCACATCCTATTTTACGTCAAGAGCATAAGACTTGCGCCCTCAGCACCAGTGAACTACTGTGCCACTAAGTTTTGTGTTGATTTTTTTTAAAAAAAAGATTGAAGTTTCGCGTCCCTTTTCAGCACAAGGCTGTATGAGTCGTAGACCTATAGTTTAGGATTTAATTCGTAATGGTTTAAATGGTTTCTACCAGGAATCGAACTTCGGACCCCATGCACCAAAGACACAACTACTAACAATTAGACCAGAAGGGGGAGCCGAAAAGATTAGCAAAAGGCTTATTGAATAAAAGTTCCGGCAAGTGGCCTGATGATTTTAAGTGTAGTTTTTTACAAGACGAGGTTCACAAATAAATGAAATGCGTTGTAATGGCAGATAAGTTAATAGCGCGGAAGGATCTGCTTTCTCCCTTCTAGGGAAGTTGAGGGTTTGAAGAGATATAGCTTTTGAAGTTGAGAACTGTCTGACAAGGATAGAGAACTAGTTGTTTCTTGTAAATTTGATGCGTTTGACGGTCAGAGCGTTCGGTTCCTTTCGTGTAAAATGACAAAACTACCTGTCCCCATCATCTTTATGAGATGGTTAGTTCTTCTTCTTCTTCTTTTTTTTTGTTTTAAAGTACCTGTTAGCTTCACTGCTCACACTATATTTCTTTTTTCTAATCTTCTTTATGAAAGGGACAAAAAAGAAAAGAAAAGGAAAGAAAAGAAGAGATTAAAAAGTTACTATTTAGTGGTTCATTCCTTTCGGAATTTCTCAGCGGATGACAGCCACGTAAAATAGAAGAATTACAACCTGGAATTTTGTAACACAATAGGACTTTTCTCTTCTATTCTGGATGGAAAAACAACGTTCCTCCTCAAAGGCCTTTTTTATTTTTCTCTTAACCTCAACTCGTTATGGTTTTCCTTTCCTTTTTGTCAAGAGTACGTCACTTGTTTCCTTCCGCGGCAATATTTGTGGTTTCACAATTTATTGTTTATGATCCACGTGATATATATGAGTTCACAACTGCATCACCATTAGTATTCTTTAATAGCTTAATGTCTATTATGTACGTCCTTGTCCCTAGGATTTTCTTCCGGGTTCGATTTCTAGCAAACGTAATCTTCTAATAACAAAGTTTGAGGTTTTATTATCCCAATCCCAATTTGCAATTTTTGTTCTATAATAAAAATGCGCTCCACATATCTTTCCCAAGTATAACAAGAAGAAATATTTAATAACTCTACACTGAGAAAAATCGGTTATCCGGACAGCGGTATATTGTACAAGTATACGGAATCCTTATGTTTATTACGAAAATCAATGCTCTATGACACATTCAAGTTTTCTTCCCACGAACGGAGACGCATGATTACTGAGAGTGGATGGTTATGAAAAGATTGGTGGAACGAGAATGGGGAAGGACAGGGAGAACTCCGAGAGAGCCTAAGGACTCATTATTGCCCACAACGAAACTCATATGACTTGGTCTTGTACCAGCGAACCCTTGCACCACAGGTGAGAGCTATAGTACTGGACCGCTTCCCCTTCTAGTAAACAGCCTGGGATATGAATATCCGCGAAAAAAGAAACAAGTTTAGGAAACTGGTTACAGTTCTCGCTTTGAAGCCGGAAGGTTCCACCAGACTAGTGTCCAATGGCTGGGGGTGCTCACTAAGGTTCTTCCTCAGTCCCAATAGATAAATGTTGGGTTGGTACCTTTAAACATATCCACTGAACAAGCTTCTTCTACTTATTTTCTCATTACTATTGGTAATTGTTAATGATTGTAACTGAAAGTTGGCCAGCAAGTTTGTTCAGCAATTAAATATTGACGAAAAGGCGATGAACACTGACGTCTAGACGATTGTATGATTCACTCAACAAACTGTTTGATAATTTTTCGTCTTATTTCACTGCAATGTATCTATCTACTGAGCTTTGTTAAACACCAGAGACCCTGGAAGAATCCTGGAGAAAGATTTTCCTCTGTCTTCTATTGGAAGGAACGGGCCTTGACCCTTTTTTCTGTTAGAGGTCGCGTAGTGTATTAAAGAAGCATAAAATTCTAAGTCTGCTGCAAGTTATAACAACCCCAGCGGTTATTAAGAAATCTCCCGCAGTGCACCCGGCGTTTTAACTACCTAATTCTTTAGACACAAAGTAAAAGATTTTTTATTTTCTCTCTCTCTCTTTTTCTCTTCTTTCTTCCATCTCTTATGTTACTCTTCTCGGCTCCTTCTCTATATTCTTCTTTTTTTTCGCTTTCCTTCACGAGGATTATTTCGTTTTTATTTTTCTACGTAGACACGACCTGCACACCAGATGAGCTAAGTTCTTAAGACATTGTCTTCAACAACATCAAACAAAATAAAAAACGGAAGAATTAACAAAAGAGTAACTAGTAATGAAAAGATCATAACGTCTAACGTAAAGATTACATTTTTTTCTTTTAAAGAGCGACATAACAATTTTAATTGTTGCCGTATTACCAAGTCTAGAACAAAAGATTGTCCCCTGGGAACCTGTGAAAAAAGATTTTCCAAAGGAGAGTAAGATATTTGCTTCTTTTCTCTCTCGAAGACTTATCATGGAAATATTAGATCTCCTCACATCACTTCAATCCAAATGCTTCAAATAATTTTAGTCTATTTCCCCATTCTCCATCCTGTCTTTGTGCACACTATCCCATCGGACAACTGGTCAAGTGACCGGTGCACCCCTTCATGACGTTTCCCCCCCAAAAAAAATAATTTAGTCATAATATTAAAATTGGATAAATTGAAGAACTCGGTGCAAGAAGAGGGAGAGCTCCAATTTTACATTTGACTCAGGATTGCAACAAAACTTCCGTAAAAATCAACTTATTTTACTCCGGGTTCATCTTTTTTCTTTTCTTTTTTTTTAAAGACATATATTATTATAAGGTAAAGCTTTTTTTTACTCAAAGTTTGAAGGCGAAAGGACAATACATTTATTTTTAACGAAATTTTGTTGCAATCCTGAGCCAAATGTAAAAATTGGAGCTGTTCCTCTTTTTGCACCGAAGTCATAAATTTCTCTGTAATATTTACTCTGATTTTTTTTTTTTTTTTTTTGGAATAATACACAAATAAGTTCAAAAGACAAATTCTGACCAAAGCATATATTAACTAATAAATACTAGCGTTACAGTTTCGGCAAATTAACATTGCCTTCATCAGACACATTAATTTGAAGGCAAAGTTAATTTGCCGAAACTCTAACGCTATTATTTATTAGTTAACATATGCTTTGGTCAGAATTTGTCTTTTGAATTTATACAAGAAGTTCCAAAGCTAGAATGAGTGGTATTCAGATAAATTCACTTGTCTTTGGACTCTGTTTGTAATTACTTATGAAGGAAAGTTAAGGTTAATTGGAGGATATAGAAAGTAAAAACTGGCGTGGAGACAGTCAGAATCCAAAGTACGATAGGTATATCATGAGTCAATTTTTCATGGGCCGTACAGAAGTTTCTAACTTAACTCTCTTGTGATGGATATTATCGTTAGATTGGACGTTGATATTGTGGACCTCAAGTATTATTGTTTTATACACTGGATAACAAAAAAAGAACTGCAACTCAAACTATATCTATTGGTTCAAAAATTTTCCAATAAAGAATAAAACGCAAAAACGTTCAAAAATATATAAAATATAGTCACAATTATTTTTATTACTCAAAAAATTGGGGGTCTAGTCCGCAGTCTTAGGCTAGACTCGCCACTGGTTAAGATTGGCTAACCTGAAGTTACACTAATTCTATTACCAGGGCGTAACTGCTGTCTTCCATAATCAAACATCATATTAAAACAACAGTCTTATTTCGAGCGTTTTTATTGTACAATAGAAACATGTAACGTTGGTAAACTTTTCCCCTTTCCGACCGCGCTCTACAATCACAGTGTTCCTGGAACCAAAACTTAGATGAGATTTCTCTAGGGTTTGTCGACAGTGTCATTAGATGGTTGTTTCGTTGAAATTTTTAAATTCAGGTCCTGAGTTACAAACATCAATCTTTCCCCATTATTCATTGTTAATTGTTGCTATTTTAAAATGACTTCCTATCTGTTATTGAGAATAAGTAAATTAAAGCATTAATTACATTTGACAGTAAATATAACATTTTTTTTTTGTCGTGAAAGGGAAAATGACAAACTATATGAAACATTGCATCTAAATATTTTATTACTTTAGTTACACACGTTAAAGCCAAGCTTACTAATCGTTGAAGTTCATATTAGCACAGGGATGCAAATAAGCAGTAAGATTTGACTAGTCCAAGAAAAAAGCTACTAGCGCACATCCCACAATAGAAATAATTTACTTACCTTCGGTATGATATTAAATACTCGCTCGCACCGATGAACCACTAGCCCTGGGTGAGTTGGCGAGTAGTTATCTGCTCCCTGTGTTATCAAGAATCATTCTTGTAAACCGAGCGAAGTAGCTCAAGTGGTAGAGCGTTGGCTTCGCATTCGGAAGGTCGCGGGTTCGATTCCCGCTGCCGTCCATCCTGACTGAGGTTTTCGAGGGTTTTCCTCAGTCCTACCAGGCAAATGCCGGGATGGTACCTACTAAACAGGCCCTGGCCGATACCTTCCCAAATTCTTTCCATTGTTATTGTTGTTGTTAGATATCCAGGCCCCGGAGCTGTGTCTGGTGATTGTTAAATAAATAAATTAAATAAATAAATAAAAGTTGACATGCCTTCGTTCCTCAAACATAAAATTCTCTTCTAATGTTCTAGTCCAAACTCCTCCTTTTTTCTTTCGAAGAGTTTCCGAGTATTCATTGTTGTTGCTGATATTCAAAGAATCACACTTCATTACCAAAAAATTAAGTATACGTAGGAATTACACGAGTACGTGGGCATACACTTAGAAATTTGTTTCAGGAGAGGCAAAAAACTACGGAGGTTCAAATCTAATATGAGGATAAATTATATCAAAATTTGTAAAAATCGCCCCTTAAATTAGACTAAATTTACAGAAAAGTTGAGATTTGGGGCAGATTCGGAGCCCCAGGGTCCAGTATTCGTAGGTTTCCTTATGAAAATTTCCCTCGACTCACACAAAATTTTCCTGTTTTTTTCTTATCAAATTTTCCCTAGTTTCTTGAGTGTGGAATTCCTATAACACAAGTCATGTAATCAGATTAATTCAGCTATATTAATAGAAATGCCAACATTTGTTTTTAGATTTGATTTTTTCCCTTTTTCCCCCTTTGCTTTTCCTTTACTTTTTAAAATAAAAATATACACACAAATACATGCAGCCTACAATGGGTGCAAATTATGCTGCTTTGAGCAGACACACACACATACACATAAACCAACACATACACACACTAAGGCTATTATGTTGGTTTACTTCTGAAAAACAAAGAAAAATTTAAGCATTTATGTAGGTCAATCAGCTAGAGAATTTCCCTGGATTTTTCACGGTTTATCGAAAAATTCCCTTTTTCCCTTTTTGCTAAATTTTCCTACGAAATTTTGCTACATTAGGGAAATTTTCCTGAAAGTACGAATACTGCTGCATACGTCCATGTTTTCCCCCATTCCTGCTATTTATATGATTTTTAAAAAAATATTAGTTAAGCTTTCGTTTGCCAGAATGCCCGTGTCCGTGGAACGCCCATATTGTGGTTTCCAAGGGGAGGGCGTTTCAAAGCGACGTTTCAAAAATAGTTCAAATTTTGCTGTAACTAATGTAAAAATTCTATTGGATTTTCGATATTCTGAAGTACAATTTCCTCTAGGGTGGGAGCGAGTGCCCCACCTTACCCCGCTGATGTGCGCCCTTGCCTGTGTCTACGTCATCTTAATTTCTGGATCTTTCTCGTTTCTACTCGATAGATTGATTGCCGTTTAACGTCCACTTTTAACACCAAGGGTGGATGAGACTGAACCTTGTTTCAAGTGGATGTTCATTCCCCAATAGGTTCAGGATTGAACCCTCGATGCAAAAGGACCCTAATAAGGAATCGAATCCAGGATCACGCATACAGGAAACATACAAGAGAGTTTTCGGTGAAAACGTGTGAAATAGCACACAGCGAACTATAAAGAATTAGAAAGAGATATATATTTGTGTATTAATAGATTTTATCAACGAAACGAAGAAACCCTGACAGTTAGATAGCCATCAATTCTTTCAAGTAATTTTGGTTGCATAACCACATGGATATTTTCAAAGCGGGTAAGTATTGTGAATAAAACAGAATATTACTGTATTACACCAAGAAGTAACTATTACATGTTCTTCTATTTTCTTCTTAATTCCACGAACCTTTTTAGAAAATAATTTAATAAAGTTTGGTTGGTATATCTGATACACATGTTAAATAACTGACACAATACCACGAGTGGGCATCAATGGGGTATAGGTGAAGCTTAAAAAGGTTCTGTAAAAAGGATATAAGATTAAGTGCTTGAACACCGCCATGGTGAAGTTCTGCATACACCATTGGTTGTTAGTCCTATAGCTATGACTTAGCTCAGAATCTTCACCCATTATTTTGAGAAACTTATGAAAGAAAAATAAGAAAGTAAACTTGAACAGGCAACAGGAATCAACTTTGATTTTAATAATTGGTTTAATTGGTTTGTGCTGTTTCACGGTCGGCGAAATTAAGAATATGATCAGGTATAATTAAAAGAGGTTTCTTGTATTAATCTGTTCCAAGCTGTCCCTCCTCCCACCCCTCCTAAACGATTACCTTAACTAATTCTGTATTTTTCATCTTTGCATGTAGCACCTAGTTTTAAAGTCGTTTTCTTGTGTTTCCCGCAATAAAAACGTCCGTACCATCTCAACCATTACCATTACATTATTTTTAACCTGCGTTTTCCAATTAAAACTTTTCGGACTCATTTTGCGTGCGCCTTCTACTTTAACCTTTATTTTTCTTTTTCATTTTTTTTTTGCTTTTATTACTTTTTCTGCGCTTTGAGTTCCACCTGTCGGTAAAAATAGGAACCTCTTTACTCCGCCCCACCTATAGTTTCATTTCTCCAAAACGCAAACACCTTCATGCGACACTATTTCTGAACTTTGTTCTAATTTTCCGACATGTTTCGAGGTTCTAATTATTCTTCTGGCAATAACGACGCTTTTTTTGTTTTTCTCGTCGCTTTTTAATCAGGTAATTTCAGCCCTCTTCATCTCCTCCGGGTCAACCTTTGTTTAATGAAATTCTGAAATTTTATAATTACCTTTTTAACGGTGCTGGGAAGACGGCTAAAGCTAGTTAACAATATGCTCACAAGATAGCGCGATAAAGAAAGGAAAGAGAATGGGTTTTCACTCTAAGGGGGGGAGGAGAAGAAGAAGTAAACCTTCCTCCCAGAAGTTCCCATTAAATACTGTTTGCAGAAAGGAATACAAACAGCGACATTTACAAAACGAAAACTTTCCAAGATGTAATATGATGTTGTTTTCGTTTTAAATGTATCCTTGGTAATATATGTTGATCTCATTTTAAACATGTAACCTTAAGGCAGAAATTATAATCATTTATTACTTTTTTTTAGTATAATGACAGAAATTGCATATGGTATGTCAACATTGCTTTTATGGTTATGAATCCACCATTTTGGATGTAAAGTAAATGTTTTATCATCATCAACTCTCTGCAACAGAAAAAATATTTTACACAAGATGATGAAATACTGGTTTATCTATAACTTTAGATATTATTTCGCACTTTATATCATTTAATTATGCAGATGAAAAATCTGGGTGCTACTATATACGAGGGAGGATCGGAAACTAAGGTTACAAAGCAGATATTTCTGGAGTTTCGTCTGTTATAGAGGAATGAGGACTGTGCGGTAATTTTAATACATGTAGTTGGCAACTGTGCAGAGTTTCATTAATCCGCCACCTACGGCGCTAGTTGCAGGTAAACAACTCCTTGAAACAACTGGTAACTCGTTTTGAAAACTGATACCGCAAAGAAGTCTGCTTAGTTATTCGATTTCTGTGGGCGGGCTGAAACTCACTGGCAGCTGGTAGAGGTAGTACGTACAAGAATCAGGAGCAAACGGCCAGAACTTCTCACCGAGCGAGGCCGTCGTATTCCTTTAGGACAACGCGCGCCCGCATACAGCCCAGAATACCACCATACTGATGAAGCAGTTTCGCTAGGACATCATTGACCGTCCATACTACAGTCCGGACCTCGTTCCATGCGACTTTTTAGCTGTTTCCGCACTTGAAGGAGCACCTACAAGACCTTTGCTTTGCTTCAGACTATGACAGGACAGAAGGACAGAATTTTTACCAGGAGAGACTTTTCAAACTCATCCTACGATGCGACAAGTGTGTCAATCGATATGAAGACTATATCGAAAAATAACCTAATGTATGTACAGTCAACCACAAAAGTACCTGGACCCCAAGTAATGAAATTATAACGGTCAGGGGTCCAGGTACTTATGTGGGTGACTGTGCTATCAGTTGGCTGTGTTGCTTGTATGAAACAATATATACATGATTTACTGCAGACTTTGTAACCTTAATTCCGATCACTTCTAGTACAATGAATACGACTGTAGGTCTAAATATAGTGATTTATTTATTTTGTATAATTTTTGTTGTAAAGCAAGGGTGTCCAGAAAGGGTAATCATACGGGAAAGTGAACTATTGACATTTTAAGGGGACGAGAAGAAGAAATGAAATGAGATTTTTTTCTAGTTTTTAAGATCCCACATTTACACGTTGAAAGCTACAGAAGATAAATGACTAATGGAAGTGAATTATTATGAAAAAATTGCTGGAATGAGAATGCAGGACGAAACGAAAGAAAGCTTCTTCATGGATACGATAGTGTCCACCAAAAACTCACATGACCTGCGATCAAATCAAGTACCTCTTGCACCACAGATGAGCGCTCCAGCACTGGAGAGAGAACATTTGTTGAATGTAGTGAGAAAGTAAAAAGACTGAACAAAAGCTTGTAACATATACAAGAAAAATACATTTTTAAAAAAAATCAAGGGTTGAAAAAAAAATGAAATGAAATCTTTCAGTTTAACGTCCCACGATTATGCCCATTAGGTTAAGGAAGACGATAATTTAGGCCAATGAATGATGATGGAAGAACTGGTAGAATAACAAAGTGGGAAGAAAACTCACGGACACGATGTTGTTCACCACAAACTTACTTGGAAGGGGATCGAACCAGGAACCTCACTCACCGGAGTGAAGTAATCTATCACTGAACCACCGTGCCCTAAGTGTCTAGACTTGGGAAAAGGGTGATAGAGGAAAGAACTAATGAGTAAGTTCCAAGCAAGTAGTGCAATTTTCAAGGAGAAGAAGAAAGATAGGCCCAGTACCTTCATTCAGGGGTTGATGTAGCCCGGGGCGGAGGACTAGGGCCCCAGAGTTTTTTGAATGTCAAAAATAATTTAGGCTATTATTTATATATTTTTGAAAAATTATATTAAACTTATGATATACCTATCATAGTTTGGGTTCTGGCTGTCGCCCCCAGATTTTACCTTCTAGATCCGCCACTGGCGTCATTTTATGTTTTACTTGATGTCGGAGTGGGGGGAGAAATTCTACACCGACAGTCGTAGTTTTACATTTTGATTAAAATATTATTTAAAATAGTGATTTTTTTTTCCCAATCGCACAAGCGTTTAGGCTTCACATTGGTAAGGCACTATGTTAAATGAAAAAGCAACATAGGTTGTTCGAAGAGAACGTAAAGGAACTCAAAAATGACATAAGGAACACGCACATTGTTGTGTGAAGGAACTTAAAACGCCTCGAGTCAGTTTTGCAACAATACTATACTGTTGGTATGGTGAGGGCCCAAAGGAACAACCCGCTGAATTTGCAACATTGCTTCTACATTTAACATAGAGTGCCTGAGCAATGTGGACCATAAACGGCTTGTGCTATTCTAAAAGTTTCACCATTTCAGATTGAAAATAACTTCTTTCCAACAATTATTTTATTTTAGTATTATTTTTACTCATAATGGACTTTAACTATCCTCCCAGATTTGTAATACATTCTGTATACATATAGGGTGGGCCAAAAGTCACGAACTCATTATAACTGTGAATATTTTTTTTATTTATCATTACTTTCAATTGATATATCACAGACTTAAAGACCAAGGATGGGGGATTGTTCATACTTAGACCTATATGTAAAATACAGGATGGCCCAAAAGTAGATATACAGTGCCATACTGATCAGCTCATTGCATTTTATATCATTTCTTATTGTTATCCATCAGGTAGTAAGCTCGGAACAGCCGAAGCAAATAAACCTATAAGCTAGAATGTTATACTTAATCAACGCAGCGATGTCTACCTACTTTTGGACCACTCTGTATAATCTCAGGGAGGTGTCCACCATATTTCCCTGTTGTCTAAAGCGTCGAATCGAGCGACGGATCATGGATTCTGGGTATGGCATATGCTTGTTGTGTGAGAACAGTTAACTTCTGGTTTTCGAAGTAAAGTTCCACTATTTTGGTTTGTTAAACGGTGCTGAATTTTTCTATGGTCAATCTCCCGTTCTCTCTCTGTCAGAATCTGAAACAAAAGAAAAGAGAAAGCAATAATTAATCAGCAAAAAATTACCACGAATTGTACACTTAAAGCAACACTTATCAAGAATCCAATGCAGTAATGGTGAATGGTGATCGCTAACAAAACGTGATTGCGACTACTGACATAAACTGGCCCTTCCGCTCACCTAGCCTCACTCCGTTGGATTATTTTCTTTGCGGCTATCTGAAGGACAAAGTGTACTTGAACAAACCACTATGAATACAGTAGTTTAAAGACAATATTCGTGCAGAAGTAAGAGCACTCGTATCAGAAGTGTTGACCCCGTAGAGCAGCGTTTCCCAACCTTTTTCAACGTACGGCACACTACCGGTGTTACTTGGATTTTCGCGGCACACTTATAGATATTATTATTAGTAAATATAAAACACAGCGGTATTTTTGCTGTGATTATTGATCTCCTTCTTACAGAGAAGAAAGCTCGAACACTGGTTTTTTCCCGTGGTAAATCATTACGCTTATTTTTCATTTTAATTTAAAAATAGAAAACAATTGAAATGAAATATTGGACTCAGGTTTTTAAAAATACGCTTTCTTTTTTAAAAAATGTGTCCAACCTTTTACAAAGAAGGAAGATCACTAAATAACGAACGAACAAATAATTCTTTTTTACTCATAAAACACAAATGTAGGTAATTTGTCGAAAGGATTGAATGATATTTTAAATTTTCAAGTTACGAAATAGTCTGCAACAATAAAGAAGCAATAATAGTCATAACAATGATAACAAATACTTTTTTCAACATTAGAAATGTACAGACCAGTAACTCCGTATGAAACTTAAAATTGTAGATTCATAGTGGAGGTTCATAGTAATGTGAAATACAAATATACATTTTCCCTACGTTTTGCAATTTGATTACTATAAAATTAATATTTTTTTCGATTCCTCGCGGCACACCAGCGGCCCATTCACGGAACACCGGTTGGGAAACGCTGCCGTAGAGACTGGTTCCTATGAAAATTTAACACACAAAAAGCTTTCCTGCCTTTATTTGCTGCCATCTTGTGTTACTGTCGCTCTAGCAGCGAGCTGTGCAACTACTACATCAGCTTTGCCAGATGCTAAATTTTTTTGAGTTTCTTTTATTTGATATGATATTCATGTATGTGCATGTTAATAAATGTCAGTTATTGAAATTTGTAATCGGGAAGATCATTTTGAATAGCCCTGTATAATTTAGAGGACAAGTGTAATTTTTTCTTCGATACAATACCAGAGTGCCACACAATCATAAATGTCATATACATTACATATTTGTGCATTTGAACAACTTTTCTACACAAATGTACTTGTGTATATTTTACGGGTCAATTTTTATACAATATATAGATAGGGAAAACACTTCTCTCTGTCTCTATCTTAAAAGGAGTAGATCCCCATTTTGATAAAGTTCTAAGTACACTCGAAGCCTTTGACAAAGAAAAATTTCTTATCGAAAACACAGACAGCAAGAATGAGACGGTATCTTAATTGGAAATCCAAATTTGCAAGATTTTTTTTTTCTAAATAAAAGGATTCAGGTTTTGTATCGGAGATTCGGTGATAAACAGAAGCCTAACTTTTGAGATAATAGTAAGGAAATGAAACTCGGTGGATAAGGCATGAAACCTTTCCCATCCTCGAAACAGTTTTTGTTCAAGATTTGTTCTCTTACGTATCTAGATAATGATGAAATTAAAAGCTCGTTATTTCTATTTCAGTTACATTACAAAAGCATTGCTAAGTCTTATGACACAAACATACAATACAGTGCAAAATACAGGGAAAACTGTAATAATCATTAAATAAAACCACCTCACACTTTCACACAATACTTTTATTATTATTATTATTATTATTATTATTATTATTATTATTATTATTATTATTATTATGTTACTTTTCTGCAGAGACCACTCGTAAATGAGTCACACTTTTAAATATTAAAGTTGATTCCAATTTGAGATCATTCAATGCATCATTGTATTGCGGATTCCACCTTAAACTCTAGTTCCATATTTCATATACTAGTACCTCCGGTGCTGAAATGCAATGCTCAATTTCAACAAACAACAACTGAAAAAGCTTTAGTTGCAGGGCTTGATCCTAAGACCTTCCGATTATTAGGCAAGTTCAGTAAGAGCTCAACTATGCCTGTTCTTACTGTTTGTTTTAAAAATTCGGCTACATTTCCTAGCACCGAATCTGTACGAGACGCGGTCCTGCAGCTTATCGTAAAATTCACATTACTTGAGATCCTACTGGGAATCAAATCTCGACTTTTTGCACCAAAGGTAGTAGTAATTCCATAATCACCGAGCCATGATGGAACTTTTTTGTGTGGAGAGTTACTCTGAGGGAAGAGCTTAGACTGAAAGTATTTGAGAATAAAATCCGGAGACAAATATTCAGACCCAAAAGTAATGGGATTGGAGACTGGCGGAAACTTCAAAACGAAAAACTACATAATTTACACCGTTTACTAAACATTGTTAGAGTCATCAAGTCTAGGAGGCTCAGGTGGGCAGGTCATGTAACCAGAATGGAAGCACTTTCAAAGTTTTAACTAGAAATCTACTCGGAAAACGACCATTAGGAAGACCTAGGCGCAGGTAGGAGGACAATATTAAGATGGATCTCCCAGAAATAGAGATATAAAGTAGAAATTGGATCCAGTTGGCTAAGTATAGAACTCAATGGAGAGTTTTTGTGAATGCGGCATTGAACCTCCAGATTTCATAGGCCATAGAATTAGAGTTACCAGTGGTGGATGTAGCCCGGGGCTGGGGGGGGACTTGCCGTCAGTTTTTTGAATGACAAAAATAATTAAAGCTATTATTTATGTATTAATTTGAAACTTTGCAATAAATTCATGATACATTTATCATAGTCTGCGTTCTGGTTGCCCCCTCCCATTTTAACTTTCTTGATCTGGTAGTTAGTTACACTGATATTTAGTAGATGTAGTACGCAAATTAAATGATTTTTAAAAAGGGAAGGGGTATTATATATACGCAAACGTATATACTTCCTTATAACAATAATATTCTTTCATCACATTATGGGGGAGGGGCAGAGAGACTTTCCCTTTAGCTATCAGTAACTCGCCTAGTGGTAGTGTGAATATTGCAGGAATGCTACAAGCGTTATAGAATCCTTCCATTCTCTTAAAAACTAGACCAGAACAATATAAGTTGTGGCATGTTTATAGGAGCATAATGTAGTCTTGAGCTCATATCGTGGAATCTAGGTAGAAATGGAGAGAGATTACCGTCTATCTGTTAGAGAATGTTTCTCATTTCCCAAACAAAACCTTTTATGTCCCTCTATTAATAATCTTTTTCATTCCACGCAGCCAGCGAGTGTGTTTATTTCTCTAGGGGAGGGGTAGATGGGAGGTTGAAGAAGGCCATAAAGTTGATCGAGGAAAAAGGTATTCGTGGCTAAGCAATTAGCTCCTCCCCGTGAACACACAACCCAGCTCCAATAGTTACTACGTTAGTGCTCGCAGAAGGCAAACATCAAACACAAAACTAGAAGAAACGTCACATTCCTTAAAATTAAATGAACAATGTGAAGTGACACACTAAATAGAACACGATTAGCATGAATATCAGAGACACCAATGAACTGCAAGAATTCATTTAATGCAGAGTAATGAAATTACCAAATGCATAAAATGAATCTTCACAAATATCTGTGTTTATTAGGTCCACAAGCTTTAAAAACAAAAATTCTACAAATACCGTTTAAAAACCAGTTAAGAATGCTCCAATAGCATTGTCAGAATGAACTTAAAAAGAATTAAATTTTCTTATTAATTTCTACAGGCTTTATACCAATTGTTCTATGTACTTTATTATTATACTCATTAAACAATTCTTGTAATATATCTATCCATTTATAATTTCCTTGAATACTAAACTTTTTTCCATAATTTGTTTAAGAGTTCTGTTAAAACGTTCTAAGGTATGTTGTTTTACGAAAACACATGCATAAAATGGAGGGCTCGAAATTGAAAAATCGCAAAATAATATATTTCTATGACTTACGGTTCCCGACATATGGCTCTTTAAATCTCCCGAAATGCGAATTTTTTTGGTCAATATCTGGGAAACAGTGGCTAGTTGGCCAGTGGCCACCGGTTACTATTTGGTATCAAAATGTTTACCATCCCCTTAAGTATTGATCAACACCAACATGATCTCCCTATGACTTACGGTTTCCGAGATATGGCTCCTTAAATCTCCCGAAATGGAAACTTTTTGGACCAATGTCTGATGAACGGTGGCCAATTGGCCAGTGGCCACTGGTTACTACTATTTGGTAGGAAAATGTTCACCATCCTCTTAGATATTGATCAACACCAACATGATCTCCCTATCACTTACGGTTCCCGAGATATGGTTCCTTAAATCTCACGAAATCGGAATTTTATTTATTTATTTATTTTTACCAACATCTCGGGAACGGTAAGAGTGACGCGAAAAATTCCATCACCTCTTCAGATAGTTTTTGATGCTCTATCGAATGGAGAACTCAAAATTGAAAAATTCGCAAATAACACACACACACACACACACACACAGACATAGAGAATTTAGTAACGAATTTTTTAAGTTTGTTGATATAGATAATCCTTTCTGTAAGATACTATTTTTATATTCTTATTAAACAATAGCAGAACTTGAATCATGAAGAATAAAAAGGTACGGAGCCTCGGCACTAAACTTTCTCGATCCAGTTTCTTAAACTAAAATCATGTGCTGCAGTTATTAATGAAACTTTTTTTTTTAAAAAAAATGAAATACGAACAAATTTATAAGACGTTTTCGCAAAACTTCACCCAAAGAAAATATCCCCGTAACTAAATTATCTCTTGTAGATTTTTCCATAAGAAATGACTTATGCCATATGTTAGGGTTACTAGTGAAATATTTGTTTGTATCCGTGTGTTTTTTTGTCGGGGAAATCCCGTTTCCTCCCGCTTTCTTATTCCACCAATTCTTCCATTATTATTCTCTTGCCTTAGTCATAGTGCCCATTAGCCTAAAAGGCATGTTAATGGGACATTAAACTGAAAGATTTCTAAGATTATTCATTCAAGAATACATATTTCTATTGTGGAAAAAGTAAACATTTTAAAAGGAAAACAAACACAAAAGAAAATCCCATTTTTATTAAAAAATAACAAAACTGCATTTTCAAGAGGGTCAATTTACAAATTTTCCGAAAACCTTCGAATCCCGCTCTGAGCCTGAGCGGTATTACATATCTCGAGATACCCTAGTAGTGAACTATGAGTTGAGAGTACCTCTACTAATTTTCAAAATCCGGTGCCTTGAAGAGGGTAACAGTGCTGATTTCTGTATAATTTTAGAAAGGGGAAGGCACTGGCCGGAGGGCCTAGGCCCCCAGTTTTTGGAATGACAAAATAATTTATTATCTATTATTAAAAAGAGTAAGTGTATGTTTAGCAGCAGGGGTCCGGCAATTTTTTTTTCTAAAAAATATTACAATTTCGGTAATTTCTGTTTCACATTAGGTTAGTTTAGGTTAGGTTAGGTTAGTTATGTTAGATTATGTTAGTGTAAGAGTCCAGCATAATTTTCTAAAATATGATAGATTTTCACTTATTTCTACTTATATTAGGTTAGTTCAGGTTAGTTCAAGTTAACTTACGTTATTTTAGGTTAGATTTGGTTACGTAATGTTAAGTATAAGTACTTACATCATCCATTTCTGCTGTAGATTTTGTATTTTTTTATGTGCCTCTAGACTCCTTCTGGTAAACATGCCCAAAACTTTATACCAGGTAGTACACTCGATATACCTATCATAATCTGGGTTCAGGCTGCGCCCCTGTTTTTACATTCTAGATCCGCCAGTGGGGGAAGGGCGTTTAGATACGTGTCTTTCATTGTCAAATATACAAACAAATGGCTAAGTGAACATATCTAAAAGCCCAAACAAATCTTTGGGGGTGGGGGTGACAGGCTCAGGTCCGTAGCCAGCCAAAATGTAGGGGGAGCCCGCCTGAAGTTAGGGGGGCCCAATCCGTCATATGTTAGTTCATCACCATATTATAGTTCATTTGCAAGCCTACTGTGAAAATTTTAGGGGGGGCAGCAAAACTTAGGAGGGCCCGGGATACGTAACCCCTTGGACCCCCCTGGATACAGGCCTGGACAGGCTCCCTCGGCCCCCCAGAATTGTGGCCCAGAGTGTAGAACGATCTCTATAGTTTGAAATTAGATCTGAACCATGGTAGTAGGTATATTCGATGCTCTCTCACCGGGAGTCGCACCTGGACTTCATGCATCAAAAGCACACACGTTAACTACCACACTAGTAAAACCTGAGAAAGGTTATTATTATTATTTCTTTTGTTTTACTGGTTATCTGATCTTGTAAACAAAAAAAGAATTTTGAGAAAATTAATTTGATTGAATCTGTGGAAAAAACACCTGTCCAATGAATTACCTACAAACACCATTTGTTTGAAGACGGAACATCGTTTCTTTGATGTGTATACATGCACTCTCGCCGTTAAGTTTAAAACCTTCAATATAGATGGCAGATACGCACTTCACAAAGAAAATTAAAACAATTTTCTTGTTTTTTTTTTTTTTTTTTTTAAATTTTCCCTCTCGTTTCTAGATTAAAGAAAACTTAACGATGTATGACGAGAATATAAAAAGGATAAATATAATAACTTTTTTTTATCTTTTAAGAAAGGAATTTGGTATTCCTTGATTTTTCTTGCTAATTTCCTGAATCCCTTTTTTGTGTGGGTTTCATTTAAGCGATTTCAAACTTAATTTCTTCTTAGCATGTAAAATCGTGATTCGCCGCATAAAACCTTCACATTCTGGCGTACTTTATATACCAAAGTCTTCATTTTGTCTGCACCTGCATGGTGCTGCCACCACTAATCGTAGCGGAGAAATAAAAATTCCTTAGCCTTCCATCAAGTTGTCCATCTCTGCAGTTACAATGTATCCAACTAGTCTCCTAGTGTTGCTAACCACAGATGAGGTGCTTTTAATTGATTATAGCTCAATGTTCTTTTTCAGCTATTCCAGACAAGATCCACTCCTTCAAACGAAATGAAATGAAATCTGTCAGTTTAACGTCCTACGTTTATGCCCATTAGGCTAAGGGAGACGATGATTAATGCAAATGAATGATTATGGAAGAATTGGTGGAATGAGAATGTGACAGGAAACAGAAATACCCCGGAATACCCACGGACACATGTTGTCAACCACACACTTACTTAATCGGGTATCGAACCAGAGACCCTAGGTACCAGAGGTAAGCGCTCTATTTCTTAAAGCTGGATCCCAACCACTATCGGGTTTTTTATTAGATTAATGGTTCCCAATCTTATTTACCTAGCGTCCTCTTCTAAACCTTACATACCTCAAATTCCCTCCTTCTGTTTGTTGGTTATTTTTGTTTGATCCCTTCTGCGTTTCCAAATGCAGTATTGTATTCCCAAATCTTCAGAAATAATAATAAGTTGCTCTTTGGTGTTGATAAGATAAGATTTTGAAATCCGTTGTTGTACAGTGAAATAGCATTTTCTACTAATTTTTGTCAATTTTGTCAAGAATTTTAATTCGCATAATTTACAAGTATAAAAGAAGTCTTGAGTGGGTGAGTGACAAACTGACCAAGGTCCAAGTCAAACCATTTAAGCTAGAAACTTTG
This sequence comes from Thermobia domestica, assembly GCF_964235325.1. NCBI lineage: Eukaryota > Metazoa > Arthropoda > Insecta > Zygentoma > Lepismatidae > Thermobia > Thermobia domestica. The sequence goes on along the minus strand of NC_137464.1, from coordinate 2,093,014 downwards.
AATTTGGACAGTCCCTAGGATCTGAGACGTAAGATACCAATAATGAAGGATTTTTGGAAATTGGACGCGGAAGGGGAGGGAAATAGGGGTGGCAATTGTATTAAAATGTCCATATCTCCGAATCCCTGAAATTAGGCATATGGACTTATCATTTAAAATAACAGGATATGGGTTTTAGCATTTTTTTAATTATTTGATCTAGAAGGGAATAATATGGAATAAGAAGGAAAAGGGGTGGGAATTACAATTTTTATAATAAAATGTCTATATCTACGAATATATTAAGGTTACGGGCATTAAATTTGGTACATGGACTCATGGTCGGATCCAGGATTTTCTGAGGAGGGGGTGCACCAATAACTATCAGTACATTTGAATTGAATTGGAATTTTTAAAATACCTTTAGCCATCTGTGGTGTATGAGGAAATGCCCTGGAAATGCTAAGTGTCTGTTCTCAGTGAATCCTTTTCTTTCAACTTTTAGAAAATTGACTTAAACTATCGATTTTGCAAAACTTCCCTTTGTTTTAAGCCCAAACGGAAACATGACAACAGAAATTTTCGGAAAGTGTTGCTATTTTCGCTGCTAGCTTCTTACTTTAGGTAGTGTATATTTACAACAAAAGGGTGTGCACGTGCACCTTTGAACCCCCCTAAATCCGGCCCTGCATGGACTTCTGATTTTAAATTTGATGTAGCATATGTCTTAAATAAATGTCAGTATCTAAAAGTCTATTGTTGAATTTTCTCTCCACTGTATGTTTATGAACACAAAATATGGTTTCCTGACAGGGGTCTATGTAAAAAGTAATTATTTACCACTGTTGTCGTAAAGGACGCGAATGTAAATACAGTAGAGCGTCGATTATCCGAAGTAATTGGGGGACATGGGTGTTCGGAAAACTGGTTTGTTCGGATAATCGAACTGTACTGTACTCTACTGTACTGTACTGCACTGTAATGGACTGTACTTCTACAGCCAGTGCCAAACCGACAGAAGTGTGCTGATTGTTGAAACACAGCGACTGGCGGCTTGGCCGGTCAGCAGCGCCTTATGAAGGCCCCATTAGAAGCAATGTTCCGCCAGCGGTGGCTCAGTGCGGCGACTACTGTGGGAAACTTGGTTTGGGAGTGAGGGGGATGATGGACGGTAGAGTGGGAGAGTAACAGGTGCGAGTGAGTACACAGTTCGGTTAAGTGGTCTTTCGGTTGACCGACGTTCGGATAATCGACGCTCTACTGTAATAAATTATTTTTGTTGTATCTCCTTACCAAACAAGTAAAATCAATAGTTTACATACTGCTCAATAGACTGCAGAAATTACGGTAAGTGTGCATTTTGAGCAGAACAAATGATTTTGTCACAGAATGTGGCATTGGAAGAATAGAATAACTATTATTTCTATTATTTGTAAGTAATAAATTAAAGGTATCGGTTCCTATGAATATTCTGCTTAAAGTGCACTTTTGTCGAAATTACTAATATGTTGTTCCCGAAAATTACTTCATTATTTACATTATAAAGTAAGTTGGGTGTATAGTAAGAAAAAAGTTTAATCGCATTACCCTACATTGATGGGACCTTGTCTATTTCTTCCTCAGGTTACCGTTTGAAGCAAAAGATGTCTTGAAACATGCTCATATTTTTGAACAGCTTGAGAATAGCAAATCGGCTACTTTCATAGGGCTAAAACCCGTTACTTCCGAAAATAACCCCACGAAGATGACATGACGACTATTTTTGGTTGTAGTTGTATCTGCCATCTGGTGACTAGGTCGCCAAGTATTTATTTTCCATTTTGGGCAAACGATTTCAGTGATATCGAATGTGACAGTCTGAGTTGGAGTGCAACACAATAAAGTATTGTTTTGAAATATACGTATGTTATAAATTTTTTGTACGGAACACAAATAATTACTTATTTTTAAATGAGGTGTCAAAGGCAACCCACGATATCTCCTATTTTTCACGGTAATACATAAAAGTTAAATCATAAGACATTTATTTGATACTATGCCTTTTGCTATTAGGATTTTTTATTTAAAATAATTTTACAAGCGTTTCAGTGTTTTGTTTTTATTTGTCCTAGGAAAGTAGAAAGCATGGAGCAGGCACGTAGCCAAGGGGGGAAGTCCGGAACCCCTCTTCGAGAACAGAAATGAAAAAATTAAGGAAGGATAAAACAAAATGAAATAAAAAAAGAAGGATCAGCGTTAAAAATTAAAAAGAAAACTACAGGAAGTTTTTGCTTACTCTTTCTTATGAGGATATTTGTTTTACTTGCAATACATGGTGGCCAGGTAAGCGAAATATCCTGGAAGAGTCGGGGAATTTGAAATTTCAAGAAAAGTTACGAAATTCTCTGAATTTCTGCTACTAGTCAGGAAGATTTCAAGTTTTCGAAAGCATAGTGACGTTGTGTAACAGCGTGGACATTTCTTTATCATAATTTTTCGTCATCGCATCCTTGCAGTACCGTATCAAACATGTTATTTCAAGGTCAATTTTCTACTGCTCCTTTAACCTATCATTTGGAACCGACAGTAGTTGACGGAATAATAAAAGCAAAAAATTGTGTTGAAACTTCTGTTAGTACTTGATTCAACAGAGAAAGGAACGCATATATTGTAAAATAGTTTACAAGACAGTATTTAGTATGTACATTTTATAATAGTGAATATGTACTTTTTATAATAGTTGAGGTCATAATAAAAGCAAAATTATTATATTTGAATAAACAGGAGAAGGACGTAAATATTGTAAAATCTTTTTCAATACTTTTTTTTTTATTATTATTTTGCTCGAAATGTCTTCATAATTTGTTATTAAAATACTTGCCAACATATCCTCATTTTATTATCCTAACAAACCAATATATGTTGATAGTAAAGTAGTTTAGATTGATCGAGCTCCTAGGCCTTCAGAATTTCATGTCACTCCCTCCCCCCGTTACGAAATCCTGACTAAACGAACCAATATATGTTCCAGTAAAATTGTTTAGAATGATCGAGCCCCTGGTGTGATGACCACAGTATTTCATGTCACGGACCCTCCCTCCTTCTTTCACGAAATCCTGGTTACGTGCCTGCATGGGGCATTAGAACGAATTTAGAATTGCAAGAACTATACATACAACCAAATATAATTGCAAGAATCAAACAAGGAAGACTAAGATAGGCACGACATGTAAGTTTACAGCGCATGCAGGTAAGTCAAACTGTTAAGAAGGTGTTTGTAGGGAAACCAGACGGTCGAAAGAGAAGAGGCAGGCATTGAAAAAGATGGATAGACGACATAGAAGAGAATGTAAAGACATTTGAAATTAGGGGCTGGAGAAGAAAGGCAGAGAATCGAGAAGAATAAAGGAGAGTGGTTAGGGAGGCCAAGGTCCTTCAAGGACTGTAGCGCCGGCCAGAAAGTAAGTAGGAAGATAGAGAAGATATAGGAAGGAGTTACAATTATTATAATAAAATGTCCGTATATCTCGAAATTTCTTTATGTGAGAGACTTAAAATTTAGTATCTATATCCTTAATTTTAAATAATTAAATATGTTTCTTTTTTTACAAAAAAATAATAATTTGTAGAAAAGGAGAAAAGAGGTGAGAAAAAAAAGAGAGATTGAATTGGAATTATTATAATCAAATGTCTCTATGTCGGAATCTGGTATCGGTGGCGAATTTCACGTTCAGCTGTAGGTTCTGGTATAATGCTTGATGTTGAAATGGGCGATAAACTTTAACGCGACCAAGCAATAAAAATTTTCCTTTCGTTTTTATTTACCACTATTTTCAATAATAATAATAATAATAATAATAATAATAATAATAATAATAATAATAATAATAAAAAAGACACTAGCGAGCATTACCTAGTGTCATTTTACATAATAGTACAAAGGTCACAGTCATGATATACATATATCGGAGTTCCGCATGAGACGAGACGATATGGAATTTTCGTAACAACATTCGATACGAGACATTGCTGTACCAGTAGAAACGCATATATTTTACGAATCGAGACATCACGTGGACGTTGGACCAAATATTTTTAGAGACAAGACACCCTTGCTCTTGTCTTGTAAGCATTCCTGCAAGTTTGTATGTCTACGAACGTACTCAATATGGGTGTCTTTCTGTCCCAAAATAATTACGAAAGAAGTTTTCTCATTTTTAAATGAAACTTTGGTTTCTTACATACATGTAGGGATGCGCACGAGACGAGTCGAGACAGGATTTTCCTGACAAAATTCGAGTCGAGACATGGCTCTTCCAATAGAGAAATATACATTTTTCGAGTCGAGACATCACTTTTACAACATATTTTCGAGACGAGACAGCCACAAATCTTGTCTCGTGCGCATCCCTATGTCTCACATCAGCGTGCACCGTATTTTTAACCCTTATGTACGTCTGTAGGGTCCTTTTCGGATCCCATAGATATTTAATGTAGTATATCCCTTAAATGAACGTGAATATCTAGAAATCTGTTCTTGTATTTTCTCCCCAGTGTATTTTTTTAGTACATTGAACACAAAATATCGTTTGCCATTGTTTTCTTGTTGTGTAAAAAGATTATTGTTTATCAGTAAGGTCGTAAAAGGATCCCAAGATATTACCCATGTAAGTAATCACATTTTTCTTTCTTTTTTCTTACCAAACAAGCAAAATTAGTAGTTTACATAATGCTCAATAGCTGTCAGAAATTACTAATACATTTTTCTTGCATGAGATTAGATTATTTCTGGCCTCTTCTCTTTCTACCCCAGGTTACAGTTTGAAGCAATAGATATCTTGAAACATGCTTATATATTTCAACAGCTTGTAAATAACAAAGTGGCTAGTCTTAAAGAGCTCAAACCCGTTACTTCCAGCAACAACCGTAAGAAGAATGGTATGATTAGATTACTCTGAGTTGTGCTTGTGAGTGTTATCTGGTGATCAGATCGTATTTCTTTTCTATTTTGGATGATGTGAAACCAATGATGTCAGATGTCACAATCTGAGTTGGACTGAAATGCAGTAAATTATTGTTTTAAAATGTACCTGTATAATATTTTTGTGCAGAACACCAATAATTATTTACAGTAGAACCTCTTTCGTCCGCCCTCGGCTGGTCCGCCACTCCCTTTGATCCGACCGTGCTCCAGCCGAACTTGTCCCGACTCGTCGGTGACTCACAAGGCCCATTGTCGTTTACTGCCATAGCGGCATTGTTGTTTACTTGTTGTTACCGCATATCCACTTTAGTGCTACATCATCTTTTTTATCGTTTCTTTCGTTGTGTGTGTTTTCTGTATTGTACTGTGCAGTTTTTAGTGCTTACTGTTCGTTTGCTTTCACTGCAGAGAACAATATTTTACTGTGAATTCGTATTTTTTTATATTTTCTGATAAAGCGACTTCTTTTGCGTTCTGACCATACCCTCAATCCCAAAGGTGACGGATTAGAGAGATTCTACTGTATTTTTAATTGGGGTCTCAAATAGACCCTATGGTATCTCTCTCCTATGCTATATTTTACACCGTAATACACAAGGGTTAATTACGGACGCCAATCCTGAGATGCTGAGATTTTCGTTCCCCTTTCCTCCCTAGATTTTGCTTGAGCCTCCCAGGATCTGGATATCTTCGCTTAGATATCTGGTAACGAAACGACTCTCCACTAAGATATACAGAAATCAGCGCGCTACTCTTAACATAATATTAAAAACTTAATATTACTACTACTATCATGGGCCCCCTAAGGAGGGAAAGCGTGGGGCCCGAGCCAACCTAGCTCACGAAAATGTATTAAGTTTCTTAAGATTTTCTTAATACAAATAAAAAAAATACCAAACGCTATATAGCAATCAGGGATTTGAACCTCCCTAGAAAATTTTCTTCGGGCGCCCATGACTACTAGTGTTGCCACGAGACGAGACGAGACGAGACTTCAGGCTGTCTCGTCTCGTCTCGTGCAAAGCATGTCTCGTCTCGTGTCTCGTCTCGAAAAAAATGTCCTCGTCCCGTCTCGTGTCTCGTCTCGAGACGTTCTGTCCCGTCTCGTCTCGTCTCGTCTCGTTTGTCTCGTTTTGTCTCGTCTTGTCTCGTCTTGTCTCGTCTTGTCTCGTAAAAATATAGCAGCATATCATGGGAACGAAAGTAAAATGTAGCAGGCTGCACCATGTTAATCAAGATACAACTAACAAGGGAAGAGAGGGAGATTATATATGGAAGTGGAAGATGGTTTATATACCAATCGAAAGCACTAATGACGCCTATTACAAAACTGTAATAAAAATTTACCGAATGCATATACTATGCGAGTTATATGAATATACAGGGTGTCCAGAAAATCCATTTCCACCCCTTGAAATCGCAAACGATGAGACAGATGCCAAAACTGGAATACACGTTTTTGATCATTATAAAAGTACAATGTATCAAAGCAAACATTGTTGTCCCAGGGCCACCCGCAGAGTCCCAGGCGGGATCCAACTCAAAAATTACAAAAGGTAAGGGGGTCAAGTAGTACATCGTTCGAAACTTCTTGGGAAATGAAAGAAGACGAACAAGTCCCAACTCTCTAAAATTACCCTGTGCAAAATGGCGGCCGGTCAAACTGTCAGCAAAAACGTCATTGTAGAGTCTATGGCCACCCTCCAAAGAAAGAAAAAAAACTGAAACGGTAAGACAGATGTCAAAAAAGAAAAAAGATGTGTCATCTTTTCAAAAGTACAATGATTGAAAGTAAAAATGTTTGTCCCAGGGTCCTCCACAAGGTTCCAGACGGGGTCCTACCCAAAATTTTCAAATGGCAAATATGGTCAAATAAAGCTGTTGAGAAATAAAAGAACACGTAACAAGTCTCGATCCTCTAAAATTACCCTGTGTAAAATGGCGGCCGGTCAAAATGTACATCTTCATTTCGATTTTCTGAGCACGTTCACTTTCCATTTTGCAATCGGCACTTGTTTTCATTCTGAGACATTTGTACGTATTTACTCTTCCTGGTGCAAGGAATTATTTCGTTTGAATCATTTTATAATTGATAAACCAGGACATCTGTTTTGACATCTGCCTCACCGTTTCAGGATTTTTTTGGGGGTGGCCATCGACTTTACAATGACGTTTTTGCTGACAGTTTGACCGGCCGCCATTTTGCACAAGGTAATTTTAGAGTATTGAGACTTGTTCCGTCTTCTTTCATTTCCCAAGAAGTTTCGAACGATATGCTACTTGACCTCCTTACCTTTTGTAATTTTTGAGTTGGACCCCGCCCAGTACACTGCGGGTGGCCTTGTGACAAGAATTTTTGCTTTGATACGTTGTACTTTTAAAATGATCAAACACATGTTTTCGAGTTTCGGCATCTGTCTTATCGTTTGCGATTTCAAGGGGTGTTGACGGATTATCTGGACACTCTATATATCCATATAACTCGCATAGTATATGCATTCGGAAAATTTTTATTACAGTTTTGTAATAGGCTTCATTACTGCTTTCGATTGGTATATAAGCCATCTTCCACTTAGATATATAATCTCCCTCTCTTCCCTTGTAAGTTACAAGTATTACCCAGAACACACAAGACAAGAAATGTCACGGTAGCTACACCGTGAAGCCTTCACCTCTGGTGTATGTGGTAGTCGGTTCGATCTCGGTTAGTGCCATGTGAGCTTTGTGGTGGACAAACATTGAATGTGTGTGGGGACCGCGGTGGCTCAGTGGTAGAGCGTTCACCTCTGGTGCTTGGGGTCTCGGGTTCGATCCCAGCCCAGCCAAGTGAACTTTGTGGTGGACAAACACCGTGTGCGTGGGTTTTCTCGGGGTTCTCCCGTTTCCTCCCACTTTCTTCATTCCACCATTTCATTCATTACTCATCATCACTGTCTCCTTTAGCCTAATCGGCATAACCGTGGGACGTAAAACTCAAATATTTCATTTCATTTCATTTCATTTTTTGAATGTGTGTGTTTTCTCGAAGTTGTCTAGTATCCTACCACTTTCTTCATTCCACTAATTTTCCCATCATCATCCATTCGGCCAAAGTTGCCTAAAGGTCTTAAAAATAAATTCAAATAAGCTCACAAGGCAAGGACAAATAGTTTACAAGATAATATATCTCTGCTGTTAGTTGTCTGAGGCTTCTCGACCCTGGCTTCTTTTTTTTTTTTTTTCATTCTAAAACATTGAAATTTGTTTCACCAGTTTCAATACACGAATATACAGTAAATTGCTCATAGGTACGTCGAAGATGAAGACACTAATGTTAAATAATGTTTACACGACAAGCAAAGTTCGATGTAAAGGTGTCATCATCCCCGACACTATCGTATACTATTAGCCCACTTGCTTTATAGTGTCTGTATATATATATACAGAGAGAGAGAGAGAGAGAGAGAGAGATGGAAAGATATATAGATAAATAGAGAGATAGATATGTATGTACACTTTGATTTCATATATTCCAGCCTTTAGGTTTCACAGTGTTAACCCATAACAATCCAAAAACTACTTTCCATTTTAGCATATATAGATTTGTTATTTTATTTTATTTTATTTTTTTTTAAGCTCGGAACCAAATAATTTTATTGAGTAATGGAAAGTATTTGATTGAAATTTTGTATGTTACTGCACACTAAGCTCTACTTAAAGTGCCATAGTAATGGGAGCTGAACGACACATCGGACGAAAGAATGCTTGGGGCCAGTCTTCATCTCCATGGTTCAAATCTGTTCCCATAACCGCGGGGTGTGTGCTACTATGTGGTGCTTGCCCCGTTTGTGTAAGAAACTCATGACAGTACACCCAGATTAGCTAATGGCTAAAAAAAAAGTTGATTTTTGGGTGGCCATTTTGGATTAAACTTCCTTATATTGTCGGGATCTATTCGCAATCATACAACGTACATCTTCATACCAAGCCGAACGGTCTGCGGCGATAGACCATCGGCTTGAAGGTCCCGGGTTGAGTCCCGGAAGGGTCATGTGTATGGATTTTAACAACATTTGTTTTTTCGTACTGTCAGGGGGGGGGATCGTACGGGATGAAAGGATTTCAGTCTGAAAAAAATGGAGAGAATATCCTCCCCAGGATACTTTCATGGGAGTAAGGAATTAGTAAAAATATAGGATATACATTTTATAGCAAGTTTAAAAACATGGTTTGGGTATCCTATTTCTTTTCTGTTAATTATATTCTTCAATGTTCGAATTTTGATCATTCTCATGATATTTTCTGCTTTCAACGGAGTTCCATGAATATTATACCAAATGTTCTTTACACTTATCAAGTTCGAGAGGTTTAGTGCGCCCGAAAGAAACAATTTCTGAAGATAATTCAGGTCATAATGATTATTATTCACTAGGAAAGGGAAGTATTCCCCTCCTCTCGAAGCAGAGGGCAATTTCGCACTCTGGTCCGATCAAACATTTCCGCGTAACAAAACGAAGGTCCCCCTGTAAAACATCTTCACCTAAAGTGTTATTGTTAGTATCATAAATTTGCTGAAAGCAAACAATTTGAAGGGTTCGTCGATAATATCTTTGCTTCTTTTGTCGTCCGCCCGCCTTCCAAACGAAGAGGTGAATTTTACAACATGACTGCTGTATAATAAGCGAGCGATTGGTAAAATGGTAAAAGTGTGTTTTTATGTGTGTGTGTGAGAGAGAGAGAGAGAGAGAGAGAGAGAGAGAGAGAGAGAGAGAGAGAGAGAGGGGGGAGAGAGAGAGAGAAGACAAAATTTTAGTTGAAAGATGACATACTTCAATTGCCGTTTTCGGTTCATATAGAAAAAAGAATACCACCACCAGAGAATAAAGACAAGTGTAGACCTTACCCAGTTTTCAAATTGAATAGATGGTGGTGGTAGTTCGGTTTCTTGACCTCGTAAAAATCTTTCCTGTCTTTGATTGTGTTTGTCATCATTCCAGCCAGAAATAAAAAAAAATGAGAATTCCTCAGTTTACAGCAAGGGGAATTGGGGACAAGACATTAAGGATGATATTCCTGGAAGCTCATGTATCACGATTGTTTCATTCAATAGACAGAGGACACTTTTCTATGAAGGCTTTTCAACATGTTTTCTCACAAAGGGGATTTTCCTTTTGCAATCTATATGACCACTGGCAATTTCAATCTTGGCCATTCCCGCCAATGTTTTCATTTTCGAGACACGAGACGAGACGAAACATTTCACGAGACGTCCCGTCTCGTCTCGTGTCTCGTCTAAGAGGGTTCTGTCCCGTCTCGTCTCGTTTACGAGACGAGACGAGACGAGACACGAGAAATGTCTCGTCTCGTGGCAACACTAATGACTACTACTAATATAAAAATTAATGAATATGATATGTCATAGAAACTACTTAAAAATTCTTATTTATTATGTCGCTGAGGATAGTTTTATTTTTAATTTTAAGAAAAGAACATTCCATTGAAGTCTTGCTTCGAACACCAAATGCAAAACAGATCTCATTTGGTAAACATTAATTTTCTTGTAAGTAAATGAGGCAAAAAGAAAAAAAGAAAGAAAAGAAAAGAAAGAAAATATGGAAATTCTGCTTTGTTTTTCTTTTTCCATCTTCGTTTAACGAAAAGATGTAGAAAAGAAAGAAAAATGAATAGAAAGGAACAATTGAGTGAAGAAACAAGCAAGAAGGAAAACAAGTAAAAATGATGTTTTTTTTTTCAAAAGAAAAAAAAATCTGACGATCAAAGTGAGCCCTCCAGAGATATCTCAATGCATAACTTATAACCTTCCATTTACATGTTAATTGATAATCGGAATGATTTTTTTTTCTTTCTTAAAAATGAAAAACAAGAAAGGACCTGATCGACTGTTGAGTGAAGGCTGACTAAGGGGGAGGGGGGAAGGACGTTCTCCCATGTATAGAAGGACAGGGGAAAGTACCATACAGAAAACAAAAAAATTTTTGAAAACATGTTTTGCAAGAGTTATTAAAATCGACTTGGAAGCTGCTTTACAAGATCATGTTAAAAGCGATGTTCATTTGTTTACAAAAGCCGCAACAATGAATAATGCAACAGACGTCACTACTCATACACGCAGTGCATGTTGATCCCAACACTGCTACATATGTTCACGTTACAACAATAGACGGGTGGAACTCTTTCTAACTGGGGAAGAAAAAAAAAATGAAATCAGCATTTAAAATTAAGAGTGAACTAGTTTCGGAAATAGATTTCTCTCTTATTTTAGCTTTGTTCCAGGAACACTTATTAATAGTAGTTTGGAAACGTTGTTTCTAGGAATTCTAATTTTCAATTCATTGTGCATCAATAGGGTTACCCCATAACACGGGACAAGATAGAATTTTTGTGACGAGATTCAAAACAAAATATTTTGCAAGACGACTCATCACTTCCACGGACAAATTTTTCGGGACGAGACACTGTCTCGTCGGTAACCTTAGGCACTGTTCCTAGGTTTCATTAAGAAAATTTCCCTCAACTGACACAAAATTTTCCCTTTTCTTATCAAATTTACCCTAAAATGAAATAATATCTCTCAGTTTAACATCCCATGATTATGCCCTTTAGGCTAATCATTAAGTCATGAATAATGATGGAAAAATTGGTGAAATGGGAAAGTGGGAGGAAAAGGGAGTACTCCCAGAGAAGCCAGGGACAAAATATTGTCAACAACAAATTCACTTGGCCGGGAATTGAACCACGAACCCCACGTATCACAGCTAAGCAATCTACCATTTTTTTAAGCTAACTGACTCACCGAACGTGCTCCAGTAACTTACTTGAACTACTTATTACTAATTTTACTATCTTTACTCGTTTAACTTGCTATCCAGTCACCTAGAACGACAGGGACACGAACACAGAAACATCGAGGACAGTTAAAAGGCTCTCCCACCGGGAATCGAACCCGAGACCTTGTTCACCACTAGAGCAACGGGGAGAGCAACCGCTGAGCTACTGTGTCCTCAAAATTTCCCTAGTTTATTGAGTGTCCAATTCCAAGGGCACCGATCCTGGGTGGCAGAGGGGCCCGCCTCCCCGCCCAAAGCTCATGTGGACCCCCTATTGTATTTAAGAAGATACAATATTTGGCATAATTTGAATGTAATTTGTCTTAAAATCCTCATATATATACCTTCCGCATCTGAATGCCCCCCCCCCCAAATTTACAGAGAAATCGGGGCCCTTGCCTATGAGAGAAGTTATATGATAAGATTAATGTAGTTATATTAAAGGAAGTGCCAAGCACATTTGTTTTAATGTCTTTTTGTTGCTATTTCTTATACTTTTTCATATCAGGGGCGTAAATAAGGGCCCCGCAGACTCTGCATTGCGGCGGGCTCGAAGCCATCACGGGGCGCCAAATCGTGATGTAGGACGCAGAGAAGGGGCCCCATTCCACGTTGTCTGCGGGGTGGCTCCCAAGCCCTTAGTTACGCCACTGTTTTCATTCTTTTTTTTAAAGAAAAAAATACGCACAAATACAACCAGCCAACAATAAATACAAATTATACTACTTCGAACACACACATATTACTACTATTGTATTGTTTCGTTTCTGAAGAATAAAGAAAAAAACTGTACATTTATATTGTCAACAGCTTGCCTGAGAATTTCGCTATATTTTCAGGTTTTATCGAAAAAAAATCTCTTTTTCCCTTCTTGCTAAATTTACCAACGAAATTTCTCTACTTGGGAAAATTTCTTTGAAACTACAAACACTGGCCCTATGCATCTGTGCCAATGAGGGACTGCTATTTTCTAGATTGAGTTGAGTTGAATTTCAGTGTAGCGTCCCGTTCAGCAGCGAGGCTATGTGAGACGTGGACCTACTGATTAACGTGGAATCCGAACCACATGAGCTCCCGCCGGGAATCGAACCCGGGTGTCCCGCGCCAAGGGCGCGTACGCTAACCGCTTAGCCACGGAGGAGCTCTATTTTCTAGATTGAATCTGTAATAGAATCAACTACTAAAATGAAAAATTCATTTTTTAAAAAATATATATATATTTTCCCGCTAGTATTCTAATTACATTTATCTTTTTAAATCTTCCTTCTCAACTCTTATGTATTTCTTTCATGATCTCGTAGGGATCCCGACCCCCAGGTTAGGAAACCATAATCTAACCTATAAAAGGAAAAATCTTGTGAATCACTCACTTATGCACTACTGTATAATAGAGAAATATTTCCTCCAGTTTCACTGCTAATATATCTGCTAATATCTTAATTAATCTTCACATTCTAAGTCAACAATTCACTTACTGCAACTGAGAAGCTTCTGTGCTCCACAATCTTCTGCTAACCTCTTCGTCTCTGTACGATTTTTATGCTTTTATGCCGTTCACTAATTGTAGTCTCCTCCTTATCTTTCCTGCTACCATACCATCTAGCTCAGTGGTCTCAAAGTGGGGTACGCGAACTCCTGGGGGTCCGCGACGCCTAAAAATTGAAATGTGTAATAATAAAATTGAACTCACAGCTGTTATACAAGACGTATTTTTTCCACTTACTAAAACGAAAGCAATTAGAAATTATACTTACGTTTCTAAATTTAAATGTTTTCCTACTTTACTAAATTTCTGACCTGTGAGTGTGAAGAGTTGTCTAAAAAGGCATTGCAACATTTGATGCATTTCCTTACCACTTACTTATGTGAACAGTTCTTTTCTGCTTTTTGTAGTATTAAAACCTGAATGCGAAATAGTCTTAATGTGAAATCGGACTTAAGATTAATGGTGACAAAACTTATTCCGGATTTCAGTGCAATTATGGAAAAACAGAAAGAATTTCATTCCTCATATTAGTGACCTCACATTTGAGAACATTATTTGTCAAGCGAATTTCATTTTTTAAAAAAATACATTCATTTTCAGTATATTTCGTTCACTAGGAAACAATCATATATCTTTAGAATAAATTACTTATTGGAATATTTTTCTTGATCTGTTTCTTGTCAGTGTTAATTCTAATCAGTAAAGTTTTTAATACCATGTGAAATTTCAGATAGCATTGCAAAGGGGTCCGGAGATTACTTTCCGAATGAACAGAGGGTCTGCAGATCACTTTCCGAATGCACAGGGGGTCCGCGTTATCGTAAAGTTTGAGAACCACTGCTCTAGCTCATGCTCATCCCTCATGATAGAGTTGCTTCTCAACCAATGTCCTAACCAGTTTTTCTATTCCTCTTTTCTATTGTAAGTAAATGAAAACTGAAATGAAATCATTGAGTTTAACGTCCCACTATTATACCCTATGGGACACGATGATTAAAGCAAAGATGATTTAAGAATTGGTGGAATGAGAATGTTGGAGAACCCCGAGAAAACACACAGGCATGATGTTGTCCACCACAAACTTTGTCGGGGGTCGAACCAGGGACCCCATGCACCAGAAGTAGGCGCTCGACCACTGAGCCACTGTGTTGAAGAGTAGAGACAATAGGTATATATTTTAAATACTAGACGAGATGAAAAGCATGAGAATTCTTGTGGGAACACCAGGCCCGTAGCCACACAAAAATTTAGGGGGGGCCGGTCGAAATTTGGGGGGCCGATCCAACCAGATTATAGTTCATCACCATATTATAGTTCACTTGTAAGCCTACCGTGAAAATTTAGGAGGGGCCAGTAAAAATTTAAGGGGGGTGGCCCCCTAGACCCCCTGGATACGGGCCTGGGGAACACTAGTGCATATATGTCTTAGATAATGTTTTACTGTTACATTATTCGTATTATGATTTCATAGAGTGAAAATATGAACATGACAAAGAGCATTTATCAACGTATAAAAGTACACAAATCATTACACAATATGCTTCAATAATAAATACGGTATGAATGTTGTTTATACAGGGTGACACAAAAAAACGGGAATATTTTAACAATCCAACAAAATCAAGGGTGATGGAAGAAAAAAAAAAACATTTTATTCATAGTAATAGAAAAATTAAAATTTGTCATTTAAGAACCACTCATGGAATTTATCATTTCTTAAAAACAACGTCCTTTAGATGTCGTCCTCATGAGCCTCAAAATGACCCTCATCTGACATCCACAACTTGCCTAGAAATTCATCGTCATTGTTTATGTTTGTTATCATTTGTTGACAGAATTCTAATCGCAACTGGTATTAATAATCGTTTTCCTCCAATTGTTGCACTATCTGTAGCTTGTATGGATGAAATTTCAAGTCTAAATGAAGAATTCTACGAACACTTTCCAGGGACATTTCAATCTCAGCTGCTTGCTTACGAATTGAACCCTCGCTGTGGGCTCTGTAGGACATACTCGCTTAAATAATAACCCATTGTTACTAAAGTGGCAAACTGTTTACTTGCTCAAGGTCCAGAGTTCCCAACCTCAGAAAATAAAATTATGCATTTCGTCTTTAAATTTATTGTATATTGCAAAAATATCGTATATTGGTTATGCACATGATATTTGTAGAAACAAGTATAATATTACTACAAATAACAATAGTAAATAATCTCGTAATCTTCAGTTTGGAACTTCAAATCGAAATCATTGCCTTCATCATTTTTGTAAAAATCCTTACTAGTACTACTCTGAACAATAGCAATTCCACACCCTCGTGAACGTAATTTAATTTAAAGATTGGGTTCAGGGTAGTCATTTGCCAATTCCCAAATCATTCTTGATTTATTTTTGCGGAAATGGCTATTAAAACTTCAGTGTGTATGTTTTACAGTTATTTAGCGCGGTGGCTCAGTGGTAGAGCGTTCACCTCCGGTGCTTCGGGTCCCTGGTTCGATCCCAGCTCGCGCCGTGTGGACTTTGTGGTGGACATACACCGTTCTCGTGGGTTTTCTCGGGGTTCTCCCGTTTCCTCCCACTTTCTTCATTCCACCGTTTCACTCATCTCTCATTATCACCGTCTCCTTTAGCCTAACCGGCATAACCGTGGGACGTAAAACTTAAAGATTTCATTTCATTTCATTTTTTTTACAGTTATTTAATGCACATCTACAATATATTTTAAAATTCAAAAACTGAGAAAAAGAAAAAGAAAGAAAAAAGTGAGAGCTCTCATATATTCACTTATTATCGCAAGGCCATTATTGTATATAGGATTAAGGCTTAAAATATCGTATATCACAAATAAATTATCGTGTAGTTGGCAAACCCTGCTCAAGGTCACTGTCCGCAGTGTTGCCATCTGCTCACGGCTGCCACTAACCATTTCAAAAAGTCCCGTTATTCTGTGTCATCCTGTATTACACCCTTCGTTGACCTCTTGTGACATGGAAGGATTTTGATAGCTTTTAGTTGAAATTAATAAGAAAACCAGGGCTTAAATTTTGTACATACATTTACAGAACGAGACGAGAGGAGGAAACCTTTTCCAGAATCCCGATGACATGATGAAGAATTCTTTGAGAATCAAGAGAAGACTCCCACAATATTTAAGAGACGAGAAAAATTTTTAATCAGATAAGTGGCGAAATGAACAATATATATATATATGAACAATGCAATTTCATGGGAAACACTAATGTGAAACGAAACTAGCTGGTTCCAGGGGCGGATCCAGGACCGACTTCTGGGAGGGCGGTGGGTTGTCATACTGCTACCTTTAAGGGCTCTAAACTTTGGGATGGGTTTTATTTATATATATAAAATACGAAAGTTTCCTCTTCTGGGGGGGGGGGGGCGATCACCCCCATGGATCCGCTCCTGGCTGCTTCTATGTTTAAAACTGATATAGAATCGGCACAGAAATTCATAAATATACGTATATGCATATACAGTTATCATTACATAACTATTATATAAATGGACAAATTCGTGCGGTGTTTTCGGCTACTTACAAGATATTACGTCACAGAAATACAAGTAATTTTATTTCACTAAATATTATTTTGGAAGTCTATTTAGACATGAAAAGAATTACAAATAACAAGAAAACACTGAAAAAAATAGATAAAAGCAGTAAGTTATTAAGGAACAAAAATATATATTCAGATTTTGATAAAAGGAAATATTTACAACTAAAAGTAAAGGTAATTTTAATTAAAATGATATAAATGTTCCGGTAGTTCAAAATTTTAAAGTGTATGATTTTAAACTTAATTTTTTAAAATATAATTTTTCTTTTACAAAGTTGTTGCTAAACTTAAGTGTCTTCATCCAGGCGAAATTAAAATACCGCTAATTTTACAGTAATTATGTGATATCTTCAAATAGATAAAAGATAATTGAAATATGGAACAAGAGCGCCCTAGACAATATTATTTTGCGTGAGGTACCGTTATCACAAGTTACCTAGCAGCTTTCTGTTTTCAGCTGTTTTAGAAACGCGAAAATAAATGCCGATTTTCAAAATGGCTCGAAATCGAAAGCAGATAAGTGAGTCGTGATAACGGTTTCTAATGTAAAGTAATATTGTCTAGGGCGCTCTTGTTCCACATTTCGATTATCTTTTATCTATTTGAAGATATCACATAATTACTGTAAAATTAGCGATATTTTAATTTCGCCGGGATGAAGACTCTTAAGAAAAACTAGGCTTACATATTATTTTTTGGCCTATGTTTAGCAGAAGGAGTCCAGCTCTTTTTTTTTCTAAAAGATGTTACAATTTTGGTAGTCTCTGTTCACATTAGGTTAATTTAGTTTAGGTTAGGTTAGTTTAGGTAAGTTTTGGTTAGGTTAGGCTAGGCTATGTCAAGTTATGTAATGTTAGTGTAGGGATCCTGCATAATTTTCCAAAAAATGATAGAATTTCGCTTATTTCTACTTATATTAGGTTAGTTGAGGTTAGCTTAGGTTAGTTTAGGTTAGATTTAGTTACGTAATGTTACGTCTAAGTACTTGCATCATTCATTTCTCTTGTAAATTTTGTTCTGTACGTGTTTCTGGACTAATTCTGCTAAACATACTCCTATTTCTTTTTTTAAAAAAAATCTATATTTCTATTAAAATCAGAGAAAAAAAGTTTTAAATTTTGTTTAAAATGTTCTTCTGACTTTAAATTCAACTTCAGACGCATAGGTGGTGCACTAATCTCTTCATTGATTATTATACCAAAAGATCCTTATCCTCGGAATATGAGGCGCACGTCTATGAAATTTATTTTACGTAAATAATCTTTGCAAGAAAAGAATACAAAATTAAATACATTTTCTGTAAAATAAATAAAAATTGTGCACGTACACTTCTGATCTGCTACTGGAAATGTACGATCTGCTAATAAAATATAATTTAAAATTAAAGTTGCAAAATTATCAGTAATTTGTTTTAAACTCCTAGTTTAGGGTCCATGTAGTTGAAGTGTGACAATTTCAAATTTGAATTTTAACAATCTGAGAATTTTGTCCATCCAAGAAAATATTTTGTACCATTCAAATAAATTAGGGACGGTATTTTAAAATTTGACCTCTTCGGTCACCTGTAATGAGACATCTTCAAACTCGAATTTTAACTCGCTTGATGGTACAAAAATCTACAAAAAATGGGGAAAATTCTAAGCTAATTAGAATTCGAATTTAACGATGTCACACTACTGGTGAAAGAAGTGGACCAAATTTTGAAATGCCCTTACCTCGTTTATTCGAATGGTACAAAATTTCTCCTTGGCTGGTCAAAATGGACAATAATTGGAGAAATTTCTGAACTAGTTAAATTTCAGATTTGAAGATGTCACACTACAACTAAATGAAATCTTTCCCATGGTTATGCCGGTTAGGCTAAAGGAGACGGTGATGATGAGAGATAAGTGAAATGGTGGAATGAAGAAAGTGGGAGGAAACGGGAGAACCCCGAGAAAACCCACGAGCACGGTGTTTGTCCACCACAAAGTTCTTTTGGGGGGCTGGGATCGAACCCGGGGCCCCCATGCACCAGAGGTGAACGCTCTACCACTGAGCCACCGCGCCCCCTTTACAACTAAATGAGCGAACTGTGTAGGGCCTACTGATCTTAATGAATTAAAAAAATGGGAATTTTTTGTTAACCCATGTCTCTTTCCCTCTGAAATAACAATTTTTTCCCATCCCTACAGTAAGGTAAGGTTTTACCATAAAACTATTAGTGTGTGTGTATGACATATTTAACCCTTTGGGGATCACATGGTACAATTTGTATCATACGGGTGTTTCATGATACATTGCGTTATAACTCTCCTATTTGAGCTTTTTCTTCCGGTTTTTATTTCAAGTAGGCATTGTAGAACACGTTACGTATGGTTTCACACCTTCCTGCGTCCAGACATAGGAGGTGATGACGTCATAATTCTAAAATATATATATTCATTTATTAAGCCTATGTTCATTATTTTTGGCGGGCTTATTTTTGAACGTAGAAGATTGAAATTTTGCACAAACATTCAGTCTACCAAGTAGTATTTACCAGATTTTTTCCCCAGATTTCTGAGTTAAAACAGGGGGGATCCAGAGGGGCTAAAAGTTGAAAAAAGGGATATTTAGACCAAAAAATTCCCTTTTTCGGGAATTTCCCGCCTTAGATACATGATGGAGACATGTGAATAGTACCACCTGAAAGGCAGTTCTATTCTGAAGAGAATGA
Organism: Thermobia domestica; assembly: GCF_964235325.1. NCBI lineage: Eukaryota > Metazoa > Arthropoda > Insecta > Zygentoma > Lepismatidae > Thermobia > Thermobia domestica. Next base: position 2,073,489 of record NC_137464.1, on the reverse strand, counting down.
TTGGCGGATTATAGTCCTAGGGTAAATAGAGATGTCTCAGGATTTTTTTTTACCTGAGATCATGGTGTTTTGCGGTAATTTGGGGCATTGTGGGAATTCTTGATAAAATTTCTCCCGCCCTTAGTATTCAAGATAGAAACTTGAAATTTGGCACACACATTCAGTACACCAAGTACTATTTACCACATTTTTTAGACCTATATGTTCACACAGGGCCGTTCCAGAGGGGTCCAAAGTGTGAAAAAAATTTCCCTCCGAAATTTTCCCGTTGACATAATTTTTCCCTCTTATGGTATATGGTATGAGCATGCAATTGGTACCATTTGAAAGGCGGTTCCATTCTGAAGAGAATGAGGTATGAACCATGATCCTAGGATAAATAGTGACGATGCAGTAGCAGCTTGACTGAAAATCTAAAAAATACCCCAAAAACCCATAATCCGGAAAGGGTTAAAACAGAACAGTCTGAGTGTTATTTAACGGGATTAAAGGCGATGTTTCTCAGCATAGGGTGGTCAGATTTTAAAGATCTGAATATTTAATTGTTATTCGATTGTTTTTATAGGAAAGTACAGTATTTCCCATCTTTCATATTCTGATATCACTGGGCTTTCTCTTTATTAGTTATTCTCTTTTGCTTTGTAAAACAATTTATTTCGTTACAGCATATTAGTTGCATTCTATAAATATTATATAGTGAACTTAAATTTAATATTTTAAATATTATTACAAATAAACTAACATCATCCAAGTACGGGAGATTTGACCGGCATACACTGAGAATAATCCGTTCTCCGGACAGCAGTATAGTATAAGTATACGGAATCCTCTTGCTTACTACAAAAATCAATACGAACATACTTTATCCGTATGCTACATAGACACTGCTATAAGATGTTACATCGTGCCTTTGCAGGATGTCTAACAGTCTTCCTTATATTACATACATATATGTATGTTACCTTCGTCAGCTATATGTTATATATGTCCATTTGTATGTGAGATCCTGACCGCCTATATTGTTTCATACGGAAAGTACGTACAGATGGAACACATACAGAAAGTATTATAAAACATGCGTTTTCAGTTATACGTTTGCTGTACGTTAAGTCCAAAAACTACAGGATTTACAATGTAACATACGATTTTACGTACGCCACATATATTGTATTGGGTAATGAGGCTTCGCCACATATATTAAATATATGAGGCTTGGGCACAATTAAATATATGTGGGGAAGCCTCATTACCCAATTTTTACATTTGAAATTTCAGGAAGAAACGAGAAAAATTGTTGTTCGAATTTTAAAACACTAGTAACTAAAAGAACTAGTACAAAAGTGTGTTAATGTATAAATATAAGGATCGATCAACTGAAACCCGTTCGTTCCATGTATTATTATTGGTATAGTGTGTAGGAGGATATTGTTTGTTTAGTAGTGTGTAGTGGCTAATGTCCCTGTGTGTTGGGTGTAGGAATATTGTTGATACGTGTTTCCATTTTGCTGGTATAACGAGTGAAAGATGGCGTTCAAGATCCCGAATCCGTCCAAACAGGACCAGCGTGCCGTCATCCAGTTTCTGAGTGCCGAAGGTTGTCATTTGTCAGCCAGCTGAAGTGTTCCGGCGTATGAAAGACGTGTATGGTGATGCATGCGTCTCCAAAACAACAATGGTGGACTGGGCCAGAATATTTCGGAAGGATCGTGAACAAACCACTGCAGGTTGCAAACCAAGTGCAGGATCTGTTTCAATGATTCAAGTGGGAAATGCTGCGACACCCGCCCTACAGCCCTGACCTTTCACCTTGTGACTTTCACATCTTTGGGCCTCTAAAGAAGGCATTGAAAGGGCAGAGCTTTCAGTCTGACGCTGAGTTTCAGGACGCTGTGCGTGATTGGTTTGATAGTCAGCCAAATTTTACATGAACGGCATTTCTAAGTTAGTGACAGAGTGGGACAAGTGTCTCAGCGCTCATGGTGACTTCTTTTGAACAATATTTTAACTGCACGCTAACCATTGACACCTCTATATAGTGTACAAGTTTCCGCTCGAAATAAAAATTTATTTCATGAATTATGACCACTGAACGGGTTTCAGTTGATCGCTCCTTATACTATACATTGACGCAAGAAAAATACGCTTTAGTTAAGTCCGTGACCGGATGGCAGAACCAGTAAGTACATTTCAAAGTGGTACTGTTCTAGGCAGGAGTGATTTCAGATTTCAGTCAGTCATGTTAAGCATGATCGGAGACATTATGTCCCGGAAAGGAATTTTGTATAGCTCCGGGAAAGGGAATTTCCTCCGGGTCACCTCTGGGGCTATATTTCATCTCGAAAATGTGTCGTGAAAAGGAGATATTTCATCTTGAAGTGTGTTATTGGAAGAGGTCTGTCTCGACTCGAATCTCGTAATGAAAAGTTAGCCTCGTTTTGCCTCTTGTGCAACCTTTGAACGGTGAAGTCAGTCGGAGGGTAGGCATTGATTTTTGTATAACTCTTGCGGGGGCCGGTGGAGGCAGCCAGGATCCAGGCTATGATAGGTATATCATGAGTTTAGAATTTTTCATGGATCCTGCACAAGTTTCGAACTTAACTTTCTCCCAATGGATATTACGGACAGGTTGGACGTTGGCATTGTGGACCTTAAGTATTGTTCTCCATATTGCGTAACAGATAAACTGCGGCTAAAACTATATAATTTTTTTTTTTAATCCAATCTATAAAAATGAAAGTCACTATGTATGTGACTTTGTACCTCTTGAACCATCCGACCGATCTCGATCAAATTTTCAATATAGATGAGGTTTGGGCCTGGAATGGCTTTTATTATTTTACTTTGACGGTGTAACTTAGGGGACGGGAACTAGGGAGATATATAAAAATGATCAAAAATGGCCGACATTAGTGACGAATCCATAGTTCTTAGGGTCGCTGAGATGAACAGTGACAATTCCGATACTGTCCAAACCCACATTCAGTCCCGCAACTTGGGGGGAGGAGTATATATATATATACACTGAATGAGCAAAACTCATGGCATAGCAGGGCTCTGATTTGTGGATGGACAGCACGTGTGCCCAACGCCACCTGGTAGCCTCAGCGATGGTATCAGTTGTGTGATAGACAGTGCTGGAAGTGGCTGTGTGAGTGCGCTGGTAAAATGCAACGTCGTCGCGAGTTGACGGCATTCGAACGGGATCATGGTTGAGGGTGCCCGACGCATGGGGCATTCCATTTCGGAAGTGGTTCAGGAATTCGGCTTCCCAAGGTCAACAGTGTCGAGAGTTTACCGAGAGTGGGTGAATGAGGGTGTCACAGTCCACAACAGACACCATACCGGGCGTCCACAGGCCCTATATGACCGAGACAGGCGAAACCTGAGACGAGTGGTAATTCGAGATAGGGGAGAAAATGTGCAACGAATCACGACTGAATTCAACACTGGCCGAGATAGAGACGTTTCCCAGTGGACAATCCGTCGGAACATGCGTGTTCTCGGGTATGGGAGCCGTCGCCTCACACGTGTGCCACTGCTAACCCGGCGTCATCGGACAATTCGGCGTGCATTTGCCAACAATCACCACGGATGGACACTGCATCAGTGGCGTAACGTGATCTGGTCTGACGAATCACGTTTTCAACTGTTCCATGCAGATGGGAGGCACCGTGTGTGGCGCACACCGCACGAAGCGATGGATCCAGCGTGCCAAGTGGGCACAGTCCAGGCCGGTGGCCTATCTGTCATGGTGTGGGGTACATTTTCGTGGTATGGAATGGGGCCCCTGGTCGTTCTGGATGCCACATTGACTGGTCAGCGGTATCGTCAGCTGCTTGGAGACCATCTCCACCTTTTTATCATGTTTCAACACCCTGACGACATTGCTGTGTATCAAGATGACAACGCAGCCCCACATCGCGCCAATATCGTCCGTGCCTGGTTCGACGAGCATGCAGTGAGATCCAACGACTGAATTGGCCACCTCGCAGTCCGGATATGAACCCCATTGAACATATCTGGGATGCCCTCGAGGTCAGGCTCAGGGCATTGAATCCTCAACCCACGAACAGGACCCAATTGGCTACCGCTCTGCAGGATGTGTGGTGCCAACTGCCTCCGGACGTATTCCAGGGCCTTGCTGACTCACTGCCACGCCGTATCGCTGCACTCCGCAGGGCCAGAGGGGGCCCGACCAGATATTAGGTGGGTATCCCATGAGTTTTGCTCATTCAGTGTATATATATATATACCGTAAACTGGGTATACTTTGGCCCATTTTTTTAAATTTTCAAAATTTCCATTCTAACATTTCCTAAGATTATTAAGGTAATTTACTGATATTTCTCCTTGTTAAAATGCAATCCTTTGGCTTTGTTTTTAAATCAGTAAGAACTCAGTATGACCAAGAATGATGATTATAATTCCAATTTTTTGATGCCATGCAAGATTTTTCATGATTGGGGTAACTTTAGTCCATTTGTCAAAATGACTAATTAATACACGAAATTATTATTGTAGCACTATATTTAAGAAGCAGAAGAGAATAAGAGAGTATTATAAACACATTGGTAAAATTATCAATGTTTTTACTCGATTTCAGTCGAACGAGAAATATTGTCTAATGAAAATATTTGTATTTTACTTGGGTGGATAAGAACGATACAAATTTCTGAATACTTAACTTAAAATACCGATATTGCAGAATAGGGGTGAAATCCCTTTGTTCAATTTAGAGACAAACAAAAATTTCATTCAATGAAAATCTCTCTGTGGATGAATACTTAACATCCAAAAATAAGAGCACTACATTCTTCATTGCGTAGAGTATGTTACCGTACCATAGGGGTCTACTGCTCAGTTTTAGGAAGAAAATTCTTGCAATTCAGGCACTGTATAATATCCTATTTTAGAAGCTAATCGGGGGTTAATCTTCTTTATTACATTGCACCATTTGCACACCATTTCATCTTCAATATTGCGCCATATAGGGCTGGATTTAGAGGGGTGCAAAGGTGCACGGGCACCCCCCCCTTCCTTGTAAATATACACTGCCTAAAGTGAGAAGCTGGCAAGAAGTTTTGCAAAATCAATAGTTTAAGTCAATTTTCTGAAGGTTGAAGGAAAAGAATTCATCGAGAGCACAGACATTTAGCATTCCAAAGGAATTCCTCATTCACATCACAGATGCCTAAAGGCCTTTAAAAAACTCAAATTTAATTCAAATGTACTGGTAGTTATTGGTGCACCCCCCCTAAGATAATTCTGGATCCGGCCCTGTATATATATATATATATATATATATATATATATATATATATATATATATATATATATATATATATAGATATATAGATAGATAGATAGATATAGATATATAGATATACAGGGCCGGATCCAGAATTATCTTATATATATATATATATGTATTCATATAGAGTATGATCGAAAATGATGGATATTAGGATCAAATCCATAGTTTTCTGGGTCGTTGAGACGAACAGCAGGGGTGTAGCCACTGGGGGGCCCACCGGGGCCCGGCCCCCCCAAATGAGTTCTTGGCCCCCCCAAATGACCAGCTTATAAAACATCATCGTAAGATTACCTCGCTTCAGTCATTTAAAAATAACAAAGTTTACATATAATTGATAATTTTTGGTAAAATAGTATGGAAAATACAATTTTACCATACCGATCGAAAAATAGTGTGGTATCCAGGGACGTCGTTAAGGGGGGTAAGGGTGGAGCTCCCCCCCAAAAAGTTCTCAATTTCTTAACAAGTTGGCAAATTAAAATACCTAGTTGGCAATTTGAAGAATGCCGCTTTGTTCGTGCTGCAAATCATGACCAGTTCTTTTATAGACTTGGCATAAATTTTGTGTAGTTTCCTATCTTGAAATAAATTGATATACCGGTATTCGTTGAAAACTTCTTTACTTGTTGCAAGTGATCAGTGCCGGATTTACTTCAAGCTAAACAAGCTATAGCTTAGGCCCCCACTGTCTTGTAGGCCCCGGAAACCTGAAGAAAACTGCATATCCATTTCCAATGTATAAGAAAATCAATCAATAAAATAAAATTTACATATACGTAGGACGTAACAACAGTGCTTACTGTTGTGTAGGCTACTATGATGTAAGTGATGGTGCCCCATCTGCTAGGTTGCTTCCTAAAATATCATTAGTTTATCCATTTCTGTATACAGGGTGCCTACGTTCACTGGACACGTAAAGGGCCCATTACCTTCAACAGCTTAGGGTCCCACTAAACCTAAATCCGACTCTGCAAGTGATCACACTTCACTTTTGTTCATTTGATATTCCTAAACATTTTGAAGAATCTTTAATGAAAAATCGGGAAACTGTACCACTGACAAAAGCTGAATAGAGGTGGCGTGCAAAATTAAAACAAAGACAGACAGAAAAAGCGTTTCGGTTGCAGGTAGAGCATTGGACGCAAAAGTATTTGATACAAGAGCGTATACAAGACAACACGCAGATTGTGGAGATTAATAAGAGAATAATAAGAACAAGAACAGTCAGTGACTGGTTAGTATAAACTTTTTACTATGTATAGTATGTAAATTTGACAAATTTAGGAGTTTTTTCCTAATAGTAAAATATCAAAGGGAACTAGATTTTGATACCAGAGTGAATATATTATGTAACCGTGTCTGCTTTGTGTGTGAATAGACCTTTCCCTTTGAACAAAAAGTGATCATATCAATACGGAGGAAAACAATAGATTATTTCAGTTGTTTTGCAGTAAGACTCTATTTACAGGGCTTTTCGAGTAGAGAGAATTGAACAAAATGTGTTTTGGGAATGGTATCACATTAGATTTTTGGGGGTGTTGTTCGGTAGGGAGAAAAGCTACAATGGATGTCAAGCAGTGCCGTGCCTTGGGGTGGAGCGACCGCCCCGGGTGCAGATGTAAAGGGGCACAAACTTCGGGAGAAAAATGCATGTGCGTACACATGTATAAAATGCAAGGAAAAAAGTAATTAAAAGTGCTCAAAATCAAGAGAAAGCAGGGTTTAATTTTGAAAATTTTCTACCGCTTCGCGCCAAGCATGGTGGCGCTTCGCGGCTGGTCTCTCGATCTCACCCATATGTACGGCGGCACCGTCGTATATTCTCCCCGGGCGCTGACTTACCACGGCACGGCACTGGAGTCAAGTCATTTCGTCGCTTCCACTGTGAACCTAAGTCCAAGATTTCAAAAGTCACATTTTGGGGTTCAAAACGTCTGCTGGGTGAAAAAAATAGACCGGTGTGTGTTTCACTTCATTTTCATACAAATATGTTGCCTTTCCTACCTTATTTTTAATCCTGTAATTGCTTCTTTCGAAAGTAAAACAAAAATTGCAATTCTTTCTTTCTTAAGTCACAGCATTACATATGTAGCTCACAGGGTCGCAACTATGTGGGAGGAAACGAGGCACGTGCCCCGGGTGCGTGGTTAGAGGGGCGCCTAAAAGGGAGGTTATATATTAGTATTTTTTCTGACGGTATTTAATATATTTCATCAGAGTGCGAAATCATGAAATCGAAGTGGGAGAAGACGAGGACTGAAGTTAAAAAAAAAAAAAAAAAAAAAAACTTCGCGCATTTTTATGCTTTAAAGTTTCGATATAGAAAGTTCACGTATTTAGGCATCCAGAAGTAGTAAATTATACAAAGTTAGGAATTATACTAGTATACCGCTGATCACTAGTTCATCTAATAATTAAATATGAAATCACGTTGATTACATATGAATTACGGTAATTCCTTTGGAAACTTCTGACATTTCAGTGTATTATCCCCCCAGCAAGGATTTAGTGAGGGAATTTTGTCCAAAAATATTCAGTGGGGGGAATCCCCTGTTCCTCAAGGATTTTGCACATTGTTTTTCACAATAAATTTCACTATTTCAATTCGATAATAAATAATGATTTTTTTTGTAGAATCAAATCTCATATTATAATATGAATTATAGTGCATTTTCATCTTCTCTAACGACATACATTATTCATTTTGGTAGAAAATCATTCTACAAAGACATTCTCTCAGGCTTTCTCCCACTTCTCTGCCAGAGCCTTTTTCCGCACCCTACCCAACAAGATCCGGCGTTTTAGCAAACGTCCTTAAAATATGAAGTACGTAGATGAGCTAAGGAGGTATTTGTGTGCAGGTTAGCCTGGTCTCTCACTGAACCCCTCAATTGAATGTTTATGAAAATTATATGTCCCTATATAATAAGCAGTAAATATAACCTACCTTATTCTACGTTTTTTAATGCATTTCTACAACAGATTATAGCTTTAGAGGTTCTCGTGAGGATTGGGTGACGCGGATTATCTAACCTAGCCATAAGTTGTCAAATTAGCAGTTGTGCATCGTGCATGGTAATAATGATCCTGAGTTAAGGTGTAAAATTGCACTCCAAAGTGGAACAAGGGCTGTTCGTATTCGTACCTCGGACAAGGCATGGAATGGGACGAATATGAAAATACGATTGCTGTAATAGATTTCCACAGGGTTGGTACAAGTGAGATTAAGATTTTCAAAACACTTTTCATTTTTTAATAAGACTTGGCAATTTTAAAAATCAAGACTTGGCAATGTCAAGTTTCATCCCCCCCAATATTGTAATGCTCGCTACGCCGCTGATGGTATCTCTTCCTTATACCGATCGGAAAGTAGCATGGTATACTTTTTTTGTGACAGCAGATTACACAATTTACTGCGATTTATATTTGACAGTTTGATGACAAACGTTTTAACAAGGTACTATAAATACTACCATAAAACATTGGTACTAAATTAATTTGTAAGTACAGTACATTATATTTTTATATGCTCTATCTCGTGTTTTATAAAACATATTTTTTATCATATGGAAAATTTGGTGAAAAACAAAGTTTTTATTCAATTTTTCAGTCTGGATTTCATTCGCTTTTTTAAAATGCTACTTGGTGTAAAACAGGAAGTAAGGTATAGCTGTTAATAAAATAAATGTTTGTTCAGTCACGAATAATAAATATTTTTGTTAGGAAATCTTTTAGAAATTAAGTGCAATTTTAAAGAAAATCAATCTTATGTAGATAGGTTCTGTGTACAAAGGCTTAAACTGAAATAGTTACGCACAAAGGTATAAATTTGGTCCGGGACAGTAGTTCTGAGTTAAATATAATAAAAACCATCTGGAATATAATTCATGGAGAAAAAGTATAATAATAATAATAATAATAATAATAATAATAATAATAATAATAATAATAATAATAATAATAATAATAATAATCTTAAAAAGCAGTGCTTTTAGTTTTCCGGAAGGAAACCAAAATTTTCCGGGTTTTTTCAGGCCTCAAAAACACCAGCTGCAACACATTTTTTGGCTTGGCCCCCCTTGAAAAACGACGGGCCCCCCTACATTAACCTGCTGGCTACACCCCTGACGAACAGTGACACTTCCGATGCTGTTTAAATCCAAATCCAGCCCTTTATGTCCAAACTAAAACGTATTCTCCCCGTGCAAAGAACGGGTATTCTGCTAGTATAGAATAAATGGCAACTCTTTTATTATGAAGTTCCAAAAATATATAAATAATAGCTTCAATTATTTTTGTCACTAAAAAAACTGGGAAGGGGCTAGGCCTCCTCACCCCCATCACTTGAGAGGCCATTCAGGTTTGTTAGATTATTCAGGTCGGGTTATAACAAGACATCAATGAAAGTTTTTTTTTTTTTTTTAACAAATGGGAAGCCCAAGAATATTCAGGGTGGCACCTACCCCCTCTCCTCGAGAATCGGCCCCCAGCATCAGCAACGGAGCACATATTCAATAGACGGATGGACGCCCTGATAGAGTTTTGCACAGCTTGTGCGTTTAGGTAACATTTATAAGTGTACATTGAACAAAAGATAGACTCAAAATTTATATAAAAATATATTCAACACTGTTAATACATATATTTTAACTTGCTATACAGGCCCGTAGCCAGCCCAAAAATTTAGAGGGGGAGGCGGTCGAATTTGGGGGGCCCGATCCAACTACATTATAGTTCATCACCATATCATAGCTCACTTATAAGTCTACCGTGAAAATTTTAGGAGGGGCCAGTAAAAATTTTATGGGGGGCCCGGCCCTTTAGACCCCCTGGATACGGGCCTGTTGCTATATAATAAAATATATTTTGAAAAAAAAAAAAATAGAACACATAGCTAACCTCTCTGCGGCAATCTTTTTATAAGACAAAAGAAAAACATCATTCTATTAATATCTAGCCTAGACATTTTTATTAATGTGTACTTAAAAATATGATCCATTTTGATGCAGAAAATCTACGTTTAATATCTTTTCAATTTTGTGCACATTCAAATATCCTGTTTGTGAGTAACAGTGTTGCTCTCCGAGTGTATATCAATCAAAATAAATGTTAGTAGTTCTCCAACCATCCGCTAGATGTCGGGAGTTGTACCATTTCGGTCGTATTTGCTCACTAGGTAGTGCTGGATTCACAAAGTGATGGTCGAGCCAGAAGATATAGCATTTTAACTGATTTTACGAGATAAAAGTAAAAAAAGTTAAATAAATTAAATATTTGTTTCCAACGATTTGAAACATACTGTTAAAGCAAACAGTACAGATCTAAAATAACCAGAATTATTTTTAAATTCCAGGTCTCATTCTTGTAAACTGCCTATATGAAAGCTCTTAAGTAAGTGTTAAGACGAAAAATTATTGATCTAGCTGGAGCCTGTTTTTTCTCCTCAGAGAGTTGATGTGTATATTATATTGAAAAGCTTTAAATCAGGGATGCAAATATGCAACAAAATTTTACTAGCCCATATCCCACACTAGAAATCATTTACTTACCTTTCAAATAAATAATAGTTTTAAAAACTCACCCACACCGGGCTAGTGGTTATTTGCATCCATGCATTAAATCATGTTAGAGTAACTACCATCAGGAAAGTTGAATTCACAGAACAATTTTCGTTGTTAGTTGCTTGTATAAAGCGAAATACCTAATTTGTAATTTATTTTGGCCTGTCAGAATTTCATCGTGCCTATATGGTTTGCGTCCTAGTCTTGGGTGCAGGAGACTCGTTTTCGGTTCTCTGTTGGAGACAGAAGCGGAGTTTCGGGTGGCCAGTGGGGCAACCGCTCCGGGCTTAAAGGGGTTCTGGAAAGCACATCGCACACACACACACACACACACAGAGAGAGAGAGAGAGAGAGAGAGACAGAAATTAAAGTAAAGCATCTGAGGAAGTTGCTTATTGGTTTATCTGCTTTACAAATAGCATGTCGGCCCTCGGCCATTTTTACCAGTACTCTGGTCCCGAGGGGGTCATTATTGGCAGTTGGCCCCACGCGCACCTAACGCCGCCTCTGGTTGGAGGTCTTACGTTTCAGATTTCAAGTTAAGTTGTATGTAAGCTCCATGTCATATAGCCATAGTGCAGAAGGAGATGTTGTAATAATAATAATAATAATAATAATAATAATAATAATAATAATAATAATAATAATAATAATAATAATAATAATAATAATAATAATAATAATAAATAGGTATTCTGCCATTATTGGCAGGTCACTTGTCCACTTGAGAAGCTTCCACGCTGCACGGTCCTCAGCTAACCTATTCGTCTTCCCGTACGGTTTTTCTGTTTCGTCCATTAATTGTAGTCTCCTTCGTCTCCTTCCTCTCTTTCCTACCACCATACTCTAGCACGACTCTCATGATACAGTTCCTTCTTAGCCAATGTGTCAATTGTTTCTTTTCCTCTTCTTAATAATATTTAAAATTGTTTTTTTCTCCCCCACCAATTCTAACACCCTCTCATTCGTTTTCCGCTTGACCCAGCTAATTCTTTCCGTTCCTCTCCATACCTATATTTCGAAAGCTTTCAGTCGTTTCTCATACTTTTTGCGTAATGTCCAAGTTACTGCCCCAAACAGTGCAATACTTCACACGAAGTATTTTATGAGTCTTTTTCTCAACTTTATGCAAGGTCCCACAAAATATCGTTTTCTTCTTTCTAAAGGTTTCTTTCGTCATTCCTATCCTTGGTTTTATTTCACGTTCACACTTCATATCATCACCAACAATGCTACTCAGGTATCGAAAATTAGTCACTTGTTCTTTTTTCTTCCTCTCCTACTTTCATATTTGACACCAACCTCTTCGTTCCAATCACCATGGCTTTTGTCTTTCTCACATTTATTTTCATCCCATATTCTTATACAGAGGCTATCACTGTCTGTATTGTGATTTTTTTTAAAAATTAAAATTGATAGGATGTAATTTATATGTAATTTAGATTTTATTTGTTAGTACTTGGAATTAATAGTATTTTGTATTGTATTTAAGATGTGTATGTGAGAGGTTTAAGGATTTTGGGGATGTTTGTAATTGTTAAATAAAATTGTGATACAATGAAATTTTTTTATTACCATTATAATAAGATTTTTTCTTTAATTTGTTGAACAATATATACATTATATTATTTTGCAAAGGCAATCGAGAACATTGTTGAGATTCCATTATACATTGTTGAATCATTGTTTGGAACAGAACTTAAATATATTTCATTGTTATTTGACAAATGAAAAATAATTTATTTAATTTGTAAATGTGTATTAATGTTAGTGATAAATTTAGTGTGAATAGTGTTGTGTCGTTTGTTTGAAATATATTAATTTAATTGTGTATGTTATTTTTAGTTTTATGTGGAGAGGTTTGTGGTTGATAGGTATATATTTTAATGTTATGTAAGAGTATTTGATGATGAAAATAATGTATTTAGGTTTAGCTTTTTTTTAGAGTTTTAATTTTAGATTTTTATGTTAATTTTATTAATTATTAATTGAAATTTTTGATGTATTATTGTTGAGTTTTTAGGTTTTTTATTTTATGTTTTTATTTTCTTTTTAGGAAGTAATTTGAGATTTTGGAAAGTGTTGAATTGCTGTAATACAGCTTTTATAATTTGGTTGAAATTTTATGTGTTTTAAAGATTTTTTGATGAAATTTTGATTAACTAAAAATTTCTTTGATATTATTTATTTTGACATTATACCAAAATGAAATATTTTTTAATATGCTGTTTGACGATTGTGTTATTGTTGATAAACAGATTATATAATTTATTTACATTTACGTAATATAAGAGTTTTTATATTGACATACATTTTTAGATATACTTTTGTGACACACAAATACATAACAAAAAAGATTAAAAACATTGTAAAATATATTAACACAGTTTTTTTTAGGCTTTTGAAAATAATTAAATTTGAAGATTATGGCTTCACAGTATACATGTCTGTTGACAGGTATCAAAGTGAAAACAGTAAGAAACAGAGACAAACGTTTTTCTGATTATCTATTAGGTATCCTCAAGTACTTTATTCGCTGATCATAAATGTTCTGCTATAACAGTCTATTAAAACCGGAAATGGTAGCAATCTATCATTTCCGTTTCAATACTGATCATCATGGAGCAGCGTTTGTCTACGGGAACATATTACTTGGTGAGAGCACTGTTTCTTCATGGAATCCACAAACGAAGAACTTAGTCAACAAGCTTCAAGTCTCTGAAACAGTGTTACAAGGATTGAACTGAACACCTCGAACAAAGATTTCAGAAAAAAAGATTCATAAATGCTTCCTATGGAGTATTGTACTGTATGTGGCAGAAACATGGACATTACCCAAACATGATGAAAAACAACTGGAAGCTTTCGAAATGTGGATATGAAGAATAATTACCTTGGTCGTTGAGAGGGTGGTAGAAATGGTGGGGGAGAAACCAACAACTTTATAATATGGATCAATGACATGAACTGTACCAAAATCAGCCTATTCCAGTGGTCTAGTAGCTAGCACATGTGCCTTTGATGTAAGTAGTCCTGGATTCGGTTCCCGGTGGAAGAGCATTAAAATTTAAACGCATTACACATTTGTGCTGTAGATCCATGTCTCATATAGCTTCGGTTTAAAATTAAAAATTGACAATAATCTAACAACCATGTAACAAAAAGAAAATTCTGTTATATCATGGGAAAATCGGAAATGATTGTGGCAATAGTAGTGAATATGATATATTGTTCAAATACCCCTTCCTTAGTAAACGGAAATGGCACTCGCGATTTTGTCTTCGCTACAGCAAGGAGCGTTAGAGACGCTCAACCAAGCAGGTTGGAGGTTCTGAAAATTAAGAAGGTTTTTGCCAATGACATTACCTAAAAAATACAGAAATGTGCACATTGTACAAAGTCTTTGCTTAGTATATAAAATTGCTGTCATTTTGACATAATTTTCCCACTTGCCTGGAATACAGCCTCTTTAACTTCGCACCAAATTCTCCTGGTAACTGGATGCTGTGCCAGACTTCAAAGCTTTTTCTGAGCTGATGTTGAAAGAGAGAGTGTTGATGACATCACAGACCACTTTCCCGATGGGTATTGCTATAGAGCAAAACTGCTAACGGAAAGGGTTTAAGCTTCAAATTCCTCGATAGAATTCGTAACAACAAGAGATTTTGAACTGAATAATAACACGAACATGGTTTTCGTCTGTTAATATTGATACCATTGAAAATATCCACTTTATCAAAAGTATTATTTGATAATTTAATGCATCCATAATTTGCCGTATTACGATCCCAACGAACTTCTATGTATTTAGTTTTCTCTGTATTTACTTCTAAACCCATGTCCCTTCAGCGTTTAGTAACACCTCTGCATTTCTTTCTATTTTTCTCCTATAATCTTATTAAATTTACATCATCAGCATACGCCATAAAATGGTGAACCCCATTCAATTGTAGGCCCTGGTTGCTATCTTTCATTTTCCTTATAGCGTATTCCAGAACAAAGTTGAATAATAATGTCGACAACGCATCTCCTTGTTTCAGGCCATTCTCGACATGAAAGCTCGTGACAAAAATTTTCCTACCAGGACTTTACTTTGGGATTCATTTAAACATATCTTAATTAATCTAATTATCTTTCTCGGTATTCCAAATTCTGTAAGAATGTTGTAGAATGTTTCTCTCCTAACCGAGTGGTAAGCCTTGCTAAAATCAACCGGGGTATCGTATTTCAACTTCTTTTCGAGTATTTGGCAAATGGTAAATATTTGGTCGGTAGTTGATCGATTTCGTCTAAATCCGCACTGATAATATCCAATAATTTCATATGTGTATGTAGTCAATCTTGCTAATAGAGTGTTTGACAGGATTTTATAGGATGTTAACAGAAGAGAAATGCCTCGATAATTATTACAATCAGCTTTGTCGCTTTTCCTGTGACTTGGAACTATGGAACATCGAACCAGGGACCCATGCACCACACCTCTGGCTCCATGTTGAAAGTGCTATTCAACAACATCTGTGGCGCAAAAGGTAAGCGCTCTACCACTGCAGTACTTTGGCTTGTTTTGGATGTTAAATATTCAAGTGAAGTTCTTCAATTTTTTTTTTTTTAATCTGAGGTAAGTGTCCCTAGTGAAAATCAAACAAATAATCACGCGCATAGAACACGTTATCCATTGGTGGATCAAGAAGGTAAAAACTAAGAGGGGTGCAGCGAGCACCCAGACTATGATATTTATAAGTTTACTATAACTTTCAAAATTATATATAAATAATAGCTTGAATTATTTTTGCCACCCTAAAACTGGGGACCTAGACCCCTCGGCCCCAGGCTAGATCCACCACTGGCGTTACCCCTGATCCAATAATATACCTTAGCGTATTCTTATACTAATATATAACATAAGAAATACATTAACTAAGGAAGACGTGGGCAAGTAATGTAACGAAGAGCAGTAACTTTCGTAGAAGAAGTTGAATAGACAGACAATGCTGACACACTGACGCGTTGAAGCATTAAAAAAGATGGAGTGGCAAGATGTCAGAGGAGGGTTGAAAGGGAAAGGGGAGGGGGTAATATCAGAGTAGTAGAGAGTTGGGGAGTTGAGTTGAAATAGTGAATAAGAACCTTATCTTCTCCAACAAACAAACTTAAAAACCAATTTAAAACATTAAAAAATGTCTTATGGAGAGCGTTTGTTGGAAACTTTAAATAATGAGGAAAGAAAAAAAAAAAGAAAGTACTAATATCAAAAAGAAGGAGTAAATTAGAAGAAAGTCTTTAAAGGGAGGGAGAAGAAGATATGAAGCAGAAGATTCTGACAACGAGAAGAGAAAAGAAATAATTCTTTTAACTTCTTTGGAAGAACTCTGGGTGGGGGAAGATGAAAATTATCCGTTTGTTGAAGCGTTATGAAAAATTCATTTTTCAAATTAAAAAGTTTTAGTGGCTTTTTGGGCTTAGGGTGCGTTTACAGAAGACAGAAAGAGAAAAATCGTAAGTACTGAATTCTTTTTTTTTCTTTTTACTTTGACTATGTTTATATCTTCCACTTTATTTACTTCTTTTCGTCTTTTTTAATGTTCAATTTTGAAGAAATTATTGCCGTTTTGAAGAGGAAATTAACTCATTTTTTTCTTACACCCCACGTTTTTGACGACTGGTCTCTGCTTCTTTTCTTTTTTTTAAAATACTCTTTTTGACTCTTGTGCTGCAGTGGGTTGAACATTACCAATTTTTCGTTATCACCTCTTTCTCGTGACACAAATCTACGAAATCTCAAAACTCTTTCCAGTTCTCACAAATATTACTCTTTGCATGAAAAGTGAGTCTTTGTGATTTTGTGTTGTTCCATCTCTGACGCTAGCATTTTTAAAATTATATTAAAATGATACAAAAGTTTGTGCTTGTTGACGTTTATATGTTTGTGGCCAATCTTTTCGACAGTGAGTTTTTGGGAACCATAGGCTCTATAAAGATGTCGTTTTCACTGATCGATTGCACATTTTCTGTACATTGGTCAGTTCTAATTGAACATTAAACAAAAAACATAGCCGTTATTTCTTCATTACATTTTTAAGGGTGCAGTGGAAGTGTTGGAATTTTAAAAAAGTAAAGCATCATATCCTATGAGTTATACATTCCAACACCACATGATTGTATATTGGGGCTGTATACCTCTCGGGCGTTTGTTTCATGGCCAAATTATTAAAAACGAAGGATAACCATTTCTCCACTCTAACATTGGTAAGTTAAAATCTTCGTTGTTTGGATTGTTTTGCCTAATGAACAGCATATATATCTCTGACATTATAATTAATTATGTGTGTAATGTATTTGCATACTACCTACTGTATGCAATAAGAAAGAAAACAATGATCGTACATGAATTAGAAACTCCAACCGGAAGTAGGCTCAAATCTTGCAAACGGTACGAGACATCGAAAAAATAATCGGAAAAATCTCCGCTTTATGATACTCCTTGCCTATTTTTATCAAGACTTTTTTCATTTGTGTCTGTAAAGGAACATGTACAGATGTTGTGAGGAATGGCAAGGAGATTTTGCTCATATATGAATGATGCGCTGTGTAGAGAGCGCAGATCCAGCTAGTTATATGTAAGACATTATAAAAATAATCATTTTTGTACCACTATTACATAACAGTTTGCTAATATTATTTCGAAGTTAGAGATAAACTTAAAATATAAAACCATAACAATGCAAAAACTAAAATAATACCACAATACATACATGACCAGAAAACAGTCTACACTCTGTTGCTACAAGTTTTCAAAAAGCGTAAAATTAAATTTCAGTTCTTATTAAAGGACAAACACCTCATCTAGTTCCTTTCCAGGTGGTAAAGTGCCCAGGACCGACAAGACATTGCCACGTTTGATAGAAACAGCTATGCGCCCTCCAAAGGACAGCTATAAAAGAGGACAACGGGACAAAGAAGTTATTGCCTCAAATGAGGGAAACCCAGACGTCCTGGACATGATCCTCTCAGTGAATACAGTGATAATTGACGGAAGCCTCCAAAGTGACAGTATTGCAGTCGGACCACATTATGGTGGTGCTCATAACAGCACTATGGACATATGTGCTACTAACGAACTTCCTTACCAGTGACGGCGGTTGGAAGTTAAAAGTGGGGGGGGGGCAAGACATGATCTGAACAATTGTATATCAGTGTTAGATTCCCTGGTTGTTTCTAACACTGATGAAAGGTTGTATAACTAATAGGATACTATATTTTTTTCACTTAAAATACTGTATATCGTATTTCTATTTTATTAAATAAATTCACAAGAACAATACAGGTAGATACTAGCCCTTTTTACTCTTAAACAACGAAAGTGTAAGAAGAGATTTGAGTTCTTGCCCATGACAATCTTAAAATTCTAAGTTGTGTGATCAGATTATTTAATAAATTAGCAAAACGAATAAATAGAAAGGATAATATTAATCATACTAATGAATAATGAAGCTTGTTTTGCAGAAGTTATATTAAAACTGGGAATTAATGAACAACTTATACTTTTAACTCCACTCATGCCATTAAATGAATGTGTTTACTTTTCGAAAATGAAATATAGTAAGTACTGCAAGCATATGCTATGACATTTAAAGAAATATGCAATTGCAATATTAATTGCTTTGAATTGCAACTAAAACGCAATTCCTGTAGCTTTCTTAACTGTACGGGAAGACAAATAACCAATACGTACTCAACCAACGGCAAATATCATATGGCACCATTTTTTCTATGAAACAGTAATACATAAAAAAAAAAAAAACCTTTACCAAGGTGTCCACATTCTGGAAAATAAGTGAAGGTTAGGGAAGTGAAAATGTATCAGGCGAAGTCAGGGAAATGGTTGATTGGTCAGGGAAAGTCAGTGAAAAATCGATTTAGGTCCATTGTTCAATTACTGAATTTATGAAATAGGGTTGATTTCTTTACTGTTACTGGATGCAAAATGTAGTGTTCTCAATGATGATATTGAGGGAGACAGTGTTCTCTGATATAGTTGTTGAAACTAATTTTCTGCGAGAAACACATCTAACTGCATCCTGGCATATTTGCTCAAAAGGGTAGACGCTGTTCTAGAAGAATTTCTTGGTGCCAAGAGGATATCTGGACAAGTGGCTGAGAATGCGAAGAAATAGTATCTCCATCTCACAGTGAAAGCTCAGACTGAAGAATTTAAGGAACACTCGAACGAATTCATAGCCAATGACCGAGATGGTATTGGACTTGATGAGTTTTTTACTTAGTCTTAGGAAATGGGAAGAACTTCGTTGATTCATGGTCAGTTATGAAATTGTGTTTTATCTTCTTCCACGGAAACGCATTTTTTGAAAGTGTTTTCACAATAAATAAAATTCTCATTGTTGAGAACTTATAAGAAGAATCTCTGGTGGCTCAACGGATCATATATGATTCTGTGATGAGAATAGGTGGATCATCAATAAATTCGGTGAGAAGTTCAATGAGACAATATCAGGTGTATTTGTAAAAGAAAAGAGAAATAAATGACGAGAAGAGGAGAGAGAAACGGAAGATTCAGCAACAACTAAAGGAGCTAGAGGAAGAAGAGAAGAAAATTAAACTGCGGAGACAACAAGAAGAATATTCAGATCAATGAGAAGAAAACTATGCGAGAAAGGATGAAAACAAATTTCTAGATGGGTTGCATTTAACAACTGCACCAGCAAAAATATGTTAATAATGTTTTTTTTTTTAAATAATCAGTAAAATCATGTATGAACTGTTTATTAATATAGGCAATATTATAATGCTGTGTAATTGGTATTATAATGTTCGTTTGTAACTTTACATTTTGTGTAATAGGTAGGCCTAATCAATATCGGCCTAATGCACATGTTTGTAAATTTACAATCCTTTGGAAAGAAAATTGAAAAAAGACGGAAACAGAAGCGGAAGAGAACATGGCCAGCTATGGGGAGTGTGGAGGCTGGGATTTCTTTCTTTTTTCTATATTTTTAAGTTATCCAGGGGAAGTCAGGGAAATCTGGACCTTTCGTCATGGGAAGTCAGGGAAAAGTAAGAGATTTTTTCCCCAAATTGTGTGGACACTCTGTTTACATTTTCAATTGAAACTATATAAATTAGGGCGTCACGTCAAAAAAGTGGGGGGCAACTAGCCCCCTTGCCCCCCTTGCCCATGCTCCCTACAATACGCAGCACAAAGTGGAACGAATACACCAGAAGTCTAGCGACCGTAGTAGACCCAAGACTACCTGTAGGCACCCCAGAAGAACTGAATGCAGCAGTAGCTTCACTTACTGCATCCATGCAGTCAGCATATAGATTGGCCACAATAAACCAAGTACAACCACCAGTACAACAGACACCAGAAGGTCTCTGAACAATCGCACTCATTCACCTCAAGAGATGGGAGAGAAAGAAGTGGCAATCCACCCGCCACCCACAGTACAGAACACTTCAAAACACTTTCGAGTCAAAAAGAAGCTTCTAAGAATCTGTCTAGAACAGTGGAACAACCATCTTCAAGAACTGGACTCTCTATCACGAGACTTCTGGCGGCTACTCTGCTCCATATCAAAACAGCTGCACCACCCAAAACTCAGCCAATTCGGGGACCACACAGACTAGTGTACACCCCTGAAGCACAACCCAACCTACTTGCCGACTACTTGGAAGA
This sequence comes from Thermobia domestica, assembly GCF_964235325.1. Classification (NCBI taxonomy): domain Eukaryota; kingdom Metazoa; phylum Arthropoda; class Insecta; order Zygentoma; family Lepismatidae; genus Thermobia; species Thermobia domestica. Next base: position 2,052,920 of record NC_137464.1, on the reverse strand, counting down.
AGTCTTCACCTAGAACAATACCCTAGCAGAACCACACATCCAAGAATATATACAGAGAAGCCTATAGCAGATAAATCAACCAACACATTTTCCGGCTGAAGACTTGGTCACACCGAGAGAAATCAGCAAGGTCATCTGGAAACTTAGCCCGCACAAAGCATCCGGTCCAAACAAGATCACTCTACTAGCTCTGAAACACGCTCCAAGAAGAGTAGTGGTACTTCTCTGCAGGATTACGAATGCAATCTTTAGAATGGGATACTTCCCTCCAGCCTGAAAGAAAGCTCGAGTCATCCCGATCCCGAAACCGCGTGGAGCGAGAACAGAACCAAAGCACTACAGATCTATCACTTTGCTCTGCCACACCAGTAAAATGATAAAGCGCGTCCTTGAACAATAAATAATGAGGAAAATTGAAGGTGGCAACATCTTACCTGACCACGAATACGGATTCCATCCAGGCCATGGAACAACGATGCAATTAGTCAGGGTATTGGAGCAAACCATGTACCAGTTCAATGAAAGAGGCTACACGTTGGGGCTCTTCCTAGATATAGGCAAGGCCTTCAACAAAGTGTCGTACGACAGCTTGTTCCACAAACTCCATCTGGCATAATTTCCATTGTACCAGATTAAGACAGTGCAAAGCTACCTGACCAATAGAACTTTCCGTGTCTCCCATTCCAAACATCTGACTGGTCTATGGAGAATCAAAACCGGAGTGCCACAGGGATCCTGCCTGCCCCGATACTCTACAACACCTACACTGTCGATCTACTAACAACGAAGACCACAACTAGAGCGAATTTCACGGATGGCATAGCAATCTTTGCTAGCCACCGAGAACTGTACCTCAGACGGCCCATAGAGCTTCTGAAAACCTGAATCAACAATTGGAAAATCAAGGTAAACACAGAGAAGACAACGTTAGTAGACTTCACCAAAAACGTCAAGGAAAGGGACTACCACTTCACCCTCCATGGAGCTGACATTCCTCCCCAAATGAATAACCTTGATCAACGTCTACCTGGAAGCAACAGCAAAACGAGCCACGATTAGATACAAAGCCCTATTACCATACTCCCAAGCCCACAACTAACCTGGCGAAACAAAACGCCATACATACAAGATGTGTATCCGCCATATCCTCATGTATGCCCATCCCACATGGCAACACACCTATCCCACCTACCTCCGCCGATTACAGGTGGTCCAAAACAAAGCAACCTATACAATCACAGGTCACTTCATGGACACAAGGATTTCACAAATACATGAAGACCTCGAACTCCAAATGCTAGAGAATCTACGGAACCAACATTCCGCCAAATTCTGGAGGAATCTCAGACAAGCGGACACCCCGACAGTCAACAACCCGGGAACACGAATACCTCCGAGACATCTCTACAGGATGCAAGCCCGGCTACAGCAGTGAGACTGCAACCAGAATCAAAATCACAGGAATCAGCGACAGTTGCGATCCCCCTGCTCTAATACATTAATCGAACCAACGACAAGAAACAGCACATATAGAAGGCATAGGCTTCGGTCCGAAGCTTCTAAACGAATAAAACCCGCGAAGATACGTCAACGTCAAAGAAGTTATCAGTATCACAACTGATTATTAATCTTCAATACCTTCTTCCGAGGCTGCTATGGGCTACTAAGTATAACGCTTTAATACCTGCTCCCGAGGTCAATATGGGGTATGGAGAATAGATCTATCCCGTCTAAAACCGCTTTGGGTTGAGATCTGAGTTAATTTGATTTGTGAGTTTAGCGTCTCGTTCATCGGCGAGTCTATATGAGACGTGGATCTAGAGTTTAATGCGGGATCCAAACCACATGAGCTCCCTTATAATTGTAAAAAAGTTATAAGACATTTTTACAATGAAAGGGTGAAGAGCTAAAAGGCTCCTGTGTATGTTATTTAACTCTACCAACAGAATATTACAATATTAATAGTACTCGTGACTCAATTTTGGAAATGAGATGCCACGTTCATCAGACTCCATAGATAACGCGTATGATGAAGGCATTATAACAGTGCCGAAACTATGTGACAAGTGCTATTAACATATTCAGTGATTTGATCAGCTTCGTTTTATTAATATTTGTAGCATTTTCCAAACCTATAATGAACAATATATAAGTGAAATATTTTTTGTTATATGTATTCGAACATTCTTAAGTGAAATAATAGCGGGTGGTACACTCGATCGAAAAAGTTCAAAGCTTTTCCAGGTCAACCATCCTGAATGAGGTTTCCCTCATTCACTCCAGGCAAGTGCCGGGATGGTACCTGATATAATGGTGCCTGATATATACCTTCTTTCCCCATTCCCTTCTTCCTCCCCAATTCCTCGGATAGTGTGATCACCGAGGGACGTCATCCCTCATACAAAACGGGCTAATTGACCATAGATGCGGAAAGCCCAGAAAAAATAATTCCTCGTTTCCTAATCCTTGGATTGATCTTTTATAATGTGTCTGATGAAGGCGATGTTACATTCCCGGATCTGTCACGCAAGGGTTATTAATATAGATGGTTTTATTAATACTGTCGAATGCTTTCAGAGCTATCATGAACAATATACCAGTTAGCACTTCTGATTTACATTGAACTAATGTGTTATTTATTTATTTAATTAATTATTTTATTTTTACAAATCGTTTCATAGACACGGCATACATCAGAGTGTTTCAAAACAACACCGACAACATTTGTGAGGTGATTCATGATACCAAGATAAGACAAAAAGTATAGATCTACGGAAAGCCAACCTTTCGGTGTTATAGGCTGCCCAAAATACGAAACAATAAACTTTAAAGGTCCATAGCTCCAAAACTATGGGACCTACTGTAGTCAAGTCAAGACTTCACTTAGGAACTAGTATGTACCCTATCCAAATATCCATGGTTCAGAATCCTGCTGTACTTCATCAACAATTTTTATACAGGTAGTTGGTGAGTCCTTCATATTATATGCCTATAGTCAAACTCGCTCTATAAAAATTGTTTCATGAGTATTGTAGGATTCTGAAATATAGATATTTGAGTTGAGTTGAGTTTGAGTTTAACGTTCCGTTCAGAAGCGAGGCTATATGAGAAGTGGACCTACTGATTAACGTGGGATCCGAACCACATATAGATATTTGAATAGGGCACATACTACATAGTTCCCAAGTGAACTCTTGACCTGACTACTGTAGATTCCTGGAGCTATGAATCTTTTAAAGTTCACTTTTTCATGTTTTCGGCAGCCTATAACTCTGAAATGACAGATTTCTGCACCCAGGTTGGTCTATGCTTTTTGTTTTATCTTGGTGTCAGGCATCACCTCCCAAACGTTGTCGGTGTGACAGATAGATAGATAGATATAGATATAGATATAGATGCAGATATAGATATAGATATAGATATAGATATAGATATAGATATAGATATAGATATAGATATAGATATAGATATAAATGTAGATAGTGTAAAGTGTTTACGTCGCATGTCAAATTGAAGCTCTTCATCCATATTAGCAGTATGATCTTCCTCAAAATAATCCTGTGACCAATTTTGTTACAGAGGACACAATAAAGATACTTCATTCAACTGAACAACACAACTCACACTCAACTGCAAGAGATTAGGAAAAATAACAATAATTTGAAAACAAAACGATGGGAAAATAATTATCAAAATTGTGACTGAAATTATAAATTAAAACATTCTAATATTCACAAGAAGTTTCAAAACGAGTGGGTGTTGTTGTTATCAGAAAATGTTTAGACGTCAGTTCTCTTACGCACATTAGGAAAGAAAATTACAAAATTAAGAATTAATTTATTTAAATTACTAATTAACAAATTTATTTATTTAAATTAAATAAGCCTATAAGGTGACACATGATGCTACTGGTGTTTTGAGTTGTATAAATACTAAAGACATTAAAGAGTCATGCTAATATAAAACTCGATTTATGATATAACAAAGAAATTAAAAAGCATTTTGTATGCCATCTCCTTAATTAGTATGCGTGCTAATTTGTCCCTGGTTTCTCATATTATTTATTATGTATTGTAACTATTATAATGCAATGCTCAAACTATAGCACCAGCTAATTTGCTTTCCATATAATTTACATTAGAATAGATTTTACATTAAATTACATATTCAGCATTGTTATGATACTGTAATTATATATTTCAAATTACTTTTCTGACTTAATCACCTATCTTTTACGTATCTTTTCTTGAGAAAAGGTAAATAAAACCATATATATTTCCAGAGAACAATCATATAGCTGGAATCAGTATTTTTTTCTCGAAACTTGACTACTAACCGTCGCTTCGTGACAGTTTTTGCATGTAAAAAAAATGCAAAGAAAATGCAACTGTGTCCTTTATCGCAATTAAAACAAGAAGCTTGAAAAATTCCGCATTGGGGGTCGGAGGATGGGGAAACATCCATAACTCACTGAAATTGGATAAAATGTATTAAAATATTTGAAATAGTGTGTTGTTGAATAGGACTTTCGTACCATAGCAAAACAGTACAGGCAGAGGTGGACTGGTATCGTGCAAAGTGCAGTGCTAGAAATATTGGGACGGTATACAAATTGAGCGAAAACTATACCAATTGGTCAGGGATAAGGGTATTATGTCGTTTGTAAATGTATTTGAAAATTTTCACGCTTCGACCAATCTTTCTAGCGCTACTAGCTGAACCTGCGCTCTGTACAAAACGCATCTTCACATATGAGCAGGAATCTCCTTGTCATTCCTCACAGCATCTGTAGTTGTACCTTTACAGACACAAGTGAAGATTGTCTTGAAAATCGGCAAGGGATTCAATAAAAGGGAGTTTTTTTTCGATTATTTTTTTCAATATCTCGCACTGGTTGCAATATTTAAGCCTACTTCCGGTTGGAGTTTTTAATTCATGTATGACCAGTGTTTTCTTTCTTCTTGCATGCAGTATGTAATAATTATGTCAGTGACATATGGTGTTCATTGAACAAAACACTCCAAACAATAAAGATTCATCTTAGACATGAGAAATAGTTATCCTTCGTTTTTCATTATTATTTGGCCATGAAACAAACGCCTGAAAAATATACAACCCCGTATACAAATGCGTTGTGTTGGAATGTATAACTCACAGGGTATGGTGCTTTACTTTTTTAAAATTTCAATACTTCCAGTGTATCCCTAAAAATGTAATAAAGAAACAACAACCATTTTTTAAATATTCAATTAGAACTGAACAATCTACACAAAATTTGCAATCGATCAGTGAAAACAGCATCTTTCTAGAGCTTGTGGTTTCCTAGATATCATTATCAAAAGAACTGCCCACAAACATATAAACTTTTCTTGGCGACAAACATATAAACCTAGCATTTTAATATATAGACTAGCTTTTGGCTAGCTGTGGACTCCGTCCCCAGACCCCCGCGTTTGCTCGGCCTATGGCCTCGCGTCTTTTATATATCAACTTTTCCACCAACAGTGAATTTCGTGCATTTGCTCTTCATATTTCCTGAATTTGCCCAGCTGGGGGCTTCGCCCCTCACACCCCCGCCTTTGCTCACCCTACGGCTTCGCCTCTTAATCATACAATTCTATCGAATTTAAAGTTTATTTCCTTATTTCAACTATCTAGAAGATAATATTTTCTATCCCAAGAAAACGTCTATTGAAATAACATGGACATTTGTTCATCACCTTTAGACCCCTTAAAAATTAAAAATAACCATTTTTGGCAGTTTTCCTGTAGATTAGTCCCGGCAGGATACAATCATGAAAATTTTCATCATTCTAATCCTGTGCCTAATCATTTTGAGGTGTAGAAGGCGTCGCATATAAATAACATGGGAAAGATTTTTCAGATCCCCGTAAAGCTACTCTAAAGTTGAAGCTTTTTATTTTTATTGATTTACTTAGGTAATGCTAACGAAAACGTACAAGCATACCGAACTTCGAGTTTTTATTCCAATTCAAAGTATCTAAAACATGAGATTATAGGTCCAAAATTTACATAGGGAAATTCTTCATTACTCCTTTAGACGCCCTAAAAATTAAATATATTTATTTTTGACAATTTTCCTATGGGTTAGTCCCGGAAAGCTACAATCATGCCAAATTTTAACTTTCCACATCAACCAGAAATACCCTTTTAAAGTACTACACCAATCATTACACATAATATAGTAGTTACATTAATTTTCAAGATGAAACAATGGTGCATATCTCATTCGAAAGCTTTAAATTGTCTATCAAAATTTATATCATTCTAGCTTCGTCTATGTACAGTATAGCAGTTTCAAAGTTATTTGACTTTGAGAAAGGGATTAAGGATATTTAATTTTTTAACTTGTCTACGATATATTTAAAGAGTGGCTTGGCTATCTCAACAGAATGTCGTAGAATATAATTTCTATTGTTTTATCTAAATATTAACCCAAGTACAAAGTTTTCATTTTAAAATTTTAAGAATTTATAACACTTTAAAACAATTCCTGACTGTTTCGACAAATCCTGTTTGAATGAAGATAAGTTAAAAGGGAATTTATGTGCAGAAAGGGATTTTTCCCAAATAATTCTCCTCTTCCTTATGGTTAATTTGTACAGTGTTGCCAATTTTTGCTGAAAACTATGAGTACCGTCATCGAGTGCTCCTTTAGATGTTGTTAAGTATAGAATATATTTTTCTTTCCAAGAAACTTCTAAATTAAGTGTGCTACTTCGTAATTCTCACCTCTCATTAACTTTCAAACAGAAGCATATAATTAACCCCTTGCGTTGCAGGTGTCATTTTCCTATGTGCGTGCTGTAATACCAGGTTTTATTTATTGTCTAGACCATTATATAGGGGACCATTATAGTTATTGTGCACGAGTGAGAAGAGCATTCACATTACTTATAAAAACACTTATTTGCATTGTGGAACATTTGGATTGAGAAAAGGGAAATTTTGATGTTCAGAAGGGATTTTGTACTTCTTCAGGTTGGCAACACTGACCGGGGATCAAAGACAAAGTTTTTTTCTTTTTTTTGAGATCTCGAATTTGCTATTTTTTATCGTCAAAACAAACGCGTGTATGTCGCAATTGAATGCCCTCTTAGGCCTGCCATCTACAGAGACTTTTTTTTTTAGTTTTCTACCAGTAAGGTGCTGTCACCTAAGGAGAAATAGTAAAACTAAGTGATACCTTGCATCCACTAAAAAATTTCATCATCTCATGGTATTTTGTAACTGAGAATTTTATGATATCCACATGAATGTCACTGGAACGCAAGGGGCTAAAGTTTTAGGGCCTTTTGCAGAGTCGTTCTGACGCGTGATTAGTGCAATGCTAAAGCATTCCACTAGCACGTTTCCTGCACAGTCAGGCCTTCAGACGTCCAAACGACTCTGAATAAGGCGGTTATTTTTTTTATTATTATTTTCCTGACTTCCCCTTCCCCAAGGAATTTCTGTAATTGTAGACTTTGTTATTTATTTAAAGGTACATGTATGGGCATTACCAACAGCTACGGCCTTAAGCCCATGTATGATGGATGACGCTTGCTGGGTTCGTTTCTCCAGTGCGACTGCTACTTGTTGGAGCTTCTTCTTTCGTTTCCTCCGAGTCTTCTTTCGTCGTCTCAACATTGCTTGATTTTAACAACACTAATTGTTAGGTTAGCCTAAAAAGGGCCAGAATTTCAGTCTTTGTGGGTAGTACTAGTTTGTAAGATGGGCTAAAAAGGAATAAATATTCTTAAAAAAACTGGGTTTGTTGCTTCACTATGCTATTCAGAGAAGTGTTGAATTCCTATAGCATCGACTATCGGCAAAGTCTGTATACAACCTAGGTGGCCAAAACATCGCCGTCATCCAAAAATGGGGTCAGACAGCAGAGAAGCAATGCGTATTTCTCTAGGAAGCAGTGTGTGTCATGTGTAGGGGATTACATGATTAGTAACTCTGATCACAAATAATTTTACTTTTCTCAATTTACTCTGTACGTATGCACATTTTAATGTCTTGATTTTAATTGTATTTGTTAATTTAAAGATCACTTTTATTTACATACAATGTGTTCATAGTTGTAGAACTTTTTTTTTTTCGGTTTATATGATACGGTTTCGTGACTACTGTAACGGACAAGATTCCCTTTTAGAAGCCGCACTTTGTATTTTTAAATTTCAATTTGTTAATTTAAAAATCAGTTTTATTTAGATATACGTGTACTTGACTAATACAGTACACGTATTTACATATAGGTACATATACGTTCATGATTGTAGTACCTTTTTTTCTCACAATTTATATCTCACGGTCTATTGACTACAATAGTGGACAAAACTTCATTCCGAAGCCGCACCTGATTATTTAATATGAAAATCGCCTTCTTAGCTGTCAACTTAATTTAACACTTTTTGTTAATCTGTTTCGTATTGCAAAGTTTGGAGAATTATACATAGTCTAGTGTTATAATCACATACAGTCTATTTTCGTAGCATGGTTTTTGAGCGACATGGAGCTTCCCTGTTGTGCTTTTTGCCCGAAATGATTTTCAACTTGTGGTCATTGCCCGAAAACCATGAGGCTAAGTCTAAAGTTGAACTCCTTGGATTTTTTAAATCGCAAACAAAAACATCAAAACCAAGAAAGATGAACTAACTAGAAAATGTTTTTGAAATTGCTTTCTTTAATATTCCACTGAAGCAAAACTATACAAGAACATAATTTTAAGAAGTATATATATATATATATATATATATATCTATATCTATATCTATATCTATATATATATATATATATATATATATATATATATATATATATATATATATATATATATATATATATAGATAGATAGATAGATAGATAGATAGATAGATAGATAGATAGATAGATAGATAGATATAGATATAGATATATAGATATATAGATAGATAGATAGATAGATAGATAGATAATATTTGAAATAGTTACATGTTTCAGATATTATATTTGAGACAAGAGAGAAAATGAAATGAAATCTTTGAGTTTTACGTCCCACGGTTATGCCGGTTAGACTAAAGGAGACGGTGATTATGAGAAATGAATGAAATGGCGGAAGGAAGAAAGTGAGAGGAAACGGGAAAACCAAGAGAAAACCCACACACACGGTGTTTGTCCACCACAAAGTTCACTTGGCGGGGTTGAGATAAAGAAAAAAACAACATATTTCATGTAGTTTATTCCTTGTTGGTAATTTCATTTAAAAGTGAGTGTTTTTCCAAAGTAATTTTTAATTTACAGTTCGTTTCTAAATATCTGATATTGTCAAATAATACTCTATTCGATATCTTAAAGGGAATACAGTTTGCATGAAGTATAAACGGAGATATCATTTGGGTTCTGCATTTCTATTAGTGTTTCGTTCTTCGTTATTGTAAGTTTGTTAATCTTTCAGATAATTTCATTTCAGTCTCAAATGTTTTATTTGTTTATTATTATTTTTAACTATTTATGCATTATGAGATTCTATTACGATTCCATAAACTTTAACTCATGTGAACTTTATGAACATTCCGATCTAGATCTGACAAATAATAATAATAATAATTTTGCTTATAGCAATAGACAACTATCGCTCCAATGGCAAGCTGCTCTTTGGGTAATTCCATAATCCTTAATTACAAATAGATATTATGTTTCAACTGTAAGTAACAATTGGCAAATATTTATTGGAAAACTGTTAAGGAGACAAAGGCCCTACCCGGTCTGCCGTAAGGACCATACTGTGTCACTTGATCAGGTCAAAAGTCACGTTGAATGCAAAATCGAGTCTGGATATTTCAAATCCAGATGTGAGATATTTCAAGCACGTTATCTCCGCATGACGCGGCTTGGGTAATTCGAAGAAAATGCATATACTTTATCATTATTATTGATTTTCTCAAACAACTTGACTTTTGACAATGTCTTATCCATATTTACCTTACGTGCTATGCGTCGTATTTAAGCTCTCCATTATATCTTTGCATTAAGCTTTCAATTACCCATCCCCTTATTATAGTTTTTCAGTTATGTGGTCGACTTCATTTTTTTCACTGATTTTCCATTCACCTTACGGTTCATGTTTCGTGATCTTCTATTATGTTCCATCCATTTCAGGACCATTTGCTTTTCGAATATAGAATCTACATAGTCTCTTCTACATTTGGGCTGAATTTCATCTATCTCCCCTGAAGTCTGTTCACATCAATGCCCTTTATCCAGTTACACCCAAGAACAATAAATTTTAGTTTAACTATCTTTGTATTTAAAAATTCTACATATGATGTCTCAGAGTAAGGTATAAGCGTTTATTTCTTAATGTCAAGTGCTCAAAAATGAACAATAAGAACTGGGATTACATGAGTGTAGCGGTGAGGGTTATTTAAATTTGAATCGCATACATACCATTATCAACAATTGTAAATTCATTGCTGGATCTTGCATGGATTGCAACTCAGGTCTTTCATATACTTTTTGACAACCTTCTATTTTGAAAAATTCGATTAAAAGATATTAACAATGCTACCTAATTTCGTCATACCATCTTGTTTTAGGATGCTGTGTAGGTCTCTACTTGTCACTTTGATATCCATTAAAACATTTGCTTTTGTCTATCTTGTATGGTTTGTTTCCTAAGAGAGTGAGATCTAGCCATCTACTCTCTCTCTCTCTCTACATATATATATATATATATATATATATATATATATATATATATATATATATATATATATAGAGAGAGAGAGAGAGAGAGAGAGAGAGAGAGAGAGAGAGAGAGAAAGAGAGAGAGAGAGAGAGAGAGAGAGATAAAGGTAGTTAAAAATTAGAATGACACCACTAGATTTTTTAAAAAGTAAAATGTAATCCTAGTATCTTGTTCTTTCACGACTTGTGTCCCAGAAATTTTTCTCTTTCATGTATAAACTACTGATTGTACAGAATTTGTACTCATAACCAAAAATAAATTTATTTAAATTATTATTTCCTTGTGAGAAATGAAACAAAATAACATCTTTTTAACATCGTTCTTGCCTAGAGTATAAGATAGGTGTGGATATTCATAACTTATAGTACGGTAAATTACGCAATATTAAAATAGTAGTGTTGATTACCCGCTTCGCTGGCTTGAAATAAAAACTTTAAATGCATAACTCCTTTATACATCTCTCCCTCTCCAAGTTGCGGGGCTGTTCATCTTAGTGACCACGAAAACTATGCATTCGACACTAATATATGTCATTTTCCACCATTTTTAAATATCTTCCCATCCCCTCCCATTAGTTGTACCGTCAAAGTGAAACAATTAAAAACATTCCAGGCCCGAACCTCATCTATGCTGAAAATTTGATCGAGATCAGGTCGTATGGTTCAAGCGATGCGAAGTCACATACATAGTAACTTTCAATTTTATACATACTAGCTGAACCTGCGCTCTCTACACAATATATCATTCACATATGAGCATGAATCTCCTTGTCATTTCTCACAACATCTACACATGTCCCTTTACAGACACAGTGAAAGACGCCTTAATAAAAAATCGGCAAGGCGTATCAAAATGGGGAGATTTTTTTTTTTTTTGACTATTTTATCAGCATCTGGCAACGTTTTCAAGATTTGATCGTACTTCCAGTTGGAGTTTCTAATTCAAGTATGACCAGTGTTTTCTTTCTTCTTGCATACAGTATGAAACAAGCAAATACATTAAACACACAATTAATTATGTCAGTGATATATGGTATTCACTGGGCAAAATACTAACTAACTAACTCTATGGCCTATGGAACCCGGAGGTTCTATGTCGCGTTCACAAAAGCTCTTCACTGACTTCTATCCTTAGCTAACTGCATCCAGTTTCTACTTTGTATTCCAATCTCTGCGAGATCCATCTTAATATTGTCCTCCCATCTGCGCCTAGGTCTTCCTAATGGTCGTTTTCCGATTGGTCTTCCAGTCAAGACTTTGAAAGCGTTTCTACTTTCTTCCATTCTAGCTACATGACTTGCCCACCTAAGCCTCCTAGACTTGACGACCCTAACAATGTTGGGTAAACCGTATAAATTATGTAGTTCCTCGTTATGAAGTTTCCACCATTCCCCATTCCCGTTCCTCTTGGGTCCGAATATTCGTCTCAGGATCTTGTTCTCAAATACTTTCAGTCTATGTTCTTCTCTCAGAGTAAGTGACCATGTTTCGCAGCCATACAGAACAACGGGCAAAATACTGCAAACGATAAAGATTCATCTTAGACTGGAGAAATGTTTGTCCTTCGTTATTCATTATCATTTGGGCACGAAACAAACGCCTGAGAGATATACAATCCCTGTATACAAGTGTGTTGTGTTGAAGTGTATATCTCGTAGGACATGACGCTTTACTTTTTTTTTTAAATTTCAACACTTCCAGTGTGTCTCTAAAAAATGTAATAAAGAAATAACAGCCATCTTTTTTAAATATTCAATTTGAACTGGACAATCTATGTAAATTTTGAAACAGACCAGTGAAAACGTCACTTTCTAGTACTTGTGGTTTTTGATATCTCATTGTCGAAAGGATTGGGGATATAGCTATATCGAGAGAGAGAGAGGGGGATTACAACAAATAGAAGGCTAGTTATTTAAACAATATCCACAGGACATGCGAAAAGTAAATTTAGAAATATTTAATTTTAAGCAAAGCAATTTGTTCTTATGAAAATTGTGTGGTGACACTGTTTCTTTCAGTGGTTGTTGAGATCGCGAATAGAAGACAAGGAAGACAGATGACAACGAAGGAAGAAGGAAAGGGAACGAGATGAATAGAGGAAGAAAAAGTAGAGGAGATAAAGCAAGGAAGAGCTGATTGCTATCAGAGAATCTGCAGAAGTTTCAAAAAATAAACGAAGAAGAATCTTGGAAGTCAGAAGCCAAAGATCCGCTGACTATTTCGCTCATAAATCCTTTTCTAGTATTTTCTCTCAGACGATGGGAGGGGGAGAAGAGGGGAGATACATTTTCTTTTGCTTTCTTCTATCATTCTTCTCATTTCTGCTGTTTTCACGAATTAGCATTTTTTTTAAAAAAAAAAGAAAGAAAAGGAAAAAACGCATTAAATAAGAGAGAAAAGAGAAGCAGAATGCATTTCTTTATAAGCAAGATGGTAGACATAATTTTACCTCTAAATACTTTTCATAATATGAAACTAGTGAAGAATTCGGAGGATGAATCGAGTAGGGAAAAATTCCTTTTCAGATTGAAAACATTACTCCATATTTTTAAAGAGTTCGGTTTATCAAAACTTCCTTATACATTTACCCTGTCTGTCCGTGTGCCCGTTCAGGATACAATATCTCAAGAGCTACTTGATGGACCACTATCAATTTTGACCAGACTGTACAGCAGGCCCGTAGCCAGCCCAAAAATTTAGGGGGAGCCCGGCTGAAGTTAGGGGGGGGCGATCCAACCATATTACCATATTATAGTTCATTTGCAAGCCTACCGTGAAAATTGTAGGGGGGCAACCAAAATTTAGGGGGGGCCGGCCCCCCTAGACCACCCCTGGATACGGGCCTGCTGTACAGGGTCATAAGTTACATATCGAATTCATCGATAAAGGTGGTCCACCCACCGGAAGTATTAGAAATCAACCATTGAAAGCGTTTTAATTCTAAGAGTAAGTACCACCTTCTTTGTTAATCTTCTATGTGAACCGGATGTATCAGAAGCAACCACTTCTATTCGCAACGTTTATCGCTATAGAGCAGCGTTTCTCAAAAGTGTGTTCCGCGGAACCCAGGGCTACCGCAAAGAGTTTCTAGATTCTCTATATAAACCGATCTTGAGAAAGCGAAATAGAAATCTCGCAAGTCTCTATCTCAGCTAAAAGTTGGTTTCAATTTTGATTCCCTTGGAACTTGTTTTAAGAAGTTTGAACCGGGATAGTTTTTAAAATATCCAAATTTGCGAAAAAATCTAAAATAGCGTAAGCTCGTATCCGACATTAATTTCGAATTGTAACGAAAAAGGTTTTAAAATTCGAAAAAAAAACAACTTAAAATCTTCCCCCCTTTTTGAGTGGGAAATTTCAACTTTTTGCACATTTTTTTCAATGTACAAATCAATTTCAAAGAAGCAAATATAAAAACGGAAATTTCTATCTCATCTAGAAATGGGTTGGAATTTAGATGAGTCACTTAGTATTATTGTCAAAAACAAATTGGCATTGCTATTATAAATTGTCGAATAATTTAATAATTTTTTTCGTGGGTTCCGCCATTTTATTTTAGACTTGAAAAGATTCCATGAATGAAAAAATTGAGAAACGCTGCCGAGTAAGAACGGTCATAGAAATCGAGAGCTGTTTTCTGCAATCAATTCGGAGTTCCAAGAATGTATTTCACCTCAATTCTAATCTCTCTATACAAATACAGGAACTGTTAGGAATCTAATACCACTTCCGGTTTCAGTATTAATTGAGAAAACATCACGTAATATAAACCAAACTCTTTCGCATGATTCACACGTGGCCCTAGTACTTGCTTTTATATATATTACTTTGTGGTCAAATGCTCATCTCAGATTTTGGTATTAATTGTCAACATTGTGTGCGCGTGACACTATGTATACTATACATTCTCCGAAAAGGATTTTTTCATATAAAGTGTAGGTAGAGCTGGGTAGAGTAAATTATAGTCCGGTATCGTCTACCACTACCGTTTTTATTATTTAAAATATCTCCATAAACAGTATTTTACAGAAATACTACAATAATGTATCTTCTCTAATATAAGGTAGAGAAAGGTGACCAGCGTAAGGTAGGATCTCCGAAGCAAGCTAAGCGGGATGGATTAGGAATCCCCAATGCTCCGAAGCAAGCAGAGAGAGAAATAATTGTCACAGAGCTCCGAGCAAGCTAAGTGACTGAGATTGGGAATCCGGACGGAGCTCCGAGCAAGCTAAGGAGGGAGGAAATGAAGCCTAGAGTCCCGAAGAAAACTAGAAGCTTTGGGTTGAGTTTCTCCTAGAGCTCCAAAGCAAGCCAAAGGAGGAGTTGACCAGTCGAGACTGATAGCTGTCGTTGAAATACTCTTGGTTATATAGGCGATGGTGCTGCTGTTCCCTCGTCGTCACGTGACTGGTGATGTCACTGTTGTCTCCGTCGTCTGCAACTGTAATACTTCAAAGTAAGTGCACATGGTTCTTGTTTATAAATAGGAGCACGTGTTGAATGTTTGTATACAGAAGCACATGTTGGGTATTCGTAAACACAAGCACGTGGGGCATTGCAAAATAATAAATATGGTCTCATATTGTTATACCACTCGCTTTGTGAACCTTCGGTGACGCGGAAGGATACTGATAACCTCTAGATTAATTTAAGGAAGAGATCAGGGTCATAAATTATGTACATAAATTTACAATATGAGACGAGACGAGACGAGAGAAGTTTCTCAATAATCAAGATGAGGCTATAAAAATGTTTCAAGAATAGAGACGAGTCTAAAAAACTTACGAGTCAAGACGAGAACACCTTATTTCTTGTCTCGTGGGGAACCTATATAAAGTATTATTGTATAAGTTTTAATAGTAAAACCGAACTATTCTTAAGGTGGATCACTAAGTGTTCTCGGTGCTATGCTAAACGCTGCTTGAATAGTGCGGCGTTACCAGATAATGTCGAATGTTAACTGATGCCAGATAATAAAGGAGGTAATCATGAAATTCTGCTGGGATACTTACAGGAGAAATTAATTTTCGACCCTTACCGCAATTCACAGCTAAGTTCCGCTTCTATCCGCTAACTGCAATGTTACAATCCAGGAATTTTCTTGTTGAGACTATCACAATAAACGTATAAACTTAGCAACAACGCATTATGGCGTTCTGCGCAAGTTTCTTCTCAAAATCTATTTCATTAAATATAAAGTAATATTTAAATAAAATGTGTAACATAACACGAGAAACGGTTAAACAATATATTTATTTCGTAATGAGATCGTTACATACAAATAAACATTTCATAAAACTCAGCACTGTTGCGTAGTAAGATTAACAGCAAGTCCCATCTTGTGTCCTCATTGTAAAACGAATAAAATATTCTTTTATTTGTTATCTTTTTTGATACCAGAAGACACAACCAAATGAATCAGTGTCTTGTGTCGTAGCTGAAACATAACTCTATTTTATAGTGCAAAATTTATAATATGTAACGTTTCATTGTGCAGTAGTTAAGGGAATGAATTAAAATATGTATTGACTTCCGGGTGGTGATCCAACTTAAGTAACAAAAACTATATTTTAATAGTTCTTTGTATTTCGTCTTTGGAAGTATTTTTACAAAAATCTATAACACGATCAAAACTTAAAATGAACAGGTTTGATAATAATGGAACTGTAAGTCATAAAATAAATCAAAGGAAATGAACGAAGAAACAGGATCACATATTTTCCAGGTCTTTTCGAGGATTGGCTGAATGCTTGTGAAGGAAGAAAGAAGTCTGTGCCTTCACACAGATGGCAGTGCAACTTAGGAATCACTAGAGCGAATGCTTCCAAGTAATCTACATAATTTTCTTCACATTTGGGACCATAAATTCCAACTAGTAACATTGAACCAATAATCGTTAAAGTAAGTCCTACAATCACTGTAAGTAACGCATTTTCTGCAGACAATTTGTGTTTTCCCAGCAAGAAAATGAAGAGATCGATTAATCCAAGGATTGTGAAAAACAGCACTGGACATTTGATTACACTCGCTCCGAGGAGCCATCCACACAACACACCTTTCGCTGAACTAGTTAAAACTAAGTGGGCAATCTTCAGGGAGTTTTCGCTTTTTGTGTCTTGTGATACGTGATCTGACAGATATTGACATACAAAGTCCGACGTCGAAAGAAGAGAAGTTAGAACATCAACATAAAGCGCCCCTGGTACGATTGATGTAATCAAGTAAATGATAACTCCCACCATCGCAGATAAATAGGACACGAACTGGATTTCTTGCTCCTTGAGAAACTTCTTCAGAAAAAGCTTTGAACGGTGTGCAAAGGTCATTTTAAAATATAAGTATTTTTTCTACTTTTTAAAAGATATTTATTAATTAACGAACTTGGAATTTTGATTATTGGCATGGTATTTTGTCAACAATGGAGAAAAGTATTATCTGATACTACAAGGCAATGTATGTCGAATATGTATATATACGAAGAAAAATCACAAAGAATTGAAAAAAAAAAATCCACAGCAGCACAAGTGTATTAAAAAAATGAAACAATATTTTGAAGTTTATGTATTAGTGCACCTGTTCGTGAGATAGGTGATATGTGTATCTCAAGCATGCTGAATGGCAATAATTTCAAAATAAAATCTTTTCTCTAGATGCTCAAATCGGTGGATCTCCTAAGTGATCGAGTTTCTATGGTCCAAAGAACAGAAATCATCTAAAATCTACCGTGACTTGTGTGTACCCTATGGTGACAAGTGTATGATATTCACAAACATGTGTATCTGGTGTTGAGTTCAAAGCAGAGTGCATAAGTATGTTCGACGAAACTCGTTTCTTCAGAAGCGATGGGCAAAATCCAAACAACAGTGGATGACGTGGGCACTTTATACGACACGCTTGTACATAACAAAGTTTCAGTGATATGGCTTTCCAGATAACTCAAACCGCTGCACAGGGGGGGGGGGGGAAGAATGGCATGTTGCCTTCAGCATACAATAGGAATGACAATGCATTCCTCCACAACATTGTTGCCGGTGACGAATCGTTGGTGTTTCATTATGGTATCGAAACATGCTGATTCTCTCTCTCCCCCCAAAATTAAGGGTCTTCACTACAGCGAAATTAAACTACCGCTAATTTTAGAGTTTTTCTGCAATATCTTCAAAACAATAAAATTATTCGAAAAGCAGAAACGTAGTGAACTAGACAATACGATTTTGTATGTGATACCGTTATCACAACTCATATATTTGCTTTTGATTTGCAACTGTAGATTTAGCATTTTTTTCCGGGCTCTGTAAATAGCGACATACCGAAAGCACATAGGTGATTTGTGGTGAAGGCATCACATGCAAAATAGTCTTGTCTAGTTCACTGCGTTTCTGCTTTTCGAATATTTTTATTTGTTTTGAAGATATTACAGAAAAACTCTAAAATTAGCGGTAGTTTAATTTCGCTGTAGGAAAAACCCTTAAGACAGCCCTGTCAGCAGGAAATATTTTGTTCATCGTCTCCTGACAGGCATGGGATGAACCTTTATGGTTTTGCAGCAGCGCCACAGTGGATCATCTAGGAGCTGTTCTGTACCGAAAATGTCCTACGAAGCTTTCAGATGACGTAATAATTTTGCATAATGATACGAACGAGGCTTTTGCACATTATTTTAAGTCTGTTTACAATCATGAACCTGTGAGTTATAACACTGATGCTCTAATGTCACACGAACCTAGAAGTATATCACTCGATATTTTCCAAATCACTGAAATAACAATATCAGAAATAGAAAATGCCATTAAAAGGTTGAAATCTAGAACAGCGTGTGGCCCTGATGGTATCCCACCCTACATAATAAAGGGAACTATTGATATCATAAAACATCCTATACATATACTATTAAACATGTCCGTAAAATATAATGTTTTTCCAGACCGATGGAAAGAAAGCTTGATATGTCCTATTCCAAAAACTAGCAATGCTAAAAATATAGAAAGCTTTAGACCAATTGCAATTCTATCCCCATTTGCAAAAATTTATGAATATATAATACACAATCGCTTACTTAATCATGTTAGATCCAGTATCTCTGTATACCAACACGGATTTCTCAAGAATAGATCCACTTCAACTAATTTGACAATTATAACAAACTTTATAGCTTCAGAACTAGACAAAGGAGGGCAGGTGGATGTAATCTATACAGACTTTCAGAAGGCGTTCGATTTAGTTAACCACGACACTACTTGAAAAATTAGCTCTTATGAATCTTTCTAAGCAAGCATTAGTACTTTTCACATAATACTTACGTGATCGTAAACAATCTGTAGCTTACAAAGGTCATATCTCCAACAATTTTAATGCTACATTGGGAGTACCGCAAGGATCAAACCTTGGACCTTTATCATTCCTCATCACTATCAATGACATAACTAAGCACATCAAGAAATCGCATACTTTACTCTTTGCAGATGACTTTAAATTATATACTCAAATTAAATCACTTGAAGAGTGTAAAAACCTCCAGGAAGACTTGGAAAATATAAAGCACTGGTGCCACGTGAATAAATTTAGTCTAAACATAACTAAATGTAAAGCTATTACATTTACTAGAAAAGGAAAATACATAAATTATGATTATACTATTGACGGTATAAATCTTTGTAGGCCGGAAACTGTTAAAGACCTTGGTGTTACCTTCGACCCAAAATTGACTTTCGCAAATCACATTGAAACTCTTGCAAACAATGCTTATAAGAGTCTTGGATTTGTTTGTCGTGTAAGTAGAGACTTTCGTAGCCACATGATAATTTTGAAACTATATTATTCGTATATCAGATCCCAACTGGAATACGCTTCTGTTATTTGGACTCCTCATAATGGAAAATATATCCAAATGATTGAAAGAGTGCAGTGCAAGTTTTTGAGATTACTAATGTATAAAAAAACTGGAATGTACCCAGCATACATATCATACCCAGAACTAACAAACAATTTCAATATACCGACAATAAATAATAAAATTGATTGCATAGAACTAAGTTCTAATATATTTCTGCATGTTCCGACGTCTAGAACGAGGTTAAGCAATAGTAGTACCATGTACTGTAAGAAAGCACGCACTGACATCCTGTATAAATCCCCTTTATGGAGAATGAGCTCTCACTACAATAATATTGAAGAAAAGTGTGAAATGATAGACATATTCAATATGTCTGAAAAAATGTTTAGGAATACAATTTGTAGTATGGTGAGCTGAGTTAATTAATGAAACAATAAAAAATTCTGTATGTTTTTCTTCTGTAAAAATAATGATATTTTACCATATATGTAAACAAACACTGTAAATGAGCAGGACGCCTGTTGTGTTGTTACAATAAATAAATAAATAAATAAATAAATAAATTCCTTGATGCTGCAACAGTGTTGCAAAAATTCCAGTCTTGGAGTTTGGGAAGTTGTGATGCATCCAGCACAAAGTCCAGACCTAGAGCCGTCAGACCTCCACATTTTCAAACCACTATTGAGACACCTCGCCACGCCAAACTTTGCTGCAGTAGCAGAGAGGTCATCAAAACTGTGTATCTACCATGTGGATATCTCAAAGACTTCGTGTCACGTTGATGCTAATGTCTCACTGTCAGTGCATTTTATGTGGAAAAGTATACAAATGTCGACGCTTGGAAATGTATATTTCACTTTTTGTTAATCCTTGTTTTCCTGTGAAAAACTTACTGAATTAGTTTTAAGTTTTCGTAATATACCTGTACAACAACAACAACAACAACAACAACAACAAAAAATGCCTTCAACAGACGCTTTACTAAACCTAAATATTTCATGGTCTCGTGAACTTAGAGGTGAAAAACGTATTAAATTCCTTTCATTAAACAGCAGACAATGGAAATCAAAATAAATTTCTTAATGCAAAATCTGGAGTACAGCTTTTAGAAAACATTTGCACACATGTGAGTGGTCAGCCAGACACGTAGCCAAGGGGTGGGTCTGGGGGGTCCTGACCCCCCTTCGGATCCAGAAATGAAAAATATTAAGGAAGGATGAAACAAAAAGATAAATCAGCGCCAAAAATATAAAGCTATAGCAAGCGTTTGGTTACTCTTTCTTATGAGGAGCTTTGTGTGGAGGAAACCGGAGGGGTGGGGGTGAATATTATTGTAACGAAGTATTCCGAATTCCATCTATCTACAAATGACGATCGATAAACCGGTTCGATAAGAGACTCTCAGATAGAACTTAAGAAATGAACAGAATCACCAATAATATGAGCCATTTTGAATTTCGCGGTAACACTAGTCCATTTTATAAGATGCCTTTACTCCCGAAAGAGATCTCGTTGCTATCCTTGACAGTCATTAAACGAAGATAAGAAAAAGAAGAAGAAAGAATTGTGACGCCGGATTCAAAATATGGTTACATTGCTCTTTATTGAAGGAATTGAAAAAGGCTATTTTGGATTAATGTGCAATTACAGGACGGTTTCTCTTGTAGCTTATCATGAGCTGGTAACAGAGAACGGAACTACGCAAAACCTCGAAGTTGATTATGATTGTTTTACTGCGCAAAAGGTCATAGGATGTTTACTTATGCTTGGTTACAAACAGGATGAACTGTTACAAATTTGTCAACGTGACCCCGCATTTGCGGAAATTTTGGTTAATAGTTAAGAATCTCTGGACCAGTCATAGATAAATGTGGATAATTCTGGAAATCCTGTTATTGAAATCTTCCGGCGGTAACAGTCACGCCATCCACGTGTGTGCTGGATCACGCCATAATTTTTGGGTGCGGTTCCTTGCTAATAGCCAATCAGAATGCAGAGAGCAATAAGTTTCCATATTTGTGAATCTGACGACCAGGATGTGATGACTGATGTGCGGTTTGGGAGTGGCCCTTGCACAAATAATAAAAAGGGACCTCAAGGTCTAGATAATAATTCATTCGGGCGGCAACGACGTAGTGACGACGTGTATAAGAACTCAGACCTTCGGGACACCAAGTTGCAGGGTGTAACAAGACTTCTATTCAAGGTATGTACATGCACATTTGCTATTTTGAGCTCAAGTAATAATATGTCAGTCAGCACTGCAAAATGATTCATCAGTTGATAGTAAAACTCTCACGAATAAGAGTAAACGTCGCATACTCGTAATTCGTCCTTTTTATCTTTGCTAACTCAAATACTTGAAAGTCTATTTAGTTCTTCAAATTATGATAATGTAGTCAAAGATCACTGAAGAGGCAAATATCACTACTTTTACTAATTAATTTTGTAAAATACCTAAATTAAATGTTGATGTATACTACCATTTTAGTTGTATAATAAACTAAATAATTTCAATTTATGTTGTCATTTACCCCTAGGTTAATCCACTTTTCCCATGAAAGTCATGGTGTAATTTGTTTATAATACTTTTGTGACATCCACTAACTTATAGTGCGAGCAGATCTCATCTTTGTGTGGAAATTACGAGCTAAATAATCAAAAATGGAGTCTGCAAATCGTCACAGAATACAAGAAGAACCGATTTCGAATGACCTCGGAAGACTATATCTTTTTTAATGCTTTTTTTAAAAATATTCTTTTACTCAAGATTTCTTCTTAGTTTTTCTTATTAAAATACTTACTAACATATCCTCATTTTATTGTCTTAAGAGACCAATATGGGTATGTTGCCAGTAAAATAGTTTAAATTGATCTATCCCCTGGTGTGTAACCACAGTATTTCGAATCACGCACCCCTCAGTTACGAAATCCTGGCTAAACGACCGAATACATGTTGCCAGTAAAATAGTTTAGAATGATCGAGCCTCTGGTGTGATAACCACAGTATTTTGTCACAGACCCCCCCCCCCTATTGCGAAATCCTGGCTACTTGCCTGGGTCAGCTCTATGTTCTATATTGTTTGCTCAAAGTATTCGTTCTTTTGTTACCTATAACTTTAACCTTAAGTCGCCCAAGCCTGCTCCGATATGTAAAGCCTTATATACCGCACGACACCTCAAATGAAATGCAACTTTCGTAGAGTCATTTTTAAAAGCCAGTAACTCATTCCTTAATCGGTATAGAGTAGTGGTTCTCAACCTAATTCTTATCACGACCTCCCTTTTATCACATCCTCTTGCCAGCGACCCTCATATAATTTCTGGTTTTTATAAGAAGCTTGTGTGAGATTTTTGGTATACCTATTGCGGAGATCTCAGGACATCAGTGGCGTGCCGTGACTTTTCTCACAGGGGACTAGGTTCGAAGAGAATGTGTGCTGTAGAGTGGAGGTCCTGAGTAGTATTGTTGACACCAAATTTATATGTTTCTGTAAACGCTTCTTCAACCAAGCCTCTTTCTTTCAAGAAATGGATAATTTCAGTCACAGTTTTATTTAAAAAATCTAAGAGTCTGTAAACCTATATTGTCACTCCGCAAATTATTAAAATTAAAAAAAAAATCTCCCCTGAATTGATTTAAACAAGCAATCAGGAAATCGAGATTTCAAGCACTGAAAATTCTTTAAATCTAACAGCTCAAGAAATTGTAAATCACTGAGATCATGAAATCACAGTATCAATAATGTCATTGAAGAGACGCACATATTTAATTTCTGAATATGTTGAGTCATCTACTTTACATCTTTTATTAGAAGGTTCCCGTTGTCATCCAATTCTACTTTTCTATAAGTCTTCAAAATCGTTTCTTGCATTTCTAAATTGAGATACCATCTTTTGTACTCTTTGGATGCAATATTTCACATCCAAGGTTTTACTTTAAAGAATGTTGAATAGTATATCCGTGCGCGAAAAAAAAAATGACTGGAAAACTTTTAGTAGAAATTCAAAATAGAAATCCTTCAATGATAACTCACACATGTTTTTGTAGTCATGAAAGCTTCGGTGTCGCAATTATCTGAATCTTCTACAATGTTCTCAGAACACCGTAAGAGTTATATTTGATTTTCATTTACTGCATTCACAATTCTGGAATTGTAATTCCATCTTATATTGGCAACCGTTGGAAATCGCTTAGTTACTTCTGATTCAGCAAGTGCGTTACTGCGTTTCGATGAATATGAAAAGAAATTTGGAACGCCACTTATTCTAAAAAATATTTTACATTCCTTGATGTGATTAACAGACTATGGAACAACGAGATTGAGTCTGTGAGCATAGCAGTGTATGGTGAGTGTACTCAAACACCATTTCACAAAAAAATTGTAAACCGTTCAAATGTCCAGAAAATGTGGCAGCTCCATCCATAGCCTAGTGCTACAAGCTTTTGCTTACAATTAAAGTGAGAGAGAACTTCGAAAGCATGCTCACTTCGAGCAGTCGCAGTGCAGTCACTAGTAACATCTGCAAAACAAATAAATTTTTCATGAATATTGCCGTCTTTCACGTATTATTGATTGAATGTTGAGAGATCTTTGCAATGTCCGTAGTTTTGTTCAACATTATTGCTGTAAGAAGTGTATTGTTTATTTCTGACTTAATTTTATCCAGAATTACTCACCAACACATTTAATAATATAATTCTGAATTCTGTTTGATGTTCCTTTAAACACTCCCATGCTGTGAAGATGACAAGTCAACATGGGCGCCCGAACGAGGGGGCAGGGTGGGGCCCTGACCTTCCTCTGGCTCCCGAAAATGTATACGTAATATAGCAAACCACGTACATTAAATACCAGAAATACCAGACGCACCATAGCAACCATGGAGATGGGACCCTCCCTAGAAAATTTTCTTCAGGCGCCCCTGCAAGTCCATTTAGTGTCGTACTTAGAAAGTAACTGAATTACTTCAATATAATTTCCCTAATTGACAGAATCTTCCTGTTTGTTATGACTTCTAAATGATAGCTCTTGTTTAACCATAAAACAAGAGGAATAAATCAATCAGTTCATTAGTTCTCGGTTTGAATCAACTTCTGCATTGCTTGCTCAATTGAAAATCAATTCTGGTTTCCCGAAAGTTTTGAATTTAGTTATTGTGGACAGGTGTGAATAACATTTTTCTTGGCGCAACTTGGGTTTGTGAAAATTGTTCATGTCACAAAAGCCATCATTCTTCCACACGTCCTTTTCTATGTGGAACAGAATACAAGGTCAGCAATACAGTTTGTTTCTTGTCTTACATGCAGTTAACTATTTCGAAGAAGCAAAATAATCTGTTTTGATATTATGTATATAATCTTTCATTTTTGTCTAAATGGAAATGCTTGGAGTTGTTCTACCACTGGTTATTATTTGTTGCATTTTTTGAAAATTAAGGAATCCAATGGTCCAGAATACAAGACTGAAACGGCCGATCCCCACCCCTACTGTCCCCTATACCAATTGAAGTAATATCACTGCTTGCGCCATTGCTTTGCTGCAAGGGACTCGATTTCTCGGACGAGTCCCCTTCCATACTTTATTCTTCGAGTCATTTGCAAAATATATTGATAATCTAAAAAGTTCACACTTCACTAGATTTCTTAAAGTGTCAAGATTAATACTGTAAATTTAATAGCGTTAAAACTATTAACTGTAAAAAGCAAACGAGCATTAAATTCGCTTACGACAGAACGCCCGTGCTTAGAGCTTAGACAACATAATATGAGGACTAGCTGGCTGGACCCTGTTCCCTTCCCCGAGAAAAGCCGATTAAAACCCGAGCGTTTCCGATCTCCACTTCGCTGTCGCACCCATCACACGGGCGCTGACTATAGTTGTGTCAGAACAATTGAAATAGTGTTATTTTACGAAAATAGAGAAATACAAACAATGTTTTCGTTTTCTTTGGTATATATTTATCTCAAAATACTTTAATTAAAATGCCAGGGGACTAGCCTAGTCCCCTAGTCCCCTTGACGGCACGCCGCTGCACGACATCCATCTATTTCCATAATAGTAGAATCCATTTCTTGATCTGGTAGATACAGTGACTTCCCTGAAAGCAAATGGATTAAAACCAAATTTGATTAGTTCATTCATATTACAAATATCGAATCCGATCCGTCATACTGTTTCAAAATGGAGGCAGTTTGAAAATTTTAAAATTCCATAACTCCCTTAAGTTTGGGTCATATGATAAAAACACACAGTGATTTCTAATTTTGTTTTTTTAAAAAAAAGCTTGGACAGTTGTTAAGAAAGTTACTTTTAAATGGTTTGATAATGTGCGTCACGAAGATTGAACCGGACATTGCCGCACTAGTGAAATCACACCTTGCTCAGGTATCTTATTAGCTTTCAATTCTAATTGTATTTCAATGTGCAGGTTTTCTTACATTTTTATTTTTCTGGTATTTCAATATGCAGTTCTCATTAGTTTCTTATCGCGCCTTTTTCAAATTGATTTTTGAACAACTCAGTATCTGTTGAAAATGTTTAGTAGACCTATTTTTTGCTGTTCTTAACAGTATGTACAAAAATCAGAACAAAATTCAAAACAATATTTAAAAATATTTTCCGGTATTAGATTCTAGTTATCTCTTCCACTTATTTTGGCGACCTCCAGGTTGAGAAACCCTGGTCTAAAGACATGAAATAAGATGAAAAGAGAACCAAAAGTAGACGGAACAGTGTGGGAAATTACATAGCATACTTTATATCTTCATAACTTCATTTGCTTTAATCTTGAAGATATACCTTACAAAAATAATGTATGTGTGTGTATGATCTAGTATAACTCTGGAACGCCTGGAGCAATTTTAACCAAACTTAGTACACATATTACTTACACTCATAGCCTTGAAAACAGAACTGTAGGAGTAAGATCGTCTGGCACACTTAGGGGAAATTGGAAAGGGTGTTATATAAAAAATTTAAAGAATACCAATATTAGTGTTGAATCCATAGTTTTCGGGGTCACTGAGATGAATAATGACACTCTCGATGCCATTTAAGTCTAAGTTTAATTCCTATTGTCACCCATTTTGGGGGGAAAATGACTTGTGAAGATAATCGAAAACGTAATCAATATTGTTTCGAATCCATAGTTTTTGGGTTCCCAAAGTTAATTGGAGATAATTCCAAGTCAAACTTCAGATCCCAGTGGATCTGAAGTCACGAAGTGCGTCAACGAATATTTTTACCACCTCTACTAAAATACGATTCAGGCACTTTAACAACTTTCCTTAACCCCTAATTTGTGGACACTTCTACAGTTACTATAAGCAATTTTAGATAGCCGCTTAGATAGAATGAATATAACTCGGTAAAGAAAACCATTAGTGAACGTGAAAAAGAGGCCATTAACTTGACAATTTTGTTAGTAAATAGTGTACTGATATGGATTTTTAGAAGCAACTTTGTTTTTTTTATAATATCCAATATATTGAATTGTTATTAACTTATATTTTTGCAGTCAGCATTATCTCTTCACAATGGAAATTATAGTGTCAAAGTAGATTTGTAAACTCTGTAAATCTTACCAGATTAAACTATTAAATGTGCTTTGACCATGGACCCATAAATAGAAACAGTGGCGGCCGGTGGATTGTGGTTTCGGGTGTTGCAGAATGATCGGAGACATAAGATATAAACTGGACTCATTGACTAATCAGCATACCTATAGGTGCAAATGCTATGTGACATGTGAAATTAATAAAATTCTGTTTTAAAAAAATCTGATTAGTCTCATTATTTAATTAGTAAATCCATTCTCCTCTCTTTGATTGGAGCAAATTTGTCTAATATATGTTTGTTGAACTCTGGTATTCCTATTATCAGGTCTTTTTCGATGGAAAGCATAACGAATGGTGATAACCTTTCTTGGAACATTCAATTCCTTGAAAGCGTCAATTCTTTTCGATGTAGAAAAGCGCCTGTGTTTTTTCCTGACATCATAAGTACAGTTAATATTAATTTCAGAAGTTTTGTAGATTCGCTAAATAATTTTTGTAGATTATTGCGAGCAATTCATTCTAGCAAACCGAGTCCCTGACAGTGATCCAAATTCCTTTGCAGCGAAGGCTGAAGACAGTTCGTGGCAGAGATTAGTGTTATAAAAATGTAAATCGAACACATTTTATTCACAGTTTATCTAGGAAACTTTAAAACAAATTGTAGAAATATATCTAAGGCAAAGAACATTGCTGCCATAAGATGTCCTATGAATTTAAACCGGATTTTTTTTCGAACACTCTTCTAAATTGCCATTTACTTGTTTTGTCTAATCCTTTATTATAAGTTTTTCCTTAAGGAGAGCTGGGCAAATCGCTTTTTTTGTAAGTTATTTACAGAAGTCATGGTATAGAATTCATTCAGAATTTATAGGTTATTTATTGAATTAGAGCACACACAACTCAAGTTAATCTAATAACTAAAAACCAAAACAGCTGATTCAGAAAGAGTAGCTGTACAAAAGAAATGAAATCTTTGAGTTTTACGTCCCACGGTTATGCCGGTTAGGCTAAAGGAGACGGTGATAATGAGTAATGAATGAAATGGTGGAATGAAGAAAGTGGGAGGAAACGGGAGAACCCCGAGAAAACCCACGCACACGGTGTTTGTCCACCACAAAGTTCACTTGGCGGGGGCTGGGATCGAACCCGGGACCCCAAGCACCAGAGGTGAACGCTCTACCACTGAGCCACCGCGGCCCCCCTGTACAAAAGAGGTATATGAATCGCGAATGTCACATATACCAGACCAACCCACACACATGCGTAAAAGAAAAAACTATATTCCAAATCATCCGTCTTGGTTGTAAGCAATGTACGATGAATACAATATACAGGGTGGCCCAAATGTAGGTATACAGTACCATACTGATCAGCATTGCATTGCATTTTATATAATTTCTTATTGTTATCCATCAGATAGACTTAGTTTCTTTATTATTTGTTCTTAATGTCTTTTTCTTATCCCTTAAACCAGGAATAGCCGAAGCAAATAAACCCATAAATTAGAATGTTATACTTCATCAATACAGGGGTGTATACCTACTTTTGGGCCACTCTGCATTTCCACACGAGAGGAAACAATGCTTATCAATGTGATACGATCTGGAAACCGAACTTTAAAACCCGATGAAGGATCAGCAGGTAACAGAAGCCAAAAGTCAAAGAACGTCAAAATAAACACCATTGCCCGTTCTACACTCAGAAATGTTTGCTGTGAGGGGTGCAATATATCTACGTAATATAGAACCTGTCTTATTCTGCACCCGAAAAGACGATAAGTAATTAATTACTGTCACCTATATTTTTGAAAAAAAAAATGAAAGAACGATAAAAAAGAAAGAGTACATGCTGAGGCGTAAAATAAAATATTTAGCCTACATGAATCATTTCTCTGTTAAACAAGTATAGTTCGTTAAGAAAGTCTACAAGTGTTAGTCAAGTTTCAAAATTTTTAGGAGATCTGTATCCAGGGGTCCCCCTTGTGGCTACACCCCTAAGCATTGCTAACTAGTCCCAAATATGTATATACTAAAATACTATCAACACAGGGACGAATCTATATATTGACTTATTAATATTTGATTGACAAATTGCTGTACAAGAAGCCTTCATTATCAATATAAGCCCAGGATTAACTTGTAAATGCATGTTTACTTTCATTTGTTTTCTACTCTATTACATATTTTTCATTCTTATTTTGTAATTTATCGATCACTTTTTTAAAATTATCATTATATTGGTTTGCTTCAATACAGTCCCGTAATTTCAAAATATGAATGCATAAAAATAAATTCCATTTTAATTGGTAGTGAAATAACATTCAGAAATCGTATTTAGCTCGAAAAGCCTTCTCGTTCACAGGAAACCGTGCCGCGTTATTGTAGAAGCACTGCAACAACCAGACTCTTTAACTTCTGAGGTACGAGAAAGGAGTCTCCAATTGCCATGCTGTAGAAATCTGTTCGTTGTATGTTCGCTGCAACGCAATATAAATTAGAGACTCTGTGATGGATTGTTTTTCGTCATTTTAAAACGGATTAACGGATTTTATAGTTACAGAAGTAAAAAAAAAAATATGTTATTAAAACTGTATACAGGAGTATTAGAAATTATTTTTTTCTGTTCTTTACTACTACTACTAATAATATTTTCTTCCTGAAATACTTTAGTCGTTGCGCAACGATGCATGTACGAACCAAGCAAAGGTATTTTGCTATGCACATATATTAAAATTAGAAGGTTCTCTAACTGAATATATAATATTTATTAATAACTGGATCAAAGAAATAATTATAACTGTAAGAACACATTAAATTCAAACTATTGAAGCGGTATTGTCCACTAAACACTGTAGGCACGACGACGACCACACGTTCACATCATAGGGACGCGCACACACAAAAGCAACTGGTCTAACGGCTCTTTTTAAAAACACACTTGTCTGCCCAAAAGAAAGAAATTCCGAGGGTTGACAAAAGTGAACCCCGGAGCCCTCTGCAGGAGGGAAAAAATACTATTTAAGGACCAGATCTTCAAGGAAGGGCGTTCGGCCCGAACACTGCAACACTAACATTAGAAATCTCCTAGACTAATCGAAGTGTACACATAATCCAATATCTTTCATAGAAAAGTAACTTTCCGAAACTATAGGTATTTGATTTAGTTAGCTACTTTATTTTTCAAATCAGGCCATATTACACACATAAAATGATACATATAGTGGCGAGTCATGGTATGTTTGTCCAGTTATCGCGCAATTTGCAAAAATAATGTTAGTAGTTGTCTTTCACTGAGAGAAGTTGGTGACAGGGGCGTACTCGCGGGGGTCAACTAGGTAAGGACCCGCCAAAACTTTCTAACTCAACATATATATCTCTACAAAATTTCTGGGACCAGCTGGGAGTCGTAATATTTCTCCATGTTAAGTGGCAAAACCATCCTCCTTTCCATTTTAAAAACTGAGCGCAATGCTATAAATCAAAGAAAAATAAATAGACTTGTGGTTATTGTCTAATGCGATGAGAATTAGTGATACTCATTAGTAAATATAATAAATTGGCTTATGGGAATTACATATGGGGATTGTTTGCTAAAATAGATTGTTTGTAAAGTGAGGGGTTCGTAAATCAATAATCCACTGTACGTGAATTAGATTGTTTTGTATCTCACTGTGTTTCTCTTTAAATACAAGTGCAGTTTCAAAATGGTCTTCCAGTGGAAAATTCTAATTTAAGAAAAAGAGAACTCGAAGTATCTATGTGCAAACTCTTGTTACGAAGAAATCATTTTTCTTCGATCAAACTTTAGCGATTTCTATTATTATTATTATTATTATTATTATTATTATTATTATTATTATTATTATTATTATTATTATTATTATTATTATTATTATTATTATTATATTTGTTATCATTTTAAAGTGATGTTTACATCCTCTTCCACCCGTCATTTTTCAAAATTCTCCCACACGTCTACATGCATTGAAAAATAACTTTCCTATATTTAGTTATACTTGAGAGATTTTGTATGTGCAATCAAATTACAGAATTCAGCAAAAATTCAAACATTTTTAGTAGAACTTCTTTAAAATTAAAGGCAAGATCGAGAAAACAGTTTTTGTCAAACACTCACTTCCACAAAGCAAGTAGTGAAATACATTACTATAAACTGAAAAATAACTGGTAGAATCTAATTCATTCAGTAAGTACGTCAGGCTTTGCAGCTGTAACGATCCCGAGTCGAAAAGAGACGAATATATTCTTAACTTTGATACTTCAAGCAAGTTATATGTTAAATTCTCCTCAATTTAGTGTCGATAACTTTCTCATTAATTTTGGACATATATATATATAATGTTCCGAGGAAATATAATCCGATATTTATTGAAATAAAGGTATTTAGATTCGGAATATAAAGGAAATCTTCCTCTGATGTTAAAGTAATTTATAATTCTCTTGAAAAAGAAAAAAATATTATTGGATTCATAGAGTAGAGGTCCTGGACTGGCCTGAAATAATTGAATTCGGTAATTGCATGCTTGAACTGAAAGACTTTGACTATTTAATTGGTAATTTTTCGATGTTGGAAATTTGTTCTCAAAAATTAATTCAAAATTACGTAGAATTTATTATGGGATCCAGTTCTGATTTGGTTGCTAGGAGAATTACTAATGATTGTAATTTATTGTCATAAAGATTTTCTTCTGGAAAGTGTTTGTGTTGTCATTGTTTGAAATTTATAATATTTTGTATGTTTGGTATTTACCTCTGGATTTCCGATTTAAAATTAATAATTGCACATGAAACAAACAGTACATTTATATCTGTTATCAGTCCTGAGAAAAAAGTCGGAAGAGTTGTAACTTGAATCCACCTCGTATTTAACCGGTTTTGCTCTGACACTTGACAGCAGTCAGACAGACGGACATAAGCGTTCTTAAGATTATCCGTATTTACGCATAATAAAATTTGACCTAATAAACACACAACTACCAAACTTATTATCTCAAGATAAATGATATGCATTAAATCAGATATTTTACTATTAAAATAAGAGGAACACACTGATATAATGATGGCAATTCCAGTCTTTCAACCAGTAAAGAATGAATTTTTAAATCGAAAGGATTGTACGGGGCAACTAAATTACAGTAAACTTTAGACCCAAACACCAACATAACCATCAAATCTTCCCATGCTCTTCCTGCACTGCAATTCCCACTGGTGATGAACCAAAGTGTTTGACTAAACATTTGAACAAAAATCGTTAATGAAATATGAATCCAATGCGCGTTTCCTGAGATAATCACAATACCTTTGTTGTACGAGGCTGTGACGTATACAAACAACGCCGCTGCGAACGAGACAGGAAACGCAACAGGGTGATTCATAAGGAGATAGCAGATGAACCATCCATACTGAAGCCCACTAGCGACAGAAAACCCTAGGATATACGCTGACTCAAGCAATCTTAATTTAGATTCATATCTGGTCAATTTATATAACCAGATGCATGTAAGTGGTACGACAGAGACTATAGAAACAAAGTTATCCACTGCAAGTGAGGATTCTAGTTGTTGGTAGAAATACACATATATTCCAACTAGTCCTAAAGCAAAAGTGATTTTGTCCTGGCGTGTGAGAACAGCTTCATCTTGCACATATACTACATTTTCCATTATTAAATATAGAAACTGCTTGTCATTATCTTATGATTTTGCCATTGAAAATACTTAGGAAAGGTGAAATCTTTCATACCAGTCGATGAAATTAAAGGAAGCTATGGTTTTACACACAACAATTAATTGTAATTGTCACATTATCTGAGAAAGTTATACTCGATGACTCTATTTTTTCAACTTGATAATTGGATTGCATGTACAGTAATATGAGCTCACCACCTTCATCTTCAACTTGGCTATAAAAGACCACTGTCTCATTGTCACATGATGCCAGCGTAAACATCGACGTATTATGTATTGAAAAAAAATTAAATGAAATCTCTAAGTTTTATGTCCCACGTTTATGCCGGCTAGGCTAAAGGAGACGGTGATGATGAGAAATGAATGAAATGGTGGAATGAAGAAAGTGATAGGATACGAAAGAACCCCTAGAAAACCCACGCACACGGTGTTTGTCTACCACAAAATCCACTTGGAGTGACCTGGATTCGAACCAAGGACCCCATGCACCAGAGATGAACACTACCACTGAGCCACGGCGGTCCCCAAAATATTATGTATTCTTTCAGTTTAACGTCAGTAGTAATTGCGGCATTTGGCCAAAATTTTGTGACCCTGTGCACCTGGTCCAGGGGCCATGGCTAGGGGTG